>NW_024063146.1:1228247-2456495 GCF_006381635.1 Hibiscus syriacus | reverse complement strand
CTAGGACAGGTAGAGATAGTATCTTTTTGTTTGGTTTGATAGATTTTCAAAGATGGCACATTTCATTGCGTGTCATAAAACTGATGATGCTACTAACGTGGCCAACTTGTTTTTCAAGGAGATTGTTCGTTTGCATGGAATTCCTAGGTCTATTGTTTCTGACAGGGATGTTAAGTTCTTGAGTCATTTCTGGAGGACTCTTTGGAACAAATTGGGAACGAAACTGATGTTTTCCACTACTTGTCATCCTCAAACTGATGGACAAACTGAGGTTGTCAATCGAGTTTTATCTACTTTGTTACGTTCCCTCATTAAGAAGAACATTAAGACATGGAAGAATGTTTACCACATTTGAGTTTGCCTATAACCATTCAGTTCATTCTGCTACTAAGTTTTCAACCATTGAGATTGTTTATGGCTTTAACCCTTTAACTCCCATGGATTTATTGCATTACCTCAAGAACAGGTTATGAACAGAGACGGAAAATCTAAAGCAGACTATGTTAAAAAGTTGCATCAACAGGTTAAGGACAACCTAGAGCGGAGGACTCAACAGTACGAGAAGCAAGCGAATAAGGGTCGTAAGCGAGTAACCTTGATGTGATTGGAGATTGGTTTGGGTTCATTTTCGAAAAGAAACGTTTTCCAGCCCAACGGCGTTCCAAGTTGTTACCCCGAGGCGATGGTCCTTTTCAAGTATTGGAGAAAGTGAATGAAAACGCTTACAAGTTGGACTTACCGGGTGAATTCAATGTAAGTGCTACATTTAACGTTTCTGATTTATCCCCTTATGATGTTTCTGCAGATTTGAGGACAAATCTTTTTCAAGAAGGGGAGGATGATGTGAGCACGTCTATGCCAACAAAGGAAACTGATCCGAGGTCTTACCCATAGGACCTACACGTTCTAAGGCAAAACAATTCAGGAAGTTCTTTCTCTTAAGTGTTTGCAAATTAATAAATCAATTCATAATTGTCATGCCTTAGAAATGAAGATTCTTAATGTGTTACATACTGATGTGTAACACCACCTTAGTTATGCTAGGGAAACATATGCATTTATTTACATTTCATGTTAGCATATACATTTATCATTTCATGTGCATTTTTTTTTACATTCACATAATAGCATGATCATCATTTGTTATGCATAACATCATGGTTAGTTAATTCACGTGTTTCATCATTTGATTTGCATAAACAACATATTTACCATTGTTTAGCATGTTCACGTGCACCCCACATTCATATAATAACATGTTCATCATTTGATTACATACAGCAAGTTTAGTTGCTTTCACGTGCACCCACAATCACTTTTCAGCATGTTTCTTTTTTATCATTCATGTGCACTCATTTTAGTTTTAATATTTAATTATTTTTAGTTTATTATATCATGCATGTTACTCATAATAACACATACATGCACAGCAGCAAGATATTTGATTCATTCCAGTGGACAGTTCACGTCACTTATATTTATCACCAGTTTTGAACATGTTACAAGCATAATTGGGAGATTAAGTCTCTTAGCATTTAATCCCCTATCTCTTAGCTTTCCAATGCATTTTGAATCGTGTCAATCCGATACTGGAAGCTTGAGATATTCACAGATTACCGAAGACAGTACAGGCTGGAAATAAATACGGGATTTACAACTAAATTAATCATTCCAGCACATTTAATTTAAATACTTGCTTATTATCTTCTTTGCACATGTAGGCACGTCAAAACAGCCTGGATAAGCATTATAAAGACATAAATAAGTCCATGATTGGAGGAGACAAAGAAACCAGCTGAAATCAGACCCATACTTTGCTGGATATTATCACTCACGTATGTTGGAGGGAACCCATAATGTTGCACATGTTTCCAGCATTTATTGCACCAGAATATTATCCATCAAAACAGTCCATGTGCGTATGCTCCTTTCCACTACCCAACCATGTGCGTGAACCAACTAAGCAATTATTTGAAGGATCATACGTGCTGATCTCCAAGGAGACATATACTTTGAAAACAGCCCATGTGCTTGGCACTAAGCTGGATGATGCTTCCACTTAAGCATCAATTTGAAGGAACGTGAGTATTACCTGGCCATGAAGATTGTCTCCATTTTACACCGAATCATCACTTGAATTCATGGAGAATTATGAACTGGAATGTATTATTTGTTAGACGTAATAGCTGGCCAAAAACACTATGTGTTATTCGGCTAAGCAGTTGAAACAGATTAAATAAGCTTGTAATTTCATTTTGGAGGGGACTTTTGATAAATTAAAACTTTGTGAGTTATTCTCTCAAATTGGTTCTTCTTAGACTATTTTCTTGACATTTCAAGATTGTTCTTGTTGTGTTAAGTTTGTGATACTTAGGGTTCTTAGATTACTATCTAAAGGGTCCAAGTCCTTGACATTGGACGTAAGGTTCGGGTTTATACTCTTTAGTATAGGTTCTTCCTTGTTCTTTGTTATTATCCAATTTCCAGCATCCTAAATTCCATTACCTCATCTATCAATTATCATTCCTTATTCAAATTTCGTTCATATCCATATAACCCCAACATCATCCTTACTATCAAGTGAGTTTGCTGCCGAGGAATTGCTTACTTCGTTCTAGATCCGGTACAATCGAAGAGGTCCTCAATCGACGGACTGACTCGTATCAAAGGTGGAGTCATAATCCAGAAGATTCGGACCACTGAGAATCCTGCTGATATGTTGACAAAAGTGGTAACTGCGGTCAAGTTTAAACATTTTTTAGACTTGGTCAATATTGTTACAAATTAAAAGATTTTTTTTAGAGATGTGTGTGGAATTTGCCAAGGTGGAGATTTGTTGGTTTTTGGCAAAGTCCCACATTAGTTGTGTATAAGGAGGAGGAGAAATTCTTTTGTTATAAATAAAGCCATACTCCTCCTTAGTTAATCATCCCACAAATATAAGCCTTCTTCTATATTAAAGGCTATTTGTATTCTTTCTCTATTTGTAATATTTCCTCTATTAGTGAAATATTTTGGTGTTCTCTTTTATCTCTATTTAATAGCTATTTCGGGTATAGTTGTTAATTATTGTCCTATTAAAATTACTTGTCTTGGCGTTGATCATCCCACAAATATAAGCCGTTGATGCTTTGTCTATATGGTATGAATCTCGAATGTATAAATGTACATGGTAATTATTTGGGTAAAGTACATAAATAGTTCCCCGATTATAGGATACAATTTTGTTGAGTCCCTCTAATATTAAAAGTTACAAAATGATCACTCTATTATCATCCTTTTTCGTTAAAAATAACGGTCGTCTGAGCTGGATGTTAACATGTTGATTGACATATGATAGTGGTTTGATATTATATGATCAAATTTTATCATATCTCAATCAATAGTTTAACATCCAACTCATACTATCGACAAATTTTTAGTGGAAAAAGACGAGTTTTGAACATATGAATAGTCATATGACAATTTTGTAACTGTTAATAGTCTAATAACTCAACAAAGCAGCACCCTATAGTTAAAGGATCATTTTGTAACTTTTATCAGTTTGGTGATTTAATAAATTAGCATCCTATAGTCAAGAGATCATTTATGATAGTCGAATGGCCGCTATTCATATGTTTCAACGTCTTTTTTCCGTTAAAAAGTTGACGGTCGTCTGAGCTGTATGCTGGCTGAAATATGATAGTCGTTTGAGGTTCTAAGGTCAGATTTCCAATCAACAATTTAACGTCTAGCTCAGACTATCGTCAAATTTTTAACGAAAAATGAGGAGTTTGGAATATATGAATAGTCAAGTGACTATTTTGTAATTTTTAATAATCGAAAGATTCAACAAGGTATAATGTGCTATAATCGAATAGTCATTTTATAACTTTTAATAGTTCTAATACTCAATAAATTAGTACTTATAATCGGGAGACATTTGTGTATTTTATCCTAATTATTTTGAGTGATGAATGGTCAAAATTGGATTTGTAATTGTTGGGACAATTTTGGCAGCATGTCGATTAATGGATGGGAAATGATTATACCTTTAGCTTTCTTTGCTGGAACCGGGTAATCCTCGTCACTCTCATTTTGTGGCCGCTTATTTTCCCATCTTCTTAGCATAGGATAACACATTTGCACACATTTTGTCCCTTTTTTGTTGTCGATTTGTAAACACAAACTTGTTGACAACATATTGAATAATCTATTTTAGCAACAATAGGAATGGTCTAGATTCGTGGCTTATATGTTACCATCACTAGTTTCGTAGCCAAATGTTATACTTCATCCTCTTTGTTTGTTCTAACTTTACTATATCTTCAATCACACAAAATAAAATTGTTATATCACTTGCGAATCTTCTCTACTTCGTACATTAAGATTTTCAGGTAACTTCTTCGAAGGGAAGTCCTTATAGAAGAAAGTCTTCGGACATGAGCTATACAAGACTCAAAACCTTATATTCTTTAAAAAAATCATAATCCTTCATATTTTACATGATCTATCAGAATCAAAATCAATTGGCAAGCAGATCACGTAATCAAACATATCTATTCTGCTAGTCTATGGGTTGCCATCATAGTTATATACCTGATACCAACATTAAAATCAATATATAAAGTCTCATATATGTAGAAATGACCATTCTTCTGCTCCCTTAATTTGAGTTTGAGCACATTATTCTCTTTATTAAAAACATTACTTTCCTTTCTCCACAAAAATTAAAAGAGATGAACCGTCATTAGTCACAGTGACAGAACACAATAAAGACTACAGGGGTTACGATCCCCAAAAATTTGAAAAATTATAATTTAGGCTCTTAAAGTTTTCAAAAAAAAATTAACTTATTCCCCAAATTTTTTTTAGAAATTCAGATAAAATTTTAAATTTTTTTAATATTCTTTATTAAACTTATCCCATAATTTTTAGAAATTCTCGTTAAGCATCTCAAAATTTCAAAAACTTAGTTAGACCTAAAATGTCTTTAAAAAATATAAACTAAAGCCTTCAATTTATTAAAAATAATAATTCAAACTTTTAAACTTTTTAAAATCTTAAGATGACTCTCAAACTCTATCATCATGTTTGCCACTCATAGTCGATACTGCAACCATATCCGTTCCATAAAAATAATAAAATCTTAGAATTGACCAAGTCAAAGACTTGGTCTTCACTTAATTTAATTCACTTCTCATCTGAAAAAAGCTTGCACACTTCTACTCTATATTAATTGTTCCAAGAAAAATGATTAATTAAAAAAAATCAAATAGTAGGATTAAGTATTTAATATGTGATGCATGCATGCAGAGTGAGGGTGGCAAATGAGCTTGGTGCTGGGAATGGGAAAGGAGCAAAGTTTGCAACCACAGTATCACTGACGACATCAGTTATAATTGGAATCTTCTTCTGGTTGTTAATTATGATATTTAATGATAACATTGCTCTTATATTCTCCACAAGCCAACCTGTTCTAGAAGCGGTCAGCAGGCTCTCAATTCTCTTAGCCTTCACCATTTTGCTCAACAGCGTCCAGCCAGTTCTATCTGGTAATAAATAAAGCTTTTGCATCCTTACAAGTACAAAATTATCTTGGATTATATGGTGTTATTTTGTTGAGTCTATTGATTATTAAAAGTTAAAAAATGGACTCTCATCTATATTATGTTGCTTTGTTGAGCTCATCGACTATTAAAAGTTACAAAATAGTTACCCGACTATTCATATGTTCCAAACTCGTTATTTTTTTTAAGAAATTGATGGTCGTATGAACTGGACGTTTATATGTTGACTGAAATATGATAGTCTTTTGAGATTCTGAGATAAGTTTTATCATATCTCAATCAACAAGTTAACTTCTAGTTCATATTGCAATCAATTTTCAACAGAATATGATGAATTTGAAACATATGAATAGTCGAGTGACTATTTTAGAATTTTTAATAGTCGGGAAACTCGAAAAAATAATATCCTATAATTAAAAGATTATTTTATAATTTTTAATATTCTAATGATTTAATTAAGCATGGCCGGTCGACTACATTTTACTCATCATAAACTTGATAATGCAGGAGTGGCAGTGGGATCTGGATGGCAATCCTATGTGGCATACATAAATCTGGGGTTCTACAATCTCATAGGGGTTCCAATTGGATTCTTGATGGGATGGGGCTTCAACCTTGGTGTAATGGTAATGATTTCTGAACATTTTTAAGGGTTTTTGTTTTGGGAGATATGGGAAAAATATAAAATACGATAATTTAATTTAAGATTAAGAAAGGACATAGAATGGATGCAACCGAAAATATTATAAGAAGCATAATATTTTTTGTGGTGCAATCTAAAATATTAACTTTTTTCTTAATATTTTTTCGGTTGAATCGAAAATATTACCTTATTCATAATATTTTTATTGGTAACCGAAAATGTTACATTCTTCATAACATTTTTTATTTAAAAAAGATATTAGAAAAAATTAACATTTTAAGTTACGCTCAACCGAAAATATTATACTTTTTACACGTTAGAGTTCGAAAAACAAAGATCTTTTCATAACATTTTTTGTTATACCTATTTTTTATCGTTTCTTCTTAGCACTAAATTAGGCTCCCCACAACAGAATACCACGGGAAACTCAAATAGGCTGTAATGTAATGTTTTGATAGGGAATTTGGGCTGGAATGATCTTCGGAGGGACAGCAGTTCAGACAGTGATACTTGCTATTATTACCATGCGCTGTAATTGGGACAAGGAGGTTTGAGCTTTCTTTTATATTGTCTTGGTTACCAGGGATGAATCGAGTTTCGATATTTTCGTTGTGTTTTTTATTCATATTTCAATTTTTTTAGTTTTGTATTCTTAACATAAAATCATGCGTCTACATATGTTAATAACTCATCTGAATCTTTGTTTTTGTTGGGGATTTTTCAGGCTGAGAAAGCAAGCATGCACGTACAGAACTGGTCGGAGACGATGTAGCACTTGTTCAACACATGCAAGGATATATTAATAAAAGCATTATAGTGATCCGAATGGCGTTTTGCCTGCTAAATTTTGATTGACAATTAAAGTATTTCAGTTTGTAAATTGTTGTTTACCTGCAGCTACGTACAATCAATCCTCTTTGTATTTCTCTTTCGTTTTGGAATGAAAATGGAAAATTTGTGGTTCAAGTGTAAATTATGGTCCATGTGGAGCATTTCCTGATGTGTTTGTTTCCATACATGATAATCCTAAAAAATATTTTTGAATCCACTACTGAAGTTACTAACATACACGATGATAGTAAATCTGATACCATCCATTAAAAGATGGATATAAAAGTCCATCAAACGAGCTTGATAAAGGAACTTTCTCTCTCACCCTTTTTCCATTCTCTCTCAAATCACAAATAATTTTCATTTTCACATTTTTTTTCTTTTCTCTTTCAGAAAAAATTAGTTAATAGTTATTTTTTATACTAACTACGATTTTTCATTCAAACCAGCAACGATGAAATGCTAATGACTAACCCAAACTATTTTTTTATCAACAAGATCCATATTAACTTACTATTTTAAATTAAAATTCAACTAATAATTTGGTGTCGTATACTAAAATTAAAAATGGACAAAATTATTAAGATATTGTTGCTAAAAAAATGACTCGAATAATGTGAAGCAGGAATTATTTCGTGAAATAAGGTGTTTACTACGGTTGAATCGGAGACATCAAGAAGGAAAATGCGTCTTCAATGGGGTTGGGGAAATGCATGGACAGCAATGCTTCTCCCCATCTGATACACTCTGCATGCAATTCCATGGTAAGTCACTCTGTTTCAATTGCCAATTGTTGTAAATAAGTAAGAGAACAAAATTGCAATTGACGTTGGCACTACAACACGTCTTCGTGTGTAACGTCAGAACTCCAACACGTCTTCAATTCAGACTATAACAAATACTCTATTTCATAAAATAATTCTTCTTCCATATTATTTGAGCCATTTATTTTTTCAACAACAATATCCTAGAAAATTTGCCATTAAAAATGACTTGTATTCATGATTTTGAAAAAGTTACGTCATGTTTGATATGAGAAGGAAGACAAGGCAAGATCCTCATGTTTGAGTAGTCACTCTCACTTTAGCTCAATTACTCATTATTTATCTTTTGCCCAACTTTTGTTTCTTTCATCTCTATGGCACAAATTATCATTAATTTTTTTATTTTGATTATGCCAAAATTAAAGATCTTCATCGCCCATTACTTGTTCCAAAATTATATATTTATAAAGTTATTACTTTTATTTAAAAAAATAGGGACTTAATTGAAATAAATATATAGATAATTATTATTGTAATTATCCCTAAATATATAAAATAAAATTATATTTTTTCTGGCCGGATATTTGACACCTTAAATCCTAACCCGACCTGACCCGAACCCGACCCATCTTTTTGAGATAAAATATGAAACCGACCCTATCTAAAATAATATATTTATAAATATATTACTTTTATTTAAAAAATAAGGACTTGATTGAAAAAAATAAAATATAGAGGGGTATTATTGTAATTTCCTTTATATATATAAAGTAAAATTACATTTGTTTTCAAGTCAGATAGGATATTTTTACCATAATACCACCCGATCCCTACCCGAACATAACTTTTGAAAAACTCGACCTGAACTTAATTATTTTAAAAGATAATATGATTTGATCGGATCGAGTCAGAACCTGTCGGATTTGTATAATGCGCCATCTCTAACCGCGTGCAATTGTACCTGAAAGGCTGAAACTGAGCCGGCACCCGAGGATTCTACAGTATATGCTCATCAACTCAACTTCTTCCCTCTATTTCTTCTTCTTCTTCTTCTTCTTCTTCTTCTTCTTCATCATCATCATCATCATCATCATCTGCCCTTCCTAACAATGCGTCACAACTTATTGTCCGTTTCAACTTCACTCTTTTCGTAATTCGCTTCCTCATTTCCTCCGGTATTCTTAAAGTGGTAAATTCCACGAGATAATGTTCTCAAAATAATTAATTCATGAGGTAATGCTATAGTCGGATTAATTGCTGATATAAGGTGAACGTAGGTCGCCATGTACTCCGGGCGACGTAGGAGGTCGCCAAGGCATCTCTGCGAGCTGTTGGGCACAACCTCTTGGTCCATGCAAGCCCCGCGACCAAGCAGGTCGCCATGCGTTCTTCACGCCAGAAGCTGTTGGCATGCGTGTGTTGGCCCCCTCACTTCACTCACCAAAAAGGGCAGCTTGTTGTTTACTTCCCTGCGTGCTGGCCCCCTCACTTTGTCACAATCCCATGCATGCATCCCATCCAACGTTCTATTAGGGTTTGATATGTTTTGTTCAATCCAGCACACGCATGCCAACAGCTTCTGGCGTGAAGAACGTATGGCGACCTGCTTGGTCGCGGGGCTTGCATGGCGACCAAGAGGTTGCTACCCCGCAGAGATGCCTTGGCGACCTCCTACGTCGTCCGGAGTACATGACGATCTACGATCTTACTGTAGAATTCACCCTATATCAACAATTAATCCAACTATAACATTATCTCGTGAATTAATTATTTTGAGAATATTATGTCGTGGAATTTGCCTCTTAAGAAGTAAACATTTCCACGTTCTCTCCTGGTTGAATCACTGAGTGACCCGTCGAGTGACAGCGTTGAAAATTTTCCCGCTGTGTTCCTTCATCTACTTCAACGACCACGTTCGCATTTCCTTCTGTTGTCGGAGCACTCGACTCGGTGTTACTGTTTGCGTTCAGCACAGTGGTATTTGACCTGCCGGGTTTGGCATCGGAAATGGTATCAGTGAGTTGAGCTCGACAAACGGGACAGGTGACGTGAAAAGCCAACTAATCTTTGATACAATCATGGTGAAAAACGTGAGAGCATTTGGGTAGCAAACGCAGAGTTTCATCGTCTTCGAACTCTCTCAAACAAACTTCGCATTCCACCGCTTCTTTCCCCGTTTTAAGGTCTTTGTCTTTCACACGAGAATATTCAAACACCGGAAAACTCTCAATCACAGCCTTATCTAGACCTTCAAGCCTTGAACTTCCCAAGGTGAAAGCTGCCGTCGAAATATCAACGGATTCGTTACGGTGGATGATGCAAATGTAGAGGAAACCAACGAAGAAGAAAACGCAAACGATGATCATAACGATTAGCGTCATGGAGTTAATCGAGGGATATAACTGGTCTTATTATAATGATTGTGAGTATCACGGTTATATCGCGATTGTTATTACGGTCGCATATAATTATTTAAATATCTGGTGGCGTTATTTATTACAACGTGTATGTTTTAGACAAGTGGATGAGTTGGTTTGCGTTTTGATCGTGAAATAGGGAGCAGAGGTGGCTATCAGCCTGCTTAATACTTGTTTCTCTCGATGATTCTTCACCTTTGATGGGGTTCCTTATTAATTTCTTATCTTGTATGGATACACAAAATAAATACCGAAAACTACATCATACAATGTATAATTCTACCACGTTTATGTTCAAATACTTTCAATACATTTATTACAAATTTCTTTTATGTTCATATAAGGGTAAAGTGCACAAATGGTCTGTAACACCCATATGCCGTAATACCTTTCTGTACATGAAATACATATGTCACATCATTTTTAAAATATTTCATCTTTTATAAACCCGTAAAATTTTGTTTCTAGATTTTATTAAAACATATGGTTTTTAATATAAAGCAAAACGTTAATTAAAATATGATAAAAAGTTCTACTTAAATACAATTCAGAGCATTTTTCATACTTTAATTATATGTCAACTAAATTTTTCCAAAACACACCAGATTGTCCTATAGTTACTAAAGAGTCAACCTTAATTGATGATATCCGTTGCTACTGCTGCACTCCTTATTTGCTTTGTCTCTTTTTTTACCTATGCGTTGAAGCAACACACGTTAAGTAGTTACTTAGTGAGACATAATATTGTAAAGAAATCTTTATGTATACTTAAGTATGCCATATTTATTTAATTCATACTAAATCGTATATTCTTTAAGGATTCTATAATCCTCCTTAGTTACACTGTATTCCATTCCCAATTATCTTAATTATTTTCAATATGCCTAACATACCTATCTTTCTTTATATTTTTCTTTTTCCATTTATCTCTTTAGTCAATATTCTTTATTTCCATTGAGAGCATCCATTCGTACTTATAATGCACCATTATGCATTTTCATTTATGACATTCTTTCTTGCCAATAATGCACTCATATGAATTTCAATTATGGTATCTTTTCATGCCGTTAATGCACCCATATGCATTTTATTTATGGCATCCTTTCATGCCATTCTATACAACGTTATACATTGTCACACATCTAGTCTTTTACTCAAAGGCATTTAATCTTTCATCTAACCGGCATAATTGACACCTTTCTGTCAAATGCATAGCTAGGCCTCAAAGGCACTTAGCCTTTCATATAACTGCATAATTGACACCTTTCTATCAAATCCACAACTAGGCCATTAGTCTTTTATTTTTAAACTATTTTTACTCTAATAATTATTCATAATATCACTTAACTCTTTCAATTCATTATAAATTCTATAGTTTGCAAACGTAGTGCCAAAACGATAATTCACAAACTTATTATAATTTACGTGGGTTGCACCCCCATTGCAAATACAGAAATTAACTCTTTTTAATTTATTATAAACCTTATACAAGGTCACCCTTAGTGCTAACATGGTAATTTACCAACTTCCTATTCATATTCATTTATTAAGATGCACACGTAGTGCCTATACGGTAGTTCATCAACTCATGATGAATTCCGTGGGTTGCACACATCGTGCCTGTACGGTTATTCATCAACTTATGATGAATTTCGTGGATTTGCACACATAGTGCCTGTACGGTTATTCATCAACTCGTGATGAATTCCGTGGATTTGCACACATAGTGCCTGTACGGTTATTCATCAACTCATGATGAATTCCGTGGATTTGTACACATAGTGTCTGTACGATTATTCATCAACTCATGATGAATTCCGTGGATTTGAACACATAGTGCCTGTACGGTTATTCATCAACTCATGATGAATTGGATTTGCACACATAGTGCATGTACGGTTATTCATCAACTCATGATGAATTACGTGGATTTGCACACATAGTGTATGTACTGTTATTCATCAACTCATGATGAATTCCGTGGATTTGAACACATAGTGTCTGTACGGTTATTCATCAACATAGGATGAATTCCTTGAAATACACACTTAGTGCCGAAATGGTTATTCATCCACATAGGATGAATTCCGTGAAATGCACACTTAGTGCCTATTTGGTAATCACCACATAAATATTAAACAATCATACATGTATGATTAGTACAATATATAGTTAAACAATTAACTGCACTCACCTGGCTTACCTCACTATTATATTCAAAACGCAATTTTGACTACTCAGCTACTTTATCTTTGCCATTTGTTTTGCTTGACTCGGAAGCTTGATTTTGATCTACTCAAGCATCCAACAAAGACATGTACAATATTAATTGTTAGTATATTTCCTAACAATTATACTTAAGAATTACTCAAGGGTACATATTATTAACTTTCTATAACAATATCAGCCTATTTTTAACATTTCTGGCTCACTAGTATCGATACTCCCATCATGGTATCGATACTACTATACTATGGTATCAATACTACTATACTATGGTATCAATACTCTATTACGGTACCGATATCATTTTTACATTCTGTGATCAATGGTATCGATACCCACCTCATTGTATTGATACTCTTCTCTTGATATCGATACCACTTGAATCGGTATCGATACTACTCAACATATTCTACTGATTTTAAGCTATAGTATCGGTACTATTCTATCAGTACCGATAGCTGTGCCCATATTTCCAGTTTTCAACCCGATTATCACCCAAATAAGGTCAAATTTCGTTATGATTACACCATACAATACTATTAAACTCTTCTTTACCTATTAATACTAATTTTCCTTCATTTATATACTTATAATATCTAGTATCCTTCAAGATCATTTGATTCTAAAAATCACACCATAATTTCTAACTTGTTTTAAACTCATTCAATGCTTCTAATCTCTCATTTACCTCTTTGACAATTCAATTATAGCAATAAACATCAATAAACACTCATATATTAACATATCATTTCAAAACCCATTTTCTAAAATCTCTTTTATTTCTTCTAAATCATATTTTTAATCCTATATAACCTTTCCTTAAGCTTATATATCACTTAAGGTTACAAGAACTACCCATAATCAAAAGGAAAAATTGATTGATTAAAGTTTACCTTTGGAGCTATGGAGGAGAGCAAACTCACGGGAAAAAAGAATAAGAGGAAGATATAGCTTCTTCGATTTTTCTTTCCCTTTTTCTTTAATCGCTAGAATTTAAATGAGTTTTAATTTTTTTCACTTAAAAAGACCAAAATGCCCTTTCATTAATATATCTCTTACACATTAGTCTTACTTAAGTCATTTCTTAAACTTTACCCTTTTATTCAATTTATTCCTCCAAATTTTTAATTCCTTTCAAATTGGTCACTAACCTACTATTTGGGGTATTACATGGTCCCTCAATTATATGATGTCATTTTATTGAGTCTATCGACTATTAAAAGTTACAAAATGGTCCCTTGACTATAGATGGTTGCTTTGTTGAGTCCTTCGATTATTAAAAGTTACAAAATAGTCACATGCCTATTTATTTTATTCCAAACTCATTTTTTTCTGTTAAAAATTGACGACAATTTGAGTTGAACGTTAACATGCTCACTATGATATAGTAAAATATGATCTCATAATGTCAAATGACTATTATATCTCAATATGCATGTTAACGTTCAACTCATACGACTTTTAATTTTTTAATGAAAAAGGACGAGTTTGGAACATAATGAATAGTTAGGTGACCATTTTGTAACTTTTAATAATGAAGGGACTCAATAAAACAATATCTTATATACTCAAGAGACCATTTGTGTACTTTATCCTTCATATAATTAATATGTAATTTGTGTATAACTGTACAACTTTTGATAGGGATATTATTTTGTAACCTATGTTAGTATATGAATTTGGTGATGGAAACAACCTTATTTCATCAGCTGTTAATGGTTTATCTTTAGTAGTTTGGACAAAATGTTGTCATTGGTGAGAGAAGATAGGTATTTTTCTAAGAGAGAGAGAGTTGATCATAATAGGGAGCTTAATGGTAAAATGGAAGAAAACGATCAAATCCACTACTAAATCGTAGCCGTTTAATATTTATAGTGTTTATAGTTGGTAGTATCAGACATAAAATTATTATTATTTATGCACTGTAGTTGAGTATTTAGAGGCTTGTATCCAAAGGATGTGTATTTCTTAGAGACTTCGATAAATAAAAGGTGTTTTTTTATATTTTAATTGACAAAGAGCTAACAATTTTATTTGATAATTTTTAATCTTTCCTACTCCTTAATTAAAAAAGAGAGAGAGAAAATATTTAACTTCCTTAAAAGATGTCTTAACTTTTACTAGAATTTCAAATTTTAATTTTAATTTTAATTTTAACTTATAATAATTCATCTTTACATCGAGGTAATTGATAAAAATAATTAAATTTTTATACATGAATAATTATGTAATTGAATTCCACTAAAATATAATTATGTAATCAAATGAGACATTATTGTAATTGTCTATAGTTTTCGAGATTATAAAGATTACTTAATATAATGTATTATTTGTAATTCATGGAACAGTTTCTTTTTAGAGAGGAAAGGAATTTCGACAAAATTTAAACTACAACTCTCATTTTAAATTGATCTTTAAATTTTTAAATATTTTAATTTTATCACTAAACTATGACTCTCATTATAAATTAGTCTTTAAATTTTTGAATATTCTAATTTTATCCCTAAACTATGACCCCCTTTCTAAATTGGTCCATGAACTTTGGAATCTTCCAATTTCATCCCCAATTTCATCCAAATATGTAATTAGTTTCAACGATAGTTTAATATTTTTTTCAAACATATAATAATATAAATTGGCCTAACGATTTTATTAACAAGTGATATGATTAGTATATGCGTATAATTTGGGATGAAATTAGAATGTTCAAAAAAGGTTGGGGGCCATTTTAGAATGAAGGTCATAGTTTGAGAATGAAATTGAAATGTTCAAAAGTTTAAAGACTAATTTAGAATAATAGTTATAGTTTAAGAATGAAATTGAAACATTTAAAAGTTTAGGAATGGATTTAAAATGAGGATCATAATTTGAGGGTGTGTGATGCAATTAACTCTAAAAATAATAAAATAATCTAAGAAACTACACAGAGATAAGAGATTTAAAATATTAAAAATGGGAACGAACTCCATAGATCGGTGGTAAATGAATTGTTATTATTCGTTGAGGTTTTCAGTTTGAACACCAAAAATACCAGGAGTACGAGCGTTTAATTTCAATTTTTTTAGAGTTATTTTTTAACATATACTATATTGTACTTACTCCATATATATATATATATATATATATATATATAATGGGTTGCAACCCGACCCGGCCATTCTAATGGGAAATAACTGCCATTCCCTCCTACACATACTGTACCTAACGGTCATTTGAAGTTTAGTAGTTGATGCTTTGAACTTGGAAGAGGAAAACAGCAGCAAAGAAGCATCCGATTGTGGAACGAAGATAGAAATTTATGGTTTTAATCATCATTTTTGCCATACCCTATCATTATTTTACTAATATTATTTTATAATTATTACTTAATTATTATTAATTATAATTTATAATTTATTATTTTTATTTTTATAATTAATATTTATTATTTGTATTTTATCTTTTTTATTTTTATTACTTATATTTATTATTATTATTATTATTTAATATATATATATATTATAAAACCCAAATCCATTACAATTAAACCTGTTACATCAACCCAAACCCAAACATTACAGCAACCGGGCACTATAGTAGCCACAACCCAACAACAAGCCCAACATCCCATCCCAACAAATCCTTTCCACTCATACATCCATATCCCGAACAGTTCCCACTGTGGTCCCCAATGCACTTGCAGCTGCTGCTCCTCGCTCCACAACAGCTCGCAACACGCCAGCCTCCACGCTAGCCTCATAAGCCACATGAGCAACACCACATGCCAATGCTCGACCACGACAGCCCCAAAACAACCATATCAACAACAACAAAAAACAGAGGACAACATCAATATTCTTTTAATTTTGAATATTACACTTGTAAAAAAATGGGATATAAAACTCAAATTTCATTTTGTACGCGGGATTAGATAGTAAAAAAAAGATAATGGAGACCTCTCGCTTTTGTTTGTAAGGTTCGTAGGAACCATTGTTGTTCCTCCTCGTTTTTTTCCTCTACTTCTATTTTGAGCATGCATGTAAGAAAAAGAGAATAGAGAGGGAGTACAAGCAGTAGGTTACCTTGATCGTTTGGGGGTTCCTTATCGGAACCTAGGACGTTGGCGGTCGAGTGTGTAGCATCGGGAGGTATACAACCTAGGGGGCTCTCATTTTGTTGTTGGTTTGACCCTAAATTAGGGTATTAGTATTCTTTTAGGGTTTGGTTATAGAAAATCAACCACTGATTGTAACACCCATTTCCTATATACGTTACCGCATATGAGTCCAAGATGTCACATAGAGTTTGCAAAATAGTATTTTTTCCGAAAACCAGTAAAATTTTGTTTCTTTCTAAAATAATTCAATTATATAAAAAATCATAAACTACTATAAACAAATGATAGCATTGAAATAATTCAACTAGAACATTAGATAATTAAACCATCATTCGTAATTAATAATAAACAATATCATCCATTTGAAATAGATAAAATGTTTCAAAATTTTAAGTATAATAACCGTATAATATACATGCCAACTAATATTGTCAAAAGTCAAAAGATGCCATATTGAATATGGAGTAGATTTGATTCTTTTTTTTTTAAAAAAAAAGTTGATACTGAACCTGACTCCTTACTCCTGGATGCTTTCTTCTACTTATGCGTGAAAATCATCACACGCTAAATATACACTTAGTGAGACATTTAATTCTATTAATAAGAGTAAGTAATAAAATAATAAAAATAATAAAACATGCTTACTATCACATAAATAATAATAAATCATCATATAAAAGATTATTTACGAATCAAAGAATTCTCATGTAACAATTTAAATCAAATCAAATCAGAGATCAACATTACTAAACCTTTACTTTCAAATAAATCATTCACCTTGCTCACTTCTTAGCCCAAAGTAAATTAATGAGAATGTACGGTATGCGAGTCTAATGAGCATACGCTATAATGCACAAGTACTGTAGAACACAATATTAGTGTGCCAATTTAAGGAACACATCGCACTATCTTTTCATACTTGCAGGCACTATCGTCAGTTATACGTCAAACTTGTGCCATAAAATGCATTCCTGGTACTTTAGAACCACTGTCACACAAACTTCAGGTTACGTGCTAAGTACCAACACACCATCGTCACTCAAACGTCAAGTTACGTGCCCAATATCATATAATAGCACCACTGTCATACACATGACGTCATGTTGCATGCTAGAAATATAATGCAGCTGCTAGTGGCACCACCGTTACACATGTGTCCTCAGGTAACATGCCAAGTATCATATAATGCTTTAACCCTATGGCATGCCAATTATACCTATGACTCTCAATACATTTACAATGAGCATTTCCATTATTTCACATATCATTCACTTTTCAAGGCTCTTTACCATAATCAATAAAAGCAAATATCATTGACAGTATAAAATACGGTGGGCAGTTGTTGAGTTAATTGATCGATGAAATAGCAAAGAGGGGGTTGAATTGGCAATAAAAATTTTGGTGGAAGCTTTTGCAGAAAATAGAAAATAATTGCACATCGATTTAGAGTGGTTCGTCTTTCTCAACCAAAGTCTACGTCTACTACTTTAGCTATCCACACTAAGGATTTTCCACAAATTCACTAATTTGTCTTTCTTTTGAGGACAAAGAGTAACCTTACAAATCCCTCAAGAATTATACCCCAAATTCTTGAGAACACTCTCTCTAAAAGAGAACAATACAAATTTTGCAAACTTACCTCACAAGGCAATGTGTTTGCACAATTCTAGAAGGAGAAAATAACACTCAAAGATGATTACAAATGAGCATAATATGTGTTCTTGAAAGCAAAATAATATTGAAGGAAAATTTGCTTGAAATGTACAAACTTGACGTTTAATGCTTTATCTCTTGTTTCTCAATGAATTCTTTTAGATCAATGGCTTCAGAACTTGTTTAAATACACCTTGGATTGATTCTAGCCGTTGTGAATCATTTGGGTGATGTTAGAGCCGTTGTAGTGTGAAAACCCTATTAAAAAAGGCTGTTGGGAGCGTGGGGTATCGGTACCCCTTCAATGAGTCTCGGTACCCCTTCAATGAGTCTCGGTACCTACAGTGTAAAATTCAAATATTTCGATCGTTAAATGACTAGGGGTATCGGTACCTTTAAGGGGGTATCGGTACCCATAGGGCATTCTATTTTTCTCGGAGCCAAAATTTGCATAGGGGTATTGGTACCCTATGTAGGGTATCGGTACCCATTGGGCAATCTGTTTTTCTTGGAGCCAAAATTGGCTTAGGGGTATCGGTACACCCTATGAGGGGTATCGGTACCTCCTTACTTAAACATTATTTTTGGCTCAGTTAAGGCTCGAAATACTTTGTAAAATTGTTTCAAAAATATTTTAAGATTAAAACACAATTTTACACTTAAGTAAGGATTGAAATTGATATTTGAAAAACTTGGAGTAATATTTTCATATTCGAATAATTTAATCGAATATACCTAAAAATAATTATAAAATCTTAAATTCAATAACACTTAATTTGTTATATCGAAACATCAAAATGTTTTCAACAATCTTCCCCTTTTTGATATAACAAAACATTTAAGAAATTTTAAGATCATTTTTGAAATCAATTTGGAATCATTACTCCCCTTTACTATATTCTCCCCCTTTTTGTTAAATCAAAAAGACTCTAAAACGTTTTTAAACAATGGTTTTTGAAAATTGAGCCAATTGAAATTTAGATAAAACTTAAGCTGCTAAGATCACAATAATGAGAAAGATTACCCATTAGTTCCATAAATCAATATTCATAGATAATGTGTAATGGTAATTGGTCATATATTCTAGTTGATGAAAAATGTAATAATTAGAAATTAAATCGAAACTCAAATAACTAATAAGCATTCAAATATCATTCAAACAAAAATAAATAAATATAAGCATTTAAGTTCAAATATTCAAACATCCATATCAAATTCAAACATTCAAACATCCAAAATGTTTTAACAATGAGTCCTAAGTTCAATCCAAGAAAACAAAGCAAGGTAAGGTTTAATCATCCATAGGAGGATCGGGAGGAGATAGATGTGCCCATATATTAGCCATATCTCCTGTAAGTGCATCACGTCTATCATCCACATCATTGAATCGATTATCCATTGCTTCGCTGTTAGCTCGAATCTCTCATTGATTCTCCAATTGTTGAGTACCCATAGCAGTCAAGCGGAACTCTAATGATGCAAACCTCATATCCAATGTCTCCATGGGTGAGCTAAAGTATGGAGGTATTGGATCCTCTTGCCGTGCTGGCTCATCTTCGGGTACATGATCGTCGATATCTTGAAATAGCTCTTGAAGTTCTGGATCATCATTTGCTGCCGGTGCCGGAGGTGCTCGTGAAGAACTAGCTCTCGATGTTTTCTCAATGGATCGAACCCATTGGTCATTTTCCTTCTTCTATCCCGATTTCTTTAAGGATGTCAGATTGATTTCGTTTTTGAGAGGGATGACTACATCAAGCCGAACCTTAAGTTGGGCTTTGATAAACAAGTTACTTAGAAGATAACCGTAAACTAGAGTTTCACAAAGTTTCTTATTAGGGACAAGTTTACGGTTTCAACAAGTTCAGAAAAGATAATTTGAGGTATGTTTATTTTCTTATTATTCTGGATACAATGTATCTACCAAAGGTCTAAAGCTATAAAAGTGGAGTATTTTCCTCCGGATGGTCTAAACCACTAAGAGATCATCAGATAGAGAAAACGATCGTGGTGATCTAACACACTCGCACTCGACTTGACCTTGTAAGGAGTACCTACTACTTCTTTTTCATTATCTAAACCGATATTATCTAAACCAAATGCGTTAGCAATGTAATCTGAATCAATATAAATGAATTAACCTAGAAGATATGATTGAATTCTTATTGCTTCGGTTCTAGGTTGATTTTGGATACAAACAACATGAATATAAAATTCAAACAAGTTGTTGGTAAACTATTGGTTCGAGTTGAAAAAGTTTATCAAATTTCCAAGCTTGTAAGGTAGGAAGATATCTAAAGTTCATTTCTACCATAGCTCGAAGAGAAGGAATATGTTCTTCCCGAATTTTATAAGACTCGAAAATATAAACAAACCTATGGTAAAGATTATCCATATGGCCAGGTTCGTTGAAGCATGAGTTTCGAATTGTCATTTCAGAATCATCGAGATTAGGATTTTATAGTTGGATAGGAGGTGGATTTGGAGGTGCGTTTGGTGGTCGGTTTGAACGAATAGATGATGAATTTTTGAGACATTGTTCAAGATATCGGAATAAGATAGATACCTGCAATTTAAAACATATGTATGCAATATAATCAATCCCAAAACTGAAATGAGTCCTCAATATTTCAAGGTTTTCTAAAATAATCCTAATGGGCAATTTTGAAAACTATGTTTGAAAATCAATATGTAGTTTTCAAAACATAATTAAATCAATTTTTTTTAAAACTCAAAATATTTTTTTATTTCGAAAATTTGAAATTTTTGATCAAATCTTGTATTTTTGATGAAATTGGTTGTAGAATCTAGTTTAGAAACATCATATAATCAATGCCCGATATATAGTTCAACCTAGAACTAATCAAAACTAGTCCTAAGTTCAAAAATCAATAAACTAGTGCTTCTAGGAAAATACCTTGAAAAGTTTTAGATTGAGAGGAAAGTGATGATTTTTGCATGATTTTGATGATGCTAGTAGGATTAAGAGTTGAAAAATGAGTGAAATCCGACTTGAAACCGTTGATTTTGGGTAAAGTAGAGATTAGGGGTGAGAAAGAGAGTGAATAACGAATGAGGGTTTTAAGGGATTTAGATGAAAATGATGATATTTAGGGATTTAAAGCCTAAACCCGATAGGGGGTATCGGTACCCTTAGTGGAGGTATCAATACACATTCAAAGAGGGTATCGATACACGATGAAGGGGTATCGATACCTAGTGCACAGAAAAGTTAAAAATTTGTATTTAAACACTCAAAATGCTAAATTAATTTGCTCTAGTGGTATTGGTAACTCATATTACGAAAATTAACTATGTTCAATCAATCAAATCTATCATTAAATTTTATTTGAACATATAAGTAATTTTTCTCTAAAGATCATAAACTCCCCCTAACTAATAGCAAAGAATGCAATCAAAAATATTATTTTTATAGGCATTTTTCAAAAACTGATTAAGAGTGCTAAAAATCTTTTTAAACACTAAGTGAAGATAGTCAATTAAACCTAATTCTCTCCCAAGTGTCCAAATCTCTCTTTATCTAAAGGTTTTGTAAAAATATCCACTAATTGGTGCAAAGTATCAACAAATTATAGAACTATATCTTTTTTAGCGACATGATCTCTAATGAAATGATGCCTAATTTCAATGTGCTTAGTTCTAGAGTGTTGGATGGGATTTTTAGTAAGACAAATAGCACTAGTATTGTCACACTTGATAGGTATGGTACCTACTTCAATTCCATAATCTAAAAGTTGTTGTTTCATCCATAAAACTTGTGCACAACAACTACCGGCTGAAATGTATTCCAATTTAGTGGTAGATAATGCAACACAATATTGTTTCTTTGAAAACCAAGAAATCAACATATTTCCTAAGAATTGACAAGTACAGGAGGTGATTTTCCTATCTATTTTGCATCCTCCATAATCCACATCAGAGAAAGCATGTAAGCTAAAGCTAGAGTCTCTAGGATACCAAAGTCCTAAACTAGGAGTGTCCTTAAGGTATCTAAAGATTCTCTTAATAGCTAGTAAATGTGATTCCTTAGGACATGATTGAAATCTAGCACATAAGAAAACACTAAACATAATGTCCGATCTACTTACGGTTAGATAAAGCAAAGAGCCAATCATTGACCTAAATAATTTAACATCCACACATTTACCTCCTTCATCTTTGTCAAGCTTTCTTGATGAGCTCATTGGAGTGGTATGAGGTTTCCCATTTTCTAATCCAAATTTCTTGAGCATATCCTTGACGTATTTTGCTTGATTGATGAAGATTCCATCTTTTCTTTGCTTGATTTGGAGTCCCAAGAAAAATGAGAGTTCCCCCATCATGCTCATCTCGAATTCACTCTGCATTATCTTAGAAAATTCTTGGCAAAGAACATCATTAGTAGAACCAAATATTATATCATCAACATAAATTTTAACTACTAATAAATCTTTACCTTTATGCTTTAAAAACAATGTAGTGTCAACCTTCCCTTTTGAAAAACCTTTTTCTATCAAAACGTTTGACAATCTTTCATACCAAGCTCTAGGAGCTTGTTTTAAACCATAAAGTGCTTTTTTGTCAATTTAAAAACATGATCTGGAAATTTTGAATCTTCAAAACCAGGAAGTTGTTCCATATACACTTCTTCTTTTATAAAACCATTTAAAAATGCACTTTTAACATCCATTTAATATAATTTAAATTCATTGAAACATGCAAACTATAATAACATTATTATTGCTTCCATCCTAGCTACGGGAGTGTATGTTTCATCATAGTCTATGCCCTCTTCTTGAGTATAGCCTTGAGCAACAAGTCTAGCCTTGTTCCTCACTATATTACCACTTTCATCAAGCTTATTCCTAAATACCCATCTAGTACCTACAATAGATTTATTACTAGGCCTTTCAACTAATGTCCGTACTTTACTTCTCTAAAATTGATTTAACTCTTCTTGCATAGACATAATCCAATGTTCTTCATTTAATGCTTCTTTAATATTCTTAGGCTCTATGAATGAGATAAATACAACATAATTATATATATTTATAAGAGAAGATCGAGTTGTTACCCCTTTGGATGGATCACCTATTATCTCACCATCCTTGACATAGTTGTATTCTATTGGGTAAAAGGCTTCCCTTTCTTCAATGGTTGGATTCTCGAGAACATCGTGAGTTTCCTCATCTTTCGTTTCTTCCTTTGATGATGGTTCTCCAACGTCATGTCTAACGTCATTTGCTTTTATAATACCTACGTCATCAATAACACAAGAATCCTTCCTCAGAAGGGGATTATCATTGAAAACAACATCTATAGACTCTTCTACAACTAAAGTTCTTTTATTAAATATCCGATAAGCTTTAGAATTTAAGGAATAACCCAAAAAAATTCCTTCATCACTTTTAGCATCAAATTTGCCAAAATTTTCTTTACTGTTGTTTAAAACAAAACATTTACATCCAAAAGGATGAAAATAATTAATGTTAGGCTTTTTATTTTTGAAAAGTTCATATGGAGTTTTCTTTAAAATTGGACTAATCATTACTCGGTTTATAACATAACAAGCGGTACTTGTGGCTTCAGCCTAAAAATATTTTGGCAAATTGTTTTCACAAAGCATGGTTCTAACAATTTCTTCTAAAGTTTGATTTTTCCTCTCAACAACTCCATTTTGTTGAGGGGTTTTAGGTGCTGAAAAATTATGGTTAATACCATTAGAATTACAAAAATCAGTAAATCCAAGATTTTCAAATTCAGTACCATGATCACTCCTAACACTAGTTATGGAGTAACCTTTTTTCGTTTTGGATTACTTTTGAAAACGTGATGAATTTTTCTAATGCTTCATCTTTAGTACTTAAAAATAGAACCCAAGTATATATAGAATAGTCATCTACCAATACAAAGAATATTGTTTTCCACCCAAGCTAATAGTCCTAATTGGCCCAAAAAGAAATATATGGATCAATTGTAATACTCTACTAGTTGATACATCATTAATGGACTTAAAGGAAGCTCTTTGATGTTTTCCTTTAGCACATGCATCACAGATTTTATCTTTATCAAATTTTAGCTTTGGCAACCCTCTTATTAAATCTCCTTGAATTAGTCTTTGTAAAATACTTATGCTAGTTTGTCCTAGTCTCCTATGCCAAAACCAACTATCATGTTCATCCTTAGCAACTAGGCATAAATTAGTCATGTTTATTGAATCTAGATGCACCATGTAAATGTTTTATATTCTATGACCAACAAGCATAATCTGATTTATCAATGACTTTAATACCAGTTGTTTCGAATAAGACATTGCATCATTTATCACAAAATTGACTAATACTCGATAGATTATGCTTTAACCCATTCACATATAAAACATCTTTAATTTGTATGGAAGAGGTATTACCTATAGTACCTATACCTTCAATGTGACCTTTTGAATTATCACCAAAAGTCACCTCTCCTCTATTTTTGTCGTTAAGCTCGATGAACCGGCTCTTGTATCCGGTCATATGTCTTGAGCATCCACTATCAAGGTACCATGAGTTTGAACTTGTTTCTCGTGCCTTATAGCAATGCTCTTTTCCCTACAAACATAGATTAATTTTTGATTTTTGGTACCCAATTTCTTTTGGGTCCATATTCATTAGTTTCTAAAATTCTAGTCCCCTTGGGTATCCATTTGTGTAGGATATCCTTATCTTTAGTAGTAATGAGTTCTTTAGGAACCCATATACTTGTAACGATTTTTCCATTAGAGGTTCTTCAGGGACCTCTATGATTGTAGTTTTTAAAACTTTTTCTTACAAAGTTGGATTTTGAACTTTCTCCACTTTCAAAACGTTTTGTTCCAACTTTATTAAAGAAGCTTTAAGATCATCAATTTTATTTTGATGATCATCATTTACTCTTGAAAGTAAATTATGTAAATCAATATTTTTATTTTCAAACTCATCTAGTTTGATTTGCAAATCCTTAATTTTACTTTCAAGGTCAACATTGGTCTTAGATATGAGATTATTTTCACTTTTCAATTGTGAAATATCATTTTTGTATTTTAAAAATAATTTCTCTTAATCCGAAGCCAACCCAGTATATTCCTCTAACAGCTCACTAAAAGAATAATCTTCGAAATTAAATGAGCTTGAGGTTACCTGAGAATCCTCCCCGAAAGCCATCAAGCACAAGTTTGCTACTTTTTGTTTCTCTTAATAAGAAGCTTCTTCATCGCTCTATGTAGCCATGTGTGCCTTATGCTTTTTCTTGGATTAACCTTTTTTCTTTAATTGTGGGCAATCGTATTTGACATGCCTGAGCTTTTTGCATTTGTAGCAAATGATCGGGTCTTTCTCTTTTGTTTTATTCTTGAAGCCTTCATTTTGTTTGAATTTTCTTCATCTGTTGGGCTTCATTAATTTTCTGAACCGCCTGGAAAATAATGCCATTTCCTCGTTATCGTCATCTTCATCCGAATCACTCTAATTCTTTGTGGATTTGAGAGCAACTCCAACGTTCTTCTTTTTCTCCGTCTCTTTCTTTGTCTCGTCCGTATTTTCAAGGTCTACCTCATCTTGAAGTATCATTTCATGTGTGAAAAGAGAACCAATTAGCTCATTGAGGGTCAAAGATTTTAATTTTTTAGCCTCGATGATCGTCGTCTTCTTTGATTGCCAAGATTTTGGAAGAAAATAAACTAACTTCCTTACAAGGTTCTCGTTTGGAATGATCTCTCCATATGATTTGAGACCATTGACAATCGTGAAAAATCTATCTGTCATAGCTTTGATGTCTTCATCCTGAAATTTTCATAGCTATGAGTTAAAAGACTAATTTTAGATTATTTTACCTCATTTGTACCTTGATGAGTGATTTATAGTTTATCCCTATATCTCCTTGGCGGTTGTACAAGATGAAACTCTTCCGTATTCATCTGGTCCAAGAGCACAAAATATAATATAGATAGCCTTTGAGTTGAGCTGGAACATTCTTTTCTCTGCTTCACTCCACAATCTTGAATGAGTGGAAGTATCCATCTTCTATGATATTCCATACTCCCATGTTACTTGCTTGAATGAAATACCTCATTCTATTCTTCCAATAAGCATAATTATCTCCATTGAAGAAAGGAGGAGTGTTGACGGGCATTGAATCAAGACCAAGGTCGAAGTTTGAAGTGGAGGCCATTGATGACTTCAAATGAGTGAGGCTCTGATACCAATTGTTGAGTTAATCGATCGATGAAATAGCCAAGAGGGGGTGAATTGGCAATAAAAATTTTGGTGGAAGCTTTTGCAAAAAATAGAAAATAATTGCTCATCGATTTAGAGTGGTTCGACTTTCTCAACCAAAGTCTACATCCACTACCTTAGCTATCCACACTAAGGATTTTCCATAAATTCACTAATTTTTCTTTCTTTTGAGGACAAAGAGTAACCTTACAAATCCCTCAAGAATTATACCCCAAATTCTTGAGAACACTCTCTCCAAAAGAGAATAATACAAATTTTGAAAACTTACAAAAATACCTCACAAGACAATGTATTTGAACAATTCTAGAACAAGAAAAGAACACCCAAAGATGATTACAAATGAGCACAATATGTGTTCCTGACAGCAAAATGACTATTGAAGGAAAATTGGCTTAAAATGCACAAACTTGATCTTTAATGATTTCTCTCTTGTTTCTCAATGAATTATTTTAGATTAATGGCTTCAGAACTTGTTTAAATACACCTTAGATTGATTCTAGCCGTTGTGAATCATTTGGGTGATGTTAGAGCCTTTGTAGTGTGAAAACCCTCTTGAAAAAGGCTGTTGGGAGCGCGGGGTATCGGTACCCCTTCAATGAGTATCGATACATGCAGTGTAAAATTCAAATATTTCGACCGTTAAATGACTAGGGGTATCGGTACCTCTAAGGGGGTATCAGTAGCCATAGGGCATTATGTTTTTCTCGGAGCCAAAATTTGCATAGGGGTATTGATACCCTATGTGGGATATCGGTACCCATTGGGCAATCTATTTTTCTTGAAGTCAAAATTGGCATATACACCCTATATGGGGTCTCGGTACCTCCCTACTTAAAAATTATTTTTAGCTCGATTAAGGCTCGAAATACTTTGTAAAATTGTGTCAAAAATATTTTAAGATTAAAACACAATTTTACACTTAAGTACGGATTGAAATTGATATTTGAAATACTTGGAGTAATATTTTGATATTCGAATAATTTAATCGAATATACCTAAAAAAATTATAAAATCTTAAAATTCAATAACACTTAATTTGTTATATCGAAACATCAAAATGTTTTCAACAGTAGTTCATACCCAAAATCATTCAAACAAATCATTTGGCAAAGTAATATGAAATATGTAATAAAACGATTTGAAATAAGTTTCTTTTCAAACTATTCGAGGTTGACTTATAACAAGTCTTACTCATATCATACTTTAATAATAAAGGTAAAATTCACTCACCTGATATTGTCTCACTAGTAGTCCTACTATCGATATTCTTTACTCTTGAACTTTTTCCTTGAATTTGAATCACTTTGAGTTTGCTTTTTATCATGATTTACACAAGCATTATTTATCCAACACATACCAATTTCAAAATATAGGTTAGTATCATACTAACATAGGCACAATTTAATAATAAAATTCAGAAAATTCTATCGATACTTATTTGATTCTAGATCTATTTCCACTTAAATTCTAAAATATCCATATCCTGACAACTTGTAATGCCTTTAAAAACCATTATTATGTATTGATATACAAACTAGAGTTTAATTCCATTTCTTCTATTGGAAACTATACTTGAATATGATTCCAACCATATAAAGTACTCATTCCAATTCAACTTGTGCAATTTATAGTGAATTTTCTAAAATCCAATTTCCAGAATCTGTTTTGAGTAGAATCTGTTGCCTTGTTTTCTGACCTATCATTGATTAAAAATTTGTATCTTTCATTGTACAATTCAAAATCATTGTACTATACTGACATAAAAACAAAATGATATAAAAATAACATGCTAATCATTTTTATAGAAGTTTTGGTGATTTTTCAAACTTACTGCTAGATTTAAAAATCCAAACTATTTTCATTATTTTGCATCCTTAATTTCTTCATCAATACTTACTACTTGCATCTTGATCCTTCATCTTTTTTACTTTATTCAAATCAATCCCAACATTCCAGCATTGTAAAGATATATTCAATTCAATACATGCACCTTTACATAATTGCAATTCAATCCCATATTTCTTAATCCATTCGAATTCCACCATCACATTTAACCAGATTTGCAATTTGGTCTTATACCAACCTTTTAACTTAAAATTCAACATCCAAATATTAATTCTCAACATTGAATCCTCATAATTGAAAATTTTCACTTTAATGCTAATAATTCCCAAAACTTCTTCCTTTTTTCATTTTGTCCCTAAACCTTCATAAGATTCCAAATTAATCCAAGAAACTTTCTAAAGCTTGCTAAATCATCCATTCATCATGTCTAACCTCATCATAATTTTTATAAAAGTTTTCCCACTTACTTCCCTTGTGACCGAATATGAAGGGTCACCTAAGTCCAACTTTCCAACTTGATTCAAACATGAATTCAACTTCTAAACATCATTTTCATCTACAATCAAGTCCTTAACAATTTAAATTCAAACAATTTATTTCTAAATAAACCCTAATGGCTGAATATTAGTACTTCAATTTACAAGTAATTTCAATATCATACAAGCATGGAAATGATTCTCCAACATCAACTACACCATAATCAAGCCTTAGTTCATCAAAACCTAACATCCCCTTCACCCATCAATTCAAGAATTCAATGTTCTAAACATGGAAAACATGAAATAATGATTCCAAATGATAGATAATTTCATGGAGAACAACTTTGTATTTTATGTTTTCATCCAAATTCCAAATAAATTAGCTTGAAAAATCAAAAGAAAGTTTATTTCCTTACCTATGAAACTCGCGGCCACAATGCAGAAAGATGAACAAGTTTTTAATTTTCCAAAATAAAAATCTAAGCCCATTTTAATGATATAACCAATTAAAAATTCATTTATTTCAAAATCACCATTTTATCCTTAAAATCAAAAGCTCCATAACTTTCCACATGTCAATTTATTCATCCCAAGGTCGAAAATAAACCAAGGAGTTAGTAGTTACCAACTTTGCCCTTCGAATTTTCCAAAATTACAATCTAACTATTTTTCATCCAACGATCCAAATTGATTATAGAAATCTATCTTAAAACCAATGATTTACATTAAATCCTAAAAATTAAGTCATGGAATTGACATTTTTAACCTTGCTCATCATCCTTCAAAATTTCCTGAAAATTCGATTCGATTCAATTATTTGAATTTTTCTTGAACTTTATCGCTTTATAGCTTTTAATATAAAATCCGTACGAAAAATATGATTCACATGGATATGTTACTCTTGGGGGGTAAAATATTCATTTAGAGGGTTGTATTACATAACTTTTCAAAATTACACTTTGGTCCCTAAATTTTTCCAAAGTTTATAATTTAGCCACTAAACTTTTAAAAATTAAATTTTGGTCTTGGTTAAAATTTGGGGTATTATAATTCTATCCCCTTAAGAAAAATCATCATGAAATTTTCAATAAGTACCTGATGCAAAAAGATGAAGAAACTGCTTCCTCATATCTTCTCTTTCCCATGTAGCTTCATCAACCTTATGATTTCTCCAAAGAACCTTGATTAAAGGGAATGTCTTGTTTCTGAGTTCTTTAACACAATAATCAAGTATTTTCACCGGTTATTCTTCATAAGTGTGATATGGCTTAATTTACATTCCCTCATGAGTGATAACATGTGAATGATCCGATCGATATCTTCGAATCATTGACACATAAAACACATTATGAATCTTATCCTTTTCCAGGGGTAGCGCAAGCTGATAAGCCACTGTCCTAACTTTTTTAACAGTTTCATATGGACCAATGAATCTAGGGCTTAACTTTCCCTTTCGTCCAAACCTTAAAACCTTTTTCCAAGGAGACACTTTAAGAAACACCTTGTGTCAAACTTGATATTCTACTTCTTTCCTCTTTAAATATGCATAAGATTTCTACTGATCAGCTGTAATCTTAAGATTATTTTGTATAATCTTCACTTTATCTTCCACTTCCTTAATCAGATCAGGACCAATGATATCTCGGTCATTGAGTTTGAACCAATTTAATGGCGTACGACACTTCCTTCCATATAAGGCTTAATAAGGTGTTATCTTAATACTTGACAAATAACTATTATTATAAGAGAACTCTACTAAAGGCAAATACCTTTCCCACGATCCTTTAAATTCAATGATGCATGCCCTTAACATATCTTCTAGAATTTGAATAGTCCGTTCCGATTGTCTATATGTCTAAGGATGGAAAGCAACACTAAAATTAAGTCGAATTCCTAAAGCATTGTGAAATGACTTCCAAAACTTGAAGTAAACCTTAGATCTTTTTCGGACACGATCGAGACAGGTACTCCATGCATTCGAACAATCTCCTTAAAGTACAGCTCAACATATTTATCCACAGAATAATCAGCTCGAACTGGAGTAAAGTGTGATGACTTAGTCAATCTATCCATAATCACCCAAATTGAGTCCTTTTTATTGGGTGTTAAAGGCAGATCTGCTATAAAATCCATAACAACTCTTTCCCATTTCCACTGAGGTATGAAAATAGGTTACAACAATCCAGATGGAACTTGATGTTTTGCCTTGACTTGCTGAAATGTCAAACATTTACAAACAAACTCAATTATAGCCCTTTTCATACCTAGCCACCAATATCAACCTTCAAGTCATGATATATCTTGTTTTCTCCAGGGTACATCATCAAAGGATGATAATGCGCATTAGAGAGAAGTTCTTTCTTCAATTCCTCATCATTAGGAATGTAAATTCTCCCTTTATAATATAAACATCACTCAGGCTTAACCTCAAAATCTCTAGTCTCACCTTTTTCTACCTGCTCGAATCTTGATTTAAATTTTTCATCATTTCTTTGAAGATATTTTATTCTCTCCAATAAGATAGGAGTTATTCTTAACTATGCAATCAATACTCCACCTCCCTTTAATGTTAACCGAGCATCTAACGCTGGTAAAGCAGAAAATTTCTTCCTGCTTAAAACACATGCTAGAACATTAGCTTTTCCAGGGTGATAATCAATGATCATGTAATAATCTTTAAGAAGATCAATCCATCTTCTTTGCCTTTATTTCAGCTCCTTTTGTGTCAATAGATACTTTAAACTTTTATGATCGGTGTCGATGTAACATCTTTCGCTATATAAATAATGACGCCATATCTTCAAGGCGAACACTACTACAACCAACTTCAAATCATGAATATGATAGTTTCTTTCATAAGTCTTAAGTTGCCTTGAAGCATAAGTTACAACCTTACTTTCTTACATCAATACACTTCCCATATCATTACAAGATGCATCACTATACGCCACATAATCTTTTCCTCATTCTAGTTGTACCAACATTGGATATTCTGTCAAAATTTTCTTTAATGTCTCAAAACTTTCTTGGCACTTATCAGTCCAAATAAATGGTATATCATTCCTTAAAAGCTTGGTAAGGGGAGAAGCGATCATCGAAATGTTTTTCACGAACATTCGATAATAACCAACGAGTCCCAAAAACTTCGAACTTCAGAAACATTCTTTGGAGTTCTCTACTCAACAATAGCTTGAACTTTCTTGGGATCTACTCTTATTCCTTCTGCTGAGATAACATGACAAAGAAAAGAAACTTCTAACAACTAGAATTCACACTTTGAAAACTTAGAATAATTTTTTTTATCTCGAAGTGTCTGAAGAACAATACGAAGATGAGCATCATGATCTTCTCTTGTCTTAGAGTAGACAAAAATATCGTCAATGAATACGATTACGAACTGGTCCAAATATGGCTAAAACACTCGATTCATTAAATCCATGAATACTGCAGGAGTATTAGTTAGTCCAAACGGTATCACCACGAACTTGTAATGGCCGTATCACTCCCTAAAAGTCGTTTTAAAAATATCTTCCTCTTTAATTTTTAACTGATGATAACTCGATCGAAGATCTATCTTAAAGAACACCGATACATTTTTTAACTGATCAAAAAGATAATCGATCCCTGTAAGAGGATATTTATTCTTCATTGTTACCTTATTCAATTGACGATGATCTATGCATAATCGCATAAAACCGTCATTCTTTTTCACAAACAATACAGGTTGAGTATTAATATACATATTTAAAAATTATTTTGTTTATACCAATGAAATCTAGACTCAAATATGAATCTAACCATATAATGCACTTTTATAGTTCAACTTGTACAATTTATAGAGAATTTTCAAAGTTGAGTGACAGAAGCTATCTTGGACAAAATTTGTTGTCCTATTTTCTTACCTATCACTAATTAAAAATTCTTATATTTTTGTATACTTTTTGAAATAAGTTTCCATTTATTATAAACAAAACTAGACTGATATATGAATCCAATGGTATAATATTTATCCCCCAATCATTTTTTTAGAATTTCTGATGATTTTATAAACTTAATGTTCAGAACATAATTTCTAGGCATATTTCACTAACTTGTGTCCTTAACTTATTCACTAATTCTATTATCTCACTAAATGAACATATAAGCTTAAATTATACTTCATATAACACTAGGAGTCACTTCTTATCATAACTCCAACACTGGCTCATCGCAAACCAATGTTTATTCAAAATATAAATATGAATTAAATGCACTCACCTGGTCTTCTTAGCTTGCAACATTCCTTAGAATTTCTCATTTCATCCTTAAGCTTCTCCTTAGCTTTAATAATATTTGATCTTGTTTTCAAGCACTCAATATAATTGAATATCATTACCAAACATATACAAATTCAAACCAAATATTAGAATCTTACTAACATAGGCATACTTTGGAAAATAAATTCCTAACAAATTTCCCGATGCCCATTCAATATAATTTCCATGTCATAACATACATGTTGACCTTAATACTTCTAATTGGCCACTCAAGTTCCTTTTTATCCTAAATTCACATAACATTTTCACTTATGCTCCAACCCTTTCCATATTTGTGATTTAAACTTTAACTTTTACAAGCTTTCCAAAATAATCCAATTTCACATCCTAACTTCAATTCCAACACTTAAACATTAATGATATAACCAATAATGGTACGAAAATGATAGAGAATTTCATGTAGAACAACTTTGTATTTCATGTTTTCATCCAAATTCCAAAGAAATTAGCTTGAAAAATCAAAAGAAAGTTTCTTCCCTTACCTATGAAACACACAACCATATTGTAGAAAGATGAAAAAGTTTCTTGATTTTTCCAAAATAAAAATCTAAGCCCATTTGCCATCTTTTAATGATATAACCAATTAAAAACTCATTTATTGAAAAAATCACCATTTTATCCTTAAAATCCAAAGCTCCATAACTTGCCACATGTCAATTTATTCATCCCATGGTAAAAAATAAACCAATGATTTAGTAGTTACTAACTTTGCCCTTTGAATTTTCCAAAATTACAATCTAACCATTTTTCATCGAACGATCCAAATTGATTATAGAAATATCTTAAATCTAATGATTTACATTAAATCCTAAAAATTTAAGTCATAGAAATAAAATTTTTAACCTTGCTGCATCAACCTTCAAAATATCTTGAAAATTCGATTTGATTATTTGAATTTCCCCCAACTTTATCGCTTTATAGCTTTTAATATAAAACACATACGAAAAATTTGATTCCCAAAGATATGTTACTCTTGGGGGTAAAAATTCATTTATGTGGCCGAATTACATACTTTTTTAAAATTACACTTTGGTCCTTGAACTTTTCCAAAGTTTATATTTTGATCACTAAACTTTCTAAAATTACATTTTGGTCACTGATCAAAATTTGTGGTATTACACGATGGTGGTGTAGGAGTATAGGTGGCCAATTATCGATGTTTTTTGGGGTTGGGGAGTATTCGTTTGAAGGAAAGAAATAAGAGAGCTTTTGGGGTTTTTTGTTTTTATTTAGAAAAGAGATATAAGAGCGACGACCGGAGCGAGGTGGTCACCAATACGGTGACCGGAGGTGCTGGTTTCTAGGGGATTAATAGACTCTCAGCCAAACGTGGAAGAGAGAAGGGACATTTTTCGATTGAATAAAAAATGAGATGAGAACTCTCGGTGGCTAGGGTAAATTTTAGCCAAATATGGCTAAAAATAGGTATTTATAACTTGGGTTTTTTGGTAAATCAATATATAGTTCTCCTAGATTTTTTTTTCACGTTTCATTCAACTGGTCTCCTCAATTTTTTTTTTGAATTTGATGCTTTTGTTTTGCTTTCATTTTATTTTGATCATTGTTTATTTCTTATTTAGCTATTGTTGTGCTATTTTATTCATTTTGGTCAATGTTTATTTCTAATTTTGGCTACTTTTTATTTATTATTTTATTACATTTTTGGTGATTTTATTAAAATCAGAATATTCAAACGTTAATACGATATTTATGGTCTAGTTAAAATTCTATTTTTTAATCGGTAACCCACTAATTTACTAACTTTACTAATTTGCTAACCACTAACTTTTATTAATATTCAAATCATAATACGATCTTGTGGTGATCCACCCTATGGTATGATCCACATTATTTATGGTCCGGGTAAAATTCTAACCTTGAATTTTGCTAACCAGCTAATTTCTAACTATTAACCACTAACTCATACCATTTTATTTGATTCGATTGCTTGTTTTTATTTATTTAATTGCTTGTATTTTAATCCTTTAATTTCTAACTTTATTTATTGCTGTTTTGGACTTTAGATTCTGTTTTTATTTCAATCTGGTCACTAAACTTATTATTTGATTTTAACTATGCATTTTATAATTATTTTAATTTGGTCATTTTGTGTCAATTAATTGCCTTTAATTCATTTTATTTGCCTTTTAATTTAGTTTAATTTAGTATTTGATAACCTATTTAGGTCTTTAGATATTGTGCCTATGTAACACCCATAGCCCATATATGTCTTGTAATACGAGCTACAAATGTCACATCAATTCAAATGACATTTGTTAAACTTAAATGCTTAAAAAATTTGTTTTATTTAATAATTTCCTTTTTGACTTTAAATTTTTTCCCTTAATCATATAAAACTATAAAATATTGTTTGATCATTAAAAACTAATATGATTTCAGTCAGTAACTAGGTAGTTCAATGTTGTTTCATATCCAAATACAACTGCCTAATATCGTTTGATTTTAAACTATTTAAAATATAACATTTATATTATTCACTCATAAATACTATTAATACAAAAATTAGACAAAAACAAAAACCCTAATTGCTATTACAAACCCTTTTAAAATAAATCTGATAAAGCAACCCAACATATATAATGTACATGCCACTAATAAGTCAAAGTTAGGATGTCTTACTGATACTGTTGGTAGGTTTGCTTTTGCATAAGATATTTGCAAGCTCCTCACTTCACGACCTCTACTTTATTCGAACCTATGCATGAAAATCATCACGCGCTAAGTTACACTTAGTGAGGCAGAAATATAACTAAACCATAAAATCCATAAAATATAAGCAATAAAATGTAATTTAAATAAAAACATTAAAACTTCGAACTGATCTTTCCAAGCCGTATTTTTCCTCATCAGAAACCTGAAAATCATGCTCTCATATTTTCATCAAAATCACAAGAATCAACATTAGTAATAATATACTTTACATATACTTTTCATTCAAACACATTTCAGAACTTTCATATTTTTCATTTTTATATTGTTTTTCCTTTAAGCCATTTTCATAACATTGTTTATTTCATTTTCGTAGCATAGTGTATATTTCTAAGAATGCAAGATACATGAGTCAAACGATTGAGCACAATAATCACTTTAGTGCTATCATTATAATCATAATATATAACCACACACAATGCTATCATATCAATATCGTAATGTGCACACAAAGTGTAATCAGATCAGAATATATATACTAGTGCACCCACCACCAGTACACCACAATATATCAGAATTGGAACATATAAGCACACAAAGTGCTATCATATCATAATCGTAATGTGCACACAAAGTGCAATCAGATCATAATATATATAGTAGTGCACCCACCAGTACACCATATTATATCAGAATCGGAACATATAAGCACACACAATGTTATCATATCAGAATCGTAATGTGCACACAAAGTGCAATCAGATCAGAATATATATACTAGTGTACCTTCAGGTAACACCCCAATATATCAGAATCACTCCACCTCATGTACCCACAACTCTCAATGCAAAATACAAGGGGCTTTACTTTGATTCATAACCATTTAATAAATATCATACCAAACTATAATTATTTTCAAATCATAACCGCATATAACATGGGTAGTTAATACCCGAAAGCATCCATGAAACTTGATAAAATATTATAGAAATATTACATACTAAAAATTTATAAATCATACTGGAAAATAAAATGAGGTTGACTTTTCGCAAGTCGTCATCAATTAGAATAATTAAATAATTAAACTGCGCTTACACGTAATACTTTATATACAAATCAAAACATAAGCCTCACCAAACTTTAAGCTTAGTTTCTTGCTTCAAATTCACTTCTTCAAGAATTTATCACAATTTCATATTTCGATAGTTTGCGCTACCTTTAAAGAAGTATTATTTTGAATTAATATACATTTTTAAAAATTATTTTGTTTATACAATTGAAATCTAGACCCGAATATGAATCTAACCATATAATGCACTTTTCTAGTTCAACTTGTACAATTTATAGAGATTTTTTAAAGTTGACTGACAGAAGCTATCTTGGACAAAATTTGTTGTCCTATTTTCTTACCTATCACTAATTAAAAATTCTTATATTTTTGTATACTTATTGAAATAAGTTTCCATTTATTATAAACAAAACTAGACTGATATACGAATCCAATGGTATAAGATTTATCCCCCAATCATTTTTCTAGAATTTCTGATGATTTTATAAACTTACTGTTTAGAACATAATTTCTAGGCATATTTCACTAACTTGTGTCCTTAACTTATTCACTAATTATATTATCTCACTAAATGAACATATAAGCTTAAATTATACTTCATATAACACTAGGAGTCACTTGTTAACATAACTCCAACAATGACTCGTCGTAAGCCAATGTTTATTCGAAACATAAATATGAATTAAATGCACTCACCTGGTCTCCTTAGCTTGCAACATTCCTTAGAATTTCCCATTTCATCCTTAAGCTTCTCCTTAGCTTTAATAATATTTGATCTTGATTTCAAGCACTCATATAAATGAATATCATTACCAAACATATACAAATTCAAACCAAATGTTAGAATCTTACTAACATAGGCATACTTTGGAAAATAAATTCCTAACAAATTTCTCGACGCCCATTATGTTGACCTTAATACTTCTAATTGGCCACTCAAGTTCTTTTTTATCCTAAATTCACATAAAATTTTCACTTATGTTCCCAACCTTTCCATATTTGTGATATAAACTTTAACTTTTACAAGCTTTCCAAAATAATCCAATTTCACATCCTAACTTCAGTTCCAACACTTAAACATTAATTCACAACATATTACATCAACTATTGAACAATTAAAAAACAATCTACAATTTTTCCAAAATTGTTGATTTGGTCTCCAACTTTTCAAAAATTATAGAATGGTCCTTAAATTTTTATAAGGCTTGCAGAATACTTCCTACATCATTTTCATCCCCCACATAATTTTTCCATAATTTTTCTCATCCTCTATAGTCAAGGTCGAATGCTTTGTATGTTCAAAATTATGGGTTTTTATGATTTTACTCGATTTTTATTCGATTCAAGCATGAAATCAACTTCAATTCAACCTTATAAAATCTCTACAATCAAAGCCCTAACTTAATTTCATCAAAATACATATTTCTCCTAAAGCTAGGGTTTGGCCATAACTTTATTTGTTCGTATAACCATGTACAAGTGCATGATTTGGGATTTTTGAACACAAACCAAATTAGCAAGCAATAATGGTACCAAATGATAACGTTTTTCGAATAGAACAATTTTCTATTTCTCGGCATGATCCGAAAACAAAAAGAAATTGCTCAAAATAAAAAATAAAATTTCTCTTACCTTGGCATGAAGGAGCATGAAATGTTGGCAGAAAAAATGGCTTGGTTTCATGAAATTGTGGTTAATTTCTTGTTAATTTAGCCTTTATTTAAGCTTAAATGAATAAAATATTCATTTAATGAGAAATATCCATTTTACCCTTAATAAAACTGATATTTACCTTAATACCGAGCCACATAAACCTTATCATCTTCAAAATTCAAAGATCGAAAAAATATTTTTCCCTTTACAACTTTGCCCATGCCATTTTCCAAAAATTTCAATCTAGCCATTTTTCCTCCAACAATCCATATTGAACATGGAAATAAATTCTCAAATCCAATGCTCCTTATTATTTTCCATCATTATAAAATGTGGAAATAATATTTTTAATCCTAATTTATCATCCTTCAAATTTTCTAAAGATTTCTATTTGATCTGATTTATCAAATTTTTATCGGACTTTAACGCTTTGTAGTTTTTAACATAATTTCCAAATCAAGAATATGATTTCAATAAAACCCCACTTTCAAGAGTAAACTATCCATTTATGGAATAAAATTTCTTTCTGGGAAGATTATCTCTTAGATCCCTGAATGTTTTCCCAATTTTCTAGTCTTGCAATATTCAAAAATTGAATTTTAGTCACTAAAATTCCATTGTTTAGTCAAATCTGAAAAATTACATTGTTCTGAGCGAAATTTCTCTGATCTAAAATATGGAGATAATATTTTTAACCATTTTCAAACATCCTTAAATTTATCATAAAATTCTGCCTCGATCCAATTATTCGATTTCAATACCAAACTTTATCACTTTATAGCTTTTAACACAAATCCTGTTCCGAAAATCCGATTCCCACAAAAATCCTTGTTTTAGGCAAAACTTTTCATTTACGAGCTAAAATCTATAACTTTTCAAAATTTCATTTTTAGTTTAGAACTTTTACAAAGTTTATACTTTATCCCTTAAACTTTCAAAACATACATTTTAATCACTAGTCAAAATTTGGGGTATTACAATTCCTCCCCCTTAAATAAATTTCATCCTCGAATTTTCTATTCGTATCTACATACCTGAAGTAAAGAAAGAAGGAAACTATATTTTCATGTCTTTGCCTCATTCCCAAGTTGCTTCCTTAACTTTATGATTTCACTAAAGAACTTTCATAAGTGGAAACGTCTTATTTCTCAGTTCTTTGTCTATATATACTAAAATATTTACTAGTTTCTCTTCGTATAACAAATCTTATTGAATCTCAATTTTTTTGTGTAATCATATGTAAAGTATTCAATTTATACTTTCGAACCATCGATACATAAAACACATTATGAATCTTATCCATTTTCAGAGATAATGCTAACTGGTAAATTACCGAACTAACTCTCTTTGTAATATCGTTAAAATATTGTTTGATCATTGAAAACTAATATGATTTCAGTCAATTATTATAAAGTTTAGTGAGTTTCATATCCAAATACAACTGCCTAATATCGCTTGACTTTAAACAATTTAAAATATAACATTTATATTATTCACTCATAAATACTATTATTACTAAAATTAGACAAGAACTAAAGAAAATAACCCTAATTACTATTTCAAACCCTTTTAAAAGAAATCTGATAAAGCAACCCAACATATATAATGTACATGCCACTAATAAGTCAAAGTTAGGATGTGTTACTGATATTGTCAATAGGTTGAATTTTGCATAAGATGTTGGTAAGCTCCTCACTTCGCGACCTCTACTTTCATATTATTCAGAACTTTCCATTTAGAACTTTCATATTTCATAACATTGTTTATTTCATTTTCATATTTTTCATTCAGACCCATTTCAGAACTTTCATATTTTTTATATTTATATTATTTTTCCTTTCATCCACTTTCATAACATTGCTTATTTCATTTTCATAGCCCAGTGTATAATTATGAGAATGCAAGATACATGAGCCAGATGAGTGAACGCAATAATCACTTCATTGCTATCATCATAATCAGAATATATAAGCACACACAGTGCTATCATATCAAAATCGGAATGTGCACACAACGTGTAATGAGATCAGGATATATATACTAGTGCACCCATCGGTGCACCACAATATATCAGAATTGGAACATATAAGGACACACGATGTTATCATATCATAATCGTAATGTGCACACAAAGTGCAACCAGATCAAAATATATATACTAGTGCACTCACCGATACACCACAATATATCAGAATCAGAACATATAAGCACACATAGTGCTATCATATCAGAATTGTAATGTGCACACAAAGTGCAATAAGATCATAATATAGATACTAGTGTACCTTCAGGTGACACCCAGTATATCAGAATCACTCCACCTCATGTACCCACGACTCTCAATGCAACATACAATGGGTTTTACTTTGATAAAATATTATAGAAATATTCCATAATGAAAATTTATAAATCATACTGAAAAATAAAATGAGGTTGATTTATCGCAAGTCATCCTCAATCAAAATAATTAAATAATTAAAATACAATCACAATTAATACTTTATATACAAATCAAAACATAAACCTCACTAAACTTGAAGATTAGTTTCTTGCTTCTAATACACTTCTTCACGAATTTATCACAATTTCATATTTCGATAGTTTGTGCTACCTTGAAAGAAGTATTATTATGTATTAATATACATATTTAAAATTATTTTTTTCTGTCACTGAAAACTAGACTCAAATACGAATCTAACCATATATTGAAAAATTTTCTAGTTCAACTCGTACAATTTATAGAGAATTTTTGAAGTTGGCTGACAGAAGTTGTCTTGGACAAAATCTGTTGTCATGTTTTCTGACTATCACTGATTAAAAAATTTATCTTTTTGTATACATCTTGAAATAAGTTTATGTTTGTTTTAAACAAAACTAGACTAATATATAAATCCAATGGGATAAGATTCATCCCCCAATAATTTGTTTCAAATTTCTGATGATTTTCTAAACTTATTGTTCATAACATATTTTCTAGGCAGTTTTCATCAATTAGTGTCCTTAACTTATTCGCTAATTCTATTAGCTTACTAAATGAACATATAAGCTTAAATTATACTTCATATAACACTAAGAGTCACTTCTTAACATAACTCCAACACTGGCTCATTGCAAGCCAATGTTTATTCGAAATATAAATACGAATTAAATGCACTCACCTGGTCTCCTTAGCTTGCAACCTTCCTTAGAATTTCCCATTTCATTCTTAAGCTTCTCCTTATATTTAATAATATTTTATCTTCATTTAAAGCACTCAATATAAATGAACACCATTAACAAACATATACAAATTCAAACCAAATGTTAGAATCTTACTAACATAGGCATACTTTGGAAATAAATTCCTAACAAATTTACCAATGCTCATTCAATATAATTTCCGTGTCACAAGATAAATGTTGACCTTAATACTTCTAATTGGCCACTCAAGTTCATTTTTATCCTAAATTCACATAACATTTTCACTTAAGCTCCCCAACCTTTCTATATTTGTGATTTAAACTTCAACTTTTTCAAGCTTTCCAAAATAATCTAATTTCACATCCTAACTTTAATTCCAACACTCAAACATTAATTCCCAGCATAGTACATCAACTATTGAATAATTACAAAACAATCCACAACTTTTCCAAAATTGTTGATTTGGTCCCCCAAATTTTCAAAAATTATAGAATGGTCTCCAAATTTTTCTAAGGCTTGTAGAATACTTCCTACATCATTTCCAGCCTTTGAATAATTTTTCCATAATTTTTCTCATCTCTATAGTCAAGGTCGAATACTTTGTATGTTTAAAATTAGGGTTTTTCATTATTTTACTCTATTTTTATTCGATTCAAGCTTGAAATCAACTTCAATTCACCCTTATAAAATCTCTATAATCAAAGCTCCAACTTAATTTCATCAAAACACATCTTTCTCCTAAAGGTAGGGTTTGGCCGAATCATTATTTGTTCATATAACCATGTACAAGTGGTTTTTAATCATCAATCATGCTTGGAAATGATTCTACAACCTCAAAAACATCAAAATCCTTCATCAATTCTATAAACCCTATATGAACATAAACCCTATGATTTGGGATCTTTGAACACAAACCAAATTAGCAAGCAATAATGTTACCAAATGGTAGCATTTTTTTAATAGAACAATTTCTATTTCACGGCGTGATCCAAAAACCAAAGGAAATTGCTCAAAAAAATAAAATTTCTCTTACCTTGGTATGAAGGAGCACGAAATGTTGGCTGAAAAATGGCTTAGTTTCATAGAAATTTGGTTAATTTCATGTTAATTTAGCCTTTATTTAAGCTTAAATGAATAAAATATTCATTTAATGAGAAATATCCATTTTACCCTTAATAAAACTTGATATTTACCTTAATACCAAGCCACATAAACCTTATCATCTTCCAAATTATTTGGTGATCGCTATTGATTTTTGAAGTAAAACAACATATTTTTCAAAGCCTCACATCATTTTTTTAAAATTATTAAGTCAATGTCCCTTTATTGTGATTGATAATGAAACTTTCACTTTTGCTTGGGGGTGGTCATTATTAGCCTTGGTAAATTGGCATCCTTTTAAAAATATGCATACATAGTGGATTCTAAAGTAAATTAAATTTTGAACTCAAAACTTCCAATTTTTAAAATATAGGGTAATCGATTAGTTACCAATTTTGGACGCTGTGGGGGTGTTAATCCTTCCCCACACGTAGCTAACTCCCGAACCCGATTTTTTATTTCGCAGACCAAAACATGATATTTTTAATAAAATAATTTTTTTATTAAATTTACCTGATTTTAGGTGTTCCAATCTTACCTTAAAAATGATGGTGGTGACTCCTAAATCTTTTCATGAACATTATTTATATTTTTCAATAAAAAGTCGTATTGTCGAAAATCAGTTACGAAAGCTTGGCGACTCTGTTGGGGACATTTTTGTTTTCTAAAACAAAATAGAGTCGAGCCATGAATCAATTACACTATATTTTGGAAGTTTTAAATTTTGAGTTTGAATTTATTTAATTAATGATTCACTATGTTTTTTAGAAAACCGAAAAAGATTTTCTCTCTAGTTAATGCTTTCACTTATTTTAGTATATAGGACTGTTACATTTCATAGCTCTGCACTCGAGCTTTGTCCCACTTCACCTAAGTATTAGGAAATGCCACACCACCAAAGAATATTGCTTTTCTTTGTGTAGGCCTGGCAGAGTACTTCTAGAAAGCATTTTTTATGTTTGTCAGGATACCTTTTTCCTTGATAGTCATCTAGTGATGTGATCCCCTAGACTGAATTTGATCTGAAAAGTCTGTAATAGGTCAGGATCAAAGTCCTTATTTACCTAAGCAGGTTATAAGGATAGTTTGGAAACCCTTTATTAGAACCAAACTACATATAGAGAATATAGTAAACCCACCCTTCTAGAGCCATGTGGATACCCTAAGAAAACTAGAATGCATATGGTTAGGGTTTTAATTTTCTTGTGTGCTTTATTCATTGTATTTTATGGTTCATTCACCAGTTGAATGTAATCTTTTCATATTTTACTAACACACATTTCTTTTGTTTGATTATTATTTTTGCTAACATCTTTTTCTTGTGCCTTATCCTGTTGCTTTATTTTATGCATAAAAATGGCATATCATAGAAGATATTGATTCCTGAGTTAATAGTCATATTATATGACAATGTCACTTGCAGAGGTAGAATAGAATTGTAAAAACACGTCAATAATCCAGAGGGGTGCTCTAGGAAGTACCCGAAGAAAGTAATATATTTGAAAGCCAATACGAGATAGTGGATTATGCCAGTCGCATATGGTTGCTCAACAAATGCATTTATATAAAATAAGTCGAAGCATTGGAATTGTCTATCGAGTCAGGGATAAAAAATGCCTTTTTGCATAATCGATCAAAATTTATGAAATAGAGCAATGTGACGTGATTTGTAGTTTTCGTCTGCCTCAGTGTATTGAGACACTGTGTGTTCATTGAAAGTTGTTTCATGAAAATTACTTTGGAATCAATACCTTCATTGCATTCATATTTTCATTTTCATTTGCATATTTGTATACTTACGTTTGCATTTGCATTTTATTTGTATTATGCATTTGCATTTTGTTTATTTAAACTATTTTACATGCATTTAATCACAAAAATATTGGAATAATTCGTGGAGTATTCCATGACAGAAATTATAAAAAAAATTGTAGTCAACTTGGTCTTCCTAAAGAAGGATAAGATCCATGAATGAGATTTTAGCACATGTCAACAAGATTGAGAAACTCCAAGAGAAGCTTCTCAAGACTCAGAAATATATGATTGATCAAGCAAAAAAGTTCCAGGATGAGTCTAGGAAACAACTATCCAAATTAATGAAGTTGATGAATGTTGTAATCCATGGGAAGAATCCACTAGAGGATCCCACCGCAAAAACTATGAATGAGAGTAGTGGGGTCGAAGTGACGGTGATAGATGATCCAAAACCTGCTAAATAGCAAGATAACTCAAGTATGCTCCAGAAATTAGACGTGGTCCCAAAACGCATCTCTAAATTGGTAATGAATGAAGAAACAGTGGAAGATGGAGGTTCCCTTATGAGAGATGTACCTCATTCAAAGAAGAAGGGCAAAGAATAAGCTCAAATGTCGATCAAGAAAGCTAAAAAGAGTCAGACTCTTATGATTCAATTCTTTAATCCCTTGCAGCCTTCAAGTCAGGGTAATAAGACTCCAACTCTAAAGGTAACACAAGCTAGCATTCCCTCAAGAGAGACATATGATAGTAAAGGGAAATCGTAAAGTTTTCTATTTCATCCCTTTCACATTTCATGCAAAAAATTACATTCTAAAATGCTCAAAGTTTGGATGATTGCAACACGCTATGTCAAGCCGCAATGGCCTCCAAATGAGAAATGGTTATATAAGGAGGTTTATTGGATAAACCAGACTACAAGATGCTCAAATAAGGTTTCTCATAACCTTGAAGAAGAATTTCAAGATCCTTTGGAGTGAGAAATTCAGAGGTACAAGGCTGGAAAACAAAAGGATGAAATTCAATGCCCATAAATCTCTCGCCCAAAAGAGATTACTCTAGTCAAATCTTGTGAAGGCCACATGGCGCAAGAAAAGGAGAAGGGAAATCTAAGTAAGAAAAATTTGATCGATGTGATTCGAGACTGATAAATAGGTTTAAGAAAAACTTATCAGATGCAATCCTCAAAACATTTAAGATGCATATGTTAGATTTTCTGATGACAAGTAGGGCATTAGACGTTTCAAAGAGTCTGAAAGATACTCTACCAACCGTTGCAGCATTAGATGCTCCAAACCCAGCCAAGGTTATCATCCTCAAAGGAAATCATTTTGGATCCAAATTTGGGCCTAATCTCCAACAAAGGAAAGAGTAGCTGAAGAAGTGAGAATGAGAGAAAGATGTCAGCATGAAGGAATGTGATAATATTTTGAAACTGAAGCATACTTTCATGTTTAGAAAGGTCAATGATGAACCATGCTTGGTGGAAGAAACTAAATAAGGATAGAGGATGAAAGATCAAGAGTCACATATTACCATTTTGCCTAAAAATACCTATAATGGAAAATTTGCTTTGAAATCTGACCATGATTCCATGAAGAGTAACCGAATAATTGGACTATGAGGACCTTCATGCAGTTTTTTAGATGAATTTAGAGTAATACTTAGAATTAACTCTTATACTTTTGCCCGTGAGCATTAAGGAACTTTTGTGAAGGGCTGCTATGTTAATCCTACTTTTTGCTGCAATCAAAGATGTTTTCTTTCATTTCTCAAGTGGAAATCATTTTATACACTACATTCTTTATCATTCTTTACATTATTTTACTTTCGACATTCTTTATTATTTCATTCATTCTATATAAATATCTACCATTCTTTCATATGTATACATCTGTTCCAACTTTTCTTTGTAGGTGTCTTAAACATTAATAGCATGAATGTTTCTAAATTTTAATCATGAGCTAAATTTTGAGCGACCTATGTTTAGTAGAAATCTATGAGTACAAAAATGAGGTAGAGTATGACATTTCTAGCAAATTCTCGAAGCTGGTGAAAAAGGAGGATAGACAAATCTTAGCTCACAATGAAAAAGTCTAGATCTTGAATCTATGATGAATGAAGAAAAACAGAGTTGAAGATTTGTACTACTTTGTCACTTGAAATGAGACAAAGTTGATCGAGTTGCTTTGAACCTTCAAAGAAATTTTTTCCTATCTATCAAGACATGTCAAGATTGAATATATATGTAGTAGAGCACAAATCCCTGATTGACCATCAAATCCTCAATCTATCAATCTTTGAAAATCCATTGAGATTTGTCAGAGTTACATGATAAGAAAGAAAGGAGATAACCATATATTATCTTATCAAGAAGTTCACTGATTGTAGGATCCGATACCCTCCAATCCAGAAGTCATGATATGCTTTATGGGCTATCCAGAGACTTAGGTAGTACACTACCACTTGGTCGACCTCTAGACTCGACCCACTAGAGTTCTTAATGCAATCATTAGCATTGATTAGAAGAATGGTTTAATAGAAAATGTTGTTATCAGAATTCGATATCACATGTGAGCCAGAAAGTGATAAAAATGAGTGACATAGTAGATTTTCTAGCAAGACGTGCATTAGATGATTATGAGTTTGAGCTTTAATTTTCCAGCTGAGAATTTATTGTGCATAACTACTAAAGAAGAAATTGAATCATGTGATTAATCCTAAAATATTTATCCTGATGGGGCATCTAATTCTCACGTATGATAACTTGGGGTAGTGGTGATTACTTCAGAAAACATATGCCGCCCTTTCAACAACAGATTAGAACTCTTATGCACTAACAATATGGAAGAATTTAAAGATTGCGTTTTACGGATAAGAGCAATAGAGAAATATGATTTCAGTGTTTAAGTATGTGGAAGTTCCTCGATAAGAAGACCGTCAACTATGAATGTGAAGAGAATTGCCACAAGAAATTGACCTTCGTCAAGTATACATGCCAGACTTCAATATGTACTTTGATGAGGTTCAACATCATTTCCATTTGGTTTTAGAATAAAAATAGTCTTACTCATCACAATCGATATTTCATTACATCAAGTTTCGATGAGAATAGAGCTAAGACGAAACTAAAGCTTGACATGATCAGTGAACCTCATCAAAGAAAAAATGTTGAAAGATATCTACCATGGATAGATGTGTCCGAAGCAGATGATGCAAGCTTTTCATAAGGAAGTTCGTTTAATAGAAGTCTGAGAGGGAGATCTAGTGATTGAAAAGATCTTGCCAATTCATAAAGATTTCCATGAGAAATGGATGCCTAATTAGGAAATGACCATACATTGTCAATAAGGTCATTTTCGGAGGAGTGTTAAGTGATCCAATAAATCCATGTTCAAGTTGAGAATAATTACACCTGAATATAAAAAAAAGAAGAAAAGGAAGAGAAAAGAAAAAAGAAAAAATTGAAAGGATGGTTCAAGATGAGAATCCACAATGACATTTTTCAAACCAAATAAAGGATTTGAGTTGAAAACCTAAAAAGATGGATCAAATACTTTTTTGATATTAGGCATCTGGAAAATAAAACCCTCTCAAGAGTCTGATACTTTGGAACGAGCTTCACAATTGCAACATTTTGGAAACATCTAAAGTCTTTTAGACAAAAGCTCACCTCTACGCTTCGGGGCTGTATCCAGTTGATAAACTTTAAAGAGTCTGATACTTTGAATGGAGATTCACAATTGCAACATTTTGGCAGCATTTGAGATCTTCTGGATAGAGGCTTACCTCAGTGCTTCAAATTATATCAAGTTGATTGATTCAAGAACATTCATGCTAGTGATGCTTGAGGCATCTTACTTTGTTTCTTGATTTTTATCCATTCTATGATTGTCACAACTTTGTAAAAATTTTAATTCTCTCACTTCAAGTCTCAATTTTGTTCATTTACAAGCATCTTCTAAGTAGATTAGTATAGTTCAAAAGAAAGCAAAAGATTTATTGGTATTATTTTGAACTAATCTTTAAATGCAGAGAATGCAAAGTATCCCAAAACCTTGACACTCGTGTTCATTTGTAAAAGAGTGTATGACAAGGAAAGTTATATGAGATGAGTTTATGTACGTAACCACGTAAAGATAACTATTTGATCCATATCAAGACATTTCCCCAAGATGTTTTGATCTGGGGCAAATAACAATGCAAGAGTAATGAAGGCATTCCCCTATTTTTTAAACAAAAAAGTCTGAAAGATCAAGAGATTCTAGAATAGAATTCCTCGCACTTCTTTGTGACTTCATCAATAATTGATCGTGAAGCAGACAATTGCCTTAATAAGAAGGGGCATGGTTATATGGAGATTTTTCTGATATTTCAACTTGTAACAAAGATTCAAGGCACTCCTGTATCAGACATATTGGTCAACCTACTGAATGGCCTTGAAAATAAGAAATCTTTTCGGCAATTGAAGTTGACATTTTCGTTCAAAAGCTTCCTAAGGAACCAATGACAATGTTTATCTGGTTGATATGATGTAATTTTTTATGGCTGGTGCAAGAGTGAGACCATTCAAAGTTGAAATTTTGGTGCTCAAATAAAGATGAGACATGAAAGTACCCATATTGGGGCATTGCCAAAAACTCAGATCATGTTGGGATAACAAGATCCAAATCAAGAATGTATCGAGAATAAACCTCGTTGATAGGAGTCAGGGGCAAAATATAGAGACAATAAGAGCTTATTTTGAAAAGAAAATAATTCATACTTCAATTGGCAAAAGAATCTTGAAGAAACTTCTCTAATGGAGTATATATTTTTGAAGAAAAAGCGTCAAGAATCAAAGATATATCATTTCTTCAAGTATTTTGATGAGGAAACAAAAAGAGGAGAGAGAATACATGATGACAGGAGATGATCAGATTGTTCTTCAAAAAATGCTAGCTTGAATTGACAAGTCACCTCATGGATATTGAATAGTCTCTAGCCAATATTGATTAAGTGAAGGAAGACCGAGTTCTCCACTTTGAAGTCAAAAGAAATTGTATCAACATTTATGCATCCATGAGAACATCATTTGCATAAGAAAATGCATTACATTTAGACACATTTAATTGCATTCATATTTTAATAAATAAATGAATGATCCTTTATAGCTCTTATAAAGAAAGAAGAAGGTTTGTGAAATCAAGATCCCGAGAAGAGAAAAACATAATTCAAACCTCAAATAGATGAAATCACGTTTGGAGTGGAAGAGTCTCAAGAGCAAATGAGTCCAATCCACAAAAAAATCATTACTGGGAAGTGGAGCACGTTACCCAACTACTAGGATGTTTACATATGATTTGTGAGAAATTGATTTTCAAAGTGTCTCACTTAATCTTTCCCAAAATTGAAATTTTTGAAAAGTAAGAAAACTATTTCCAAAGTTTCTTACTTAGTAAATTATTTTCAAGAAATCAACAATACCTTCAGGCATGATATTTTCATTTGATATTTTTATAAAAAAATGAGAAATTGATTTTCAAAGTTTCTCACTTAATCTTTCCCAAATTGAAATTTTTGAAAAGTAAGAAAACGATTTTCAAAGTTTCTTACTTAGTAAATTTTTTTCAAGAAATCAGTAAGACCTTCAGGCAGATATTTTCATTTGATATTTTTTGGAAAAAAATGAGAAATTGATTTTCAAAGTTTCTCACTTAATCTTTCCCAAAATTGAGTTTTTTTGAAAAGTAAGAAAATGATTTCCAAAGTTTCTTACGTAGTAAATTATTTTCAAGAAACCAGTACGACCTTCAGGCATAATAGTTTCATTTGGTATTTTTGGAAAAAAATAAGAAATCAATTTTCAAAGTTTCTCATTTAATCTTTCCGAAAATTGAAATTTTTGTAAAGTAAGAAAATGATTTCCAAAGTCCTTACTTTAGTAAATTAGTTCCAAAAATCAGTAAGACCTTCAGGCATGATATTTTCATTTGATATTTTTGGAAAAAATGAGAAATCGATTTTCAAAGTTTCTCATATTGATACAATAAATTTTATGTCACTGGAGATTATTTTTCTTTAAAAAAACAAATTATGTCTCGCTTAAAACAGTTTCCCTTGGAACAAAAATTTTTAAACTGTTTCACTCGAAACAAAAATTTGTCTCACTTGAAATTGTTTTTCTTCAAATTAATTTCGTCTCGCTTGAGATAATTTCCCTTGGAACACAAAACTTGAAATTGTTTCAATCCAAACAAAATTTCACCTCACTTGAAATTATTTTTTAAATAATTTCGTCTCGCTTGAGATAGTTTCCCTTGAAACACACAAGTTGAAATTGTTCATTCGAATTTTTTATCTCACCTAAGATAGCTCCTCTTGAAACAAATTGCGTTCCGCTTATTCATTATTTGACATGATTTCCAAAGTTAGCAGAAATTTCACATTTCCATGTTGAAGAAGAAGATTTTAGCAAAGAATTACTCCATATATTCACTTTTGAAAGATGTAGATCTCAGAAATATTCAAAAACCTTCGGGTACTTCAAATACAATTGTTATTGACATATGAATATTATTTTTGCATATTCAAATCCATCACAGAAGAAGGTAGATCGCCATTCCCAATGGAGGGGTTCATAATGAGAAGAACTTATCCGACGAGGAAGAAAAGGTTCATAATGAGAAGAATTTGTTCGACCTTTTGCTTAAATACATCACATAAGGAGTTGGATTAGCATCACCATGTTTCTTGATTCTATCGCAGAAGGAGATAAATCATCATCAACATTTTCTTCGATTCCATCACGGAATAGGTAGAATCAACATTGTCATTCTTGATCGATTCCATCACAGAATGAGGTGGATCGTCATTTCCAATGGAGGGGTTCATAATGAGAAGAGCTTGTTCGAAGAGGGAGAAGTTCATAATGAGAAGAACTTGTTCGGTCTTTTATTCAAAATTCATCACAAAAGTAGGTAAATCGACATTTCAAAGGGAGGGGCCATAATGAGAAGAATTTGTAGCTCAGGAGTTTGAACAGTTAAAGCCAAAAATGGTGCTTTATGTCTTTACTCCATTTCCGTTCCACATCAACGCGTAAAGAAGGGCAGTTATAATTAATATTTATTATTTGTATTTTATCTTTTTTATTTTTATTACTTATATTTATTATTATTATTATTATTATTTTAAATATATATATATATATATATATATTATTAAACCCAAATCCATTACAATTAAACCCGTTACATCAGCCCAAACCCAAACATTACAGCAAACCGTGCACTATAACAACCACAACCCAACAACAAGCCCAACATCCCATCCTAACAAATCTATTCCATGCATACATCCACATCCCGAACAGTCCCCACTGTGGTCCCCAATGCACTTGCAACTGCTACCCCTTGCTCCATAGTAGCTCGCAACACGACAGCCTCCATGCTAGCCCCATCAGCCACATGAGCAACACCACATGCCAACGCTCGACCACGACAGGCCCAAAACAACCATATTAGCAACAATAAAAAACAAAATACAACATCATCATTCTTTTAATTTTTGAATATTACACTTGTAAAAAAAATGGGATATAAAACCCAAATTTCATTTTGTATGTGGGATTGGATAGTTAAAAAAAGGGAGACCTCTCAATTTTCTTTGCAAGGTTTGTGGGAACCATTATTGTTCTTCCTCATTTTTTTTCCTCTTCTTCTATATTGAGCATGCATATAAGAAAAAGATAATAGAGAGGGAGTAGAAGTAGTAGGCTACCTTGGTTGTTTGGGGTTCCTCATTGGAACCTAGGACACCGGTGGGTTAGGTGTGTAGCATCGAGAGGTATACAACCTAGGGCTCTCATTTTTCATTGGTTTGACCCCAAATCAGAGTATTAGTGTTCTTTTGAGGTTTGGTTATAGGAAACCAACCACTGATTGCAACACCCATTTCTCGTATATGTTACCGCATACGACTCCAAGATGTCACATAGAGTTTGCAAAATAGTACTTTTTCGAAAACCAGTAAAATTTTGTTTCTTTCTAAAATAATTCAAATATATCAAAAAAATAAAATACTATAAACAAATGATAACATTGAAATCATTCTACTAGAAAATTAGATAATTAAGCTGTCATTCATAATTAGTAAAAACCAATATCATCCATTTGAAATAGATAAAATGTTTCAAAATTTTAAGTATAATAACCATATGATATACATGCCAACTAATATTGTCAAAAATCAAAAGATGGCATACTGAATATGGAGCATATCTGATTCTTTAAAAAAAGTTGATACTGAACCTGGCCCCTTACTCCTGATTTTTTTTCTACTTATGCGTGAAAATCATCACACGCTAAGTATACACTTAGTGAGGCATTTAATTCTATTAATAAGAGTAAGTAATATAGATGATTTAAATAAAATAATAAAAATAATAAAACATGCTTACTAAAATATCACATAAATAATAATATTAAATCATCATATAAAAGATTATTTACGAATTAAAGAATTTCATGTAACAATTAAATTCAAATCAAATCAGAGATCACCATTGCTAAACCTTTACTTTCAAATAAATCATTCACCTTACTCACTTCTTAGCCCAAAGTAAATTAATGAGAATGTAAGGTATGCGAGTCTAATGAGCATACTCTATAATGACAAGTATTGTAGAACACAATATTAGTGTGCCAATTTAAGGAACACTATATTTTCATACTTGCAGGCACTATCGTCAGTTAGACGTCAAACTTGTGCCATAAAATGCATTCCCGATACTTTAGCACCACCGTCACATAGACATCAGGTTACGTGCTAAGTACTAGCGCACTTCTATCACTCAGATATCAAGTTACGTGCCAAATATCGTATAATAGTACCATTGTCATACATGTGACATCAAGTTACGTGCTAAAAATATAATGCAGTTGCTAGTGGCACCACCGTCACACATGTGACGTCACGTAACGTGCCAAGTATCATATAATGCTTTAACCCTATGGCATGCCAATTATACCAATGACTCTCAATACATTTACAATGAGAATTTCCATTATTTCACGTATCATTCACATTTCAAGGCTCCTTACCATATTCAATAAAAGAAAATAGCATTGACAATATAAAATATGGTGGGCAGTTCATACCCAAAATCATTCAAATAAATCATTTGGCAAAGTAATATGATATATATAGTAAAATGATTTGAAATAAATTTATTTTCAAACTATTTGAGGTTGACTTATCACAAGTGGTCCTCATATCATACTTTAATAATAGAGGTAAAATGCACTCACCTGATAATGTCTCACTAGTAGTCCTACTATCGATATTCCTTACTCTTGAACTTTTTTCCTTTGATTTTGAATCACTTTGAGTTTACTTTTTATCACGATCTACACAAGCATTATTTATCCAACACATACCAATTTCAAAATATAGGTTAGTATCATACTAACATAGGCACAAATTAATAATAAAATTCATAAATTCTATCGATACTTATTCGATTCTAGATCCATTTCCACTTAAATTCTAAAATATCCATATTCTGACAACTTGCACTGCCTTTAAAGAATCATTATTCTATATTGATATACATACTGGAGTTTATTTCCATTTCTTCCATTGGAAACTATACTCGAATATGATTCCAACCATATAAAGTACTCCATCTAATTCAACTTGTGCAATTTATAGTGAATTTTCTAAAATCCAATTTCCAGAATCTGTTTTGAGCAGAATCTGTGTTGAGCAGAATCTGCTGCCTTCTTTTCTGACCTATCGTTGATTAAAATTTTGTATCTTTCATTGTACAATTCGAAATCAATCCCCGTTTGTTTTAAAGGAAACTATACTAACATAAAAACACAACGGTATTAAAATGTTTTCATTATTTTGTATCCTTAATTTCTTCATCAATACGTACTACTTGTATCTTGATACTTCATCATTTTTACTTTATTCAAATCTACCCTAACATTCCATCATTTTACAGATATATTCAATTCAATACACGCACCTTTACATAATTGCAATTCAATCATATTTCATAATCCCTTCGAATTCCACCATCACATTTAACCAAATTTGCATTTTGGACTTATACCAACCTTTTAACATAAAATTCAGCATCCAAATATTAATTTTGAACATTGAATCTTCATAATTGAAAATTTTCACTTCAATGTCTAATAATTCCCAAAACCTTCTTCCTTTTTATATTTTTTGCTAAACCTTCATAAGCTTCCAAATTGATCCAAACAACTTTCTAAAGCTTGCTAAATCATCCATTCATCATGTCTAACCTCATCATAATTTTTCTAAATTTTTTCCCACTTACTTCCCTTATGGTCGAATATGAAGGGTCGCCTAATTCCAACTTTCCAACTTGATTCAAACATGAATTCAAATTCTAAACATCATTTCATTCATCTACAATCAAGTCCTTAACAATTTAAATTCAAACAATTTATTTCTAAATAAACCCTAATGGATGAATATTAGTACTTTAATTTCCAAGTAATTTCAATCATCATACAAGCATGAAAATGATTCTCAACTTAAACTACATTATAATCAAGCCTTAGTTCATCAAAACCTAACATCCCCTTCATCCATCAATTCAAGAATTCAATGTTCTAAGCATGGAAAACATGAAATAATAGTACCAAATGATAGAGAATTTCATGGAGAACAACTTTGTATTTCATGTTTTCATCCAAATTCCAAATAAATTAGCTTGAAAAATCAAAAGAAAGTTTCTTCCCTTACATATGAAACTTACAGCCACAATGCAGAAAGATCAACAAGTTTCTTGATTTTTCCAAAATAAAAATCTAAACCCATTTGTCATCTTTTAATGATATAACCAATTAAAAATTCAATTATTGCAAAATCACTATTTTATCCTTAAAATCCAAAGCCCCATAACTTTCAACATGTCAATTTATTCATCCCATGGTAAAAAATAAACCAAGGAGTTAGTAGTTACGCCAATTTTCCAAAATTACAATCTAACTTTTTTTCATTCAACGGTCCAAATTAAATAGAAATCTATCTTAAATCCAAAGATTTAAATTAAATCCTACAAATTTAAGTCATTTAAATGAAATTTTAACCTTGTTTCATAATAGAATCAAATTTTCCTGAAAATTTGATTCGATTATCCAAATCTTTCCTGAACTTTACAGCTTTGTAGCTTTTAATATAAAATGCGTACGAAAAATTTGAATCGCATGGATATGTTACTCTTGAGGGTAAACTATTCATTTACGGGGCCGAATTACATAACTTTTCAAAATTACACTTTGGTCCCTAAACATTTCCAAAGTTTATAATTTGGCCACTAAACTTTCAAATAAAATTTTGGTCACTAGTCAAAATTTGAGGTATTACAATTCTCTCTCCCTTAAGAAAATTTGTCCTCAAATTTTCAATACGTACCTGATGCAAAAACATGTTGAAACTGCTACATCATATATTCTCTTTCCCATGTAGCTTTCTCAACCTTATGGTTTCTCAAATAACCTTGACTAAAGGGATTGTCTTGTTCCTGAGTTCTTTGACTCTATAATCAAGTATTTTCACCGGTTCTTCTTCATACGTGAGATATGCTGAATTTACATTCCCTCCGGAATGATAACAGGTACTCCATGCAGTCGAATAATCTCCTTAATGTACAACTCAACATACTTATCCATAGAATAATCAGCTCGAACTGGACTAAAGTGTGCTTACTTAGTCAATCTATGCATAATCACCCAAATTAAGTCCTTTTATTGGGTGTTAAGTTAGATCTGTTACAAAATCCATAGTAACTCTTTCCCATTTCCACTGAGGTATAGAAATAGGTTGCAACAATCCAGATTACCCTTGATGTTCTGCCTTGACTTGCTGAAATGACAAACATTTAGAAACAAACTCGGTTATAGCCCTTTTCATACCTGGCCACCAATATCAACCTTCAAGTCATGATATTTCTTGTTTCCTCTAGGGTGCATCGTCAAGGACTATAATGTGCTTCGGAGAGTTCTTTCTGTAATTCCTCATCGTTAGGAATGTAAATTCTTCCTTTATAATATAAATATCCCTCATGCTTAACCTCAAAATTTTTAGTCTCACATTTTTCTACCTCCTCGATTCTTGATTTACATTTTTCATCCTTTCTTTGAAGATCCTTTATTCTCTCCGATAAGATTGAAGTTATTCTTAACTCTGCAATCAATACTCCACATCCCTTTAATGTTAACCGAGCATCTAACGCTGGTAAAGTAGAAAATGTCTTCTGACTTAAAGAACTTGCTAGAACATTAGCCTTTCCACAGTGATAATCAATGATCATGTCATAATCTTTAAGAAGTCAATCCATCTTCTTTTCCTTAAGTCAGATCCTTTTATGTCAATAGATATTTTAAGTTTGGTGATCGGTGTATATGTAATATCTTTCGCGATATAAATAATGACGCCATATCTTCAAGGTAAACACTATTGTAGCCAACTCCAAATCATGAATAGGATAGTTTCTTTCATGAGTATTAAGTTGACTTGAAGCATAAATTACAAATTTCCCCTTCTTACATCAATACACATCCCAAACCATTACTAGATATATCAGTATACACCACATAATCCTTTCTTGATTCCAGTTGTACCAACACTGAAGCTTCTGTCAAATTTTCTTTAACGTCTCAAAACTTTCTTGGCACTTATTAGTCCAAATAAATAGTATATCCTTCCATAAAAGCTTGGTAAGGAGAGAAGCGATCATCAAAAAGTTTTTCACGAACCTTTGATAATAACCAACGAGTCCCAAAAAACTTCAAACTTCAGAAACATTCTTTGGAGTTCTCCACTCAATAATAGCTTGAAATTTCGTAGGATCTACTCTTATTCCTTCTACTGAGACAACATGGCCAAGAAAAGAAACTTCTGACAACCATAATTCACACTTTGAAAACTTATCTTAAAATTTTTTATCCCAAAGTGTTTGAAGAACAATACGAAGATGAGCATCATGATCTTCTCTTATCTTATAGTAGACCAAAATATCATCAATGAATATGAATATGAATTGGTTTAAATATGGCTGAAATACTCGATTCATCAAATCCATGAATCCTGCTGGAGCATTAGTTAGTCCAAACGGTATCACCATGAACTCGTAATGGTCGTATCGCGCCCTAAAAGTCATTTTAGGAATATCTTCCTCTTTAATTTTTAACTTATGATAATTCAATCGAAGATATATCTTAGAGAACACTGATACACCTTTTAACTGATCAAAAAGATAATCAGTCCTTAGAAGAGGATATTCGTTCTTCACTGTTACCTTATCAATTGATGATAATCTATGCATAATCGCATAAAACCGTCCTTCTTTTTCACAAACAATACAAGTGCACCCCATGGTAACACATTCGGCTTTATAAAACCCTGATCTAATAATTATTACAATTGAGCCTTTAATTCTCGTAATTCAGTTGGAGCCATTTTGTATGGGCCACTGAAATATGCACAGTACCAGGAACATCTCTATTTTAAATTCCACTTCTCGATCCGACGATAAACCTGGTAGCTCATCTGGAAATACATCTGGATACTTCCAAACAATTGGAATATCCTCTAGTTTATTTCCTGTAACCTGAGTGTCTACTACATTGGCTAAGAAAGTATGACATCCTTGTAATAACAATTTCTTAGTAGACATCGTTGAAATAACATTTGAATGTGGATTTATTCTTTCACCAACCACTATGATTTCAACACCCTTCAAGTCTTTCAGAATTAACCTCTTTAATTGACAATCCACTACGACATGATAGGGGAAAATCCAATCCATACCCAAAATTTTCTCAAATTCATCGAAAGTCAATTCCATCAAATTCGTCGAAAAATTAATTCCTTGAATCATTAATGAGCAATATCTACATATATGATTCACCCGAGCAGTATCACCTAAAGGATTAGATGCTATTATATCACTAGAGATGGGTTCTAGCTGAATTCCTCTCTCATTAACTAATTTAGCGCTCATATAAGAATGTGTAGAACCAGGATCATTTAAAACAAACATCAATTTTCCATAAAGATAAAATGTACCTATAATGATTTCCGGATTATCTCTATTTGCATCAATTATGATATTGTAAACTTTGGCTGGTATACAAAATTTAGGCTGAGAAGCAGATTTGATGGTCCCTTAGTCTTAGTCTTCTATTTTTCTTTCTGAGAAACAACATTGGATCTCTCAGTATGAATTGGTTCTCCAATTATTATGGGACAATCTCGCACAAAATGACCAGTCTTTCCACATTGAAAATATGCTCTAGAAACAGCTCGACATACTTTGGAATGCAGTTTCCAACAGACTTCACACAATAGATTTTCATTATGGAATGATCTTTCATAACCAACAACATATGTTTGAGATTTCCTTTTCTTTCAAGTATTTGCTCCTCTACAATTTAATGTTGTAGATTCATATCTATTCTGATATGAAGGACCTATATTTCAACCTCGCTTGGACAGGGAGGGAGTTGATGATGCTACTGATCTCTTTACCGAACGACACAAAGAAAGAGATGGAGTAGAAGAAGAACGTTGGTGTTACTCTCAAATCCACCAAAGATGAGAGTGATTTTATCGATAACGAGGATGAATAAATGGCCTTGCTTTCCAAAAGACTCAAAAAATTAATGAAGCCAAATAGAGGAAGAAAATTCCAACGAAATGAAGGCTTCAAAAATGAGTCAAAAGAGAAGGACCCGATCATTTGCTATGAATGCAAAAAGCTGGGCATGTCAAATACGATTGTCCACAATTAAAGAAGAATGGTCTTTCAAAGATGAAGCACAAAGAACACGTAGCTACTTGGAGTGATGACGAATCATCCGATGAAGAGGAATAAGAAGTAGTAAACTTGTGCTTAATTGCCATTGGGGAGGATTCTCAGGTAACCTCTAACTCATCTAATTTAGAAGATTATTCATTTGATGTTATTAGAGGAATATAATGGATTGGCCTCATATTATGAGAGATTATTTTTAAAATACAAGAAAGATATTTTAAAATTGAAAAATGAAAAAGATCTCATATCCAAGACGAACAATGATCTTGAAAGTAAAATAAAAGAATTGCAAATCAAAATAGAAGATTTTGAAAAGAGAAATTTGATTTTCATAATTTACTTTCAAGAGTCAATGATGATCATCAAAATAAAATTGATGATCTTAAGGCTTCTTTCAATAAAATTGGATCAAAACATTTTGAAAATTGAGAAAGTTCAAAATTCAACTATATTAGAAAGAACTTTAAATCTTATAATCATAAAGGTCCCCAAATAATCTCAAATAGTAAAATCATTAGGAGTATATGGGTTCCTAAAGGACTCAATACTACTAAGGATATGGATATCCTAAACAAATGGATACCCAAGGGGACAAGGCTTTTAGGAATAATGAATATGGACCCAAAAGAATTTGGGTACCAAAAATTAGAAATTAATCTATGTTTGTAGGAAAAGGAGCATTATTTCAAGGCACGGAATACAAGTTCAAATACATGGTCCTTGATAGTGGATGTTCAAGACATATAATCGAAGACAAGAGCCGGTTTACTGAGCTTAAAGAAAAAATGGAGGAGTGGTAACCTTTGGTGACAACTCAAAAGGTTACATAGAAGGTATAGGTACTATAGATAATACCTCTTCCATACAAGTAGAAAATGTTTTATATGTAAATGGGTTAAAGCATAATCTACTAAGTATTAGTCAATTATGTGATAAAGGATACAATGACTTGTTTGAATCAAATGGATGTAAAGTTGTTGACATTGCATCTAATATGATTATGCTTATTGGTCATAGAATAGGAAACATATACATGGTGCATTTAGATTTAATTAATATGACAAATTTATGCCTAGTTGCCAAGGATGAACATGATAGTTGGTTATGGCATAGGAGACTAGGACATACAAGTATGAGTGTCTTACAAAGATTAAATCAAGGCAATTTAGTAAGAGGTTTGCCAAAGTTTAAATTTAATCTTGATAAAATCTGTGATGTATGCTCAAAAGGAAAACAAAAGAAAGTTTCCTTAAAATCCATTAATGATGTATCCACCAGTTGAGTTTTACAATTGATTCATAGAGATCTTTTTTGGCCAATTTGAACTACTAGCTTGGGTGGAAAACAATATGCCTTTGTATTGGTAGATGACTATTCTAGATTTACTTGGGTTCTATTTTTAAGTACTAAAGATGAAGCATTAGAAAATTTCATCACATTTTCAAAAGTAATCCAAAATCAAAAAGGTTACTTCATTTCAAGTGTTAGAATGATCATGGTACTGAATTTGAAAATCTTGGATTTGCCGATTTTTGTAATTCAAATGAGGTTAGCCATAATTTTTCAGCACCTAGAACCCCTCAACAAAATGGAGTTGTTGAGAGGAAAAATCGAACTCTAGAGGAAATGGCTAGAACCATGCTTTGTGAAAACAATTTGCCAAAATATTTTTGGGCGAAAGCCACAAATACCGCTTGTTATGTTATTAATCGAGTAATGATTAGGCCTATTTTAAAGAAAACTCCATATGAAATTTTCAAAAATAAAATGCCTAACATTAGCTCTTTTCATCCTTTTGGATGTAAATGTTTTGTTTTAAACAACGGTAAAGAAAATCTTGGCAAATTTGATGCTAAAAGTGATGAAGGAATTTTTCTAGGTTATTCCTTAAATTCTAAAGCTTATCGAGTATTTAATAAGAGAACTTTAGTGGTAGAAGAGTCTATCCATGTTGTTTTCGATGATAATCTCATTTCGAGGAAGGATTCTTGTGTTGATTATGACGTAGGTACTATAAATACAAATGACGTGGGAGAACCATCATCAAAGAAAGAAGTGAAGGATGAGGAAACTCAAGATGCCTTCAAGAATCTAACCATTGAAGAAAGGGAAATCTCATACCCAAAAGAGTACAACTATGTCAAGGATGGTGAAATTTTAGGTGATACATCCAAAGGGGTAACTACTCGATCTTCTCTTAGGGACATTTGTAATTATGTTGCATTTATCTCATGCATAGAGCCTAAAATGTTAAAGAATCATTAACCGATGAAAATTGGATTATGGCTATGCAAGAAGAGTTAAATCAATTTGAGAGAAGTAAAGCATAGATATTAGTTAAAAGGCCTAGTGATAAATCTACTATATGTACTAAATGGGTGTTTAGGAACAAACTAGATGAGAGTGCTAATATAGTGAGGAACAAGGATAGACTTGTTGCTCAAGGGTATACTCAAGAATAAGGTATAGATTATGATGAAACATATGCTCTCGTAGCTAGGATGGAAGCAATTAGAATGTTGTTGGCATTTGCATGTTTCAATGAATTTAAATTACATCAAATGGATATTAAAAGTGCATTTTTAAATGGTTTTATAAAAGAAGAATTATATGTGGAACAACCTCCTGGTTTTGAAGATTCAAATTTCCAAATCATGTTTTTAAATTGACAAAAGCACTTTATGGTTTAAAACAAGCTCCTAGAGCTTGGTATGAAAGATTGTCAAATTTTTTAATTGAAAAAGGTTTTTCAAAAGGGCAGGTTGACACTACATTGTTTATAAAAAGAAAAGGTAAAGATTTATTGATAGTTCAAATTTATGTTGATATAATATTTGGTTCTACTAATGATGCTCTTTGCTAAGAATTTTTTAAGCTAATGCAAAGTGAATTTGAGATGAGCATTATTGGGGAGCTTTCATTTTTCTTGGGGCTCCAAATCAAGCAAAGGAAAGATGGCATCTTCATCAATCAAGCAAAGTACGTTCAAGATATGCTCAAAAAATTTGGATTGGAGAATGTGAAACCCCAAGCCACTCCTCTGAGATATTCTACAAAGCTTGACAAAGATGAAGGAGGTAAATGTGTCGATGTTAAATTATACAGGTCAATGATTGGTTATTTACTTTATCTAACCGTAAGTAGACCGAACATTATGTTTAGTGTTTGCTTATGTGCTAGATTTCAATCATGCCCTAAGGAATCACATCTACAAGCCATTAAGAGAATCTTTAGATACCTTAAGGACACTCCTAGTATAGGACTTTGGTATCCTAGAGACTCTAGCTTTAGCTTGCATGCCTTCTCTGATGCGGATTGTGGAGTATGCAAAATAGATAGAAAAAACAACTCTGGTACTTGTCAATTCCTAGGAAATATGTTAATTTCTTGGTTTTCAAAGAAACAAAATAATGTTACATTATCTACCACTGAAGCAGAATATATTTCAGCCGGTAGTTGTTGTGCACAAGTTTTATGGATGAAACAACAACTTTTAGACTAGGAAATTGAAGTTGGTACATACCTATCAAGTGTGACAATACTAGTTCTATTTGTCTCACTAAAAAACCCATCCAACACTCTAGAACTAAACACATTGAAATTATACATCATTTCATTAGAGATCATGTCACAAAGAAAGATGTAGTTCTAGAATTTATAGATATTTTTCATCAATTAGTGGATATTTTTACAAAACCTTTTTTGACAAATAAAGTTTTGGACACTTAGGAGAGAATTAGGTTTAACAAACCTACCTTGATTTAGTGTTTAAAATAATTTTAGCACTTTTAATGATTAAGGAAAAATGCTTGTAAAAATAACATTTTTGAATGCCTTATGTGCTAATAGTTAGGGGGAGTTTATGATCTTTAGTGGAAATTAATAATATGTTCAAATAAAATTCAAGGGTAGATTTGATTGACTGAACATAGTTAAGTTTCGTGATATGAGTTGCCAATACCACTACAACTGATTAATTTGCATGCTAAGTGTTTAAAAACATATTTTTGACAATTGTGTGCACTAGGTATTGATACATCTCACCCAAGTACCGATACCTCTCTTGATAGGTATCGATACACCTTAAATATGTATCGATACACCTTGAATATGTATCGATACCCTAGATGGGTACCGATACCCCCTATCGGGTTTAGGCCCTAGATGGGTACCGATACCTCCTATCGGGTTTAGGCTTTAAATCCCTAAAATTTCCTCATTTTGTCAAAACCTAAAACAAAACACTCTCCACGCCGTTTACCCCTCTCTCTACTTCTATATCAAAATTGCTTCATTACCAACGTTTCATGTCAGAATTCAACAATTTTTCAACTTTTAATCCTGCTAATATCATCAAATTAGTGCAAACAACAACATATCTCACTCAATCTCGAAATTTTAAGGTAATTTTTCTAAAAACGCTATTTTATTGATTTTTTAACATATACTAGTTTCAGTTAGTTATAGTTCAAATGAGTGATTGGGAATTACATATATTCAACTTTTAAACTAGAATCTACAAGAAATTTCATCAAAACACAAGATTTTTTTTTTAAAAAATTAATTTTGAAATAAAAAAATTATTCTCGTTTTCAATTGATGTTTTTGATCTAATTTTCATGAAAACTATACATATTATGATTTTCAAACTTAGTTTTCAAAAATTGCCCATTAGACACTAAGTTAGAAAACCTTGAATATTGAGGACTCATAGTGAGTTTTGGGATTAATTGTTGCATACATGTGTTCTTAAATTGCAGGTACTCATCCTTATTCTGATTTCGTAAACCATGTCTCACTCTAAAGGCCCTAGGACATCATCGAGTCTATCAAACCCACCTTCTATTCCACCTCCAAATCCCAATCCAAATGAACCTAAAATGATCATTCTTAACTCTGTTTTAATGAACCAAACTGTAGAGGTCTATGCTCTAGGTTTGTTAACCATTTTGAGTCTTATAACATTCGGGAAGAACGTATCCCGTCACTCCAAGCCATGATAAACATGAAATTCAAATACCTCACTGTTGGGACCATTGGCACACCCCATGGCGCAGCGGAAATAAAACTCGACGGTCTCACCAGTGGTCCAAGTACGAAAAACTGAAATCGGGAGGAAGAGATGCGAATACTTACAGTGGGTTCCTTGAAAAACAACAAGGACAATAGTGAATACTGGTTGTGTAGATCGATTCGAATCTTAAGCCTCCACGAAATCACGTCTCGACCTCTACTCAGTTCACCCGATTGAGTGCAATCTTTGTTTTCCCCAAAACTTTTTTGAGAGAAAACGGCTGAAGGTTTTGAGTGTGTGTTGTACAATGGCTGCTAGACCTAACACACCCTTTTATAGCCAAGTTACCCTATCATATTACGGTTTTATTATTTCAAATTAATTAAATCTATATTTAATTAATTGGAATTTAATAATCCTCTTATATCCAAGTTACCCTAATCATATTAGGGATTTTATTATTTCAAATTAATTAAATCTATATTTAATTAATTGAAATTAAATATTCAGGATTATTAAACATATATTTAATTAACTCTAGATATATATTTTAGTAACGTACAATAATTGTACATCTTTGCTCGTTTCAATCCTAGGGTGTGACCTTGTAGGTTCTTGTAATGTTAGCAGTAATTATTAAAACAATTCTAATATTACATATAATGAGTGACATTTAGCAATATATCATTGTCACCTAAGTTACAAGAAAATATGATTCGACATATCATCTTGGTGATTACTCTTTTATGTATTACATCCTTATGTCCTTTATATCTAGAATAGGCACAAGTCTTGGAATAGTCACACTTGTATAGTCTATATATTGTTTCTTGATATCTAGAGTAGACTTTAATTAACGAATAGTTTATGATATCTCATATCAACTTATTCGAGCATGGCCATGAGTTTTTAGTCTTACTTAATCAATTGGCCTATGATATATTTCCTATTATGTAGGAAGGACAAATCCTATCTTAATCATACACACCCACTATATATTTTGAGATATATTCAATAATAATCTTTATAGAGCAACCAGTTACGGAGCTTGTTTAGCTGCATCAAAACATACAACAAGATATGTTGGGATAGTATTGATCTCAAGTCTGAGGATCATACATATAGTCATCACCATGAGCAATGTTATGACTGCCACATAATAATCCAAGACATATGCTCATGGTCGGCCAATCCAATACATTGTTCTCTAATAATATAATCATGTATCAATTTTGACATCTCTAAGTCAATAACAACTCATTGTCATCAATCAATAACATGTTAGTCTTAAGCGTATTATTATTGTCCATGCCCATAATAATACTTGACTAGAGATCTTTCAATAATAACAATTATGTAATTATATGGACTTTATTATATTTCAGTTTATGTTAAACACATATTTATAAATGAAAATAATAGCGGCAATGCCTTTATTCAATAAAATCGGTAAATAAAAGTATTATTACAATCATCATATGATTGGTCTTTGGGTATACTCTAACACTCACAACCCTTAAATCATGGAAATTCGATAATCTTTTTAAAGTTGAACCAGTTGTTTATCACTAACTTGTTTGCATTTTCTACTCTAATGTGGTATGCGTACAAAACGAGTCCCGAACCACAATTGAAAGTATTAGGTCTTATCTCCTAGGCCAATACATTAATATAGACTCGGACTATATCGCTAGTGCATTTGGATTAGATAATCGAGGGTTAGATAACGAGCGAGATTTAGTACCTACCCCTTATAAAGCCAAGTCTAGTGCGAGTGTTTTAGATTATCATGAACGATTTCTTCATCTTATCATCTCTTGGTGGTTTAGATCATCCAGAGGAAAATACTCACTCTTAGAGAACTTGACTTATGGTGGATACATTATATCCAACAAAATAACAAAATAAATCTCCCTCAAATTATCTTTGGGGAACTCTTAGAAACTGTAATCAATATCCCTTTCAAACGTGTAGAAACTTTAGTTTACGGATGTCTTCTTAGTAATATGTTTATGAGAGCTGGTCTTAAGGTAGAACTTGATGTAGCCATCCATCTAACCACCGAAATCAACTTCGCTTCCTTACGAAAATCGGGATGGAGTGAAGACAAAGACCAATAGGTTCATTCAACTCAGAAAACTTTGAGTGCTAGCTCTTTACGAGCTACTTCGGCTCCGGCTGCTGTTCAAGAGCTTGAAGATTATTACGGGATATCGATGATCCCATAAACTTGCCCGAGGATGACCCATCCCAGCAAGGGAGTTCAATGCCTCCATACTTTCATTCTTTTATGTAGACATTGGATTTGAGGTTCGCATCCTTATAGTCCCACTTGTCTGCTATGGGAACTCAACAATTGGAGAATCAATGGGAAATCTGAGCTAACCGCGAAGCAATGGATAATAGATTCAATGTTATGGATGAGACTCGACGCACTTACACGCAATGTTGGTTACCTTAGAGGACATCGATTCGATCCCGATCCTCCTACGGATGATTGACCTTGACTTGCTAGTTTTTTTAGTTGAATTATGAACTTAGAATTGTTAAAACATTTTGAATGATTTGGATGGATTTTAATATTTGGTTTGGATTGTTTTTGTTTTGGATGTTTGATTGTGGTTTGTTTGAATTACTATTAATGTTTATTAGTTATTTGAACTTAAATTGAATTTTCATTAGTTTATACATTATTTACATCTTAGTTAAATTATGACCAATTTCCAATTACATATGCTTTTTAATATTGATTATGGACAAATGGCTAATATTTCTCTTGACTTTGATCTTAGCAACTATATCAGTATAAATCAATTGGCTATTTTCATTAAAAACTTGTTTAAATGTTTTATAGTGTCTTTTTTATTTAACAAAAAGGGGAGAAATGATATAGTAAGGGAGTAATTTTTCAAAAGACAAAAATCTTAAATTTTCTAAAATGTTTTGTTATATCAAAAAGGGGAGATTGTTGAGAAAACATTTTGATATTTCGATATAACAAAAGTATTAATGAATTTTAAGATTTATATTCGATTCAAAATTATATATGCGATTCAATTATTTGAATATAAAAAATATTACTCTACGTTTTCAAAGATCAATTTTTACTCCCTACTTAATGAAAAATTGTGGTTTATACTTAAAATATTTTTGGAACAATTTTTACAAAGTATTTTGAACCTTAATCGAGTCAAAAATGAGTTTTAAATAGGGATGTACCGATACCTCCTTAACGGGTATCGATACCCCTCAAACATCGTATGCAAAAGAGGTATAGATACCCCATAAGGTATCGATACCATTTATATAGAGGTATCGATACCTAGCCAGAAGGTACCGATACCCCTAATTTGATTTTGACTCCGAGAAATAACAGAATGCAATATGTGTACTGATACCACGATAGTATCAATACCTATTTGCATAGCAGTATCGATAACCCCCTTGAGAGGTACCGATATCCTTGGTTTTGCAACGGTCGAAATATTTGAATTTTATACAGGTAGTATCGATACCCCTATGAAGGTATACCGATACCCATAAGCTTCCAACAGCTTTTTGAAGTGGATTTCACACCACAACGGCTCTATTGACTTCACCAAAGATCCCCATCGTCTAGAATTGATTTGAGGTTTATTTAAACAAGTTCTTGGAGCCATTGATCAATAAGAAAAGCTAGAGAAACAAAAGAGAAAGCCTTAAACATCAAGTTTGAGCAATTCAAGCCAAAATCCTTTCGATATTAATTTTTCTTTCAAGAACACACTTTGTGCTCAATTGTATTCATCTTTGAGTGTTCTTTCTTTGTTCTAGAATTGTGCAAACATTCTACCTTGTGAGGTTTTTCTGTAAGTTTGCAAAGTTTGTAATTTTCTCTTTAAGAAAGAGTGTTCTCAAGAATTTGGGGTATAATTCTTGAGGTAGTTGTAAGGTTACTCTTTGTCTTCAAACGAAAGACAAATTAGTGAATTTGTGGAAAATCTTTAGTGTTGATAGCTAAGGTAGTGGACGTAGACTTTGGTTGAGAAAGTCGAACCACTCTAAATCGCGGTGCAAATATTTTCAATTTTCTGTCAAAGCTTCCACTAAAATTTTAATTGCCAATTCACCCCTCTTGGTCGATTCATCCGATCGATTAACTCAACTTCTTGTAATACGAGCCAAAGATGTCACATCAATTCAACTTACATTTGTTGAACTTAAATGCTTAAAAATTTTGTTTTATTTAATAATTTCCTTTTTGACTTTAAATTTTTTCCTTAGTCATATAAATCTGTAAAATATTGTTTGATCATTGAAAACTAATATGATTTCAGTCAGTAATTAGGCAGTTTAGTATAGTTTCATATCCAAATACAACTGCCTAATATCGTTTGATTTTAAACCATTTAAAATATAACATTTCTATTATTCACTCATAAATATTATTATTACTAAAATTGGACAAGAACTAAGAAACTAACCCTAATTACTATCACAAACCCTTTTAAAATAAATATGATAAAGCAACCCAACATTTATAATGTACATACCACTAATAAGTCAAAGTTAGGATTTCTTACTGATATTGTCAGTAGGTTTGACTTTGCATAAGATGTTGGCAAGCTCCTCACTTCACGACCTCTACTTTATTCGAACCTACGCAGAAAAATCATCACGCGCTAAGTAAAACTTAGTGAAGCATAAATATAACTAAACCATAAAATCATAAAAATATAAGTAGTAAACTGTAATTTAAATAAAAACATTAAAACTTCAAACTGGTCTTTCCAAGCCGTATTTTTCCTCATCAGAAACTTGAAAATCATGCTCCCATAATTTCATCAAAATCACAATAATCAACATCATCAATAATATACTTTACATATACTTTCCATTCATACTCATTTCAGAACTTTCATATTTTTTATATTTATATTATTTTTCTAATATTGCTTATTTCATTTTCATAGCCCAGTGTATATTTATGAGAATGCAATATACATGAGTCAGACGAGTGAACGCAATAATCACTTCAGTGCTATCATCATAATCAGAATATATAAGCACACACATTGCTATCATATCAAAATCGTAATGTGCACACAAAGTGTAATCATATCAGGATATATATACTAGCGCACCCACCGGTAGACCACAATATATCAGAATTAGAACATATAAGGACACACGGTGCTATCATATCATAATCATAATGTGCACACAAAGTGTAACCATATCAGAATATATATATACTAGTGCACCCATCGGTACACCACAATATATAAGAATTGAAAATATAAGAACACACAGTGCTATCATATCATAATCATAATATGCACACAAAGTGCAATCATATCAAAATATAGATACTAGTGTACCTTTAGGTAACACCCCAGTATATCAGAATCATTCCACCTCATATACCCACGACTCTCAATGCAGCATACAATGGGCTTTACTTTGATTCATAATCGTTTAATAAATATCATGCCAAACCAGAATTATTTTCAAATCATAACTGTAGAATATAACATGGAAATTCATACCCGAAATCATTCATGAAACTTGATAAAATATTATAGAAATATTCCATAATAAAATTTATAAATCATACTGGAAAGTAAAATGTGGTTGACTTATCGTAAGTCATCCTCAATTAGAATAATTAAATAATTAAAATCTGCTCACAATTTATACTTTATATACAAATCAAAACATAAACCTCACCAAACTTTAAGCTTAGTTTCTTGCTTCTAATTCACTTCTTCACGAATTTATAACAATTTCATATTTTGATTGTTTGCGTTACCTTCAAAGAAGTACTGTTATGTATTGATATACATATTTAAAAATTATTTTGTTTATACCGTTGAAAACTAGACTCGAATATGAATCTAACCATATAATGAACTTTTTCTAGTTCAACTCGTACAATTTATAGCGAATTTTCAAAGTTGACTGATAGAAGTTGTCTTTGACAAAATATGTTGTCTTGTTTTCTGACCTATCACTGATTAAAAATACTTATCTTTTTGTATAATTCTTGAAATAAGTTTATGTTTGTTCTAAACGAAACTAGACTGATATATGAATCTAATGTAATAATATTAATCCCCCAATAATTTGTTTAGAATTTCTGATGATTTTCTAAACTTATTGTTCATAACATAATTTGTAGGCAGTTTTCATCAACTAGTGTCCCTAACTTATTCGCTAATTCTATTAGCTTACTAAATGAACATATAAGCTTAAATTATACTTCATATAACACTAGGAGTCACTTCTTAACATAACTCTAACACTGGCTCATCGTAAGCCAATGTTTATTCAAAATATAAATACAAATTAAATGCACTCACCTGGTCTCCTTAGCTTGCAACCTTCCTTAGAATTTCCCATTTCATCCTTATGCTTCTCCTTAGTTTTAATAATATTTCATCCTGATTTCAAGCACTCAATCTAAATGAACATCATTACCAAACATATACAAATTCAAACCAAATGTTAGAATCTTACTAACATAGGCATACTTTGGAAAATAAATTCCTAACAAATTTCCCGATGCTCATTCAATATAATTTACATGTCACAACATAAATGTTGACCTTAATACTTCTAATTGGCCACTCAAGTTCCTTTTTATCCTAAATTCACATAACATTTTCACTTAAGCTCCCAACCTTTCCATATTTGTGATTTAAACATCAACTTTTACAAGCTTTTCAAAATAATTTAATTTACATCCTAACTTTAATTCTAACACTCAAACAATAATTCCCAGAATAGTACATCAACTATTGAACAATTACAAAAAAATCCATAACTTTTCCAAAATTACCAATTTGGTCCCCAACTTTTCAAAAATTATGGAATGGTCTCCAAATTTTTCTAAGGCTTGTGGAACACTTCCTACATCATTTCCATCCCCTACATAATTTTTCTCATCCTCTATAATCAAATATCAAATACTTTGTATGTTTAAAATTAGGGGTTTTCATGTTTTTACTCAATTTTTATTCGATTCAAGCATGAAATCAACTTCAATTCAATCTTATAAAATCTCTACAATCAAAGCCCCAACTTAATTTCATCAAAACACATCTTTCTCCTAAATCTAGGGTTTGGCCAAAGCTTTATTTGTTCATATAACCATGTACAAGTGGTTTTTAATCATCAATCATGCTTGGAAATGATTATACAATCTCAAAACATCAAAATCCTTCATCAATTCCATAAACCCTAATGTGAAAATAAACCCTAGAATTTGGGATCTTTGAACACAAACCAAATTAGCAAGCAATAATGGTACCAAGTGATAGCGTTTTTCAAATAGAACAATTTTCTATTTCACGGCATGATCCAAAAACCAAAGGAAATTGGTCAAAAATGAAGAAAAAATTTTCTCTTACCTTGGTATTAAGGAGAACGAAATGTTGGCTGAAAAATGGCTTGGTTTCATGAAAGTTTGGTTAATTTCATGTTAATTTACCCTTTATTTAAGCTTAAATGAATAAAATATTCATTTAATAAGAAATATCTATTTTACCCTTAATGAAACTTGATATTTACCTTAATACCAAGCCACATAAACCTTATCATCTTCCAAAGTCAAAGATGGACAAAATATTTTTCCCTTTACAACTTTGCCCATGCCATTTTCTAAAAATTTCAATTTTATCATTTTTCATCCAACGGTCCAAATTAAACATGGAAATAAATTCTAAAATCCAATGCTCCATACTATATTCCATCATTTTAAAATCTGGAAATAATATTTTTAATCCTAATTTATCATCCTTAAAATTTTCTATTCTATCTGAATTACCGAATTTTTACCGGGCTTTAACAATTTCTAGTTTTTAACACAATATCCATATCAAGAATATGATTTCAATAAAACCCAACTTTCAAAAGTAAACTATCCATTTATGGAATAAAAATTCTTTTTAGGAAAATTAACACTCAGATCCCTGAATTTTTCCCAATTTTTTAGTCAAGTAATTTTTAAAAAATGCATTTTAGTCACTAAAATTCCACTGTTTGGTCAAATCTAAAAAATTACAACATTCTGAGCCAAATTTCTCTGATCTAAAATATGGAGATAATATTTCCAACCATTTTCTAACAACCTTCAAATTTTCATAAAATTCTGGTTCGATCTGATTATCCGATTTTAATATCAAATTTTATTGCTTTATAGTTTTTAACACAAATCTCGTGCCAAAAATCTGATTCTCACAAAAATCCTTGTTTTAGGCCAAATTGTTCATTTACAAGCTAAAATTTATAACTTTTAAAAATAACATTTTTAGTCCCTAAACTTTTACAAAAAATTAAATTTTTTCCCTTAAACTTTCAAAACTTACATTTTAATCACTAGTCAAAATTTTGGGTATTATACCCTAGATTCATAATTTAAGCATTTTGGTCATAGTTTTAGTACCACCTTTCCTTAATTTACTCTTTAGATTTAGATTCTTTTCAATTTAGTCCCTAAAGCCTTTAGTTTAATTTTCTAGTAATAATTGATTAAAATTAATTAGGACTAATATTGGAGCTTCAATCTTAGGCCTAATTTCACATTTAGTCCTTAAAATTAGGAGAATTCTTAATTTGGTCGTTGCTTATGCTTGAAGTTCTAAATTAATTATTCGATTCAATAATTGATTAACATTAATTAGGATTAATATTATAGCCTCCATCTTAGGCCTAATTTCACATTTAGTCCTTAAAATTAAAAGAATTCTTAATTTGGTCCTCGCTTTTGCTCGAGGTTCCAAATTAATTATTCGATTCAATAATTGATTAAAATTAATTAGTATTAATATTAGAGCCTCCACCTTAGGCCTAATTTCACATTTAGTCCTTAAAATTAGGAGAATTCTTAATTTGGTCGTTGCTTATGCTTGAAGTTCTAAATTAATTATTCGATTCAATAATTGATTAACATTAATTAGGATTAATATTATAGCCTCCATCTTAGGCCTAATTTCACATTTAGTCCTTAAAATTAGAAGAATTCTTAATTTGGTCCTCGCTTTTGCTCGAGGTTCCAAATTAATTATTCGATTCAATAATTGATTAAAATTAATTAATATTAATATTAGAGCCTCCACCTTAGGCCTAATTTCACATTTAGTCCTTAAAATTAGGAGAATTCTTAATTTGGTCCTCATTTTTCCTCAAGGTTCCAAATTAATTATTCGATTCAATAATCGAATAAAAATAATTAGGATTAATATTAGAGCCTCCACCTTAGGCCTAATTTCACCTTTAGTCCTTAAAATTAGGAGAATTTTTTACTTGGTCCTCACTTATGCTTGAGGTTCCAATTTAATTTTTTGAATAACATAATTGATTAAAATTAATTTAAGTTAATATTAGAGCCTACATTTTTAGGGTTTAATCCTTAAGCTCTTTGAATTTCATATTTTTACACTTTAAGTTAGAGAGAAGCCATTAATTATTTTAGAATAATTAGGTTCCATAATTGATTGGTTGAGTGCATTTTATTTTAAAAATAAGGCAATGTTCATTTATTAAGGGGTTGTTAGTGTATCTCCTGCTTTTGTCGGGGGTAACCGCTATTGATTCTCGAAGTAAATCAACATCCTTTTCAAAGCCCCACATCATTTTTTTTAAATTATTAAGGCAATGTCCCTTTATTGTGATTGATAACGAAACTTTGGCTTTTGCTTGGGGTGGTCGTTATTAGTCTTGGTAAATTGGCATCCTTTTAAAAATATGCATACATAGTGGATTCTAAATTAAATTAAATTTTGACCTCAAAACTTCCAATTTTTAAAATATAGGGTAATCGATTAGGTACCAATTTTGGGTGATGTGGGGGTGCTAATCCTTCCCCACGCGTAACTAACTCACGAACCAGATTTTTGATTTCGCAGACCAAAACATGTTATTTTTAATAAAATAAAATATTTTATTAAATTTACCTAATTTTAGGTGTTCCAATCTTACCTTAAAAAATGATTGGTTGCGACTTCTAAATCTTTTCATGAACATTATTTATATTTTTCAATAAAAAGTTGTATCATAGAAAATCGGTTACGAAAGCTTGGCGACTCCGCTAGGGACATTTTGTTTTCTAAAACAAAATAGAGTCGAGCCACGAATCGATTACCCTATATTTTAATTATTTGAAATTTTGAGTTTGAATTTATTTAATTAATGATTCACTATGTTTTTTAGAAAACCTAAAAATATTTTCTCTCTAGTTAATGCTTTCACTTATTTGAGTATATAGGATTATTACATTTCATAGCTCTGCACCCGAGCTTTGTCCCGTTTCACCTAAGTATTAGGAAATGCCATACCACCAAAGAATATTGTTTTTCTTTGTGTAGGCCTGGCAGGGTACCTCTAAAAAGCATTCTTCATGTCTGTCAGGATACCGTTTTCCTTGATAGTCATCTAGTGATGTGATCCCCTAGACTGAACTTGATCTAAAAAGTCTGTAATGGGCCAGGATAGAAGTTCATATTTACCTATGCATGTTGTAAGGACAGTTTGGGAACCCTTTATTAGAACCAAACTACATATAGAGAATATAGTAGACCCACCCCTCTAGAGCCATATGGATACCCTGAGAGAACTAGAATGCATGTGGTTGGGTTTTAATTTCTTGTGTGCTTTATTCATTGTATTTTATGGTTCATTCGCAGTTGAATTTAATCATTTCATATTTTACTAACACACATTTTTGTTCTTTGATTATTATTTTTGCTAACATCTTTTCCTTGTGCCTTGTCATGTTGCTTTTTTTATGCATAAAAATGGTGTATCATAGAAGGTATTGATTCACGAGTTAATAGTCACATTAGAAGGATTCCAATACGATAATGTCACTTGAAGCGGTAGAATAAAATTGCAAAAATACGTTACTAGTCCAGAGGGGTGCTCTAGGAAGTACACAAAGAAAGTACACCAAGTTCGAATACGTGAAGCTCAAATGATGCAATTGATCAAGGTTTTCAAGGATGCAAGAACGATATTGATACAACTAGTTGAAAAAGAAGTAATATATTTAAAATCATCGAGCAACAATGAAAGCCAATACGAGATAGTGGATTATGCTAGTCGCATATGGTTGCTCAACAAATGCATTTATGGAAAAGAAGTCGAAGCATTGGAATTGCCTATCGAGTCAGGGATAAAAATTGCCTTTTTGCATAATCGATCAAAATTTATGAAATAGAGTAATGTGATGTGATTTGTAGTTTCTGTCTGCCTCAGTATTTGAGACATTGTGTGTTCATTGAAAGTTGTTTCATGATAATTACTTTTGAATCAGTACCTTCATTGCATTTGTACTTTCATTTACATTTGCATATTTGCATCTTTTCGTTTGCATTTTCTTTGCATTATGCATTTGTATTTTGTTTGTTTAAACTATTTTACATGTATTTAATCAAAAAAATATAGGAGTAATTGTAATACCCAAAATAGTAGGTCAGTGACTAATTTGAAAGGAATTAAAAATTTAGAGGACTAAATTGAATAAAAGGTAGAGTATAAGAAAATTACTTAAGCAAGACCAATGTGTAAGTGATAGAATAATGAAAGGGTATTTTGGTTCTTTTAAGTGAAATGAATTTTCAAACCCATTGGATTTAAATAAAAAGGGGAAAGGAAGTCAAAGAAACTATTTTTCTTCTTCTTCCTTCTTTCCCGTGGGTTTTGTTATCCTCCATAGCTCCAAAGGTAAATTTTTATTATTTGATTTTTCCTTTTGATTATGAGTAGTTTTTGTAACCTTAAGTGATATAGAAGCTTAAGGAATGATTAAATGAGGTTAAAACTATGAAATGAAGGAAATATTGTAGATTTTAGAAAATGGGTTTTGAAATGATATGTTAGTATATTGGTTTTTATTGATGGTTAATTGTAGATTTGACTTGTGAAATAGGTAAATGAGAGAATAGAAGCATTATATAGGATTAAGAACATATTAGAAAAAGTGGTTTGATTCTTAGAATTGAATGTTCTTGAATGATTTTAGATGTTCTAATAGGCTAAATGAAGGAATGTTAGTATGGATAGTTAAAGAAGAGTTTAATATCATTGTATGGGGTAAATATAACGAGAATTGACCACATGGGGATTAAAATCGAGTTGAAAACTGGAAATTCTGGGCAAGGGTATCGGTACTACTAAGAACAGTACCGATACTATAGGCTAAATTTTGATAAATTAGATGAGTAGTATCGATACTGATTCAATCAGTATCGATACCGATGAGGTAGTATCGATACCATGATAAGGGGTATCGATACCAAGAAACATCAAATATAATTTTGGTATTGATACCGGTAAGGGATATCGATACCCTAGTAGGGTAGTATCGATACCATGGTAAGGTATCGATACCAGGCAACATCGAACCTATTTTTGGTATCGATGCCCGGAGGGGGTATAGGTACCATAGTATAGAAGTATCGATACTAGGGAAGTAGTATCGATATTATGGAGCCAGAAATATTAAAATAGGCTGATATTGGTATAGAAAGTTATTAATATGTTCTTTTGAGTATTGTTTAAGTATAATGGTTAGAAAGTATTCTAACATTGAGTATGGTACATGTTCTATGGATGCTTGAGTAGATCGGAACCAAGCTTTCGAAACAAGCAAAACTAAGGGCAAAGGCAACGTACCAGAGTAGTTAGCCTTATATTTGGGATACATAGCGAGGAAAGTCAAGTGAGTGCATTTAATTATGTACGTACATGCTACAATAGTTATAGTTGTAGAAATGATTAATGTAAGTATGGTGATTACCAAATGGCACTTCGTGTGCAAAATGTTAAGAAATTCATACTAAGTGTATGAATTTTTGTATAGGGCACTTCGTGTGCTAACATGATAAGAAATTCATAATAAGTGTAAGAATTTCTATATTGGGCACCTTGTGTGCTAAAGGATAAGAAATTCATACTAAGTGTATGAATTTCCGTATGGGAAATATATGGGTATAAACATAAGAACTACATAATAAGGAAATGGGTATTTATATTAGTAATGTGTATGCAAACCACACAGATTTTAGAAATGGTTGATAAATGATGATATTAGCACCAGGGATGTAAATTATGGAATATGAATTGAATTGAAAGATCCTGTGAGAGATGAAATTATCAGAAGTTCATAATAAAGGTGAATTACCATAATTGTATTGGATGAGTAATCCATGTAAATTATAGTAAAATTAAGGTAATTGTTCACTGGCAGTATGGGAATAAACCATAAAATGTATAATGATGGAAAGGGTTAATTGATATGATGATGATATTATAGTAGAGACTGCTCTAAAATAAAAGATCAAGAGGCCTAACTGTACATATGATAGAAATGTGTCATTTATGCCAGTTAGATGAAAGAATAAGTGTCTTTGAGGCCTAACTGTGCATATGACAGAAATGTGTCATTTATGTCAGTTAGATAAAAGACTAAGTGTCTTTGAGGCCTAACTGTGCATATGACATAAATGTGTCATTTATGCCAGTTAGATGAAATACTAAGTGTCTTTGAGTCCTAACTGTGCATATGACAGAAATGTGTCATTTATGCCAATTAGATGAAAGACTAAGTGTCTTTGAGGCCTAACTGTGCATATGACAGAAATATGCCATTTATGCCAGTTAGATGAAAGACTAAGTGTCTTTGAGGCCTAACTGTGCATATGATAGAAAGGTGTCATTTATGCCAGTTAGATGAAAGACTAAGTGTCTTTGAGACCTAACTGTACATATGACAGAAAGGTGTCAATTATGTATGCCAGTTAGATGAAAGACTAAGTGTCTTTGAGACCTAACTGTACATATGACAGAAAGGTGTCAATTATGCCTGTTAGATGAACGGTTATGTACCGTTGAGTAAAAGAAAAATGGCCTAGCTGTGCAATTGACAGAAATGTGTCAATTAAGCCAGTTAGATGAACGGTTAAGTACCATTGAGTAAAACAATGGCCTAGCAATGCAATTGATAGAAAGGTGTTAATTATGCCAGTTAGATGAACGGTTAAGTACCGTTGAGTAAAAGAAAAATGGCCTAGTTGTGCAATTGACAGAAAAATGTCAATTATGCCAGTTGGATGAACGGTTAAGTACCGTTGAGTAAAAGAAAAATGGCTTAGTTGTGCAATTGGCAAAAAGGTTTCAATTATGCTAGTTAGATGAACGGTTAAGTACAGTTGAGTAAAAGAAAAATGGCCTAGTTGTGCAATTGGCAGAAATGTGTCAATTATGCTAGTTGGACGAACGTTAAACACTTTTGAGTAAGAGAATAAAGAAATTTTAATGTATGGTGATATGAAGGGATGATATATATATATTGTACAACAATGCATAATGGTATGAATGGATGTTATAAAGGAATAAGGTAAACAGAATATCAAAGGCATGAAAGGATGCCAAAAATGAAAGGTATACTAATGAATAAAAGGCATGTAAGGATGACACAATTGAAATGCATATAGGTGAATTATAATGATGAATGGAGGCTATCAATGAAAATAAAGAATAATGACTAAAGAGATAAATGGAAAGGAAAATGTAAAGGAAGATAGGTATGCTAGGTATACAAAAAAAATTAAGAAAATTATGAATGAAATATGGTTTAAATGAGGAGGAGTATGGGATAATTTAAGAATATATGATTTAGTAAGAAATAAATAAATGTGACATATTTATGTATATTCAAAGGTTACGTTACAATATTATGTCTCTCTAAATAATTACTTAACGTGTGTTTATTTCACGCGTAGGTAGAGGCAAGGACTAGTGTGTAAGGAGTGTAGCAGTAGCAACAACTTTCATCAATTAAAAGTTAACTCGTCAATAATATTATGACAATCCCATTCAATTTAAGAACTTAGTTGGCATGTAATTAAATTATAGTAAATATTTTTTAATGTAATTATGTGATAGTTTAGTATGTTGCTTTCAGAAATATCATATTTTATAGTTGATCAATTTGTTTTACGGGTTTTCAAATGACAAACATTTTTATAAAGTAATGTGACATTTATATCTCGTGTACGAAAAGGTATACAGGTTATGGGTGTTACAGTAATTCGTGGAGTATTCCATGACAGAAATTATAAAAAGCAAATTGGAGTCAACTTGATCTTCCTAAAGAAGGATAAGTGCTATGAATGAGATTTTAGTGCATGTCAATAAGATTGAGGAACTCCAAGAGTAGATTCTCAAGACTCAACAAGATACGATTGATCAAGCAAGAAAGTTCCAGGATGAGTCTAAGGAACAAATGTCGAAATTAATGAAGATGGTGAATATTGTAATCCATGGGGAGAATCCACTAGAGGATCCCACCGTAAAAACTATGAACGAGAGTAGTAGGGTTGAAGTGACGGTGATAGATGATCCAAAACCCGCTAAAGAGCAAAGTAACTCGAGCATACTCCAGAAGTTAGACATAGTCCCAGAACGCGTCTCTCAATTGGTAATGAATGACGAAACAGTGGAAGTTGGAGGTTCCCTTATGAGAGATGGACCTTATTCGAAGAAGAAGAAAGCTAAGAAGAGTCAGACTCTTATGATTCAATGCTTTAATCCCTTGTAGCCATCAAGTCAGGGCAACAAGACTCCAACTCTAAAGGCAACACAAGCTAGCCTTCCCTCAGGAGAGACAGACGATAGTAAAGGAAACTCACAGAGTTTTCAGTTTCCTCCCTTTCACTTTTCATGCAAAAAATTACATTCTAAAATGCTCAAAGTCGGCCTGATTACAAGACGCTATGTCCAGTCGCAATGGCCTCCAAATGAGAAATAGTCATATTAGGAGGTTCCTTGGATAAACCAGATTAAGACCTCAAGATGCTCAAATAAGGTTTCTAGTAACCTTGAAGAATAATTTTAAGATCCTTTAGAGCGAGAAATTCAGAGGTACAAGGATAAAAAATGAAAGGCTAAAATTCGGTGCCCATAAATCTCTCGCCCAAAAGAGATTACTATGGTCAAATCTTGTGAAGGCCACATGGCGTAAGAAAAGGAGAAGGGAAATCCATGTAAGAAAAATTCGATCGATATGATCAAAGACTGGTAAATAGGTTTAAGAACAAATTGATCAGATGCAAGCCTTAAAACATATCAAACGCATATGTCAGATTTTTTGATAAGTGTGGTATTAGACATTTCAAAGAGTCTGATAGATACTCCACCAATCACTGCAGCATTATATGTTCTAAACCCAACCAAGGTTATCATCCTCAAAGGAAATCATTTTGGATCCAAATTTGGGCCCAATCTCCAATAAAGGAAAGAGGAGCTGAAGAATCGAGAATGAGAGAAAGATGTCAGCTTGAAGAAATGTGATAGTCTTTTGAAATTGAAGCATACTTTTATATTTGGAAAGGTAAATGATGAACCACGCTTGGTGGAAGAAACTAAATAAGGAGAGAAGATGAAAGATCAAGAATCGCACGTCACCATTTTTCCTAAAGATACTGAGGATGGAAATTTTGTTTTAAAATCTGACCATGTTTTCCTGAAGAAGAACCGAATAATTGGACTATGATGACCTTCCTACAGTTTTTTAGATGAAATTTAGAGTAATACTCAGAATTAACCCTTATGCTTTTGCCCGCGAGCATTAAGGAATCTTTTGTGAAGGGATGTTATGTTAATCCTACTTTTTGATGCAAATATGTTTTATTTCATTTATCAAGTGGCAATCATTTATACACTACATTCTTTATCATTCTTTTACTTTTGATATTCTTTATTCCTTCATTCATTCCATATAAATGTCTACCATTCTTCTATATGTATATTTGTTCCAACTTTCTTTGTAGGTGTCTTAAAAATTAATAGCATTAATTTTCTTAATTTTAATCATGAGCTCAATTTCAAGCGACCTATGTTTAGTAGAAATATGAGTACAAAAATTAGGTAGAGTATGATGTTTCTAGCAAATTATCGAGGCTGATGAAAAAGGAGGATAGACAAATCATATCTCGCAATGAAGAAGTCTAGATCTTAAATCTATGATAAATGAAGAAAAACATAGTTGAAGACTCATACTACTTTGTCACTTGAAATGAGACAAGATTTGATCGAGTTACTTTGACCCTTCAAAGAAATCTTTTCATGTCTATCAATACATGTCAAGATTGAATACATATGCAGTAGTGCACAAATCCCTGATTGACCATCAAATCCTCAATCTATCAATCTTTGAAAATCCATTGAAATGTGTTGGAGATACATGATAAGAAAAAAAAAAGATAATCATCTATTATCTTAATAAGAAGTTCACTGATTGCAGGATCCGATACCTGCCAATCCAGAAGTGGTGATATGCTTTGGTATGGGCTACCTGAAGACTTAAGTAGTACACTACCACTTGGTCGACCTCTAGACTCGACCCAATAGATTCTTAATGCAGTCATGAGCATTGATTAGAAGAATGGTTCAATAGCAAGTGTTGTTATCAGAATTCGATAGCACAGTGAGCCAGAAAGTGATGAAAATGAGTGACATAGTAGATTTTTCAGCAAGACGCGCATTAGATGATTATGAGTTCTAGGCTTTAACTTTCCAGTTGAGAAATTATTATGCATAACTACTGAAGAAGAAATTGAATCATGTTATGAATCCTAAAAGATTTATCCTGATGGGGCATCTAATGCTCATGGATGAGAACTTGGGGCAGTGATAATTGCTTTAGAAAATGTCTGTCGCCCTTTCAACAACATATCAAAGCTCTTTTCCCTAACATTATGGAAGAATTTGAAGCTTGTGTTTTAAGGATAAGAACAGTCGAGAAAAGAGGATTTCAGTGTTTAAGTATGTGAAAATTCCTCAATCAGAAGTCTGTCAACTACGAATGTGATGAGAATTACCATATGAAACTGTCCTTCGTTAAGTATACATGCCAAACTTCAATATGTACTTTGATGAGGTGCAACATCATTTCCATTTTTGTTTTAGAATAAAAATAGTCCTACTCATAGCAGTCGATATTTCATTACTTCAAGTTTCGACGAGAATAGAGCTGAAGCTCGACATGATCAGTGAGACTCATCGAAGAAAAAAGGTTTAAAGATATCTACCATGGATAGATGTGTTCAAAGAAGATGATGCAAGCTTTTCATAAGGAAGTTCGTTTAATATAAGTCTGAGAGGGAGATCTAGTGATTGAAAAGATCTTGCCAATTCATAAAGATTTCCATGAGAAATTGATGCATAATTATGAAAAGACCATACGTTGTCAATAAGGTCATTTTCGGATGAGTGTTAAGTGATCGAATAAATCCATATTCAAGTTGAGAAGAATTACACCTGAAGATAAGAAAAACAGAAGAAAAGGAAGAGAAAAGAAAAAATTGAAATGAGGGTTCAAGAAGAGAATCTGCAATGATCGTCTTGAAACCAAATGAAGGATTTGAGTTGAAAACCTGAAAGATGGCTCAAATGCATTTTTGATATTAGGCATATGGAAAATAAAACCCTCTCAAGAGTTTGATACTTTGGAATGAGCTTCACAATTGCAACATTTTGGCAGCATCTGAGGTATTTTAGACAAAAGCTCGCCTTTATGCTTCGGCGTTGTATCCAGTTGATTAACTTTGAAGAGCCTGATACTTTGAATGGAGCTTTACAATTACAACATTTTCGCAACATTTGAGATCTTCTGGACAAAAGCTTACCTCAGTGCTTCAAATTATATCAAGTTGATTGGTTCAAGAACATTCATGCTAGTGATGCTTGAGGCATCAAACTTTATTTATTGATTTTTATCCTTTCTATGATTGTCACGACTTTGTAAAAATTCCAATTCTCTCATTTCAAGTCCCAATTTTGTTCATTTACAAGCATCTTATAAGTAGATTAGCATAGTTCAAAATAAAGCAAAAGATTTCTTAGTATTACTTTGAACTAATCTTTAAATGCAGGGAATCCAAAGTAGCCCAAAACCTTGACACTTGTGTTCATTTGTAAAAGAGTGTATGACAGGAAAATTTATATGAGATGAGTTCATGTACATAACCACGTGAGGATAACTATTCAATCCCTATCAAAGACATTTCCCCAAGATGTTTTGATCTGGGATAAATAACAATGCAAGAGTAATGAAAGCATTCCCCTATTTTTGAAAAAATAAAGTCTGAAAGATCAAGAGATTCTAGAATAGAATTCCTTGCACTTCTTTGTGACTTCATCAATAATTGATCGTGAAGTAGACAATTGTCTTAATAAGAAGGGGCATGGTTATATGGAGATTTTTCTGATATTTCAACTTGTAACAAAAATTCAAGACACTCTTGTATCAGGCATATTGGTCAACCTTCTGAATGGCCTTAAAAATAAGAAATCTTTTCCACAATTGAAGCCGATATTGTTGTTCAAAAGCTTCATAAGAAACCAAGGACAATATTTATCTGGTTGATATGATGTAATTTTTTATGGATGGTGCAAGAGTGAGACCATTCAAAGTTGAACTTTTGGTGCTCAAATAAAGACGAGACATGAAAGTACCTATATTGGGGCATTGCCAAAAACCCATATCATGCTGGGATAACAAGATCCAAATCAAGAATGTATTGAGAATAAACCTCACTGATCAGAGTATCAAAGGCAAAATATAGAGACAAGAAGAGCTTATTTTGAAAAGCAAACCATTCATACTTCAGTTGACAAAAGAATCTTGAAGAAACTTCTCTGATGGAGTGGATGTTTTTGAATAAAAAGCTTCAAGAATCAAAGAGAGATCATTTCTTCAAGTATTTTCATGAGGAAACAAAAAGAGGAGAGAAAAGACATGATGACACGAGATGATTAGATTGTTCTTCAAAATATGCTAGCTTGAATTGACAAGTTACCTCGTGGATATTGAATAGTCTCTAGGCAAGATTGATTAAGTGAAGGAAGACCGAGTTCTCCACTTTGAACTCAAAAGAAATTGAATCAACATTTCTACATCCATGAGAACATCATTTGAATAAGAAAATGCAATATATTTAAACGCATTTAATTGTATTCATATTTTCATAAATAAATGCATGATCCTTTACAACTCTTCTAAAGAAAGAAAAAGGTTTGTGACATCAAGATCTCGAGAATAGAAAACCAGAATTCAAACCTCAAATAAAGTAAATCACGTTTGGAGTGGAAGAGTCTCAAGAGCAGATGAGTCCAATCCACAAAAAAATCATTACTTGGAAGTGGAGCACGTTACCCAACCACTAGGATGTTTACATATGATTTGTGAGAAATTGATTTTCAAAGTTTCTCACTTAATATTTCCCAAAATTGAAATTTTTGAAAAGTAAGAAAACAATTTCCAAAGTTTCTTACTTAGTAAATTATTTTCAAGAAATCAGTAAGACCTTCAGGCATGATATTTTTCATATGATATTTTTTTTTTAAAATGAGAAATTTGATTTTCAAATTTTCTCACTTAATCTTTCCCAAAATTGAAATTTTTGAAAAGTAAGAAAACAATTTTCAAAGTTTCTTACTTAGTAAATTATTTTCAAGAAATCAGTAAGACCTTCAGGCATGATATTTTCATTTGATATTTTTTGGAAAAAATGAGAAATTTATTTTCAAAGTTTCTCACTTAATCTTTCCCAAAATTGAAATTTTGAAAAGTAAGAAAACGATTTCCAAAGTTCTTACGTAGTAAATTATTTTCATGAAATCAGTAAGACCTTCAGGCATAATATTTTCATTTGATATTTTTGAAAAAAATGAGAAATCGATTTTCAAAGTTTCTCATTTAATCTTTCCTAAAATTGAAATTTTTGAAAAGTAAGAAAACGATTTCCAAAGTCCTTAGTAAATTAATTCCAAAAATCAGTAAGACCTTCAGGCATGATATTTTTGGGAAAATGAGAAATCAATTTTCAAAGTTTCTCATATTGATCCAATAAATTTTATCTCAGTGGAGATTATTTTTCTTTAAAAACAAATTATGTCTCGCTTAAAACAATTTCCCTTGAAACACAAATTTTGTAATTGTTTAACTCGAAACAAAAATTCATCTCACTTGAAATTGTTTTTCTTAAAATCAATTTCGTCTCGCTTGAGATAGTTTCCCTTGGAACACAAAACTTGAAATAGTTTCACTCGAAACAAAATTTCATCTCACTTGAAATTGTTTTTTTTAAATCAATCTTGTCTCACTTGAGATATTTTCCCTTGAAACACACAAGTTAAAATTGTTCATTCGAAAAACAATTATCTCACCTAAGATAGATCCTCTTGAAACAAATTTCTTTTCACTTGTTCATTATTTGACATGATTTCCAAAGTTAGTAGAGATTTCACAATTCCATGTTGAAGAAATAGATTTTAGCAACGAATTAATCCATATCTTTACTTTTGAAATAAGTAGATCTCAGCAAAGATTCGAAAACCTTCGGGTACTTCAAACACAATTGTTATTGACATATGAAAATTCTTTTTGCATATTCATTCCCAATGGAAGGGTTCATAATGAGAAGAACTCATCCGAGGAGGAAGAAAATGTTCATAATAAGAAGAATTTGTTCAACCTTTTGCTTAAATCCATCACATAAGGAGTTTGATCAACATCATCATGTTTCTTGATTCTATCGTAGAAGGAGATAGATCATCATCAACATTTTGTTCAATTCCATCACAGAATGAGGTAGAATCAACACTGTCATTCTTGCTCGATTCCATCACAGAATGAGGTGGATCTTCTTTTCCAATGGAGGGGTTCATAATGAGAATAGCTCGTCCGAAGAGTGAGAAATTCATAATGATAAGAATTTGTTCAGTATTTTATTCAAAATTCATCACAGAAGGAGGTGGATCGACATTTCAAAGGGAGGGTCCATAATGAGAAGAATTTGTAGCTCAGTAGTTTGAGCAGTTCAAGCCAAAAATGGTGTTTTATGTCTTTACTCCATTCTCGTTCCACAGCAACGAGCAAAAAAGGGCAACTGTAATCATCATTTTTGTCATACCCTATCATTATTTTATTAATATTATTTTATTAGTATTTATTATTATTATTTTTTATTATTATAATTAATATTTATTATTTTCATTTTATCTTTTTTTATTATTACTATATTATTATTATTTATTATTTCAAATATATATTATAAAACCCAAATCCATTACAATTGAACCCGTTCAATCAGCCCAAACCCAAACATTACAGCAACCGAGGCACTATAGCAGCCACAGCCCAACATCAAGCCCAACAAATCCATTCCACGCATACAACCACATCCCGACCAGTCCACACTTTGGTCCGCAATGCACTTGCAACTGCTGCCCCTCGCTCCACTAGGGTGTGCATTATCGGATATCAGATATTATTCTATCCGAATTTTCAGATATCCAAAAATTTTGGATACCTAAAGTAATGATACGTATCCGATCCAAAAAAATCGAATATCCGAAATTTCGAATCGGATATTAAAATATCCGGATCTGAATCCGATTTTAAGCTTAGAATTAGAAAAATAGTAAAAATTCAAATAAAGTATAATACTTTATTCTAAATATACGTTATATTTTTTTCTTTGTCAAAATTAAATAATGTAAAATGACTAAAAATCTCAATTGCTAACTCGACACAATTAAAATTATTATTGCGTAGTATAGTTTTCACCTCAGTAGTAATGGGAAAAAACAATGTTATGCAAGAAAATACTTTCAGCTATGGTGGATCTCCTCCTATGTTTAGTTGCCAAAAAACCATTAAAAAGTTCACTTTTTTTGTGTGTGAAGTATTTTGTTTATACTTTATTAGCTAAACCAAACGAAGATACATGCATAAGAACTATAGAGAAACACTAAATTTTCTCTTATTTTCCCTTCAATTTTTTCCACAATCAAACAACCCCAAAAAAAAGTAAACGTAGAAACTTACTTAGTATTTTGACAATCGATCTTCCAAAAGACAGTATAAGACCATCGGTTCACCCCACAAAGTGACTTCAAAGTTTCTATCAACAAACCACCTATTTTTCTTCTCCTTTTTCCCTCTTCAAAGTTTCTCAAAGATTATATATATAATATTGAGGCAAAGCAACCAACAAAAAAATGACTCAAGGTGCAATATTTATAACATTCCACATTTAAGAAACATGAAAATAAAAAGAGCAATTAAAGCTAACTTCCTCTACAAGAGCCTCTACCAGTGAACCTCAGGAGTAATGGAAAAAAAACAATGTTATGCAAGAAAATACTTTCAGTTATGGTGAATCTCCTCCTATGTTTGGTTCCCAAGAAAACCATTAAAAAGTTCACTTTTTTTGGTTTTTGGATAATTTGAAATTGGATTTTTATCAATCCGTATCCGATCCGATAATCTGAAAAAAAAATCGGATACCCGATCCGAACTATCCAAAAATTGAAAAACGGATCGGATCAACAGATCGGATCGGTCGAATCACATTTTTTTGCACACCCCTATGCTCCACAGCAGCTCACAACATGCCAGCCTCCACGCTAGCCCCATTAGCCAGATGAGCAGAACCACATGCCAACGCTCGGCCACGACAGCCCCAAAGTAACCAGATCAGCAACAACAAAAAATAGATGACAACATCAGCATTCTTCTAATTTTTTAATATTATACTTGTAAAAAAATCGGATATAAAACCCAAATTTCATTTTGTACGTGGGATTGGATAGTAAAAGAAAAAAGAAGGGAGACCTCTTGATTTTCTTTGCAAGGTTCATGGGAACCATTGTTGTTCTTCCTCGTTTTTTTCTTCTTCTTCTATTTTGAGCATGCATGTAAGAAAAAAAGAATAGAGAGGGAGTATAAGCAATAGGTTACCTTGGTTGTTTGGGGGTTCCTCATCGAAACCTAGGACGTCGGCGGGTTGAGTGTGTAGCATTGGGAGATATACAACTTAAGGGGCTCTCATTTTTTGTTGGTTTGACCCTAAATCAAGGCGTTAGTGTTCTTTTGGGGTTTGGTTATAGGAAACCATCCATCGATGGTGGTGGTCGGAGTATAGGTGGTCGATTATTGGCTTTTTTTGGGTTGGGGAGTGTTCGTTTGAAGGAAATAAAGAGGAGAGCATTTAGGTTTTTGGGGCTTTTTTGTTTTTATTTAGAAGAGAGAGATGGAAGTGGTGGCCGGAGCGAGGTGGTCACCAAAGCGGTGACCGGCGGCGCCAGTGTCTATGGGGGTTGAGAGACTCTCGGTCGAACTTGGATGAGATGAGGGGCATTTTTTCGGTTGAAAAAAATGAGATGAGAGCTCTGGTGGCTAGGGTAAATTTTAGCCAAATATGGTTAAAATATGTATTATAACTTGGGTTTTGGGTAAATCACTATATAGTCCTCCTATATTTACCGTTGTTTCACATTTCAGTCACCTAGTTCCTTTGTTTTTTATTTCTTCGAATTTGATTCTTTTGTTTTCTTTCATTTTATTTTGGTCACTGTTTATTTCTGATTTGGCTATGCAACAATCCAAGATTGTCAATAGTCTCAAATCATATGGAAAAATCATTCCAAATGACAAGCTTGTAAGGAAGTTAGTTTACTCTTCCAAAGGCTTGGCAATCAAAGAAGACGACGATCATCGAGGCTAAGAACTTAAAATCATTGACCCTAGATGAACTTATTGGCTCTCTCCTCACACATGAAATGATGCTTAAAGAAGAGGAAGACCTTGAGAAAATAGACTAATAAGTTTATTTTGGTCACTATATAAATCGCTTATGCTCGAGACTCCAATTTAATGATTTGAATAACATAATTAATTAAAATTAATTTAATTTAATATTAGAGTCTATATTTTAGGGTTTAATCCGAACTCTTTAAATTTCATCATTTGAAACTTTAAGTTAGAGGGAAACCATTAATTATTTTAGAATAATTAGGTTCCATAATTGTTTGTTTGAGTGAATTTTATTTTAAAAATAAGGCAATGTTAATTTATTAGGGGTTGCTAGTGTATCTCTCGCTTTGCTCGGGGGTGACCGCTATGGACTCTCGAAGTAAATCAACATCCTTTTCAAAGCCCCACATTATTTTTTAAAATTATTAAGGCAATGTCTCTTTATTGTGTTTGATAATTAAACTTCCGCTTTTGCTTGGGTGTGGTCGTTATTAGTCTTGGTAAATTGACATCCTTTTAAAAATATGCATACATAGTGAGTTTTAAATTAAATAAAATTTCGAACTCAAAACTTCCAATTTTTAAAATATAGGATAATCGATTAAGTACCAATTTTGGGCGTTGTATGGGTGCTAATCCTTCTCCACGCGTAACTGACTCCTGAACTCACTTTCTGATTTCGCAGACCAAAACATGGTATTTTTAATAAAATAAAATGTTTTTATTAAATTTACCTGATTTTTTGTGTTCTAATCTCACCATAAAAATGATTGGTGACGACTCTCAAATATTTTCATAAACATTATTTATATTTTTCAATAAAAAGTCGTATTGTTAAAAATTTTAGGGTGTGAAGTTATAAAATATTATTTTTTTGTTGCTATTCCGGATCTTGAGGCTTCGTCTTAACTAATCCAAACCGACCCGTGTTGCACACCTGTCTTTGGTGGGTGAGTCTCCCTGCGGAGATTTTTTTGCATACACAAACACTTGAATTCAAGACTTGCTTAAGCGATATCAAACTGGTTATCACTTGAACCAACCTAATATCCCGCTAGTCCATCCCTAGAAAATACAAATAAAAATTTTAAAATATAAAAGAATTTAATTTTTTGGGAGGTGCAAACGCACCCCTGCACTCCCTCGACCCATCTTTGATCCCATTTATTAAAAGATGAAATAATTGGAGTCAGAAAACACACTTGAACTAGTCCAAATAAGGTCAACCCATAACAAAGATTTTCTAATTCATGCTTCCACCACCTCTTCAAACCTTGAACCTGCCAATAATCAACCATGCTGGGGCTCATCATTTCATGTACCGTACACACTTGTCTCTCCATTTCTATTCCTGTTTGCTCCCATGGGAAGCTTCAAATTCTTTAGATTTTTCAGTTTCAGAACCCAGTTTGACTTCCTCCCTTGTTCCAACCCTGTTCATGATAACCTTGTCAATGGTGGCAATAGTAATACCAATCATCACCACCGGGATGGGTCGCTTTCGAGTTTGATTTTCGGGTTTCTCTTACGTTTTAAGTCCAAAGGTGAGTTTTCAAAACCATACTCAATAAAATAAGTTAGGGTGTTAAAATATAAGTAATTTAAAAGTTAATTGATTAAATTAAAACATTTAAACTTCGGTAACCAAAATAGAAGTGAAAAGATAGTTAAATGATGAATGATGTAATTTACTCATAAAAATTTCTTGTACAACATTTCAAAAACGGTATATTAAAATAAAACTTAAACTAAATGTTAGATAGGTATCAAAACGGAATAAAAATAATATTTTGATACTAAAGATGTAGTTTACCATAGTTTAATTTAGTGTTTCTGATTTTTTTGTTATTTGTTTGAGATATTTAGTGAAGATGGGGTCCAAAGACAGAAGAAGAAGAGAAGGTTTATTCTTGGTTATATGCTTTGGCCAGATCACAAACATATTTGGCTTTTGAATATGTTCGATCCACAGAAAGAGGTTAGCTATCTTTCTTTATTGATTGGAAAAATAATCACTGATTTTTCTGACTATTACTGACCAGATATTTAAATTATGGTTGTGATTTTGTTTTTGATTGTATTATATTTATCGTCATTACGGACATAATAAGATTAGTACGATGATTATAGATATCACGATCATATAATAGCACCGCACCATTAAATAGCGGGTGCTATTGTGCAATGGTAGAAGATAATGAAGAGTAATGGGGTTCATAACCCTCCAAATTTTGAAAATTTATAATTTAGATTTTAAATTTTTTAAAATATTTAATTTAGCCCCACAACATTTTTAGAAATTCATATTAATTTTAATTTTTTAATATTTTAATTAAATACCTCATATAATTTTTAAAAATTCTCATTAAAACTCTCAAATTTTTAAAATTTGTAGTTATACCCTAATTTAAAAAAATATAAACTGAACCCTTCAAAGTTTTTGAAAATTTAATTTAAACCTCTAAATTTTTTAAAATTTTAAGTTGACCATCAAATTCTATCACTAAGTTCGCCAATGCTATTGCTGTAACAGCCGCTATTTAAATCCATGCTGGGAAAATGGCCCAAATATTCCTCTTGAATACACATTCCCAAGCTCTTGGCATCTGCTGTGGAACGCCTTTTTTTCATCCTTTGAACATCATTCTTATTGTGTTGTCGGCACTCTCATACATCACCAGTGATTAGGGTTTCAAAAAACGTTCTGCCACTGTGATTTTGTCCGCGATATAACGGTTTCGCCGCTGTCCGATTTACCCGCTACACTCGCAATAGCGCCCGCGACAGCCGTAACACCGTCCGCGACGGCTGCAATCACGGTAAACCAAATGGATGCATCATGCTTGTATTGGTTTTCATTAGTGTCTCCCTTCGATTCTATCAGGTGCTTCCTGTTTGAAGTTGCTCGATCGACCCGAAACGTCCTCGAATTCGGTCTTTATCTAACTATAGTTTCTGCATAACATCCAGGAATATGGCAGTTCAAAAGCAGCTATGCAGCTTTCGGAATACGTACGATGTCCGGTTAGAGTTCAACGATGTGCACGGAGATTAGTTCAGACAGAATTAATCGTTCAAGTAGATCAAAGAGATGTTGTTCCGGGAGACATTGTGATTTTCGAACCGGGGGATATTTCCCTGGTGATGTGAGACTATTAACTTCAAAACACCTTGTTGTAAGGTTCATCAGCTTCAATGTTTCACCTTTTTATACCATGAACCCCTTAATTTACATCATTGCTTCTTCAACAGTCAGTCCTCTTTAACAGGAGAGTCATGGCCAACTGAAAAAACAGCTGATGTAAGAGAAGATGGAAGCAATCCTTTGCTAGAATTAAAGAATATTTGTTTCATGGTACTCTTTGGTTCCTTGTTGTTGCTTTATCATGAACAATTGCAGGTAATTTAATCATTTGAATATTAAACAAGTTTGGGAATTGCAGGGGACAAATGTGGTATCAGGTACTGGAACTGGTTTAGTTGTCTCCACTGGATCCAAGACCTACATAAGCACCGTATTTTCGACAATCGAAAACACAAACGGGCAGATAGTTTCGAGAAGGGTATTCGGAAGATATTCGTTTGTGCTCGTTGCAGTAATGCTTCTAGTAGTCACAATCATGATACTGGTAGAGGACCTTCCATGATTTGAATGAGAGTACTCTTTTCGGGATCTCGGTCGCGTGTGCCCTTACTCCTCAAATGCTTCCCCTCATCATAAACACAAGTCTTGCAAAGGGTGGGCTTGCTATGGCAAGGAAGAGATGTATAGTCAAAAGCTTATCCGCCATTCGAGACTCGTCTATTGTTTTGGAAGGGACATTCTATGTATCGATAAAACCGGGATGCTCATCATGAACTGTGCAATCATGGTTAATCATCCGGATAGCTGGGGTGCTCCCGGAGAAAAGGTCTTACATTTTGCCTTCCTGAATTCTTACTTCAAGACTGAGTAGAAATATCCACTAGACGATGAGATTTTGGCGCACGTGTAAACAAACGGATACGATTCCAACCGTCCAAATGGAGAAAGATTGATGAAATCCCTTTTGATTTCATAAGAAGAAGAGTATCTGTCATCTTGGAAACAGAACCAAATCCGGAAGGCATATATAGACGACGCTTTCACCGATTGATGATAACTAAAGGAGCAGTCGAAGAAGTGGTGAAAGTTTGTACTTATGTAGAGCATGTAGATAGGGGTGAGATAACATCTTTTCTCTGCAGAACACCATTATAGGATCTTAAATGTAGTGGAACAACTTAGCAATGAAGGATTAAGGATTATAGGAGTTGCAATGAAGAATCCGCAACGAACAGTGAGTTCGAATATCCGTGAAACCATTGTCATTTTCTTCTTATTTTACTTTTACCCTTGAATGTAAAACAATTTTATGTCAAGTTGCAGGAAGCAAGTGAGCAAAACATGGAAAACGAGGATGTTGTCGAATCCGACATGGTGTTCCTCGGTGTTCTAACATTCTTTGATCCACCTAAGGACTCGGCAAAGCAAGCGCTATGGCAATTGGCTGAGAAGGGAGTAAAAGCAAAAGTACTAACTGGTGATTCACAGTCGCTAGCCATAAAAATTTGCCAGGAAGTTGGCATCAGAACCACACATGTAAAAACAGGACCGGAACTGGAGCAACTGAACCAGGATGCCTTTCACGAGCGAGTGAAAAACACGACGGTTCTGGCTCAGCTCACACCTTCTCAGAAACGGAGAGTAGTACAGTCATTGCAGACAGCGGGTGATCATGTTGTTGGATTCTTGGGGGATGGCATCAACGACTCGCTCTCATTGGATGCCGCCAATGTAGGTATATCAGTCGATTCAGTAGCATCGGTTGCAAAAGACTTGGCTGATATCATTTTACTAGAAAAAGACTTGTGCTCGTCGCTGGAGTCTAGCAAGGTCGTCTCACATTCGGAAACGCAATGAAATACATCAAACTTTCATTCATTGCTAATCTAGGAACCGTTCTATCACTCTTCATAGCAACTCTTGTACCCAGGTTCGAGCCATTGACACCGAAGCAACTCCTCGTGCAGAACTTCTTGTACAGCGTTGGTCAGATAGCGATCCCATGGGACAAAATGGAAGAAGATTATGTAAAAACCCCACAGAAATGGTCTACCAAAGGTTTACCGATGTTCATCCTATGGAACGGTCCTGTTTGCACACTGGTGATGTAGCAACTCTATAGTTCGTTTGGTTTTATTACAGTAATAGTAGCCGGTTGAGTCCGAGATTCTTTCGATCGGCTTATTTCGGCAAAGGGCTACTGATGCAGACACTGATTTACTACTTACTCAGGACGGAGAAAATGTCATTGTTGATGGAGATTGCTTCATGGCCTGTAATTGCTTCAACAGTTGTGGTTTCTGCCATTGGTATCGCAATATCATTCTCAATAATTGGAGATTTCATGAGATTCACTGAGTTGCCACTCTCATATTTTGGCTTCCTGGTTGTGCTTTTCGTTGGATATTTTACTGTTGGTCAAGTGGTGACGAGAATATACATTATGGTCTACCAACAATGGCTTTAGATATATTTTCATTCTTAAAGAAATACATGGCAATGTAAAAAGAAATTTTTGCTCGTTGTACATTTATTCAGGGATAGTTTTGTCGTGGGACAGTTTAATTTAAGTTTAAAACCAACAATTTTAAGGCGCAACAAAAAAAATGTAATAAAAACTATAACATTTTAAGTTGAGCCAAATTTAAAATGTTACAATTTTACTAATATTGTTGGTTGAACCTAAAATGTTACAAAGAAGTAATATTTTCGATTGTCAACCGAAAATATTAGAAAAAATGTAACATTTTAAGTTACATACAACCTAAAATGTTATAATTTTCATCATATTTTCGTTATTTTTTTAACCTTAAATTAGACTGACACTCGTTAGGCTTACGCTCGTTAGGCTTCTCTTTTACTATGAGAAAGTAATTCTTTCCCATTGTTTTGACAAGATTGAGTTGGTTATAAACTTGTGAGGGTTTTTTTATAATCACTAGTATCTAATCAATTAACCGATTAATTCAAATGCTATAGAGACTTATTATAGGGACAACTCTCTAAATAGTTTACTTCATTCACAACGTCATAATTCGAACATCTAACTTTAGTTAAAGAATCTTTTAGATCTTCTATTGCCTCTTAAACAATTAAACATCTTCGTTTTAAACCCCATTATAACATAATTTTAACACTCAACAATTTGATTAGTTGTTGAAATATCACCTTCATACTATAGGCTAATTTGAAATTTGTTTTCTTAAATTCAGATAACAATTTGAGGGGGGGAATTACGTATCAATTTGAAAAATTGTCAAATTTAAGTAGCAATTTGTATAATAAACCTTAAAAATTAAAAAAAAAAACTTATTTACACTTTTTTTATTAATCTGGGGTAAGTGTAAGGTAGTATCTATTTAAATATAACTCTTAACCCTTTAACATTGAACGTTCGTACCCCTCACATTCCTGATATTCGAATTTGGGACCTCAAAGAATAACAACAATTCTTTAACCACCAAGGTGGCTGTAACTAGTGCTATTTCAATGAAATTGATTATCCTGAAAATTAAATCCATAGGTTTGGTTAACTAAACGCTTTATTAAAAATGTGAGGGTAATTCTAAAAGTAGTAAGAAAATTTGTACCTTTTTTTAATAGAAAAAAAGAGCAATAAAATTTTAGATTTCATTATTAAATCTCTAGATATGCCATTATTCTAATGTAGTTATAACATTAGTCCTAAGAAGTTTAAGATACTAAGCCACATGTTTCTTCAAAGAGAAAATCGCCTCTGTGACCAAAAATGCCTTATAATATACGATTTTAACCAACTTTTTTTGGATTTGCCAAAATGACCAACAAATCGCAATGCGAAATAAAAATCGTAACGTGATCTCCAGAATTGCAAATCAGTTCCCAGAATCGCAATGCGATAGTACAAATTCGCATTGCGATTTTTCAGAATCGCAACGCGAATATGAAAATCGCAACGCGAACATATAAATCGCAACGCGATTCTGACTATCGCAACGAGTATCCGTAAAATCGCAACGCGTATCCGTAAATCGCAACGACAATACGTAAAATCGCAACGCCTATCCGTAAATCGCAACGAGAATACGTAAATCGCAATGCGTATCTGTAAATCGCAACGAGAATACGTAAATCGCAATGCGTATCCGTAAATCGCAACGACAATACGTAAAATCGCAACGCGTATCCGTAAATCGCAACGCGATCGATAATTCGCAACGCGATCTTCGGTATCGCAAATCAGTTTCCAGATTCGCAACGCGATTCTGACTATCGCATTGCGATTTCCCAAATTCGCGTTGCGAATTTCCTAATTCGCAATGCGATTACGTAAATCGCAATGCGATTACGTAAATCGCAATGCGAATACGTAAATCGCAATGCGAATACATAAATCGCAATGTGAATCTGTAAATCGCAATGCGAATCTGTAAATGCAACGAGATTCTGACTATCGCAATACTGAATTTCAAATTCACAACTCGATTTCTTAATTCGCAACAGGTTTTAATTTCGCAACACAAATGTTTTGGGTATATAACTACGCAGCAGCAACAACTCATAACCTAAATCCCTAAATCACAACTCATTCCATCTCCATCTATCACTCTCTCCGACGACATCCGTTCCTATATCCAACGACATCCTTCCCCATCCGGCAACAGGTTTTAGTTTCGCAGCTCGTTTGTTTAGTAAATTAATTTACAATAATGAAATCATCTAATATTGATCATGTTTGGATAGATTTGTGTTTTGGAGGGTTATGAAAGAATGTTCATGGTGTTTTACAATATATGCCTTTACCCATGAATCTTCAACTAAAACTGTCATTAAAAAAGTTAACTTATGAAACTCTAATGTTATGTGTTGCAAATAAATTGAATTTAGAGCCCTTAAGTGGATTTAGGCTATCTTATCAGAGAAATGGTAAAGTTTATTTGTTAACCGACAATGAAGATGTTGAACGATTCATTGCTTACATTAGTGTTTCAAGTGATGATGTTACATTGTATGTTGTTGAATCTAGAAGTAGTGAAGTTGGGTCAGTAGCGTGTAGTAATCAACTAAGTTTTTCAACCCAGTTTATGGTGCTCAAAATTTAATGGTTCCACCACAATTTCATCACCAAGCAAATATTATTTCACCACATTTCCAATACCAAACACAATCTCAAAACCCACAACCTTTCCCTAATCCAAATCCCAATCAACTTTCAGCACCAAATTCCGGTTTTCGTATTGACCAGTTAGACGATGATGAGCCAACAGAAAAAATTGTGAGTACTAGTCAGTATTCGAAATTTGATCTTGGTCAATACCCGGACTTTGATATTGGTCAATACTCAGATTTTGATGATTTTTCAGAAGAAGAAACAGACCCTGCGTGTAATGATTTTGATATTGGTCAATACCCGAATTTTGATGATGAAACAGACGTTGCCGAGGAAGATGTTGTTGATGATAATGAGGAGGAAGTTACGACTGTAAATGAACATGTTGAACATCCATTCTGTAATTCATATAACACTGAAGAAGAAAAAGAAGAAGAAGAAATCCCCAAAGAAAAGTCCCCGAAGAAAATGCCACGGGAGTATAACTGGAATAGGCCAGAATTACTTCAGATACCGGAAGAAGAGTTGGTAAAGATATCAGTTGATTGTTACACAAAAATTATTCGTGTCAAGAAAGATGATTGTTTTGATACAAAGGAAGACTTGAAGATAGCTTTGTATACGAAATGTGTGGAAGATGGCTATCAACTAAAAGTTAACAAATCAAGCAAAGATCGTTTCGAAACAAGGTGTATGATTGACAAAAACTGTATGTGGCGTATGATTGCAAAGAGGATAAAAGATTGCGATATGTTTCAAGTTAGGACTTTTATTGATAAACATACATGTTCAAGAACCCAAGTTTTTTCTCACCATAGACAGGCAAACAAAAAGGTGTTGGATGGTTTTCTAGCTGAGTTAATGTTTTTGAATGGTAGGGTATATCGGGGACATGAAATTATGACTTACATGAATGCTCGGTTCAAGATTAGTATCTCATATTCTCAAGCTTAGAGAGCCAAATGTTATGCCTTGGAATTGTTGAGGGGGTCGCCAGAAGCATCGTTTGCCCAACTGCCGGCTTATTGTCACAATTTAAAGCTGAAAATCCTGGGTCGGTAACTCATATCAAAATAGATAGAGATGGACGTTTTGAGTTGCTGTTTATCGCCATTAGTGCTGCAGTTAGTAAATCAATATAATTTTGTTGACTCATTTTTGTTAGTTACATGCATTTCACATTTAAATGATTATATTTCTTGTGTATATGATTTTGTAGATTCGTTCATTTATTAATTACATGCGCCCAGTTATTATAGTTAACGGAGCACATTTAAAAGGTCGATACCTTGGAGTAAACTTATTAACAGTAGCCATGGATGCTAACAATGGGATACTTCCAATTGCTTACGGGGTTGGCAAATCTGAAACCTCTGATTCATGGACATGGTTTATGGGGCATCTTAGGGATTGCATAGGTCCTATTAGCAATCTGACAATCATATCCGATAGGGCAAACTCAATTGACAACGTTGTTAGAAGGTGTTTCCCAGATGCTTTTCATGGACTTTGTGGTGTTCATTTGTATAGAAATCTAAAATCAAGGTCTGCTGGTATAAAAAATCACAAATTGACATACTGGAATGTTGTAAAAGCTTATCGGGAAGTGGATTTAATAAGCATAAACTGTTTAAGATGTGTTTTGCCTCAGTGTGCTCAAACACTAGAAGATGTCGGGTTTGAAAGATGGTCAAGAGTACATCAACTTGGAGCAAGATATGGTTTCATGACGTCTAATAGTGCAGAATCAATCAACGCTCTAAGTCGTCATTCCTGAAAATTACTCATTACTATGTTAATGGAGTTTTTTCGAGCCTCTATTCAACAGTGGTACTACAAGAAAAGAAACCATGCATTTATTATTTCTTTAAATTCATAACTTATCATATATTTTACTAAGTATTATTTATTTAAATTTACAGGAACATTGGAACATAGTGTTACACCATGGACAGAAAAAAAGATAACGAAATGTGTTGTGAAGTCAACGTCATGGAGAGTTGAACCATGTTCAAACACTTTGTTTGAAGTACTGGATAATAACTTAAATGGGCTTGTCGATCTAAATGCAAAGAAATGTAGTTGTATGAAATGGCAAACATCTGGTTATCCGTGTGGCCATGTTATAAAAGTTTCTCTTCATCTAAACCAAGATGATTCAAGCGCATACGCTATGGATTGCTACACTACAGAAGTATATCGACAGACTTATGGCGAGATTATCTACCCTATTCCACATCCTTCTGAATGGGACATACCAGATGACTTACAAACAGTTTTGCCACCAGCCATGGACAGAAGGCTACCTGGCCGACCAAAAAGTCACGATCGTATACCGTCTAAGGGTGAAGAGAAGAAGAGATCGACATGTAGTCTGTCCAAGGAAAGTGGTCATACAAGGTTGACATGTGGATCACCAGTGCCATCACAATCATCTTTTCCTCTACCAAAATATGGATCCTCATCAAAATCCCAATCACAACCGGCTTCACCTTTTGGGACTGTTAACTTAGGTGATTTTTAAATGCAAACGTTGTATTATGTGTATATTATGTGTGAACTTTTAACATTTTCAATTAGGCATGTATTAGTAACTTGAGTTTGAACATTGCTATGATAAGTTCAGTTGTTATCACTTATTAGACATTCATTTGACTATCGCAACGCGAATATGACTATCGCAACACGGAAATGACTATCGCAATGCGGAATTGACTATCACAACGCAGAAATGACTATCGCAACGAGAGAATCGCAATGCGAAATGAAAATCGTAATGCGAAATGAAAATCGCAACGAGTGAATCGCAATGCGAAAATGAAAATTGCAACGCGAAAATCACAACGCGAATATGACTATCGCAACATAGAAATGACTATCGCAATGCGGAATTGACTATCGTAACGCGAAAATGACTATCGCAATGAGTTTCGCGTTGCGATTTTCATTTTCGCATTGCGATTCACTCGTTGCGATTTTCATTTCGCATTGCGATTCTCTCGTTGCGATAGTCATTTCCGCGTTGCGATAGTCTGTTTTGCATTCAACATAATGCATATTAAAATCAACAAATCAACTATTACATTTCAATCAATTAAACAAGCACAAATATTATGTACACATCAATTAAACAAATCAACATTTACAAATCATCTTTTACAAATCAATTAAACAATAAAATAATAATAATGAAATCAACTTTTGCACCCATACATCCATTTCACGCAGCTCACTTCAGGATTAACCTGCAGAAACCAAACATTGAATCAACAACACTTTCTACACATCTAAAACCTACAAACAGCAAATTATTGAATTCTAGCTACTTAACCAAACATTTTCAAACCAAAAAGAGTAAATATGTTTAACAACACTTGCATTTGACTTATAAATTGTTTATGGACACTTTCATAACGCGGATGCATGTAGGCAGCGTCTCGCATATATCGCTCTAGCCATAAAATGCTGAAACCACAAGCCTACTGCACCTCTATCTCTATCGGTGGGAGGTAGAAAATAATGTACTTCCTGTCGTCAAACGCTCCAAGCACATGCATACGAGAGGACCACAATCCCCTCTGGCTTCCTTCGTTTGTTGTGGCGCGGTCTCATCTCTGATAACTGTAACATTGAACTTCTTTGGCTTCTTGTTTCCAGACTTAGTCCAATAATTAATTGCATCCAAGAATTTAGCCAAATGAGAGCTCCATCCCTTAATAATATCTCTCAAATCAGACAATGATATGTAATTTATCATGCTGTCATATACTATTGTCTTTAGGGATGGGAGCTGAAGCTCGACTAGAAGCCAATGAGTACGGTCAAAACAGGGATAAACACCTGCATCGAAATGTAATAATTCAAATTGTGCACTTATTTATGAACACCTTTAAAATATTTAAACAAATATACTAACCTTATCGATCTCCCACCATGTAGGATAAAGTTTAGCTTGTCCATTAGCCAACACATATGATTCCTGTCATTGATTCTTCAAGTGAACTACGTGAAAAGACGTCGGCATAATTGTATATCGCATTTTTTTAATATTTTTCTTTAATTTCCTTACAATTAGAAGACGTGTCACCCATGCATCAATATGTTGTTTTACAAAAAAAGACATATATTAGTGAATTACATAAATTTTAAAAAAAATTAATCAAACTGAAATATAAGAAATATAAGACTTACCCCCCATCGAAATAGCCGTTGTCTTCAACCCCTAATAATACACCCCACCAAGACCGTTCAATCAACAAATGCATATCATCGTTGAGTTTGTATATGTCAGCGTAACACCCTTGGCTCCGCTCATGTAGATAAAAATCAACTGCGGTCTTAGCCCAAAGGGTATTATCCAGAATTGTTTCCGGTAGTTGTTTCTTCTCCACTTCATCTGCCGGAATGGTACTGGCCGGTAACTTATACGAAAGCCAACAGCCATCCATCATGTCCGGCACATGAGGGGGCTTCTCAATAATTCGATATATTACGCCGTGTGAATCGGGCTCTAGAATGTTGGGAGGGACCTCTTCAACGATGACAGTGGCCTCTTGAACGGTGGGAGTGGACTCTTGAGGGATGATAGGGGCCTCTTGAACGATAGGGGAGGCCTCTTGAACGATGATTGGTGAGTCGGGCTTTTTCTTACGGATTCTTCGCACTATTTGGGTGAACGGAGACATAATGGCACGTGCACGCCGTCTGATGCGTGAACTCTGTCTTGCAAGAAAAACCCGACGTAGAGCATCCACCTTAGCGGGCCGCTAAAAATAAATTAATACATAAATCAGTAAATAAACAGACATGATATTAAATAGTGAGAACAAAGACAAATATATTTCAAACTTGCACGGTATTCACCCAAGTCATTATTATATCATTGTTCACAAAATGCATCATATAACATTCCAGAAGTAAGCACTTATATAAACATTTAAAAGGACAACATATAGGTTTAGTGCAGGTTCAATGACAACATAAAGAGTAGTAGTTTATTCTTGAAACTTAAATTTTCAACACTGTGAAGTTAGTATTTGTCTTTGGTTGAAGTAATGCAATTCATTCAAGTTTCAATTTGCAGAAGAAGAATAGAATCTGAAACTTAAAATCGCAACGAGAAAATGACTATCGCAATGCGAATTTGACTATCGCAACGAGATAATCGCAATGCAAAATGAAAATCGCAACGCGATTATAGTTTCGCGTTGCGATTTTGGTTTCGCGTTGTGATTTTGTCGTTGCGATTTTCATTTCGCGTTGCGATTTTCATTTCTCGTTGCGATTCATTTCGCGTTGCGATAGTCATTTTTCACGTTGCGATTTTAAGTTTCGTGTTGCGAAAGTAAACTATTTCTTCTTCTGCAAATTGAAAATTGAATGGATTACATTACTTCAACCAAAAGACAAAACAAAGACAAATACTAACTTCAGAGTATTAAAGAATACACAGTTTAGCAGAATTGGCAGCAACCGAACAAATTTACTTTCAACCAAAAGATAAAACAAAGACAAATACTAACTTCACAGTGTTAAAGAATACACAGTTTAGCAGAATTGGCAGCAACCGAACAAATTTACTTTCAACCAAAAGACAAAACAAAGACAAATACTAACTTCACAGTGTTAAAGAATACACAGTTTAGCAGAATTGGCAGCAACCGAATAAATTTACTTCAACCAAAAGACAAAACAAAAGACAAATACTAACTTCACAGTGTTAAAGAATAAACAGTTTAGCAGTATTGGCAGCAACCGAATAAATTTACTAAGTAATCTAAGTGAAATGGTTAATCTAAGTCAAATTACGAGTAAATTTATCATCAAGTTAAATATGGAAAATCTTAAACTTACCTCGTTGCGTAGAGTATGAACCTCATTCTGCAACGATACTACCATCTCACGTAGAGCGGTAACCTCACCACGTAAAGTAGACACCTCCACACGCCATGCACCATCGTTATCGCGTAGAGTACCGATCTCCTCACGCAAGGCATTGACCTCATCACGTAACTCCCTTGACTCATCCCGTGGAGGTGGAGGTGGAGAACAGGGAGATAGAAGTCGTGGCATCTTTGCCGGTCGTCTATCATGAGGTGATGATGGAGAAGAGGCTCGATGATGTGACGGGATAGGTGATGGCTCTCGTTGTAGAGGTGTATAGTCGGGTCGATCAGGTGATGGCTCTGAGTAAGGTGATGGCTCTCGAAGTGGAGGAAGTGGAGGCTGCTCATCATTCGTGCCATCAAAAAACGCTGACTAGCTTGCCACCAATCAGTGGCAAGCTCAGCCTCCGTAGGTGTCAGTCTCTGTAATGGAGTGTTGGCCTCCTAAAAATATAAAAACTCAAACAAAGTTAAACGTCTACTATTAATAACTTGTTTATATATGATAATATTTGTGTTAACTTACATTATTTATTGTCGCATATGGTATTAAGTCTTCCCAATCCAACAGACGTTTCCTCTTCCAGGAAATAGCCCTAGGAATATCATTTGAAGTTTTTAATGCATATGTCCGCATGATGGGGAAAGCCTCGAATATCCAAATCTACAAACAATATAATAACAAACATTAGTAATTGTTAAATAATTAATTATAATTTTGAAAACATTATATAGAAATTCTTACCTTAAAGGCCCAAACAAAGCCTGACAAAGTGTATTTCGACCCATCGCCACACAAACTTTTGCGGTCATCAAAGGCAGACGACAACTTAGTCCAGGTAGCTTTCCATATATACGAACCCCACAGAAACAGATTTCATGCATTTAGGTCCTCTACCAATAATATTAGCTCCTGAGGAATAGGTTGTCTGGCCTCTCTGCCTAAAAAGTCGGCATACAAAAGTACTAGAAGGCATACTCGGACAACATCGACGTCATTCATCCGAGTAAAACCATCTTTCTTATTAAACAATTTCTTCAGGTCGTCGACGTATAAATTCGGCTTCTCTATTGACTCATCAGTAAAAACCCGGGATAACTATGATGGGCGGGTGATATGACGAGTGTACCGGCCTACATCATTGTGTCCGAATCGTAGACCAGTGATTAAGCAGAACTCCTTCCGCCCAAAACAAGTATACGCCGGTGGAAAATGAAACCATATCTCTTCCTCACCACGTTGTATATTGTCGGGTAGATCGCTAGTCATGGTCTGAAGCCACAAATGGGTCAAATTAGCATCTCCACCCGGATGTTGTACTCTCAGCCATGGCCCGAAGCAGGTTTCCTCAAACAAATTTCTTTGTGCAGGTGAAAGCTTCGAAGCAATTGTAGTGGTTAGGCTAACTTTATTCCTTAATGTCAATGAAGCCAAAAAAATTTCTACAAAAACAATAAACATACCAAGTTAGATATACCAAAAACTACACTGTGAAGATATACCAAAAACAATAACAAAGAGTAGTAGTTTATTCTTGAAAATAAAATTTGCAACATTGTTTTGTCTTTTGGTTGAAATGAAAATCACAACGAGATAATGACTATCGCAACGTGGAAATGACTATCGCAACAATAGAATCGCAACACGAAATGAAAATTGCAACGAGAGAATCGCAACGCGAAATGAAAATCGCAACGAGAGAATCGCAATGCGAAATGAAAATCGCAATGCGATTTTGGTTTCGCGTTGCGATTATCTCGTTGCGATTTTCATTTCGCGTTGCGATTCTCTCGTTGCGATAGTCATTTTTGTGTTGCGATTTTCATTTTTATGTTGCGATTTTAAGTTTAGAAACTATTCTTCTTCTGCAAATTGAAACTTTAATGGATTGCATTACTTCAACCAAAAGACAAAACAAAGACAAATACTAACTTCACAGGGTTAAAGACTAAACAGTTTAGCAGTATTGGAAGCAATCGAATGAATTTAATAAGAAATCTAAGTGAAATGGTTAATCTATTATTGAAATTACCAGTAAACTTATCATCAATTTCAATATGAAAAACCTAAAATAATGCAAAAATTTCAAAATAAAAATAATTAAAAAAAACTAACCCTCGGAGGTTGATTTTCCATTTCTGAATGATTGTGAGGTATTTCTGACCGTGAATGGTTGTGAGGGATTTCGCCGGAGATGGGGACGAAAATCTTCGGAGATGGGGACGGATTTCGCCGTAGAGAGTGAGAGATGGAGATGGGACTGAGTTGTGATTTTAGGTTTTAGGTTATGAGTTGCGATTACGGGATATACTGTGGACGGTTCAGTGTTCCGATAATTAATATTCGTTTTTGGAATTTGAAAATAAAATACACGTAGCGATTCTAATGGCGCTTTAAAAATCGTATTGCGATTTACGGATATGCGTTGCGATTTTACGTATTGTCGTTGCGATTTACGGATACGCATTGCGATTTACGTATTCTCGTTGCGATTTACAGATACGCGTTGCGATTTACGTATTCTCGTTGCGATTTACGGATACGCGTTGCGATTTTCATATTCGCGTTACGATTCTGGAAAATCACAATGCGAATTTGTACTATCGCATTGCGATTCTTCATAATCGCGTTGCGATTCTGGGAACTGATTTGCGATTCTGGAGATCGCGTTGCGATTTTTATTTCGCATTGCGATTTTGTTGGTCATTTTGGCAAATCCAAAAAAAGTTGGTTAAAATCGTATATTATAAGGCATTTTTTGTCACTGAGGCGATTTTCTCTTTAATTTTTTAAAATTGATTTTTAAAAGATCTCGTATCGAATAATTTGATGACCTTTTAATAATAAAATATTATTCAAGAAATTGTCGACAATATTTGATTAGGGTGTGACTATGCACTATTTGTCATTTTAATAAAAATATTAATTTTAATTAAAAACAACAAATTTCTGGTCTGCGTTTACCAAAATTTTGAGTTCGGGAGTCGGTTACAGCATCCTAAATCGGTACATAGTCGATTAATTAATTATATTTGCAATGAAATATTCAAGTTCAAATTTAATTTAATTTAAGATCTCTTTATATAATATTCTTTAAATTTTAGGATGAAACACAATAATATTTAATTATTTTCTATCGAGAAGAATTGACATCTCATGTCTTAAAGCAGCCGATTCTTACTCCAATTGAAATAAATAAATATTATAATCCAATTACTAAAGTTCATTAATAATTCAAAATTTAAGTGCATGCATAACAATAAAATAAAACAAAGTTAATATATTTTTTAAAAACATGTTCTTTTAATTTTAAGAGGGAAGCCGCTAATATTTAATTATTTTCAATCGAAAAGAAATGATTTTTCATGCCTTAAAGCAGTCATTTATTACTCCAATTAAAATAAAGAAATATTACTATTTCATCCTAAAAATCAATATTAATTTGAGTGCGATTTATTTTCGAAATAATATTAAAACATACACAAAATAAAACGAAGATTAAATACATATGTCAAACAAATACGATTAATTAATTATTTTACCGACCTTTAATGAGAATAAGGATGTTCAAATATTTAAATACATCGAGACGGGACCTTAGATCTAATCTAACATTATTTTCTCGGTGAATTTAATTAAAAGAACATAATCTTTTTTCTCAGTCCCAAATTTTAGATGTGGTCATTTTTATTCGTTTCACTCAATGAGATATACTTTCATTTTAAAATTATCGGAAGTAACTTTCTTATACGTTAAGACAGTCACTTCACAATAATCATAAAATGAACGAATATGACCCTTAATCAAATTATTTCAATTCGAGTCAAGTAATGCTTATGAGGTTTCATATATTTTTCATGTAATTTAATTAAAATAGAACATAGATCGATATGCACTAAATTACATATTTACATACATAGCATGCATAATTATATATATATATATATATATATATATATATATATATAATTATTAAAGTATATTATACTTAGTAAGAAAAGATTAATAATATAGCACATATATATGAATTTAAAAATTCCTAAAAAGTAATACATCAAAAAATAAATAAAATTTCTAAGTTTTCATATCTATATATATATATATATATATAACTTAGGATAAAAATAATTATATTATATATAGAAAATTAAAAACACACACATAGATATGACAAGATATTTATAATATAATAAGTAACATATCAAAATAAGGTGAATGATACTACAATATATACGTATAATATATAGAATATAAAATTTATGGTATGAAAATCCTAAACATTTATGGCATTAACGTAATCAAATTAAAAATCAATTAACATGAACACAATAAAGAATATTCTCACCAAATGATTAAACCAATTGACCAAACACGGTAATGAAGATTGAAGGCTAATAAAAAAAGGAAAGGCCTTGATCGAAAAGTGGTAAATAATTATCTATGACTAGAATTAGGGAATAAATTAAAATGTTCGTAAATATTATTGAATAAACTAATCTACCAAAAATGTAAATAGACCAAAAAGCAAAGCAAGTAAAAAAGACATGCATTTAAACAAAATTAAAATGAACCAGAAATAAAAGGGAAAAAGTAATAAAGTATTAAAGGAAATAACATGGAGTTGAAATAAGATAATAAAAAGTGTGGTGACCTAAGCGTGAATATACCAATCAATACATAGCATGAGTGCAAAAGGGGGAAATAACAGATTTGGTCCTCACAAGTGACCAAAATGCAAAAACATGCTAAACTTAGAGGGACTAAATAGAAATTAACCCAATCAATATATAACAAGTATGAAAAGAGGGTAAATACCAATTTTGGTCCTTGCAGGTAACCAAAATACAAAAAGACTCCCTGTTTTTCTTTTTTTCCGAAAACCCCTTTTGATTTTTTCTTCCACCCCACGGATCTACTTTTCCTCCTCCTTTAATGATCTCTATTGCTTCCTTAAAACTAGTGGATGGCTTGAGTGTTTGGTGAGGCTTAAGGAAGAGGGTAATGATGGTGGGTGGTTGAGATCCTAAATTTTTCGGGTATGGCTCCCGGATTTCCTAGATTGGTTGTTGTTTTCCCCTTTTTTTTATTGGATGATTGATTTGGTTGCATTTTTTAACATTGAATTTATTGTAGTGGCTGGCGACATGGTTCCTATGAAGGCTCCTCGGTAGTGGTGACGACATGATTGGCGAAGTGACCGACGGCAGTGACTGAAGCTAATGAAAATGTTAGGGTTTCAAAACAAACCCAAAATCCATTAGGCTAAGGTTTCCCAATGTTGGGGTTGTTGGGCCACTTGAATTGTAATTAGGTCTGTAAAATAAAAATAATAATGAAAGATCAAAATAAAATAAAAATAAAATAATAATAATAATAATATACAAAAGATCCGAGCGAAAACGAGTGTCTACTGAAAGAAATAACCCCAAAACAACCCAAGAAATAAGCAAATCCAAAACTAGAGAATAATTAACCTTTCTTCTTCCTTGCTCAAAGACTAAAGTTTTTATCAAAGAAGACCCGAGATCTTGAATAGAAATGAAGAAGCAGAGAAGAGATAGAGAAGAGAGACGTGGAACGTGGTAAGTTTTCTATTAATTTCTCTCCCCCCCCCCGACATAGGCGCAAGAAGCACAGCGCATGCGCCCACGTAACAAAACGTTAAAAGCGGGAAAAGAATGTGCCCGCCGTTTTGTGCTGCGGCTGTTTCGTTATACGTGATTTTTCTGGCGCCAGATGCCTTAGGCGCGCTTTTGAAACTAAGTCGGCGGCGATGACATTGGTGGTGGCCAATGATGGGAAATATTAAGGATTTTAGGGTTTAAATATTTCTGCTGTAATTGTTGGGGGAGAAAGAAGAAAAGTTTTTGAGGGGAGAAAGAAGAAAAGTTTTTGGGGGAAAAGGGAGAGAGAATGATAATATTCGATTTTTTTCTTTTTTATAAAAATATTTTTATTATTAAAAAATAAAAAATATATATAATAGTAGCACCTAAAAATGTAACAGAGAAAATGTTATGCATATATTTTTAGCAAAAAATTCTTTAGGCACTAAATCATATTTCAAGATAAAGTTAAGATACTTATTTTTGTATTAACCCTTACATTTTAGGTCACTAGTAGTTTTGAAACTATTATAATTAAGCCTTTGTCCGTCCTAAATTTTCTTATATATGACATTGAAAATATTAAAATTAATATAATCAAACCTCGACCCCAAATTTTCTAATTTAATTACTTTTTAAGATATTTGAATTTTAAATTTATTAAAATTTAACCCTTCATCTCTTAATTTTATGATCTAATTATTTTTAGAACCTTATTTATTTTAAAGTTAAGCAATTTACCCCCTTATAGTTCAATCTCGACTCCGTACTTATTTTTTAGATTTCTACTATAACTTTCTAAATTCGCACATCGTACATAAATTTTTACTTCCAACCTATAAATAAGCTCACATACCAACCTTTGAATTCTCGTCTAAAACTAAGAACCATAGGTTTCACTTTTTCTCAATCTCCATGTGTCGGAACCGTCTTTCGGTTGGGCCCGAAATTGGTCTTCGACTTGGATTAAACGAATTGGAGTCGTCACCGATCATTTATTTTAAAACAAATGGGTTGATCGGATACCATGTTTCTTACATGATCTGCGTCTTTCCAAAGATGTGTAGGATTCGAGAGTCGGTTACAGTCAAGGAAGGGTTAGCACCCTTGAACTGCCCTTTCGGTACTATGCAATTTCCAGTTGTCTTAAATTAAGAAAATTGTAATTTAAAATTAAAAGGTAAAAATATGATCCTAATTACTTACCTTAGATAGTTTTAAAGGTGTGCCCTTAAGAAGGTAAAAAAACCATGTTAGATAAAAAGGTAAGAAATAAATAAATAAATTGAATTAAAATGAAGAAAAAAACAAATTAAATAAAAGATAAGATAAAGAAAGCAAAGATAAAATAGTAAGTAAAATAAATAAATAAAATATGTAAATAATATAAAAAAATAAAGAAAAAGAAAAATATATAAATAAAACAAATAAATAAAATAATAAAAAAAAGTAAAAATATATATATAAATTAATAAAACAGATAATAAAAAATAACATATATATGTAATCTAAAAAAAAAAAATATACTAAAGTAAAAAGAAAATGCATAAAATGTAAAGAAATATTACATGAAAAAAAAAGAAAAAATATAACAAAGCAATTAAATAAAATGAGTAATAAGGGAAATGTACGTATAAAAAAATTAAATAAATAAAATAATAATAATTAAAACGTAAATGTAAGGGACCGAATCTAAAGGAAAAACAAATCGATGGAGAAATTTTGAAGCAAAAAAAATTGATTTAGGGGGAGAATTAAATACTTAAAAACAGGAACACGCCTCGGGGTAGATCTAGGTTTGATACTTCGAAACCCCACCCCTTTTGGTCATCAACGCAACCCACGTTTTGGGTTATTCGAACCAAATCTCAAGAAAAATAACATACACATGCGAGAAATGAACGAATCAAGGTAAAAAAAGATGCTACCTTTTATTTTCTTTTCGAATCGTTTACAATAGCTTTGCCTTTGTATTTTTTCGCGCTTTTCTTTGTATTTTGTATGTAAATCGTGTGTTACAATGACTATTTATAATGCTTGTGGATCCTATTTTTAGGAGTTTGAATCATAGTAGAACTCCATCCTATTTTTAGGAGTTTGAATTCTAGTAAAACTCTATCCTATTTTTAGGAGTTTGAATCCTAGTAAAACTCTAACATTATGTTTGTTTTCTGAATCCCACTAAATCGGGGTTGTTGAGAGTGTTGTACCCAGACGAAAAGGTGTGTTGATAGCTAATCTGTCGGAATCGTCTTTCGGTTGGGCCCGAAATTGTGCTTTGACTTGGATTAAACGAATTGGAGTCGCCACTAATCATTTATTTTAAAATAAATGGGTTGATCGGATACCATATTTCTTACCTGATCTACGTCTTTCCAAAGATGTGTCGGATTCGGGTAGTCGATTACAGTCAAGGAAGGGTTAGCACCCTTAAACTGCCCTTTCGGTACTACGCAATTTCCAGTTGTCTTAAATTAAGAAAATTGTAATTTAAAATTAAAAGGTAAAAATACGATCTCAATTACTTACCTTAGATAGTTTTAAAGGTGTTCCCTTAAGAAGGTAAAAAAACCATGTTAGATAAAAAAGTAAGAAATAAATAAATAAATTGAATTAAAATGAAGAAAAAAACAAATTAAATAAAAGATAAGAGAATGAAAGCAAAGATAAAATAGTAAGTAAAATAAAGAAAAATATATATAAAAAATAAAGAAAATAAAGAAAAGAAGAAAAAATATATAAATAAACAAATAAATAAAATAATAATAAAAAAGTAAAAATAATATATATATATATACATATATATATATATAATAAAAACATAAAAAATAGTAAAATATATATAAATTAATAAAACATATAATAAAAAATAACATATATATATGTAATCTAAAAAATAAAAATATATACTAAAGTAAAAAAAGAAAATGCATAAAATGTAAAAAAATATTACATGAAAAAAATAACAAAGCAATTAAATAAAATGAGTAATAAGAGAAATGTGCGTATAAATAAAGTTAAATAAATAAAATAATAATAATTAAAACGTAAATGTAAGAGACCGAATCAAAAGGAAAAACAAATCGATAGGCAAATTGCGAAGCAAAAAAAAATTGATTTAGGGGGGAATTAAATACTTAAAAACAGGAACACGCCTCAGGGGTAGATCTAGGTTCGAAACTTCAAAACCCCACCCCTTTTGGTCATCGGCGCAACCCACGTTTTGGGTTATTCGAACCAAATCTCTAGAAAAATAACATGCACATGCGAGAAATGAACGAATCAAGGTAAAAAGGATGCTACCTTTTATTTCCTTTACGAATCGTTTACAATAGTTTTGCCTTTGTATTTTTTCGTGCTTTCCTTTGTATTATGTATGTAAATCGTGTGTTACAATGGTTATTTATAATGCTTGTGGATCCTATTTTTAGGAGTTTGAATCATAGTAGAACTCTATCCTATTTTTAGGAGTTTGAATCCTAGTAAAACTCTATCCTATTTTTAGGAGTTTGAATCCTAGTAAAACTCTAACATTATGTTTATTTTCTGAATCCTACTAAATCTGGGTTGTTGAGAGTGTTGTATCCGGACGAAAAGGTGTATTGACAGCTGCCCCTCTTTGCCCATAGTCATGTAACGAGGATAGGGCAAAGATTAAAAGACACACTTTTCGTTCGGTGGAGTTAAAAATTGACTCTGATGTTTCAATAACTCCATGTCGAGTTGAGTTGCGGATGACTCATTCGTCGTGAAGTCAAGTTCATCTTTAAATGATATGGAATTGAAGCCGTAGTTCGGAATTTGAATAAGCACATGGCTTCTCGTTGCCCTTCGGTCTTTTTCTTGGATCGGAATCAAACTCAGAAATCTTCGTTGACAGATAACTTTTATTGACTTAAGCTATGCTACTTGAAAATGGTTGCTTGTCACCAAGGCACGACTAACCCATGTCTTCTTCTCGACTTGAAAACCTCGACTGCAACCGGAAAGTAGTGTGATTGATGTGTCATCGAGTTGGATGGAATCGAACTCGACAATTTTGTTGACAGATAGCCCTTCTTGCCTTGAGCTATATTGTAAATTTGATTTGCCTCTGAGTTGAGTTGAATGTAATCGAACTCGAAGGTATTTGATGACAGATAACCCTTCTAGCCTTGAGTTATACTGCAAATGATGTGTCTTTGAGCTGAATGTAGTCGAACTCGAATGTCTTGGTTGACAGATAACCCTTCTAGCCTTGAGTTATGATGCAAATGATGTGCCCTCGAAGCTAAGTGTAATCGACCTCGAAGGTCTTTCAAGAGAAACATTTTCAAAGGTTTTTTTTGTGTTTCAAGAGAAAAAATTTCAAAGGTGGCAAAATTTTGTTTCAAGAGAAACATATTCGAAGATTTGTGTTTCAAGAGAAACTGTCTCAAGGGAGACAAAACTTTGTTTCAAAGAAAACAGATTCAAAGATTTTGTTTCAAGGGAAACAGTCTCAAGAGAGACAAAATTTGTTTCAAGAGAAACAAAACTTAGTTCCAAAAGAAACTGTCTCAAGGGAGACGAAATTTGTTTCAAGGAAAACAAATTCAAAGATTTTGTTTCAAGGGAAACTATCTCAAGAGAGACAAAATTTGTTTCAAGAGAAACTGTCTTAAGGGAGATGAAATTTGTTTCAAGGAAAATAGATTCAAAGATTTTGTTTCAAGGGAAACTATCTCAAGAGAGACAAAATTTGTTTCAAGGGAAACTGTCTCAAGAGAGACAAAATTTGTTTCAAGAGAAACTGTCTCAAGAGAGACAAAACTTTGTTTCAAGGGAAACTGTCTCAAGAGAGACAAAATTTGTTTCAAGAGAAACTATCTCAAGAGAGACAAAACTTTGTTTTAAGTAAATTAGTCTCACTCGAGACGACCCATTGTTTCGAGAAAACAATCTCAAAGGCGATCGATAATCTGTTTGTTCCTGCGTGTTAAAGAAATCCTTTCAGAAGCTCTAATCGTTGACTTAAGGAAGTCAAATATATGGATGGCATGTTTGCTGGTGAGCACGATTCCTTTCGTTGTGAAGTTAAAATCGTGGATGGCCCCTTCGTCGTGAAGTTGAGCCTTGAATTGGATATCCTTTGTCGTGAAGTTGAAATCCAAGCTTGTATGTTGTATTGAGTTGGATATCTTTCGCTGTGAAGTTGAAATCCAATCTTGAGTAAATTGTGTCGCTTCGAGTTCAATATCCTTCGATGTGAAGTTGAAATTGACTCTAACTAAAACTGGAAAGTTGTTTCGTTTTCAGACAGTCGCCCTTTCGCTATGAGGTCAAGCAACCACCATCAACTTGTGAATGTGCTTTTGAATAGAGTATCCTTCATCTTGAAGTTGAAACTTGACTCTAAAAGCTACAAAAAATTATATATGATAAATGTGATGCTCTTAAGTATGAATTAATTTTGTTTTCTCTTGGATGGAGGCTCATTTTTTGTCTGCTTATTCCTGCATGTGGAGGAAATGCCTTCAGAAGATCTGATAATTCACGTCAGGGTGTTGAATCCCCAAAGATGCCCTAATATTCGATGTTGAAAAAAATGCCCCAACATTTGATGTTGAGACTCCAAAGATACCCCATTGTTCCTCATTTCTTGCTTCAGCATTGATTTTAAGCATGAGATTAGTATCTGAGAGCCACATGTCATTTACCAAGATCCACTCTAGAGATATTGCCTTGTTTGAAAAAATGTTTTTCTTTTTATTTTCAAAGTTCTGAAAATATCAAAAAAAAAAGAGTTTCGAAAAATGTTTAACCAAAAGTTTTGAAAACATTGTCCCTTTCACAGTTTTACAATTGAGACGAATCATAAAACTAGAGTTTATTGGATATCAAAAAATTAATTACATTGTTAATCCTTCAATAAATTATAGCTATTTGACACGTGCCAAGATCAAAGCTATTTTTGGGAAATGGTTAAGTAAGGAAATGATAAAAAAGTCTCAGGTTATTGTGTTAGGTCAAAGGTTTGTCATTTTTGTTTATTTGATGATGGGGTAGCTTGTCTTCGACTCCCAGATTTCATGGTCATGCTTGGATTGTGCGATTCCTTATCAAGGAATTTGTGTGATCGCCTCAGTTGGCCAATTTTTAAATTCGAGCCACCTTTTCAGGTTTTCAACTCGAATCCTCATTTGTTTTCAAGACGTCATTCGAAATTTACATCTTGAACCCCCTTTGTTATTTTTCTCTATCATGCATTTACACTGTTTTTTTGCAAATAAAGATTAATCCTGATGGGCGGGATGAAATCTGAAGATAGTCTCTTCTGTTCAGAACTTCATATATGATTAGAAGGGACTTTTAAGGCATGTAATGTAGGTCATGGGAAAGAAAATGATAAATATGCCCAAATAAGTGTTTCAGGGTATCGAACCAAGGATCAATTCATTTTGATGCCTTCAATCCTATCTCGCCCAATTTGAATATGCTCGTATGTGTTTCTCTTGATTTTCTTTGGATATTCCATGATCTTTGAGTGAAGTGATTCTGGAATGATTGTGCTTGATCAATCTCATAATGCGTCATTTGAATCGAATGAATATTTTCATATACGTCTTGTCTTCTTTTTCTTCACTTTTTCCATTGTTTTTGTTTCTCTTTTTTATTTTCTCTTTGCTTTTTCTTTGGTTTTTTTCTCTTTTTTCTTTTTGTTCTGATTGAATCTTTGCACTTGGCATTTTGTATCTCATTTGGATTGATGCCTTCACTCATGTGAGTAGATTTCTTCCACCTTTCCCCCAGTGTGGAGGGTGATCCTTGGTTAGGGTTGAGTTAGAAGAAAAATACTATAGGCTCAAAAGGGGACACAAGAGATATATGTTTTCTCCTGTTGTGATTGGATGAATAAAGAAAGTCGTTCATCATTTCATACATGGAAGTTTTCACAAAAGAAGTATCCACAGGGGGATATATTTTTAGGATTAATTTTATTTACATGAAAACATATAAAATTATTTAGAATGAATCCTTCATTATGCTTCTTGCTCTCAACATGTCTCAATGTTCAGGCTCCCTGCGAGATGCCCCAAGTTGTGTCTTAGAAGAATGCTCATGCTCAAATGAACAACTCAATGCCTTGGGTTTTAATGGTATAAAAGGTCAATTTTGAGTCTAAAAAGAAAATAATGTGACTTTATTAACTCAAAGAAAGGTTTAAAAGTTTCAAAGGGTAATAATGTCAAAATTTGGTCTTTTGGTAATGACCATGAGTTATTTTGGGTAAAGAATCAAGGTATTTTATTTTGGGATTTGAGACAGGATAAGAAAGGTCTAATCTTGCCATATGTCAAAAATCTATAATTCTTGAAGAATTAAAAGAATCCTTAATTCATTTAATATTTGAAGAACTAAAGATTAAAGTTTGTTCAATTATTCCACCTTAGAAGGTAGCATAAATTCAATCGCTTAAAAGATTAAACAAACATGAAAGATCAAAAGTGTGTTCAAACAAAACAATGCTCTCAATGCAAATGGTAAACGTCATGCCCCCTTCTTCGACTGTCCATGCCCCTAAATCCATCAGGTTTTGGATCTTGTGCTCACAGTTCTTAGATGAATGTCTGAAGCTTCCTATGTGGTAACTGTAAACAACTTCAACATTGTAGCCTTTAGGATATGTGGACTCTTTTCTCAGATCATCATGGCAGACTTAGTCCTATAATCAGCTGATCAGGCTCCCACTGTACTGATTTCAATTTTTCTTTTAATTGTTAAAATCTTGCTTTCATGTGGTGTCACGTGGTTAAGAACACTCCATCGAATCCTCCATGAATAAATTTCATGTTTATGAAAACACTTAAAATGTAATGTAGATGCAAAATGTAAAAATGCATCAAATGTTTAAGGCATTGATCCGAAAACATGTATGTTATTATAAATAATCCTTATTGGGATAAAAGTGTTTTATCTTTTAAGAGAAAATAAACATATTTAAAGGTACATTCGGACTAAATCTTTTAAACCAGAAACAAGTTGACTAGTCTTATCCCTTCATCTGTCACTGGTCGAATACCCTGCCGAACTGCTCCGGCTTCTCTGGCCAAACCGTGCAAGTGACGAGCTATTTTTTGTACATGTTTCCAGAAGTATCGAATGACTGCATCTCTAGCTTTTATCATTTTCTGAACCTATTCTATAACGGAAACACCATTGAAATACATCCGAACTAAATCTTTTAAACCAGAAACAAGTTGACTAGTCTTATCCCTTCATCTGTCACCGGTCGAATACCCTGCCGAACCGCTCTGGCTTATCTGGCCAAACCGTGCAAGTGACGAGTTGTTTTTTGTACATGTTTCCAGAAGTATCGAATGACTACATCTCTAGCTTTTATCTTTTGTTGAACCTGTTCTATAACGGAAACACCATTGAAATCCTCCATCAAAGGGATTATCTGAAGTTCATTCGATTGTTTCTTGAATTTGTCAACAATGGCTTCCAATTCAGCTATCGTTTTGTCATCTTGTTCTTGTTGTCTTTGAAGGGACTCTCGAGGTCAGTAACTTTTTTCTCGTCTTGCCCCTGCCACCTTTGTCAACCTATTTTTGAAAAGTTGACTTGTGATGTACTTGATTATGGGCACCACGTCTTCTTGATCGAATGTGACACATAGTTTCCTTGCAGATTGTCCTTCTTTTCTTTCTGATTCTTTTCTGACCATAGCCGGACTCCTGCGTTTTTCACCTCTTGTATTACAATCCCTTTGTCCATTAATGCGAATTATTTACGTTTAACGAACACCTTTCTTTTATCAACACCTTTTTTTCAATGATGAAAATTAAAATAAAAGAGAACAAAAATAAAAAGAGTTAGTAACGTAAATCAAAACAATAATAAAATTGAAAAATCCTACCCCACATGATATCTACCCACATGCTTATTATTCCTACATGGACATGATCTCTATCCCGCATGCTAATTTCAAACAAATCCTAACCGTATATTTGTCTAGTTTGCATGCTTTGAACAGAAAGTAAAGCAGGAAATAAAATCAAAACACCCTAGGGTTTGGAATGAGGTTTCAGGGAGGGCTCTAATTCCTTGTAATCTCCCGGTTTAGGTTCTAAAAAGGTACCCGAGTTCTCCTTGCTGGTGCCCCCTTGGGGTTGCCAGACCCTTAGTCCTAAGCCCATTACAAGTTTGTGTGGACTAAGTTAAACTCGAGAGGAAACATTCCCTTATGCCCGCACGGTGAATAAATTCACACGAAGACATAAGGTATATGAATCTCGAAGGCTACTTGCTAGGCCTATGCGGTGAATACATTCACACAAAGGCATCGCTTTCACCCCTACTTAAATAGGGTTTAGAACTCAGGTTTAGAGCCTTAAGTGAGAAACAAGCTTTGAAAGCTGAAATCATTAGAAAACGGTTAGTACAACTATTTACTCAAAAATATAATCAAAAGTAAGCAATAAGGATCGAAATGCTACCTTAAAATTTAAACTTACCCTTTTCGTTAAAAAGACAACTGGAAATTACCTTAGCCTGACTCACTTACATGTTCCCAGTGGAGTCGCCAAGTTGTAGAAACCGTCTTTCGGTTGGGCCCGAAATTGGGCTTCGACTTGGATTAAACGAATTGGAGTCGCCACCGATCATTTATTTTAAAATAAATGGGTTGATCGGATACCCTATTTCTTACTTGATCTGCGTCTTTCCAAAGATGTGTCAGATTCGGGATTCGGTTACAATCAAGGAAGGGTTAGCACCATTGAACTGTCCTTTCGGTACTACGCAATTTCCAGTTGTCTTAAATTAAGAAAATTGTAATTTAAAATTAAAAGGTAAAAATACGATCTCAATTACTTAGCTTAGATAGTTTTAAAGGTGTGCCCTTAAGAAGGTCAAAAAACCATGTTAGATAAAAATGTAAGAAATAAATAAATAAATTGAATTAAAATGAAAAAAAATAAATTAAATAAAAGATAAGATAAAGAAAACAAAGATAAAATAGTAAGTAAAATAAATAAATAAATATATAAAAAATAAAGAAAAAGAAGAAAAAATATATAAATAAAACAAATAATAATAATAATAAAGTAATATATATATATATATATATATAATAAATAAAAACATAAAAAATAGTAAATATATATATAAATTAATAAAACAGATAATAAAAAATAACATATATATGTAATCTAAAAAATAAAAATATATACTAAAATAAAAAAATGCATAAAATGTAAAAAAATATTACATGAAAAAAATAATAAAACAATTAAATAAAATGAGTAATAAGGGAAATGTGCGTATAAATAAAGTTAAATAATTAAAATAATAATAATTAAAACGTAAATGTAAGGGACCGAATCAAAAGGAGAAACAAATCGATTGACAAATTTTGAAGAAAAAAATTGATTTAGGGGGGAGAATTAAATACTTAAAAACAGGAACACGCCTCGGGGGTAGATTTAGGTTCGAAACTTCGAAACTCCACCCCTTTTGGTCATCAACGCAACCCACGTTTTGGGTTATTTGAACCAAATCTCAAGAAAAATAGCATGCACATGCGAGAAATGGACGAATCAAGGTAAAAAAGTTGCTACCTTTTATTTCCTTTTCGAATCATTTACAATAGTTTTGCCTTTGTATTTTTTCTAGTTTTCCTCTGTATTTTGTATGTAAATCGTGTGTTACAATGGCTATTTATAATGCTTGTGGATTCTATTTTTAGGAGTTTAAATCATAGTAGAACTCTATCCTATTTTTAAGAGTTTAAATCCTAATAAAACTCTATATCCTATTTTTAGAAGTTTAAATCCTAATAAAACTCTAACATTATGTTTGTTTTTTGAATCTCACTAAATTAAAATTATTGATAGTTATACCCGAACGAAAAAGTGTGTTACACCATGAAACAAAACACTGGATTCATTACAGAGACATGAGAGATGCAGGGGGAGATGATGATAATGATCCATGGAATCAGGATGTTTTCCGGAACTCCAAGTTTTGTGGTCATCCGATTGGGAGACATCCCCCACGTGCGCTCTCTTCCATATTAAACCACAACTACACTATCACGAATAATTAATTATAACCCATTAAACGAGCTTAATAGTTAATTGATTATTATTCTTTTTTAGAGATTTTGAGTTTAAATAGTTATATTTGTAGGTGTGTGTTATCAATGACTAAAAGAAATCTAAACAGATATTACTTTATAATCATCTTAGACTATTTAAATAAATAAATAAAAAGCTCTACCCTGGCTCTCTTTCATTCAATTTGAACACATGTGAAAATGCTATCTTAACAACATGAGTTGATTGTTAGTCAACTAACAATTTTCATCCAACAGAGTCTTTTTTGACTAAAAATTCAAATGTTAGGGTTAGAATACTCCCCAAAATATAGATGACAAAGTTATTATTTGTGCACATATTGGGTATGTTATAATATCGAAATGATTATCGACAAATAAATAAACACGGTCGAAAAAGAAAAACAGAAAAAACCAAAGATTTACTTAGAAAGCCAAAAGGGAAAAATGATGGGCATGGAGAAGATTTTGGAGAGGAAAAAAACTGAATATCTAACTCTTACTTTTAATATCTATTTATAAAGATAAATATTTGATTACAAAGAAAATATATATATATATATATATATATATATATATATATATATATATATATATATATATATTAGATCTACTTTTAACTAAATTAGATTTAATAATTATGTTTAAATCAACAATCAGTTGATCTAGTGGGATGAAGAATTAGATTCCTTAAACAATGTTTGCGGTTCGAATTCTGATGTTTGTGAATGGAGCAAATTGGGTCGGGAGGGTCATGCTTGTCTCTCTAGAAACTGATCTAGATTAATTAATCAATAAATTATATATCAATGATTTAATTAAAAAAAGAATTAAGTTTTAATATAAAAATATGAAATTTGAATTCAAAAATATATCTAAAAGTATTTTAAATTTATCATTATAAACAAAATTATTAGTTTAAAAATAATCCTACATGATTAATTTCTCTCAACACGTGTAGGAGAAATCCTGAAGAGGTTACTTTTCATTCTCCGCCGTGGCTCGAGACCTTTTTATTCTTTCCACGTGCTACGTCTTTCCAAATATCATAAACAATTATTATATATAACTCAACTCTGATTCTTATCATTTTAATTATATTCTATATAGAATCATCGAGTAGTCCTAATAGATAAAGTGGATATAATTTTTCTCAAAGTTTTTGAGTTTAAACAACTATATTTTTAAGGTAAGAAAGATAATGAACATATAATCACTTTAAACTATATAAAAATTTATATTTAATATAAATCATATTAACACATATTATTAAACATAAATATAATTATTATATTCTTAACGAGTGATACATCTTTCTGATGTATTGATAATATATATTTGTATAGTACTATATGTAAATCAAATATAAATCTTAAAAACTAATATTTTTAATCCAAACCACATAGGTGAGTTGATTTTTATATTATTTAAATCAACAAATCAACTTGAGAGTACTTTTGTCCTTTTGTCCGTTGCATGATTATTAAAAAGTTATAAAATTGTTATTTGATTATTCATTATGTCTTCAACTCGTTATTTTCGTTGAAAAATTACCAATCATCTAGGCTGAAGGTTAACAATGTCACTAAGATACGATAGTCGTCTGAACTGGAATATTAAACAATATTCTATAAATATGGGACCATTTATATACTTTATCCTATTATTTAATCCAAACCACATAGGGGATCTTTATAATATTAAAATCGACAAATCTACCTGAAAGGAAGTGTTTTTGTCCCGTTGCATGTGAGCGTAAGAAGGTTAAAATCGTGGACTTTAGTGAACAATCAGAGTGGTTCTTCTACATGATCCAACGGTGATGAACTTGACATTCATCTAACCTGTAATGCAAAACATGTTTTGTCCATACCAGGAACCTTCTTGGAAGCGAACTGGAAATTGCTTTTCTCCTGCATGTTGTTGTCTATATAAACACTAAGCAAGCAAAAATCATGAGTATTTGATAACCATTTCATTTCTTTTCAATTCTCTTATGGATTTGTCTGCACCAGATCATGGATCATGTAGGAAGCACTCAAATCACCAGCAAAATCAAGGTGTTTGTCCTTGTTGTCTTAGAGAAAGATTATCCTATCTTTCTTGTGTTCCACACAAAGAAGCTTCTTCACTGTATTTTTGTGCTGCCGACTCAAACTTCGCCTCTCCGGTTCGACGTCGTAACTCCGACAAGCGAAACATATTCAGGGTGATGGGAATCAAGGGGATGTCCTTGTCTTCTTCCGGGGTGAAGGTTGGTAATGGTAATGGTTTGAAGAAGAGTAGGTCAATTGCTTTCGTACCAAGAAACTTGGATGAAGAGGAAGAGGATGTTGAAAATGGGAAAAAGAGGAAAGGGTTTTGGTCAAAGTGGGTGCACTTCAAGGAGAAGAAAGATGTTCTGATGCATTCAACAAGTATGAGATTAATGATTCCAGGAGTGAATTAGGGTTCAGTTTCAATAAAAACCCTGCATTTTTCTCTTTACTTTGTTGCATATTCATGGGATGGGAAAGAATGTTTAAGCTTCAATCATGTGTTTATGATATATTTTTTTTTTCAATTTTGCTTCTCTTCAAGAAACAAAATCTGGAAATTCTAAAATATATCCTGTAAATATAAGGCTTCAAAAACGATAGAATAGGGACGAAGTCATGATTAAATAATAACAGGGCCGGACTGTTTAAGAAAAAATAATGTTTTACTAAATATTTAAATTCAAAATTCAGAAGACAATATTTAATTTGTCTAATATTTAAACTTACAATTACCTAAATTGTTATTAGACCCAAAAAATTTGAGTACATAGGATTATACTTCTTTATTTCAGCCACTACTTAATTAAATATTTAACAAATTATTGTATTTTTTTAATTTGAATACTCTTTTTACATAAACTAAAATACTATTAAACCAAAATTTATCAATATATAAAACTTTTACATGGGTCAGGGCCTTTTTATACCTCAACAGAGCTCCGTCCCTGCGATAGAAATCAATTGTTATTGAAAATCTTATCTAGAGTATAACTTTTTTAGTTTGGTAGAATAACATTTTTGTTGCAACCGAGAATATTACTTATTTCATAATATTCTCGATTGTAAACGCTAAACCCTTCGTAAAATAATTTTTTTAGTTACAATAAAAAATATTATAAATTTGCATAACTTTTTAACATTTTCAAATTAAAATCGTCTTACCTTTTATGTTGAACAAAATGGCATTTTAAATTAAAATCGAATAATATTTTTAATTGAAATCGTCTTAAATTAATCTGATGTACAACATAATTATCCACATAGAACATCATAATTATCCAACAAAATCAAGTTTGGGGCCCTAGAATTGTCTTCGAAACAGAAATGCTTTTAGATTTTATGACGTCAGAATTATACTACATTTCACGAGAAAGGATCTGAATGTCTACATGTTCAATGCAAATTACAAAACTATCCCCTCCCCCCTATTGTATTAGTCCGAAATTTCCAGCTGCAGACTCCAATACGGTAAAAACATATTCCCTTACATGACTGTAAATATTCAATGGACCATTTGATCTGTACATTCCGTATCACAGTTTACACAACAAGTACATATTTTCTGATTGAATTTTCTTGTGGAACCCTTGATCTTGGCTTCTGTATCAGTTCTCATTCTCATCACTGTCGCCTACAGACGGTCGTTTCAATCGCTGGAATATCTCATCTAGGGACTCAGATGAGTTGACAGAGGGAATGAGTTTGGCTTCCTGATTCTGGCGTGTATTGAGAAACTTTCTGGCCTCAATATTTGCTTTAAAGGTTTGAAAACCGGATTTCATCGACCTCAATGTTGAGGCCAATCCCTTTGGGCTACCGGAATGAGAGTTGCTTGCTTCAAGCAGTAAGACCTTAGCAGAGGTTATGTTATTCTCCATCGGTTTTGGATTCGACATTTTTCGACCCAGTTCTCTCATGGAAGCATACTTATTGCTGATGGCTTCTCTGCTTGATGCATATTTACGGGTCTCTTCTTTCATAGGCCTTGAGGGAGATCCCTTCGCACCATCGGCGGCCGAAGTGGTAGCCGCCTTCATTTCTACAACAGTCCTACCCTGAGCATTTTACATCGAGTTAGAAAATCAACATAACCATAGGCTTGACATGAAAAAGAAAACATTTTGCAGACTAGAAAGAACAGGCATTATAATTCATAAGATCTTTGATTAATTGCACTATAAAAAGACTGCATATATATTTTAAAGATGATTACATACTGGAATATTGTTGCCATGCTCAACATCAGCGCCATTAAAATTTCTCGCCAACGGAATTACTTGTTCGCCAACTTGGCATCCTTGCTCAAGCCAAGATCGCTCTGTAAAGAGTAAAAAACTTTTTATTAACTCCTGTTCATATATCTTAATAATTCTTAGCAGGGAATTTAACCATGATAAAGACTAGATATTTGCATAATTCGCAAATCACTGCCGCTCCCCTCATGATAATACTCGTCATTCCAAACCAAATATATATATTGTCATCACCAAACTCAGACCAGCAGTAATTATGGAAAATTGTTACATGACAGTCCATCATCTCTTGAAGGAGTCACGGACACATCTATGCCGTGACTTGATTTCATCAAGAAATTCAGAACCAGCTATGCAAGTGATAAACAAAATAATATTAAAAATTGGACTATTGTATAGTTCGTCATTCCCTACAAAAGTGACGGACTGTGAAGAAAGTAAAGTCCATTAATTAGTTATTTTACTATTGCAACCTTAATTCAGTAATAAAGTGTCACATGAACAGGACCTATCATGCAAATGTCAAATACACTTCTTAAATTGTGCATTTCCAACTGTGAAAGATTAGAAAAGGTAAGAGTATTATATTTACGGTGACTGCTATTTAGAAGAATGGATTATTGGCATCCTTACCCTTTTGCAGGATAATTAATCCTGAGGGATCGAACCCATCCACATCATCTGCCTCAATTTGAAATCTAAGTCTCTTCCAGCTCCCGAAGAAACCAACTACACGATCAAAGAAATTGCCAGCAACTAACAAGGTGTAACCAACCATAATAATTGGATAAATATTGTTGAACCCTTCTCCAAAGAAAGGTACAGCATCATCAATGTTCCCCATTCTCTGCAATGAGAAGTTTAAAGATTACCATAAAAAACCATACAGGGGAAGAAAAAGAATAGCGTGCCTAGTTTGATAACAAAGTAGAAAAGTGAAAAAATAAAAATAAAAACATTAAAAAATGGACCAAGTATGATACACTGCAATATATTGTGTTTGTGAAATTTTGGGGACTGGAGGTTGAAACAAATTTCAGATCAGACAAAATTCCCAAGTTATATGACATCCAACCAACTAAAAAAGATAGCGGGAATCAAAAGCTGCTTTACTAAAAGGATATTAATGTTATATGTAAGCATCCTGATTTCTTAATAGAAATCCAAAGACCACAAGATAAGTGTCCACTCAAGAAGTTGTCACTGAAAGCCAAAGCAGCTTTTCTTCTTTTTCTTCTATTTTTGGTGGCTGATAGTGAGTCGCCAAATTAGCAAATCAAACCAGACACTAAACAATAGTAGCATTTTCACCTTACAAACCAAAAACTGTAACATTTTGAAACAAATAAAGATAATAAAAAATTGCTTTTATTTTTTATTTTTTGCATGGCTGATAATAGTGACAGACACTAAACCAGCACTAAGTACACATAGTAAAGTTATAATATTATATCCCCCCTCTAAACCAAAAAGTTCAACGTTTTGAAACAGATTAAGAATAATTGCTGCCTTATTCCAATAACTTTGTCCATTACAAATGATATGCGAAATGCCAATCCAGTCATCAACACGATCAAGCCATGTTATCTTTCTTGCAATTTCTATAAGCACTGAAATCACTGGGTGTAATGTTTGACAGCTGAAGAATGAAGTAAAAGAAATACCTTTTCAAATATGGTCTTTTTACCATAAAGGCTAATGAGATTGAGAAAGTTGTAAGAAATTGGGGGAGCATATCGAGCAACCATCCTAGAAAACATGTTTATCATTATTTTGATTACCAAAATAAAAATAAACAAATTAATTAATTAAAAGGCAAAAAAGAAAGCTAAAAACAATAGATCTCCAAGGTAAACTTACGAGCATATCATGAGCAAGCTGACTGAGCTAGTTTGCCGTGGTGTTAATGAGTAAAACATTAACATTCCAACCTTGAACAAGGAATAATATGTGCAGATGCACATATACATCAAAGGTACAAAAGCAAATGCCTGGAAGAAAAGGTAATCGGCATAAAAGTGGGGGAAAAAAGAGAATGGTCTAGAAGAGAACACACTATATGAAAATATCGAACAAAAGATAAGATGTCAATGGCAGTAGTCATCAACTGCATGCAACAGTGAGTCCATGTTGAAGTGAAAACATGCAAAAGGCAAGAAAGAAGAGAACTATAGAATTGCAAAATTGAAGATTCCAAGACCTAATTTCCATCCCAATCAAGTCATCGAATCAAGATTACAAAATCTCTATGAAATTGCACGATTTGAATCTCTTCACAGGAGAAAAATGCAAAAGTTTTACCTGTACAAGCACCTCATCCTTCTTTACGGAATTTATAAGGATAGAGAAAAGAGATAGGTCAACTCCTCTAGGTAAAAGTGTAGCCTCAGCTAAAAGAATTGCTGCAGAAATGATGCCAAGTATAACAGCCAAGACCTTCTTTAGTTGTTTCCATAGGCATCGCCAAATAAATTCTGCAAAAGAATCATCATTTGTGTTAAAATCTATTATAATAAAACTTTTAATCATGGATAGAAAAGGATTATATCCATCTCTCAAGGACCCTACACACATCCAAGAACCATAGAAAACACTGCTTTCTTTCAGAATACAGTTGATAATATTACGATGAACTGAATGTAACACATCCTGATAATCCAGAAAAACCGGGAATATAATATGAAGTGTTGATTTCAAATGATGACTCCAGCAACTCTTCTCAGAGAAATTGGGCAAAGTAAAAGAACAAAAGTTTTAGGGTCTCCCAAAGAACTAAACATATGTAAAGAATCATGAAAAAGACAAATACTGACTGTGCAACACAATCAATATAGCTCTACATACCTATTGTATCTAAGAGGGTTCCTGTCTTCCCAGAGCGAGCAGGTCTGAAACTTGATACATATTTCCTGAAATGACATCAAATCTGAACTTTAATGATTGAGGAAACGCAACTAGAATGCTATAAGACTAATGTAGACAGAAGAAACAAGGTTAGAAAAAAACCATCCGGTTGAACTACGATGTTCGTAATTTTTTATTGTATCTTCAAGCTGAAGTGCCTCTGAGACATAAGTCATATACTCACTGCAAAGCCAACCATGTTTCAGATATAAAGAAGCAAAAGTTTCAAATACAAGGTCAGATTGAAAGTTTATATGCACCCTATTCAAATCTAGGAATGAAGAAACGTAGTTACACCCATAGAACATCATTAAATTATTGCAAAACCAGAGCATTGATATAACCATTTTCCAGAACATATAATAAAACAGTTTGAAGATCATATACAACTTGGATTAAGTGGATAATATGGGTTAATAACGAATTGGGAGCGTAAAATCAGCAACTAGTTTACCTTTTGCAACGATAATATTCTTCTCGAGCTAACCTAAGATGACGTCTGAGTGTTGCCATTGATTTCTCATCTGAATCGTAGTCCATATCATTTTCTCCCAACCGGCCACCTTGTGGCTTAAAAGACGGGTCTTCCCTAAACTGGAGAATAAGTGGAGCATACAATGTCATGCATTATTCAATAAAAAAGATCCTTGTTCATAGAAAATCTAACAACTAAACACAGAAAATACCATTTGAGCCAACATATTATCAATGACATCCATGTATGGTCTCAAAGGATCACGCTTAGACATCTGGTTGGATGTTGCTTGGGCAACCTGATCAAGCAAATGGATAGTTAGATAAAACAATTCATAACAATTAACATAAAAATAGCTGAATAATGTTTGGCCATGGAGGAAAAAACGAGATAAATATGAATTGCTAATGAACTGATTGCTAATAGCAAGTGGAAACTCCAAGCATTCAATTGCAAAAATGTGAAAATGAACAAATATGTGTGTGTTCATGCCTACGTGCACGCATGTGACTAAGAATGAATGACAGAGAAGTCTCGACATGCATATGAGCATCTAAAAACACCATTATTCTACTAGGATAGACTTGTATATGCACAGGATCATTTGAATGAATGTAGATGTGAAGATGAGAAAAAATTTACAAAATTTAATGGGGCTAGCAAATACCACAATAGCATTTGAGAGCTCCTGATGAGCTTCATCAAGCTTCACAGCCATTTTGGCAATTTTATGTGAGAGAACTTTTTGGCGGATGGTCCAATCTGCATTTCTCCAAAGGGTCTTTGGAATTTCACTCAAGCCAAAGCCAAGAAGAAACACTCCCGTAACTAACCCAAACGTATTGGACAAGGCCATAGCTAAACCAAGGATACCACCACTCCTGTCAAGATAAAGTTGTCAAGTAACAAGTTATAAGAACAATGCATCAGCTGGCATACACAGAAAATCTTTTCTGTCCATTTTTCTATAAAAGCAAATTCAAAACATAGGATACAAACAGTGAGGTACGAGATGGCAGATACTTGAGAGATTATGTAAGGACTTGAAACAACTTCCAATATAATCCTAAACTTTATAAGAAACCTAGATCATATCAGATACCCTATTATAAAACAAAAGAAAATCAGCAATTTATAAAGAGAGAATAATGTACCAGTTCCTGTTCATTGTGATGAGGAGAATAAGTCCCACAAGGCCAATAGAACCTACGACTGAATAGAAGACTAAGTTGACACGCACACTAGTTTTCAATCTTTCAGTCATAGAGAAGTCTCCAGCGTCTTCAAAACCCTGAATAAGGGGCACTACAGCCCTGCTTAGAGATAACATAATTAATTATATGAGGAAATGCACAACAATCTAGAAAACCAACAGCAAGAACCATCTCGCAAACAATAACACAATGGACAATTCAACAAAAGGTACAAGTACAACCCTAAGTCATTCATTTCAAACCCCCCTGAAGAACCCGAAGCAAAGCAACGACAATATGAATACAGACTTTAGCTTTTTGACATTCAGAGGAGGAAAAAAGATAAATCAAAGGAATACATCCATCCCAAAGAAGGACAGATTTATAAAAAAAAATTAACCAAATGTGATCCTAAAGAAATTAATCTAGAATACAGCAAATTTGCATTTCCACAAGAATTTCAGTTCCACAAATGCTCATAAGTTAAACGAACTTAGATAAACTAGAAAGAAATTCGATTAAAAAAACGTACCAGGTAAGGAGAAAGGTACCCCAATAAGACCAGCTCCAAAAGAACGATATTCCTCCATTTTCATTAGCATTTTCCGGCTTTGATATCGTCTGCACAAAAGTTAACAGAAAAGTTTCAAATTCCGGTAGCCCTATCTTAACGAAAGAAAGAAAAAAAACACGATTAATCAAATAAACCAAAATTTAAAATGGAATTATGAAAAGAAAAAGGATTCACCGTCCAAATATCGGCGGGAACAAGAATGATGATGGAGAGAGAACAAAACCAAGTATATCCGACGGTGAAAAGGACATAACGAGGGACATCGGGACCAGCGAAGTACCTCAAGGTGAAAACAACCATGCCTAGGGTCAAAGGCAACGAGATCAGGTAAAATACCCACATCTCTCCTTGCCTTTAAAATTCCGATCGTCGAGGATCTCCGATGAGTCGCCGGTGGTTTGGGGTTTGTATTAAAAGAGGGAAATTGATGAAGAAACACCCAAACGCTAAAATCTAAAGATGGTTCTTCATTTGTTAAACCGTTAATTCAAAGTCACCGTGTTTTAACGCTTAACCGTTCCGTTCCGTTTTTTATTAGTATTTTATTTTGGTCCCCTTTCCTTTCTCGATTAGTTGGGTTCTCGTTTCATATTTGAAATTTGTTGTCGCATAATATCAAAAATAATTTAAAGTTTATCAAAATGGTCATTTTGAATTATATTTTTTATTATTTTATTATATATCAGAAAATTTTTTATTTAGGATATGAAACGTTGAGGCCTTAAATGTTTGAGTCTTTTTTAATCTAAATTGAAATATTTTTGACATTCTTAATACTCGAACGTAATCTCAAAGAATAACAACAATCTTTTACCGTCGAATTCATTTAGTTTTTGTATTTTTAAAATTTATAATCGTTTATTTAAGGGTGATTTTAAAATTTGATTTAAAAAAAAAGGTGTTATTCAAGATTTAATATATTTGATTTTTAAAAAAATTTAAAATATGATTTACATATCTAAATTAAAGTTCACAAGTTATTTATGATAATTTATTATTAACATTTTTATTAAATATAAATATTAAATATTCATAAAAAATCAATATAATTCATTTGTGAAGTTTAATCTAGATATATAAATTATATTTTAAATTTGAAAAAATCATATATATTATCATATATATTTGTTGATAGAATAAATATGGTTATGTCAGATGTAAATGGTTTATCTCGTTTGATTTGTGATGAAATGATTGTCAATCGATAGCATTTACGGTAAAAATAAATGAAGAAAAGTTAATAAGGATAATAAGTTGATTGTTTGGACTAAAAGAGTTACCTTCTCTTCATGCGTGATGTGTTAAAATTATATATTGATTCTTATTCGTGATGTGTTATAACTTTGATTATGATTAGAGATGAGCATGAGTTGATAGGCTCGGATTTTCGTCAATCCAATTCGATTCAAAAAATATATATCTTTCACCCAACTCGAACTCGATTCGACTCAAAAAATATACACTCTTCACCTGATCTAACCCGATTAAACTTGAAATAATATATTTTTTAAAAAATATTATTTTTATTCAATTAAAATAAGAATTTAATTGAAAAATAATATATGGAGACATTATTACAATTATACCTAAATATAAAGGTAAAATTATATGTTTTATTAGGTAGGGTCGGGTCGGTACTTTTCTCTCTAAATCTAAATCCGACCCGACACTAACACAACCTCTAAAAAAATTCGACTCGAACCAATTTTTTATAAAAAAAATTACCCGATCAAATTGGGTCGAATCAGAATTCGTCAGATTTGAGTCTCATACCCATTCTTAATCATAATTGTTGTTTGTAGGTTGATAAAATAATTAAATATAAGCGTCATTCAATAAATTTACATATTGTTAGATTTCTTAAATTTAAAAAATATATTATCAAAAGGTGTTGGTGGGTCAAATAATTTTAATAAATTCGAAGATATAACACTTTGATATCCGAAAATATAATCCAAGGTTCGACGGAGGTATATTCAAAGCAGTACCATAACATTAATTTCTGAATAAGCTTAAGCTGTAGCAGTCCTTTGTCGCTTTTCCCATCATCCTTCACTCTTGTTAGTTTAGCATTTTGCCTTAGACTTTGCCATAACATTAGTTATTTAGTTTACTTTAGAATTGTTAGATCACAGTTTGCATCTCATTCTTTTATCTTTATTTTGCCACCATATTATTGTTACTAATTAGCATATAATTCAATTAAATTGTTATCAACCCATTTTCTCTGGAAACTATACTTATTCATTACTATATTACTTATTATTGACGAATATACTTTGCACATCATATTTACACGATAAACTGATTAAAAAATATCTCTGAAAAAATAAATTACCAAAATAATTCATCTCAAACATTATTTCTCACACTAGGGCGATTGTTACATTAACTTCAAAAACTCCAAGAGTGTAATGAGTCTTTAGTTAAAGAGTCCAAAACGACTATGCGTCTTCAACCTTTCCATGTATTTCAAATTCTTATGACTCATATTTCTGGAGCCTTCAATTGAAGACTCGTTGCATTCATGGAGTCTTCTGAAGTCGCATAGATCACCATGCGTCGTCTCTTTTGCACTGTAGCAATCGCTCTAGTTTGAGAAATAATAGGTGAAGTGGATCATTTACGTATTTTTTTCCAGAAATAATATTTGAGTAATTTTGCACATACAACATTGTGCCTCTTTAGTGATAAATGAATTGTTGTAATTTCTTAAGGTCTCGAGTTTGAGCACCAAGAATATCAAGGATAAGAGAGTTCAATATCAAATGATTAAAAATTATCTTTAAACATATAATACTTTGTATGTATCCCATATTAATACTAATAATAAAAAGACACTGTGCCCCTTCATTTAGCAGAATTACGTGATCATGATTATTGTTGGAAGGCATACCTTTAGGTTCCTCAAATACCTTGAGTTATTAATTATACCAACAGTGGTTAGAGTATCTCTGGAATAACAGTCTTTGTAGCTTCAACACTTAATAGGTAAACTTCTCCCAAATCCAAAATTTTTATTTGTTAGATTCTGTAGCTTATCTCTTAGGATCATCTTGACATAAGGTACTTATCCTTCTCTTTACTTGGTTGTAAATGATATGAGTATTGTCACTGTCTATTAAGATATTCTAGGGTGCGTTTTGTTCATGGAATATAGCATTACATTCGGGAATAGGATTACTAGAATGTAACATTACCTAACACATTACTAGGAATGTTGCATTGTTGTGTTTGGTTCGTTTAGTAGGAATGTAAGATTACAATGTTTAGTTAAAGGAATAAAAGATTATTGAAATGTATATTTTACCAAATTGTCCTTATTATATATTTGTTTTTTTAACAAGTTGAATTCTAAATATTCAAATGAAAATATTTGTATAAAAGATCATAGAAAATATATAATTTTACTATTTTTAATTTATATATTTTTTAAAAAATTTAAATTCATAAAATTTATATAATTTTTTTTACAAAATTTAAAAGATAAATAGGTTTAATGAAAGTGTTTAATTTTATTTTGACCCCTGAACTTCATATAAAATTCTAATTATGGACTTTTTGTAAATCTAAAATAGTTTAAGGATAAATTTGCAATTTAACCTTCATAGAATTTTTTTTATTCAATGACAGAAGAAGAATATTTTTGAAGAAAAAAAATTAAGGGCATTTTAGTCCAAAACGCAGGGAAATAGCAAATACCTAAGGGATTAGGAGAATCACGTTCCCGATAATAAGCCCCCAAAATACAACTGTTGGGAATGACTTATTGTTGGGGGTTGGGAATCTTTGCAATCCAAACGGGGGAATCACATTTGGGAAAAATATTCCCCCTAGTAATCTCACAATCCCTCATCCAAATGCACCCTTAAGGTATTTACCCTTGAGCTTGGTAATAATCTTTTCCGGAATCACATATCTTTGTTTGGTTCGAAATCATTCCTTCTAAGAGGTAATAGAGTATTACCAACAGTAGTTTTTTTGCTTGGATCTATGGGATTCTTATTCCTTCCTCCACCTTATGTATTTAACAATTCATATGGTTTTGGACAAAATTACTCCTAAAATAATTAGATAATTTCAAAATTATCATTTCTTTTATTCTTTTAAACTTTGTAATAAATCATTTACTTTATTTACATTCTCTCATAATTAATATTTATGACTTGATAAATTATATTGTATTGATGGTGAATATAACACGATTTCAACAGTTTAAAACTCATATCTACACTCGACCATCAAAAGATTTGGATACATTACTTCATGAGAATGTTAGCTACAATCAACTGTTCTACACTGATATCTCGGTCATGGTAAAGCAAAAGAAGATGGAACTTGAACAACAATAACTTTTAACCCTAAGAGGAGAGGATACCATTGTAAAGGAGCTCCAAATTCAAAACGAGTTAAAACTCCTTGAAGAGGCTGAGAATATGTTCCTAAAGCAGAAGGCGAAGGTATATTGGCTAAAAGAAGGTGATAAATGTTCTAAATGTTTTCATTCAGTAGTTGCTTCTAAGACCAAAAGGGACACTATTAGGGTCCTTGTTGATGATCATGGAAAAATATTAGAATCATTCGATGATATAACTACTGAGGTGATAGGGTTTTTCACTAGGCTGATTGGAACTGCTGATCCAGGAGTCAAAAGTTGTAATCCAAATATTTTAAAAGATTTGCTCCATTACTCCATGCCTATTGAAGCTTCCACTGGCCTTGTTAAGGAAATATAACAAGGAAAGATATCAAAGATGCATTTTTCTGTCAAGGAAATGATAAAGCCCCAGAACCTGATGGATTTACTCCCTATTTTTTCAAAAAATCCTGGTCAATTATTGGTCATGATGTAGTTGCTGCTGTTACACAATTCTTTCAAGATTCTTTTATGCTGCCTACTTTCAATGCAATATCTATTACATTGGTGCCTAAAGTTCCTAATCCAAGCAAGGTGAAGGATTTTAGACCTACCTCTTGTTGTTCAGTGGTTTACAAAGCTATTTCAAAGATCTTGGTCAAAAGATTGACAAGTCTTTTACAGATATTATAACTCTCAATCAGACTGCTTTTGTTAAAGGAAAGAACATTGTTGACAACACCCTTCTTGCTCAGGAACTGGTTAAAGGCTATGGTAGGAAGACTATTTCTCCAAGTTGTTCACTGAAAATTGACCTCTATAAGACTTTTGAATCTCTGCATTGGGACTTTATCTATGTTATTCTTACTGCTATTGTGCTTCCAATGACATTTATAAGCTGGATTGAAGCTTGTTTCACTGCTGCTCGTTACTCCATTTCTTTTAATGGAAGTTTAATTGGATACTTCAAAGGTGCAAGAGGTATAAGAAAAAGAGACCCAATTTCTCCTCTCTTATTTGTTCTCTCCATAAATGTGCTATCAAGAATTCTAAACAAGGCTGCTGAAAGAGGTATTTTTGGTTATCACCCTCGTTGCAAAAAGGTTGGTCTAACCCATCTTGCGTTTACTGATGACATTCTTATTTTCTATAAAGGAAATGTTGAATTTGTTGTTGGTGTTATAAGTGTCTTGGACTACTTTTATGAAAATTTTGGCCTTAAGCTGAATGCATCTAAATGTGATATATTTGTTGTTGGTATCTCTTCTAGTAAACTTGAGGATGTCAAAATGATTGATGGGTTTAATCAAGGTTATATGCCGGTAAGATACTTAGGAGTTCCCCTGGTTACTAGAAAACTTTCTGACAAAGACTATGTGGCTCTTATTGACAACATCAGGTCATGTTTACACAAATGGTCTAGAAGACATTTAAGTTATACTGGCAGATTATAATTAATCAGAACTGTTCTGCTTAGCATTACAAACTTTTGGTGTAGGCAGTTAATTCTGTCTTAATCTGTCTTAAACAGGATTGATCAGTTATGCTCTCGATTTTTCTGGAAAGGTTCGAATAAGGCAGGAACTGGTGCAAGAGTTAGTTGGGAGAAGTTATGCCTCTTGAAATCTGAAGGAGGGCTTGGACTAAAGGACATCAAGTCTTGGAATAAAGCATGTATGATCAAATTGATCAGGAATATCCTTGAGAGTGAAGGGTCCTTGTGTGTTGCCAGGCTGAAAAGCTATGTGATTAAGGATACTGACTTTTGGAACATGGAGGCTGGAATTAATTCAAGCTGGAGCTTTAGGCTTTTACTTAAAATGAGACTTGAGGCTTACCCTGTTTTATCTTCCGGAGCTCAACAGATTAGAGAAATTTGGAATCTGATTAGAACGAAGGGAACCAAAGTTACATGGCATAAGTTGATATGGTTTCCTCTTCATATTCCTAAGCATAGTATGATTGCATGGATGACCTTATTAGACAGACTTCCAACGAAAGATAGGTTAAAACATATGGGACTCAACATTGATGACAAATGTGTTTTTTGTAAACACTCACTGGAAACAAGAGATCACGTATTCCTACACTGTCCTACAGGTATTTCATTGTGGGAGGTAGTGTTGAACCTTAATGGCATGCGGAGAAGATCACTTTCATGGGACAATCATTTAGCTTGGGCTTGTGGTAATTGGAAAGGTAAATCCTTACTCACAACTATTATGAAGTTATCTTGGAATGCTTTAACTTACACTATTTGGGATGAGAGGAACAAAAGATTATTCCAAGGATACTCGAGAGTTTTGGATGAGATGATCCATTCTATTAAAGAAATTGTTGTTATTCAATTAAGGGTAGAAATATTAATAGGAACGATAGTGTTAAAATTACTCTTTGTAATCAATGGGGTATATATTAATTGATGTTTTTTGCTCTTGTAAGTAGGTGGTTCTTTTGTAATAAGGAAACTGGTTGTTTTTTGTAGCAGTTCTCTGCTCTTTGGGTAATAAAATTAAATTATAAAAAAAACACTGCCTACCTAGAAGAATTTCAATTCCCTTCTCATTATGTAATCAAAAAATTAAAAGAATATATAATATGTTTATTTTTTATTCTACTTATTTATTTTTAAAATTTTATAAAAGAAAATATATAAATTCTATGAATTTAGATTTTATAAAATAAAATTAATGAAATAATATATTTTATATAAATATTTTTATTTTAATATTAAGAATTCAATTTTTTTGAAAAATATATCACATGGACAATTTGATAAAATATACATTCTAGTAATCTTATATTCGTTCAACTAAACACTGTAAATCTGTAATCTTATATTCCTACCAAACAAACCAAACAAGGTAATATATCATTCTTAGAAATGTGTCAATATTCTCAAAGGTAATCTTATATTTCATTAACCAAACGATACCTTAAAATTATATCAGTTCCCTCACTTCTAACACTCGAAAATTATGCTCAAAATTACACCCCTTGTATTTTCTATCTGAGCAAATTATTTTTTTAATGTTCCATAACTTTTCTCTATTGGCTAGTGTGATGGCTAAGGGGTGAGTTGCACTATTTCAATTCCTTCTTTAGCTTAACTACGAATAATAAATATGAGTATCGTCACTGTCTATTAAGATATTTAATGATTTTCCTATGATATATCCATTTATCTTCAGTGTGTTAAACCCCATACAGCTAATTAGAGCAATAATGGAAATTTCTAGTGCCCATTCCGAATCCTCCCCTGTAGGCTCTTATCTTCTTCCTTTTTCTCCTTTCTTCATGCATTTCCTCCTCCACTAAATTAAACTATTTCCTCTGCATTAATGATTAGGATTGATTTTTTCCCACATTTGAATCATAAAGTTGTGATTCTTGATGTATTCCAAGGGGTAAGGGTTGAGAATAAACTTGTGGGTTGTATAGGGTCGTGGGATTTTTTAGTAAGTTGAAGGTTCTAGTTAGGGATGAGTATGGGACTCGAATCTGACCGGTTTCGACCAGACTAGATCGGGTCAGTTATTTAGAGATTGTATTTGGGTCTGGTCGGGTGAAAAATACCCGACCCAATTCAACCCGAGAAAAACATATAATTTTACCTTTATATTTAGGGATAATTGCAATAGTGCTCCTCTATATATATTTTTCAATTAAATCTCTATTTTAATTAAATAAAAATAATATTTTGTAATAAATATATTATTTTGGGTCAGGTCGAATTCGGGTCGGATAGAGGGTGTATATTTTTTAGATTAGCTCAGATTCAAATGAAGGATGTGTAATTTTTTGGTTGGGTCGAATTGACCCGACCCATGCACATCCCTAATTCAGATTGTGGAATACCTCTATCTTTTAAATTCAATTTTCAAAGACATTTCATAGAATTTAACCTGCCTATAGGCATAGAAAAGGATTTTGATTCATGGACCTTCACCCCTATGTTTGATTTTTTATTCTACTCATAAAACTAATAACAGAATAATCTTTATTCAAATTGATATTAAATTGCAACATAAAAGTAAACTCTTCAAACTTATCTTGATATTCCTCTGGTGATTCTTCTGCATCAATTTGTTATATTCTTCCACAATATGAGTATAGATCTTATCACAAAATTTGTGACATAAATTTACTGTAATTTTTTTAAAAAAGGAAAGTGACCTCGTTAAAAATCTCCTCGTAACTTAATTGAATCGAATTAATTAAGAATGCTCGGACATATATTCATTTCATACCGAAAAACTTCAACAGTACAATCACATCTAACAGTACATAGCCTGTAACAATTCAACCCGAGAAAACAACTACATCCCACAGCAGAAAGCAAAACCAACGAAAATAACCCTAAAACGAAACAACGCGGAGACAAGCGAGGACTATATTACTAACCAACAAACTGCTCAGAACCAACCCTTGCAATTAACAAACCCCTGCAAACGAAAAGTCCCTGCAAGGAACAAAGAACCGCCCATTACAGTAGTAAAACAAGCTCAAAATGAAAAAAAAAAATTAAAAACAGATGCCACCCCCCAATTAACTAAGTCCCCAAAAAAACTGCAAAACAAACAAGAGCAGCGTAAGACAGGACCACCGCAGGAGTGAAGAGAAAGCCCTTAGATAACTGCTATATAAGAATATTGGCAACAACATCCTGTCGGAACGATCCTTAAGCTTTTTAAGGCTCATCGCGGGGAGCGATCCAACTTAATTTTAGGATTGATTTCTTAAATAAATGTATAAATAAACAAATTTGGAATCGTCATCGACCTTTGGGTTAAGTAGGTCAAATACCTAAAAATACCTTTTAAAATAATTTTAAGAAAAATAATTTTAAAAGATAAAAATTGATCTGCGTTTAATCATAAATTCATTTTGAAAAAGATTCGGGAGTTGATTACGTGTGGGGAATGATTAGCACCCCACAACACCCGAAATCGGTACCTAAGCGATTATACGTCATCTAAATATTGAAATTGGAAAATTTGAATAACATTTAAATTATGATCCTTTTTTAAAAATACAAAGGGTATTATTTTGCATGAACAACTCTCGAAAATACCTTCCTTGTCAGTTAAGGGGTATTTCCATGGATTTCTCATACAAAATAATATTGCCCAAAAAATTTATTAATTATATATAAGAAAAATTCATTTGAATATAAAATGTATTATTTTATTCAAACAATTCTTGGAGACACGCTCCTTTTCAGTTAAGGTGTGTTTCTATAAATTACTCGAATAAAATAATATTTGAAAATATTATAGTTAACAAGAAATTAACGAATATGTAAATGATGAATTAAAATAATAAATATGGTAACTTAAGATATTAGACTATAAAACTAACATGAAATTAAGGCAACCATTGCAAATAAAATAAATAACAAATCATATAATATAAGAATGGAACATTGTAGGCACTAGCAGTGTAATAAACCCACACTTTTAGGACCAAAATGAAATAATTTAAAACTTCGAGCTAGGAATTAAAGTAAATAAAAGTCAATAACTCAAGGTGACCAAATTGTAACACGCGTAAAAAAATAGGACCAAATTGTAACACGCGTAAAATAATAGGACCAAATCAGAAACAAACCCATAAGCATGCGTGGGATTGAAATAAAAGATTCAAAAACAACATGCTAAATGTACAAACAAATAAGAAGTTTAAAATAACTAAGCCTAGGGACTAAAATAAACGGTGCGTAAAATCTGGTGACCAAAATCATAAACTTCAAATATCACGAAATAGGGCTAAAATAAAATATGAAGCAAATAAGAAGCTCGAAATTAAAAAACAAAAGTTTCATTTAGTGACTAAAATAAAACTTTACAAGAACTAAGACCCTTCTAGTGTGATTAGACCATGCATTGGTTTTCTAAAAACCCTAAGGCCTTAAAACAACATCGTTTTGAACCTGATTTAAATACCCCTTTATGAGATTTCAAGAAACCCTAACCCTATTTTATTTCCCTAACCGTGTAGCTCTTCCTCTTTTTCTCTCATCTCCATCTTTTTTCTTTGCTTTATTTTTTATTTTTGAATGAAGCCCAACTGGTGGTCATGAACCACCGTGGCCACCACCGCACACACCCATTATGAGGGGTCAACCAACCTCAAAACATTCATAATAAAACTTCCCTAGCATATTCGACCTTTAAATCGACCCTTTTGAGACCTAAAACTCCCTTAAATGAACCCAAACAAATGGCTACCTTTGATACTTGACAAGCACCCTCGTCGGCAACGGAGTGAAGACTAAGGTAAAGTCTATTTTTCTTTCTTCTTTTCTTTCGATTTTCCTTTTCCATTTTCTTTTTTCTGTTTTCTTTCTCTAGAAGTAACCCCCTCCCCCAATGCCTTTCTCTCATTTCTTTTCGGTTTTTATCTACATCTTTTGCAGGTTTGGTGAAGCTAGAGTCGAGGGAATGATTTCCCTATGTTTGCATAATAAATCCCGATTTTTTGGGATTTTTTAATTTTAAAATAGGGTTTGATGTTTTTACTTGTTGATTGACTTTGTTGTTGCTGTAGATGATGATGATGGTTGAAACAACGGCTGTCGGATGACAGGATCGAGTGGCCGGAACAGTGGTGGTTGTGGAAGACTCTCACCGGTGGCGACGGTAGCTGCTGGAAACCCTAAGGTTTCAAACCCTTGGTGTCTTATCTTAATTAGGCTAGGGTTTTATAATTGGGCTTGTTGTAAAGGTCTGATCGGACTTGTTGTAATTCGGGGCCCAGCTTCGGGTATGTATCCTGTAAAAAAAATGATAATAAAATTAATAATAATAATAATAATAATATTAGATATTATTAACAACCCGGACGAAAACGGGTATCTACAATCCCATTACACACTATTATATTTTGACCCAAATTATAACTAGTAATTAGGTTGTATTTTATTATAATTATTTTAGGCAAGAACTCTTATAGAAGAATTCTTGGTGGCCACGTATTTGACTCCATAAATAGAGATAATGTTTTAACCTAATGTGTGATAGAATTATTTTGGAGAGATGTAATCCTTTTGTGTTGCAGAGATAGTTTTGTAGGAATTAAGAGAGTTTTTTGGATACATTGGATTTTTGGATCTATACCGGATTTTGAGATACATGTGCTTGTACTCTTCTTGATCTCTACGTTTATAGTGGATTATTGTTCATCTTGCCTATAGAGGTAGGCAAGACCGAACACATTAAATCTCGTCTCGTGTGCATGTCTTATTTATGTTGATATCGCTTTGGTTGTTTTTCCGCTTACAAACTCTAACAAGTGGTATCAAAGTTATGGTTCGGGTTGTGAAATTTTGAAGGAATTTGTTGTTGTGGATTTTTAAGCGATTTTAGAGACATGCAAGATGAATTTGCTACAATGAGTTTTTAGTTACAGGGAAGTAATTATCGATTGATCCAGTGATACTTCAATGAATATTGCGTAAAAACTGAAGTTTTTGAAGACTTGACAACGATGCTTCAACGAATATGCGACTTACATAAATATTAAAGTTATTGAAGACTTGAATACCAATTTTAATGAAATTTGGGTCAAGGGGAAAATTTGTTATATTTTAACCCAAATTATAATTAGTAATTAAGTTAGATTTTATTATAATTATTTTAGGTAAGAATTCTTATGGAATGACCAATTATTTGACTCTATATATAGTGATAATGTCTTAACCTAATGAGTGAGAGAATTATTTTTTAGAGATGTAATCATTTTGGGGTCTCTGCAACTTTTGGGTTTATGTTGCAGAGATAATTTTGTAGGGACTGAGAGAGGTTTTATGATACACCGGGTTTTGGGATCTATACCGTATTTTGGGTACATGTGATATCATATACTTGTATTATTTGTTCTCTACATCTATAATGAACTATTGTTCATCTCGAGAATTGTTTTTCTTGAATTTGGGTGTCACATCAAATTTGAGTGTTTTGTCTCGAAACCTTCACACTTTCACAATTTACGTCAATGTGGAGATTTATCAGAGTAAATTAATTAAAATATAAATTTAGGAAAGTAATAAACCTAATATGATTAGAAATATATAACTTTATTAAATAGATTTATACTTTATTTAGTTTTACTTTGTAGTAATCTAGTATTATCCCTATAAATAAATACTAGGGTAAGAGTTAGATATCAAGTTTTTCTTTCACCAAAATTCTCAAAATTCTCTTGTATTTTCTTCCTTCATATTGTGAAATTATTCTCCTCTATGATTTTTCCCTTTTGGGGTTTTTACGTAAATCTCAGTATTTTTTATTTTTATTTTTTGATCGTGTTTATTTATTTTTCGATAATCATCGTTCTGATATTATATAACACAAAGGTCCAAAATGAAGAAGATATCGCTTGCAATAAAACACTCAAAAAGCCCATGACAGAATCCAAACTCAAGGAACCCAAAGAAAAGCTCTACTTGGCACCAAACACAAGACTCAGAGATCTGCAGAAAGACGTTACCCGATAACCAAACCAGCAACAAATTTCTTTATAGAAACATGATCTATCGAAAACGCAGGATCAACAATGAAGTTGTTCACAGATAAGATATTATCATGCCAGTTGCACTTGCACCACCAAGCAATCCTGACAATGAAAATATCAAACATTTGATTTTCATCGACAGATTTACCGCTAAAAACCACCTCGTTTCGGAACAGCCAAATAGACCAAGCTATACCATGGAGGGCCACTAAATACTGGAAAAGAAGCAGTTCGAACATGACAATTTAACCACAAATTCACAAAGGATTTAATGTCAGTTAGCATAACTATATGAACTTTCCAGATTTTGCAGCACCGAAGCCGAAGCCGACAAGACATTGAGCGATGGCAAAACAAATGAACGATGGTTTCTACATCAGCTTTACAGAGGGTGCATAGTGTCACGGACTTAGCCTAGTTGGTTCGGTTGCTAATCCGTGTGGCACTCGAAAGGGACGCTTCCCAACCAAGTCAGCCTTAATCTCGTAGATCTGATCAAGCATAAACAAACATTGCGTTAGATCGTTATAGCCACATGGTCTTTCGACCAATAATCCGAGCCCGTGGGGCATAGCGGATGCACACCTCAACCCCCGGACTTCTCCGAGAGAAAAATGTTTTATTAATAAAAGAAATATCGGGTTAGAGAAGACTCACCCACACCACCGATTAGGCCGTAGGGGCGGCCCTCGATGGTGTTCACAAGACACGTACCTTTACCTGTGGATCAGCCCAAACTCTGCCGGCTGTCCACCCCCTACATATATGCGAAAACAAAATAGTAGAAATGCTACCTATAGACGTTGAAATGCTCGAACAGGGGACAGTAAGTCATACCCCTACTCCCTACCTAAAACATTAAAATGCTTGAAAAGAGGACAAGCTTATTCTACCCTGCCACTAGGCCCTATACATGGTTGGCCTTGGCGTACCTACCCGGTTGTGGCCCCATAAAAGGGACGGTCACGACAATCTCCCCCACCTAATTTGTCGACGTCCTCGTCGACTGCTTGGCCTGAAACTCTTCAATCTGTTGCTTAAATGCCCTGAGATCATACTATCTTTCCCAAGTGTTCTCTTCCTGATCAAAGCCTCCCCACTTGACTAGATACTCCCGTCTTTGCTTTCCACCCACCTTAACAATTCTCCCTGCTAGAATCTCGTCAACATGACGCTGTGAGGGTGGTTGTGTGCCGATTGACTCCCTGGCAGACATACTCTGATTATCGATATTGGGATCGGTGTAAAACGGCTTCAAATTGCTCACATGGAAGACAGGGTGAACTCTCATCCAAGTAGGAGGGTCAACTTTGTACGAAGCATTCCCCACCTTTGCTACTATTGAGACTGGACCCTCGTACTTACGCACCAAGCGACGATCCCTCTGGCGTAAAAATCTAAGTTGTTCTGGCATCAACTTGACTAGCACCAAATCTCCAACCTGAAAGTGTAGGTCTCGCCTGTTACGATCTGCGCATTTCTTCATACGCTTCGTTACTTTCTCTAAGTAAGCCTTGCCAATCTCCATATTCTGCTTCCACTCCCCCACAAAATTTGAGGTACGAGGGCATCTACCTTGAGAGGTCTCATCCACAGTGTGAGGAAGTCTTGGCTGCTGACCTGTCACCAGTTCAAAAGGGCTTTTATTAGTAGATGAACTCTTTTGTGAATTAAAACATAATTGCGCCACATCCAATAATGGAGGCCAGTTCTTCTGATTGGCCTGAATAAAGTGCCTCAGGTACTCCTCTAAGAGTCCATTAAATCGCTCAGTCTGACCATCTGTTTGAGGGTGGTAACTCGACGAAAAGTTGAGTTGTGTCCCTAATAACTGGAACAATCCTTTCCAAAATTTCCCAATAAATCTTCCATCTCGGTCACTGACTATGCTCTGAGGAATGCCCCAATATTTCACCACATGTTTGAACACCAACTTAGCAGTCTCTTCCGCCGAACAATACTTTGATGCTGGTATAAAAGTGGCGTACTTCGAGAACCTGTCCACTACCACCAAAATTGATCCAAGATCTCCTACTCGAGGCAAGCATGATATAAAATCCAAGGAGATACTCTCCCAAGGTCGGGCGGGTACGGGTAGTGGCTCGAGCAACCCAGCAGTCCTCTGTCGATCTACCTTATCTTGTTGACAGATAAGACATGTCTTGGTGTAATCCATCACATCTTGGCGCATTTGAGGCCAATAATACCCTTGTCCCAACAAAGCAACAGTACGCCTCCAACCCGGATGCCCGGCCCATGGGGTATCATGACATTCCTTCAACAGCTTCTGTCGTAGATTTCCAGCTCGAGGAACAAACATTCGTGGCCCCTTTGTCATCAATAAGCCATTTTCTATCCAAAAACATTTCGAAACACCCTTTTAACCATCTCCATAAGGGCCTCCACTTGCGGATCTTGCTTGGAAAAGTTCACAAGGAGCTGACGAATTTCATTGGACACTCTACTAGCGGATATAGGGGCCACACATCGGAGTGCTGCCAAATCTGCCCTGCGACTCAAAGCATCAGCAACCTGATTCTTTTTCCCCGCCTTATGCTCAAAGTTGAAGTCAAACTCGGCCAGAAACTCTTGCCATCTAGCTTGCTTTGCTGTTAGTTTCGGTTGTGTAAGGAAGTGGCTAACTGCTGTATTATCGGTATTTACCACAAATTTGGAACCCAACAAATAATGCCTCCAAATCCTCAAGCAATGAATTACTGCGAGAAGTTCTTTCTCTGGAGCCGTATATCTCGCTTCAGTTTCATTTAGCTTCCTACTCTCAAACGCCACGGGATGGTTGTCTTGTAAGAGTACGCCTCCAAGTGCATAGTCGGATGCGTCTGTCTCTACTACCAGAGGTTTTTCTAGGTCTGGCAAGGTAAGCACTGGTTCACTGATTACAAACTTCTTTAAATCGTCAAAGGCCTCTTGACAGTCCTTGGACCAAACCCACTCGCAGCCTTTCTTCAGCAAATCGGTGAGTAACTTTACTCTACGAGAATAACCTTCTACGAATCGTCTATAATAATTGGCCAAACCAAGGAAAGATCTAAGCTCACTAACATTTTGTGGGGTCGGCCACTCCTGGATAACCTTCACCTTCTCTTTATCCATACGAATGCGCCCTCGTTCAATGATGTGGCCCAAAAATTGGACTTGCGTTTGGGCGAAAGCACATTTCTCCTTCTTTACAAACAACCGATTTTCCCGTAATCTCGTCAGCACCAACCGAAGATGCTCCAAGTGCTCTTCTATCGAATTGCTAAAAATCATTATATCGTCCAAGTAGATGACTACGAATTTATCGAGATAGTCATGGAACACCTGGTTCATTAAAGTGCAGAAAGTAGCGGGAGCATTGGTTAGTCCAAAAGGCATAACGAGAAATTCAAATGCTCCATACCGAGTTACACATGTCGTCTTTGGCTCATCCCCTTCGGCCACTCTCACTTGATGGTATCCCGACCTGAGATCCAACTTTGTGAAATACTTAGCATTACTCAGCTGGTCGAACAAATCGGCAATCAACGGAATGGGATATTTATTCCTGACAGTCACTTTGTTTAATGCTCTATAATCAACACATAATCTCAAACTCCCATCATGTTTTCTCTGGAATAACACAGGTGCCCCGAAAGGTGACTTCGAGGGTCGAATAAATCCTGCTTGGAGCAACTCATCCAACTGTTTCCTCAACTCTGCCAACTCCGGAGGACTCATCCGATATGGGCATTTCGCAGGAGGTTTTACTCCCGGAATTAATTCAATCTCATAGTCCACCAACCGTCTAGGGGGCAACTCTTTCGGCAATTCACCCGGCATTACATCCTCAAAGTCTCTCAGCACTTCTTGAACATTCCTGGGCACCATGCCAAGATTGTCATCCTCTTTGGAAATTGGAAAGACTAAGAATGAGGGCCCCTTTTTCACCCCTCTCTTAAATTGGATAGCGGACAATATCTTCTTCCCAGGACGAGGGAGAATCGTAGCTGGTACCACACATGGCTGCTCCCCCATGAACATTAAACAACTTGATGCCGGAACAGGAATCACCTGGGATGCCATCATAAAATCGAGCCCTAATACCACGTCAAAATCATCCATATGGGAAACAGTGAAATCTACACTTCCTTCCCAAGACCCAAGCTTGATACTGACCCTCTTCACACCTCCACATATCATTGAAGCGGCAGAGTTAACTGCTTTCATTTGTCCCACCTCCTTGGTGACAATTAACTTACATCTCTCCGCTTCCTCAGGAGAGATAAACGTATCTGTGGCCCCTGTGTCGACTAGAGCTTTAGAGGTTTTCCCATTTACTGAGATGTCCACATACATCAATCCCCTCTCTGGTTCTTTCCTCAAGTTACTCAACTGAGACTGTAATACAGTTATGAATCGGATGGAGCCCATTCTAGCCGGCTCAGGCTCAGTATCTCCCATCGGAGCGTTCACTCTTTCTCCATCCTTTGTTGTTGCTACCATGGCATTAAAAGCACTTCGTTGTGGACACTCTGCAACCCGATGAGGTCCATTGCAAAGAAAACACCTTAACGAGGGTCTATTCCCTCCATTGCTCGATCCAGGACCAGTAGGGACTTTATTTTGAGCTGGGTCCCTTCCAGGGACTCTTCTATTTGCTCCCCAACTCGATGTCTTCTCCCCTCGAGCCAACTTGTTCCCACTAACCTGTTGGGTGTTAGCTCCACTCACAGAAGGCGTCTTGCGCTTTCCAGGATGATCGTTATAATCATTAAGGCACTCGGCAGCAGCTATCGCTACTGTCAAATCTTGAACCTTCTGTCTCTGCAACTCGAGTCTAGCCCATGGCTTGAGCCCTTCAAGAAAATGAAACAACTTATCTCTTTCTGACATATCCTTTATATCCAACATCAAGGTTGAGAACTCTCTCACATACTCCCGTATAGTCCCAGTGTGGGATAATTCCCTTAGCTTCTTACGAGCGTTGTAATCAACATTCTCGGGGAGGAAGGAGGTCTTCAACTCCTTCTTTAACGCATCCCAAGTTGTAATGGAGCACACTCCATCTTTGAACTTGGACCGCCACCATAACTTGGCGTCACCACCTAGATATATCGAAGCCATTACCACCTTATCTTCCTCAGACTCCGTGCGCATAGCCCGAAAATACTGCTCTATGTCAAATAAGAAATTCTCAAGCTCTTTAGCATCCCTCGCTCCATCAAAGCGTTGAGGATCAGGGATCTTGGCTCGTATGCCCACTCTTTCAATAGGGTTTGCGGTCAAACTAGCTACCGCTGCCTGAAGCACACTGACTTGAGCCTTCAGCTCATCATACCCAAGTTGTATCACGCCTATGGCATCTCTTGCCTCATTGCCCAAATCAGTCACTGTCTCAAGCAAATCTTCTTAGGTCTCCTCTACTCTCCTCATACGATCACCAGATATCATATGAGCTCTAAGGGCAGCTAGTGCGGCTTCGATCTCTTCTAGCTTCCGTCGATCAACCGAACCAGTCTCTTGCACAACTGGCTCGGTAGCTTCCTGCTCTACACCTCTGTGAGAGCTTGTCGATCCGCCATTTCGTGTGCGAACCATTCTTGGTGTAACCGGCTCAGTAACTTCCTGCTCTACACCTCTGTGAGAGCTTGTTGCTCCGCCATTTCGTGTGCGAACCATTCTTTGTAACTCGCTGGCACCTCTATGCCTGCAACACAAATAAGCACAATCGTGCCTAAATTAGGAAGGAAAAGAGCACCGCTGTGCTGAATCCATAGCACCTCTGTGCTAGAATTAACGATTGAGCACCTCTGTGCTTCAATCGAGAGCTGACACCTCTGTGTAGCCAAAAGTGATTGAGCACCTCTGTGCTTAATCGAGAACTGACACCTCTGTGCAGTTAAAAAAAATGACTGAGCACCTCTGTGCTTCAGCCGGGAGCTGACACCTCTGTGTAGCTAAGATGATTGAGCACCTCTGTGCTTCAATCGAGGACTGACACCTCTGTGCAGCCAACTATGACTGAGCACCTCTGTGCTTCAATCTAAATTATGGCACCTCTGTGCATCGGAATGATTGAGCACCTCTGTGCTACAATCTAAAATCAAGCACCTCCGTGCTTTTACAAATGACCGAGCACCTCCGTGCTGCGGCCTGAGGCGAAGCACCTCTGTGCTAGGTTTAGCACTTGTGCACAGCTGTGCCACAAGCAGGTAACAAGCACTATCATGCATTACTCAACAAAATGAGCACCTCCGTGCTTTTAGTAAATGAACATGCACCTCTGTGCTCTGATACCAAGTGTCACGGACTTAGCCTAGTTGGTTCGGTTGCTAATCCGTGTGGCACTCGAAAGGGACGCTTCCCAACCAAGTCAGCCTTAATCTCGTAGATCTGATCAAGCATAAACAAACATTGCGTTAGATCGTTATAGCCATATGGTCCTTCGACCAATAATCCGAGCCCGTGGGGCATAGCGGATGCACACCTCAACCCCCGGACTTCTCCGAGAGAAAAATGTTTTATTAATAAAAGAAATATCGGGTTACAGAAGACTCACCCACACCACCGATTAGGCCGTAGGGGCGGCCCTCGCTGGTGTTCACAAGACACGTATCTTTACCTGTGGATCAGCCCAAACTCTGCCGGCTGTCCACCCCCTACATATATGCGAAAACAAAATAGTAGAAATGCTACCTATAGACGTTGAAATGCTCGAACAGGGGACAGTAAGTCATACCCCTACTCCCTACCTAAAACATTAAAATGCTTGAAAAGAGGACAAGCTTATTCTACCCTGCCACTAGGCCCTATACATGGTTGGCCTTGGCGTACCTACCCGGTTGTGGCCCCATAAAAGGGACGGTCACGACACATAGCACTTGATCTGGAGGAATGATGTCTCTAAGGAAAAGTTATGATTTTGAAGGCAATCTACCAAGAATCAATTGCACGAAAAGAATTGGACTTTAGGGGCCCAAACAGCCTCCCAAACTTTATCCTCAACCGCAACAATGGACGCAGAAAGATCGCAGAACTGCTTAGGAGTGTAGACCCCTTTCGAGTTTGCCGACCACCTAAGAAAGTCCTGAACTGAACTCTTGATGAAAATTGATTCAGCATGCTAATAAAATTATCCCAAGACCTTTTTTCCCAATCGAATAAACTCCTCCTAAGAGGAATCGACCACTGCCAAGAATCGAAAGATGCAAACCGAAACTCGCAAACTTTGCCCTCTTTCTTAATAACCAAATTGAAAATCCGGAGAAAGAAATCTTTAAGAGAAGATTCCCCAATCCAAGAGTCGGTACATAAATCTAAAAAATTTCCATCACCCAACACAGGACGAAGATTATGGTAAAAAACTGTCATTTGATTGAATTGGTTTTACAATTGACCTCCACACCCAAGAAAATTGTTTATTCACCTCTGCTTTCGGTAATTAAGAATTTGTAGATTGATTACTTCTAGCACAAATAACTTTCTTTCACAAGCAATTTCGCTCACTCTCGAAGCGCCATGTCTATTTGTTTATCAGGGCACAATTCTTAACCCTTAAATCGACGAGGCCTAAACCTCCCCTCGCTATTGGTTTGCACATATCCTCCCACTGGACCCAATGAATAGTTCTTTCATCTACCTCACTCCAAATAAATTTTACAATCATCATATTTAAGGAGGAGCTTATGGATGAGGGCATTAGAAACAATGACATGAAGTAAATGGGAAGATTGTTCAGAACAAACTTCACCAAAGTAAGCCTACCACCAGACAATAAGGTACTACCCTTCCAACTAGTAAGCCTGTTCTTGAACTTATCAACAACTTGCTTCCGAAGGGATATGTTATTTGTTGCTACTCCAAAGGAATGTCCAACCTATTTATTTCAAAGTTAATCAACTTGCCCCCTCATAGTTCAATCATTGCTTCCCGGACTTGAAGGCTAGGATACCATACCACAGGGCTTGAAGCCTAAATCCCCTCAAAGTTAAACTACATTGATCACTTTCGTTTAAGTTTTGTACACTTTTTCTTACTAAATTCATAAAACATAATATTTAGTCACTTTTGTTTTTATTTAATTAAGATCTTGTCACTGATGGATAATTGTCGTTACAACTTTAACGGATTGTTGACGTGACACAATACATTTATAAAATTAAAATGGGTAAACTACACAAATGGTCACTAATGTTTGAGTAAGTTTTCATTTTCCCACTAAAGTTTCAAAAGTAACAAATTGGTCACTAAAACATCAAATAGGTCATTGAACAATGATTTTATATCTAATTAACCCCACAAGCTTTCTATTTTTTTAAAATTTCCCAATTTTTATGTATATACTATTTAAATTTTAAAAATAAAACTTAGAAATTAACTTTTTTGGACATGAAGGAATCAAATACTTCGAATGATAAACAAAAAAAAAAGAAATCTTTTGAAATAAACTAGATGTAAAATCATTGTTCAAGGACTTATTTGATGTTTTAGTGACTAATTTGTTAGTTTTGAAACTTTAATGGGAAAAGCGAAAAACTACTCAAACATTAGTGACCGTTTGTGTAGTTATCCATTTTGATTTTATAAAATTTATTATGCCACATCAATAATTCGTTAAAGATCTAACAATAATTAACCCTCAATGACCAAATATTAACTAAATGAAAATGAAAATGATAAAATATAATATTTTTTTAATTTAGTGAGGAAAATTGTACAAAACTTTAACGAAAGTGATCAATTATGTAGTTTACCCAAAATAATATCTTTAGGTTGCTTACTTTTAACTGCTGTGTAATACCCTAATTTAGTCTGAATAATTCAACTTGGATTAAATGCAATCAAAGACCATTTGGAGTTGTTCGTGGTTACAAGATAAGAAATGGTTCATAATTGCTCGATGGAAACTGGAGTGATGGGATTAAGGTGCATATGCCTTGTGGGTTTACAATCAATCTTTAAGTGCATAAAACTTTTATTCCTAAACCGACACCAACCAAATCAACTACCAATTACCCAAAGATAAATAATAAAAAACCCAATTTACAAACATCCAAACCAATGTCCATTACATCAGCCCAAATAAGTAATCGGCAACCCATTAATTAATTTACACCAAGACTAAAGCTCAACCATTACAAACCTAAACAAGCTGGTCCAATCAGCCCAAATTAACCAAAAACATGAAACTCAACTGAAACCCTAGCTAACATTAGGACTGAGCAATGAAACCGAGAAAACCGAAAAATCGACACGAATCGAGTAAAACGGTTCGATTTTCGGTTCGGTTTAAAGGCTTTATTTTTTTGATTCGGTTCAATTCGGGTTTTCCATATGGAACTCATTTGTTCCATATTGAACCGAATAGGCAATTTTTGTAAAAAAAATTATAGTTTCAAGTGAATTTTTTATTGAAAAACCGATAAACCGAATCGAACCGAACCGAAAAACCCGAACCGTTAAAAAAACCGAACCGAACCGAAAAAACCGGTTTCGATTTTTTCGGTTTTTTAACTATTCGGTTTCGGTTTTGATTTAAATATTGAAAACCCGTTTATTTCAGTTCGGTTAAATTTTTGATAAAAAATCGAACCGAACCGAATACAACCCTAGCTAACATGGAGGAGTCTGCTGCCGCCAACTATGCCCTTTCACCCCTAGTCCCCTCCTCCAATCAGCCTCCACGCCAGCGACAAGATCTGATCCCCACCAGCAGCTCGGCCACGCAAGCATCAACCTTCACCCCTCACGCATGTACAAGAAGTAGTGGTCTCGAAATTCATTCTGCTGTCCACGCCAGCCGTGCCTCCTCATGCTCCATCAGCTGTCAGCAAGCACCAATCGGGAAACCTCAGCCGAATCCAGCAAGTCACATGCACCAAACAAAACTGTCGTAACCGGTTTTTGTCCGGGCACGAATTTTTTTTACTCGGCGGGAAAAGTGATGTGAATAAATGGTTTTTAAAATAATTTGGGAGTCGCCATCGACCTTTTGGGTCAGGTAGGTCGAATACCTAAAAAAAATATCTTTTAAAAGAGTTTTTAAGAAAGCATCAATTAAAAGATAAACTGATCTGCGTTTTAACCAAAAATTCGTTCTTTTTAATAATAAAAAGGGATTCGTGGTCGGTTACGTTTAGGGAAGGTTTAGCACCCTTACAACGCCCAAATTTGGTACTTTTTAATTATAAATTGTCTCTATTATTAGAAATTCAAAAATTCAAAATATATTTAATTTATAATTCTATTATTTCAAAATTATAATTATTAGAAAAAAATAATTTATATATATTTATAAATAAAATATTTATTTATTTAGAAATATCAGAAAAGGACTTCTAGGTGCCTTAAGACAGCTCTTTTCTTCGATATTAATAAATAAATGACTAAAACATTTTCTTAAGATAATAAAAATTTATTTTAATATAGTAAGATATTTATTTTAAAAAAAATATCAGAAAAGGGCTTCTAGGTACCTTAAGACAACTCTTTTCTTTGATATTAATAAATAAAAATAAATATTAAAATTTAAATAATTTAAATAAAACTAAATTATAATTTTTATAATGTTTAATTATTTAAAATACCAGAATAGGACATCCAGTTGTTTTAAGACTGCCCTTTTCTTTGATATTGAAAATAAATATACATTATTATTTAATATATATATATATATATATTATTAATTTATGTGACTAATATGAAAATAATGATAATATAAAAGTAGTAACAAATTAATATTATAAATAAATAATATTTAAAATAAATTTAAAAGCAATAATATTAAATTGCAAAATATATAAAAACAATCAGGATCAAAATGAAAAGAAATAAAATATTGGTGACTAAAAAGTAAAATATTAAAATTAAAGGGCATAATTCGAATTAACAAAAAAAACTTTATGCTAATAATGTAATTTAACCTTATTTAATTAATTCGGGTTAAAAAATAAATTATAAAAATTATGAAGGACTAAATAAGGCATTTAACCTAAATATATGTATAATACAGGTAAGGACTAAATTAAAATAAAATAAAATTATAAGACTAAACTAGAATAATCAAAAATCAATTTCAGTGACTAAATTGTAATGATTACAAACTTGGAGCACTGCGGACATGGTTTATCCTATTCTCAAAACGCACCGTTTCATCATGAAACGACGCCGTTTTGTATCGGGTATAAAATACCCCAAACGGCTGGCCCTTCGGGCCAGCTCTCATTTCTTCTTATTTCTCTTCTCTCTCTAGCTGAGAGAGTTTTGTAAACTCTCTCGCCTCTCTCATAGTTTCCTTCGCCGGAAGAAACCAGACAACAACCGGTCGCCGTATTTTGCCACCGGTACCACCGTCGGCCACCATCTACGGTGGCCGGAAAATTACAAAACACCCCCAAATCGATGCTCTATTTACCCTAAAGCCCAATCTAAGGTTGTTTTAACCTAAAAGATTACCAAACGTCGTAGATCTGAGATAGTTTCCTTCGACGTTTCGGTTCTCCGATGACTCGTGGAGGCTCTCACGACGGCGATTTCCTCGGTAAGTCTCTTTTTCTCTTTTTTCGGTTTGTATTTTCTGGGATCGTTGGTGTAGTGGAAGCTGTTGGTTGCTGTGTTCTCTGGCCTGTTTTTTTTTTTGCTACTGTTCGCTGTTTGTTGCTCTCCCTTTCTATCTCCTCGTTTGTTTCTCTGTTGTTCTTCGTCTGTTCGCTGCCTTTTTTTTATTTGCAGGTATGGTGAGGCTTTTATAGCCATTGTTGGAGCTTGTCTCAGACCGGTCCTAAGGGTGTAAGGCTCGGTGAGTCACCAAGCTATGGCGGTGACTCACCATAGAGCACTGATTTGGTGAGGGAGGCAGCTGGCTTCTGGAAAGCTCGGCGAGGCTGGCGTCGTGGAACCAACAGCGTCGGCAGCAACTGGTTGGACCATCTGGCAGTGGAGATGGCGTCTAGACGAAGCACCTGGCAGAAGAAAGTCGGTGGGTCTGGTTGGCTTCAGGGGCGGGCGCCGCCGCGTGGTCCTTAGGGTTATGATAACCCTAAGGTGTCTTGCTGGAGCATCTGGGGACCGTTGGATCAAGGCCAGATCCAACGGTGGTGAGCAAAGGCGGTTGGGAGAAGATTCTGAAAACCCTAGAAGGGTTTTGGGTCATGTTTGGGCCTGGATGTAACCGGGTTGTAAATGATTTGTAATTGGGCCTGTAATAATAATAAATTATTTATTTAATAATAATAATAATATAATATAATAATAATATTAAAACAAAATAATAATAAATAAAACAAATGAAATAAAAAAACTAGTGTCTTTAGTTGCCCCTCTTTGTTCATTCTTGTGTTAACGAGAATAGGGCAAAGACGAAAAGATAATAAGTTTTTTTTTTTCATTTAACTTCACTTGGTTATGATGGAAATGTTGAACAAGTTCTTCTTCTTTGGGATTAGTTCTTCTCATTATGAACTTTTCCACTGGGGATGATAATTTGTCTCCTTTTGTAATGTAATTTAGCAAAAAGTTAACAAGTTCTTCTCATTATGAACTCTTTCACTGGGGATGACAATTCATCTCCTTCTGTGATGTAATCTGGAAATGTTGATGCTGATCTATCTCCTTCTGTGATAGAATCATGCAAAAGATTGAACAAGTTCTTCCTTCTTCAGATGAGTTCTTCTCATTATGAACTCTTTCACTGGGGATGACAATTCATCTCCTTCTGTGATGTAATATGGAAATGTTGATGCTGATCTATCTCCTTCTGTGATAGAATCATTCAAAAGATTGAACAAGTTCTTCCTTCTTCAGATGAGTTCTTCTCATTATGAACTCTCTCTGGAAAAGTTGATCCATCGAGTGATGAATTCGAGCAAAAAGTTGAACAAGTTCTTCTCATTATGAACTTCTTCTTTCTTCTTCAAATGAGTTCTTCTCATTATGAACTCTACCTGGCAATGCTGATCCATCGAATGATGAATTCAAGCGAAAAGTTGAACAAGTTCTTCTCATTATGAACTCTCTCTGGAAAAGTTGATCCATCGAGTGATGAATTCGAGCAAAAAGTTGAACAAGTTCTTCTCATTATGAACTTTTTCTTCCTTCTTCAGATGAGTTCTTCTCATTATGAACTTTCTTTGGAAGAGTTAATCCATCGAAAATGAATTCAAACAAAAAGTTGAACAAATTCTTCTCATTATGAATTTCTTCTTCCTTCTTCAGATGAGTTCTTCTCATTATGAACTTTCTCTGGAAAAGCTGATCCATCGAGTGATGGATTTGAGCAAAATGTTGAACAAGCTCTTCTCATTATGAACTTCTTCTTCCTTCTTCAGATGAGTTCTTCTCATTATGAACTTTCTCTGGAAAATCTGATCCATCAAGTGATGGATTTGAGCAAAAGGTTGAACAAGCTCTTCTCATTATGAACTTCTTCTTCCTTCTTCAGATGAGTTCTTCTCATTATGAACTTTCTCTGGAAAAGTTGATCCATCGAGTGATGAATTCAAACAACAAGTTGAACAAATTCTTCTCATTATGAATTTCTTCTTCCTTCTTCAGATGAGTTCTTCTCATTATGAACTTTCTCTAGAAAAGCTTTAAGAAAAAACATTTTGCACTGTAGGGCTTACAGCTGGCCCGAAGGTTTTGAAAACATCAAAAAGCTCCCGAAGGCTTTTTTTTTTGGAAACATCATGCACTGTAGGACTTACAGATGACCCTAAGGCTTTGAAAACATCAAAAAGTTCCCGAAGGCTTTTTGGAAACTTCATGTATTGTAGGACTTACAGATGTGAGAAATAGTTTACTAAGTAAGAAACTATGAAAATCGTCTTCTTACTATTCAACAATTTCATTTTTAGAAAAGATTGAATGAGAAACTATGAAAACCGTTTTCTCATTATTTTTCAAAATAACATGTTGATTGGGTAACATGCCCCAATCTCAAGATAATGCTCACTCTTGCGGATTACGTTCATCTATTCTTCAGATGTTTGCGTGATTCCTGTATTTGCGGTTTTGAATACCTTCTTCTTGTAAGGTATTTTTTTACCTTGAATCTTCTTGTTCTTCCGAAGATATATAAAACTTCATGTTTGAATGCACTCAGATGTATCAATGTAATGCATTGTCTATTGTGTAAATGATGTTCTTATGAATGCATGAATGTTGATGCAATCTTCATTTGACTTCAAAGTGGTTAACTTAGTCTTCCTTCACTTCATTATTTATTGCCAAGGTTAACTCTGGATATCAGTGTAGAAACTTATGCTATCAAGCTTGCATTTCTACAGAATCATCTGATCAACTTGTATCTTTGCATCTTCTTTGCTTCATTTAAGTCTCAGAAGAAATGTTTCACTTGTGGAACTCTTGTCGTAGTCAAAATTATGACCCTGATGCCCCATTTTGTCTTGGATAAAACCAACTTCATTTGTGTAGAAATCCCATAAAGCTTTCATCTTTGAAAAGAGAATCTATCATCTTTAAAAAGATAATCTATCATCTTTGAAGAGTTTAGATGTAGATATGCCTGACTCAGCAGGGATTAATTAGGAGAGTAGAATCTGTTCTGATTTGACTCTTGAAACATATCACAAGGAGGATTTATCCTAATTCCTTTCATGTCTCCACATTTAATTGGTTCTCGAACAAGGCAACTTGAACCATATCATGTCGAGATGCTTAACCACAACCTGTCGTTCAACTAGCTTCTTGTTGTTAAAATTTCAGCTCTCCTTCTGCGGAAAGAAATCTTCATCATATCTCAACTTATAATCTTAAAGTTGAAGAAGACAAGCTTCATCTTGGATCAAAAATGGAAACCATATGATCACAACATTGGTTCAACATCAGAATAACTAGTTCGTAAAACATTTTGACAACACATTCTTCATCTCATGTGGTTTCAGCTCAAATGTTCGTAAAGCATTTGACAATACATTCATCCTTTTTTGTGGCTTATGCCAAGATTTCTCAATCATTGAATCTCTTTGCATGGTGTTCAAAGTTTTTGTATGATGTCACAAGACCATTTGAGAACAAAACTCAATGGGGATTCAAGTGTGATGTTGGTATGACCAAAAAGTTGGTCAAATTCACAAGATATGCTGGTGTCGAATTGAATAGAAGACACTAATTACTCTTGATATCATCTCGGGCAAGGGCAAATGTAATATTGATCACGTTTTCTTCTGTAATGAGCATTGTAGAAAGTAGAAACACTTCAACTATAGGATCCATGTACATAAAGATATCCATGGAATTCTTGCTGCTGGGGATGAAACGCACATAATAAAACCCAAAATAGATAAAAATTCAGTTCAGCCTGGCTGGCAATGATGACCCCAGTAACAACGGGAATAACAGTAATATAAGTGAGAGTCGAGTCTCCCTTTTCAATTTCATCAAGTAAGCAAAAACTGATGTGAAAAACAACTTCATAATCTCAACATTATGGTTGAAACTAACTGCCAGGAATCTCAAAGAAATATTTCCAATCATCACCGACACACAGAAGGCAAAATTCAAAGCTGAGATCTTGAGGAACTGAACCCTGGATCGAGTAGTCTACCTGGGGACCATCTTTATTCATGAAACCGTGATGTAGCTTAACAAAGAACACGATGTCATGTGAAACACGGTTAAGAAGATTGGGTATTTGAAAACATACTTGCTGAGTAGATATTTGTTCAACAACATGATCATAATGTAACTGCCTGATGAACGAAGCAATTATGTATAGTCAACTTCACTGTCATTGTTTCACCATTTTCATTCTTCATACCTTTATGTCTCATTGGAAATATTTGTTCAAGTCAATGATCTTGACACATGATGATGTGGGCCTTCAGCATGCCCCAACAATTGCTGATACGAACGTTCAAAATACATCAACATTCTTCATTCTGATTGAAAAAGGCTTTCAACATGCCCCAGCATTTTGCTGATATAAACATTCAGGATATATCAACATTCCTGATTCTGATTGAAAAGGGTTTTCAGCATGCCCCAACATTTGCCTCTTGTTAATCTGAGCCTTCAAAATGCCCCACATGGATCTGTCTGAAAGAACCTTTAAAATGCCCCAATATTTGCTGACACAGATGTTAAAAATGTGATCAACATTACTTCTTGTTGAGATGAGCCTCCAAGAATGCCCAAATATTCATATTGCTGTGAGCCTTCAAAATGCCCCAATATTCTATTTCTGGTTGAAATGAGCCCTCAAGATGTCCCTTTATATCTGTCTGATTCACTCTCAATGTCTGTTTGACTGGAATGTCATGATCCCCACGAGGTCTAATTTTGAAAATGAACTGTTGTAGGTACTTGTAGCTTTATTCATGCCCCAAATCTATTTATCTTGAATACTCTCATTCTGGTGTCACTAAACAGTAGTGTTATCAAGTAACTGAAATTCTCTTCATGTTGTCACAAACTTAAGAAGTATTCAATCATTCTGACAAAAACGTCTGAGATATGTGTCTTATGAATGAGGTGACCATTTTCTGTATCTGGAGGGATTTAGTCAGACAGAGTAGTATAAATTGCTTGGTAATTCATTCCAGGTTGACATAGTGAACCTTGTTTTCAGTGAAGGCTATTTTTAGAATATACTTTTCTGTGGGAGAGAAACCAATTTATGTGAACAGTAATCTGATGCAATAGCAAGACTACATATACAGTGGTACAGGCTTTTGAAAAATATGCACCCATACAACATGTTGATTCTGATAACTACTCATCTGATTATGAAGTGATCTTTCAGGATGATTTCAAATATATTGATAGTTCTTCTAATACTGAGGAAATCCTGAATTCTGATTTTGATGAGGAGAATAAACTGTTATACTTGACGAAAATGGGGTACTCAGAGGCTGAGGCTTCAATAACTATGGAGAGATGTGGTCTAGATTCATCAATTGCAGAATTGACAGATTTTATATGTGCTGATCAAATGGCTAAAGTTGCTGACGCATTTCTTCCAGTAGAAGGTAGGAATTCATTATGCAATGACCCCAATTACAAGAAAAGGTGACATTCAAGCTATGATTTTTGGAAAGGGAAGAAGCAGAGGAAGCTTGAAAAGAAGCTTCTTAATGAAGACGATTATGCAGTTAATCTTTCAATTCAAATGATTGGTTTTGGGGTTCCTACCGAACCAGATCAGATAACTCAAAGAACACTTCCAGAAGATGTTATTGAGTCTCCTTATTTCTACTATGAGCACATTCATCTTTCAAATCTAATGATTGGTTTTTAGGGTTCATACCAAACCAAATCAGATAACTCAAAGAATACTTCCAGAAGATGCTATTGGGTCTTCTTATTTCTACTATGAGCACATTCATCTTTTAAATCCAATGATTGGTTTTTGGGGTTCATACCAAACCAGATCAGATAACTCAAAGAACACTTCCAGAATATGCTATTGGGTCTTCTTATTTCTACTACGAGAATATGGCACTTGCTCCAGTTAATGTTTGGACTGGAATATCACAATACTTATTCGATGTAGAGCCAGAATTTGTAGATTCGAAGCATTTTCATGCTGCTATACTGAAAAGGGGCTATATTCATAATCTGTCAATTGAGAACATATTTCCTCTTATCTTGTTTTCTCCACGCCATACATGATGCTTTTTCATTGAAAAAGTTGAACAATTTATAAACATGTACAGGAAGTGCCAAATTGACAGAAATGATCTGTAAGGCTCTTGAAGCTTATGACGATGAGTCACCTTCGAGTATCCAGAAGTATTTTCTTGATGAGTGTTGAAAATGGAATCTGGTATGGGTTGGAAGGAATAAAGTTAATCCACTTGAACCTGATGAGGTGGAAATGCTTCTAGGTTTCCCTAAAAACTATACATGAAGAGATGATAGAGACAAGTTCCCCAGTGATATCAATGTCCTGTCTCTTTTCTCTGGGATCAATGATGCAGAAGTTGTCTTTTACTGTCTTGGCATACCTTTGAAAACAGATGTACAAGAACTGAATGATGATCGGTTGGAGCAATTGATGAGTAGTTTTGTCGAATTCGACCTTGTTGTCAGTGGCATCCAGCATAACAACCTTACTGGAAGAAATAAACATCATCAGGATGAGCTAGACGTTTTTTGTTGGTGCATTTTCTTGCAATGATTGTTATGACAACTGTATCTTCTGCTGCTCCAATATATCCCATTTTTTTTTCGAATCATGGAACGGTTTAATTGACGGTAAAACTGGTCATCTTCAACTTTTGGAATCTTGTAACCAATGTTACCCTATATAAAAGGCCTATAAGGGTAGATTCTGTTCCAATGTCTTATTTTGTGCTATAAATCCTCAAATTCAAATTCAGCAATCTTCTGAAGGACATAATGGATATAATCTTGTCAAGGAAATTGATCAGCATGGAAAAGGCAACAATGTTGTATCAAGACTTGAGCCAGCATCACGGTATAACCAGAGTGCAGGTAGTGACTTGTTCATGGCTCTATGATGTAATCTTCTAGAGAACATGAATTGATGGTTGGGGAAAATAATCTGTCTGATGATGCTTATCATCCTCAGCATGAGATAAACGATAATCTTTCTTGATGAGCTGCTAATAATGTCATCGGAGAGTGTCACAAGTTCAATTCTCCAGACTTTCTGGCTTCTTGGACCACTTGCCTTCAAATATGTGAAGTGCTTCATTATTCTGGCCTCATTCATTCTTTTTCTACAACAGAGGTAGAATAAGTAACAGTTGCTTCAAGGACCTTCTTCATTTGAAACTATCCTGTTTGAAAATGTTTTTTTCTCCTTTCTTTATTGAAGAATGAAAGAATTTTGTAAAGTGTTGCCTATCACATGTTCACAAGATAATCAAATCATAAACAATGAATTTAATGAATATCAAATAAAGCAACTACACTTTTAAATCATTCAAAAATCATAGTCCTATGGCAAGTGTCAAAATTATTGACTGATTTGAGGTGTAAGTTGATTTTGGTAAAGTAGGTTCTTTCAAGTTGGTTCAGTATGTCGCTTCAGGCTTCCACTAACTTGAAGAAATAGTTGTTATGTTCATATTGTAGAGATGCTTCTCGATTCCAGAATCTCAGGAACGTCTTTGAGATGTGTGGTGCTTCATTAAGAGCTTAAGATCGTCTCTTATGTCGTTGTTGCATCATTCAATATTCGAGCCGCCTTTTCAGGTTTTCAACTCAAATCCTCCTTTGGTTTCAAGATGTTATTTACATCTTAAACCCCCCTTTTATCATTTTTCAAATAATGCATTAAAGATTTTAAAAACCAATTTTTGTAAATAAAAATCAATCTTGAGAGGCGGAATGAATTCTAAAGATATTCTCTTTTACTTAGAAATCCATGTATGATTAAAATGGACTTTTCAGGTACGTAACGTAGGCCATGGCTTATGGTTACGAAAGAAAGGGATAAAAAGGCCCAAATAAGTGTTTAAAGGTAATCAAACCAAGGATCAATTCATTCTGATGCCATCAATCTTGCCTTGCTTAACTTGGATCTGCTTTGTTGGGGATTTTTCCATCATCTGGATCCCTCTAGACTGCCAAATTTTGGATTTATTTTTATTTTCTCATATCTTCAGCATTTCTTGCTCTTCTTGTTTGTACTTGATCAACCTTGTAACTTGAGGCTCAATAAGTCACCCATCTTGATTCAATTTTTTTCTTTTTGTTTTGTTTTTGTTTTTGTTTTTCTTTCCCTTTTCTTTTTTTTTCTTTTTTCCTTTCTTTGCTGGATTTTTCTTTTTTCTTTCTTTGCTGGATGAGTATAATACTTCAATTGCTTTAAGCACCTCCTTTTCCTTTTGCATTTTGGAGGTTTTCCATTATTCTTGATTGAATTGATCTTCAAGCACTCTGTATTTGACATACCTTGTAGTTCAAAACTTTCTTGACTTCATGGAAACTTGTCTTCGTAATAAAAATGTATTGACAACCTTTATTCTTGTGAGCAAATATCCTTCATCTTGCCCCCTAATGTGGAGGGTGATCCTTGGTTAGGGTTGAATCAGAAGAAAAATCATTCAAGCTCAAGTGGGGACAACAAAGGATATATATATATATATATATATATATATATATATATTAAAGGATAAATGAAAAATGCCGTTCGTTATCTCATACACAGAAACCTTTGTAAAAAGAGGTATCTCCAGGGGGATGAATATTCAAGATTAATTTTACTTACATGAAAAATGTAATCAATGCATGATATATTTATTTCAATCAATCATTTTCCCCTTCTTCTTTGAGTATGCCCTAATCACTCGAAATTATCTTCAATGAGTTGGTCCATGATGCCTCATCTCGTCTCTTCTTGCAGTAAAATTCACGGATAATTGAAAGTTTGGTTCTTTTGAGGTCTTTTGGTTTATGATGGTTTTGTGTTTGGAAGGACAAATGTGTGACTTTTAAAGTCATGTATATGGTGGAAGGTAACATAATGAATCGATCAACTCTACCCGATAAGGTAAACATCTAGAGTTGATGTCTCAAAAATAAGTAGAGACATTTCTTCAGAATCTCATATAAATGTAGTGTCAGGATTTGGTTTTGGTAAAGGTCGAGTAATTGGCATTGGATGGAAGGTATAATTTTATCACTTGCCAAAGATATATAATTCTTGAAAAATTAAAAGAATATTTAATCTACTTGATACTCAATAATCTCAAGATTAAAACTTAATTCCTTGCTCATAACCATAAAAGCAACACATATTTATTTATTGCACAAAAGCGGAGAAAAGAAACAAAAAACAAGTTCAAACAAGATGCTGAAAATAGAAAGTACTACAGTGGTAGATAACACTTCCACTTGTTTATGCATCATTACTCCTATAATGTTGGGTGTGTACTTGGCCCAGGATTTTAATCCTTATTTGTCCCCCATTTCTTGATCATTTCTTGTGTCAAGACTCCCTTATTAACGAGCGTCTCTATTTCCTTTAACAGTGACCAACAATTCCCTGTTGAATGTCCAGATACTCCCAAGTGAAAATTACAGAAGCTATTTTGATCATAGCAATGGGCATAAGGCTTTGGTGACACCTTCACCAATCTTGGTGTAATGTATTGACCTTTAACCAAATGAGGGTATAGGTCTGAGATAGATTCTTGAAACACCTTCAGAGTTTTTCTCGCTCGCGAGGCTATCACTTTCTTTGATTGTTCTGAACGAATGAATGCTCTCATGTTATCGAGGGGGTTCTGAATACTCATTTCAGCTATAACTAGGGTAGTGTTCACCAGACTCCTTAGATTGCCCCTTGAGACCAAATCTTGAATTTGTCTTGAATTACCATGCTCTCTAATAGGTTCTTGATCATCAGACACTATCACATCGAACTCATCATTATTATTCAGAACCTTATTCACAGCCTTTACAGCGGGATCCTTTAAGGGTTTCTCTCCATGGAGTACAACATTTATCAGGTCCATCAGTTTTGTCATTTGCTCTTTTGAATCATTATGGGAATTTTTTACTTGATCAATCATCTCTTGTTGATTCTTGATAAGTTACTCTTGTAGTTTCTCAATTCTACCAACCCTTGCTAAAATCTCATTCATGGTTCTTATCCTTGTTTAGGAAGACCAAGTTAGCTCCACTTTGATTTCAGAAATTCTGTCATGGAATCCTCCACGAATTACTCTCATGTTTTCATGTTTAAATGTATGTAAAATAGTTTAAAACCAAATGTAATTATGTAAAAATGAAAATGTAAATACAAACGTAAAAAATGCAAAGGTAAATGCAAATGTAAATGCAAATGTAAATGCAAATGTAAATATGTGAATGTAATAATAAAATGCAAATTGTATAGTACAAAAGCAAATATAAAAGTATAAATGCACAATGAAAAATGCAAAGATGCAAAATGCAAATGCATGTATGAAAAGGTGTTTACTCAAGAGTGATCATCTTAGAACAGATTTCATTGAACACCAAAGTTTCGGTACATCAAACAAAACTTTACATATAAGGATATCTTTCACTCCTAACTTCTCCAAAGCCCAGTTAGTTTCCATTCATGCTCAAAAAGTTGAGTCTGCAGTCTGCTTCATCTCCTTGTAAAGTCAGCTAAATATATCATTTAAGAATCATATTGCTTGTCTGGACTGCAACTTCTTCCATGACATTCTCTTTCATCTTCTGTATCAATTCTTGGAGTTGCTTATTTTCCCTTGTAAGAGATCCTTTCTGTCCAAGAATTTCTTGAATAAAAGCTTCATATAAGTTGCAGTTCTTTTTCAGCTTGGTGACCCCTGTTATCCACTCTTCTGAGGTACTTCCTAGGCCTGCATTTTGAAAGGCTTGATTGATCTTCTGAAAATCTTCATGCATGGTTTTCATTTCTGTGCTCAATTTCTTGTTTTGGTCGTTCAAGTCCTTCAAATAACATGCTTGAGCTTCATAAAAACCTCCACTACTCAGAATGTCCCGACTGATACTCTTACTGTAGACTGCTTTTGGTATCAATCTGGTAGGATCTTTGTGTAATACTTTTGGTATTAATATAACCGGTTCTCTATGTACAGAACTTCCCTCGATCTTCGTAGTTTCTTCAGGATGTCTTTCCTTGGCCGCATCATATTTTGTTTGATCATAAAACTTGTTGTCCATTTACGATTTCTTTCCAATATGATGAACAGTCTTTCCAGTAAATACCTTTTGGTTATGCCATGATCATGCAATGCAAACAAAAGAAATCAATATGAACAGATTAGAGCAATGTAACATGCATGAAAAAATAAGAAAAAATAGAATAGTTAGTACCAACTAATGGAAAAAAATCTATCTATCAAGGTATAAATCTTAACCTTATGCTTTCTAATTCCATGATTTGTTTGGAAAATTTAACCTAACCGCATAATTTCTAGTTCGCATGCATTTATTCAGGAAAAAGAAAAGGAAATAAAATAAATTAAAAGCTAGAACTTATTTCTCCTTGTGTATACCTACTGATAAAATTTCGGCATGGTTTCAGATCAGGAGAGTTTCTAGGGTTTATTATATGCAGGTTTTCAGTTCTAGGAGTAAAGGTACTCGAACTGTGCTTGTTGATGCCCCCTTGGGCTGTCAACCCTCAATCCTAGTCCATTACAGACTTAAGTGGATCGAGTTCAATTCGAGGGGATACATTTCTCTATACCTGACACGGAGAATAAATTCTCACGAAGACATAGAGCATATGAACCCCGAAAGTTACTTGCTAGGTCTGACACGGAGAATAAATTCTCACGAAGACGTCGCTTTCACTCCCACTTAAAAGGGACAAACTCAATTATAGAGCTTTATGTTATGCAATGCAAGTGTTGTGTGTGAGGAGAAATGTTCAAACCTCTAACAGACAAATAAAATAATTAATACCTTCATAAATAAAAAATATTAATAATATAAAAATAATAAGTAATAAAAAATTTGAAAGAATAAATTAAATATATGAATTTTTAATTTCCAACTGATAGAGACAATTTATAGTTAATTTTTAAAGTTTGACGGTCCCCAGCGGAGTCGCCAAGCTGTCGTAACCGGTTTTTGTCCAGGCACGAATTTTTTTTACTCGGCGGGAAAAGTGATGTGAATAAATGGTTTTTAAAATAATTTGGGGGTCGCCATCGACCTTTTGGGTCAGGTAGGTCGAATACCTAAAAAAAATATCTTTTAAAAGAGTTTTTAAAAAAGCATCAATTAAAAGATAAACTGATCTGCGTTTTAACCAAAAATTTGTTTTTTTTAATAATAAAAAGGGATTCGTGGTCGGTTACGTTTAGGGAAGGTTTAGCACCCCTACAACGCCCAAAATTGGTACTTTTTAATTATAAATTGTCTCTATTATTAGAAATTCAAAAATTCAAAATATATTTAATTTATAATTCTATTATTTCAAAATTATAATTATTAGAAAAAAACAATTTATATATATTTATAAATAAAATATTTATTTATTTAGAAATATCATAAAAGGACTTCTAGGTGCCTTAAGACATCTATTTTCTTCGATATTAATAAATAAATGACTAAAACATTTTCTTAAGATAATAAAAATTTATTTTAATATAGTAAGATATTTATTTTAAAAAAATATCAGAAAAGGGCTTCTAGGTACCTTAAGACAGCTCTTTTCTTTGATATTAATAAATAAAAATAAATATTAAAATTTTAATAATTTAAATAAAACTAAATTATAATTTTTATAATGTTTAATTATTTAAAATACCAGAATAGGACATCCAGTTGTTTTAAGACTGTCCTTTTCTTTGATATTGAAAATAAATATACATTATTATTTAATATATATATATATTAATTTATGTGACTAATATGAAAATAATGATAATATAAAAGTAGTAACAAATTAATATTATAAATAAATAATATTTAAAATAAATTTAAAAGCAATAATATTAAATTGAAAAATATATAAAAACAATCAGGATCAAAATGAAAAGAAATAAAATATTGGTGACTAAAAAGTAAAATATTAAAATTAAAGGGCATAATTCGAATTAACAAAAAAAACTTTATGCTAATAATGTAATTTAACCTTATTTAATTAATTCGGGTTAAAAAATAAATTATAAAAATTATGAAGGACTAAATAAGGCATTTAACCTAAATATATGTATAATACAGGTAAGGACTAAATTAAAATAAAATAAAATTATAAGACTAAACTAGAATAATCAAAAATCAATTTCAGTGACTAAATTGTAATGATTACAAACTTGGAGCACTGCGGACAGGGTTTACCCTCTTCTCAAAACGCACCGTTTCATCATGAAACGACACCGTTTTGTATCGGGTATAAAATACCTCAAACGGCTGGCCCTTCGGGCCAGCTCTCATTTCTTCTTATTTCTCTTCTCTCTCTAGCTGAGAGAGTTTTGTAAACTCTCTCGCCTCTCTCATAGTTTCCTTCGCCGGAGGAAACCAGACAACAACCGGTCGCCGTATTTTGCCACCGGTACCACCGTCGGCCACCATCTACGGTGGCCGAAAAATTACAAAACACCCCCAAATCGATGCTCTATTTACCCTAAAGCCCAATCTAAGGTTGTTTTAACCTAAAAGATTACCAAACGTCGTAGATCTGAGATAGTTTCCTTCGACGTTTCGGTTCTCCGATGACTCGTGGAGGCTCTCACGACTGTGATTTCCTCGGTAAGTCTCTTTTTCTCTTCTTTCGGTTTGTATTTTCTGGGATCGTTGGTGTAGTGGAAGCTGTTGGTTGCTGTGTTCTCTGGCCTGTTTTTTTTTTGCTACTGTTCGTTGTTTGTTGCTCTCCCTTTCTATCTCCTCGTTTGTTTCTCTGTTGTTCTTCGTCTGTTCACTGCCTTTTTTTTATTTGCAGGTATGGTGAGGCTTTTATAGCCATTGTTGGAGCTTGTCTCAGACCGGTCCTAAGGGTGTAAGGCTCGGTGAGTCACCAAGCTATGGCGGTGACTCACCATAGAGCACTGATTTGGTGAGGGAGGCAGCTGGCTTCTGGAAAGCTCAGCGAGACTGGCGTCGTGGAACCAACAGCGTCGGCAGCAACTGGTTAGACCATCTGGCAGTGGAGATGGCGTCTAGACGAAGCACCTGGCAGAAGAAAGTCGGTGGGTCCGATTGACTTCAGGGGCGAGCGGCGCCGCGTGGTCCTTAGGGTTATGATAACCCTAAGGTGTCTTGCTGGAGCATCTGGGGACCGTTGGATCAAGGCCAGATCCAACGGTGGTGAGCAAAGGCGGCTGGAAGAAGATTCTGAAACCCTAGAAGGGTTTTGGATCATGTTTGGGCCTGGATGTAACCGTGTTGTAAATGATTTGTAATTGGGCCTGTAATAATAATAAATTATTTATTTAATAATAATAATAATATAATATAATAATAATATTAAAACAAAATAATAATAAATAAAACAAATGAAATAAAAAAACTAGTGTCTTCAAAAAACAAAATACAAATTTTTCATTTATTACAATTTGTCACGGGTGTTCTATAAAGCCCAAACAAAAAATGTACAAAGGGTGGGTTCCTCCCCCCGTTCTTTTTTCTCTAGAAAAGTTGTAACATTTCCCCCTATTTGATTGAAAAAAATGGCACAAACAATACAAAGAAACATTTTGAAGGTTCTGCTCTTATTTTCTTTTTTCTTTAGTGCTTTTTTTATTTTTTCAGAAGACCAAGCAGAGTAAAGGGAAAAGGGGGGGCGGTTCAATTTTTGTTACCTTAGCCAAGGAGCCATCACTGGGAAATAGAGGGTCGGTGGTCTGTTGCCGTTTAGGGGGGGCTCGTCTCGTTTTTTTAGATCTCGTTCGATTAGAATTGAAGAGGGCAAGTTTGGGTTCTGTCTAGGTCATTTTTTGGTTTCATTCAGACACCGTAGCTGGTACCCGAGGGTTTCGGGCGGAGTTTATGGCGTGAATGGCCGACGTTTCGCGGTGGCCGGAGCGTCGTCGGGCCTTGGGTCTGTGGGATCCTTGGCGGCCGCATTGTAGAGGAGATAAGAGTTGAGAGAATAGGATGTGAGGCTTTAGTTTTTTTTAGGGTTAGGGTTAAGTCTAACCAAAATTAGCAATAATAGGTGTTATATTAGGAATTTAGGGTAAATCATCCTAAGGTCCTCATTTAATTCCCGTGTTTTTCTGTTTTGACGACTGATTTGACTTTTTTTTCTTTTCTTATCTGTTTCGAATTTGGTATGTTATTTTTATGAGTTTTCATTTTGGTCACTACTGTTTTTTGTTTATTGTGTTGATTTTGAGCATATTAATTTCGTTTTTATGTTTTGGTCACATATTTATGTTCTATTTATTTTAAATTTAATTTCAATTTTCTATTTTTGTTTATTATATTTTGGTCACTCATTCACATTTTGTTTATTTTAGTTTTGATGCACTGTTTTGCTTATTTAAAATATGGTCACTTGTTTATGATTGTTCGTTTATTTCGAAATGCTTACCGATATTTTATTAACATTTTAGTCTTTATTATTATTAAATATTAAGATTAAATACTTAATACGACCTTGTGGTGACTCATCCTGGGGTATGATCCACATTATTTATGGTCCAAATAAAATTTTAACTTCTAACCACTAACATTGCTAATTTTCTAACAATTAATCTCAAAATTTTTATTTTATTATTCGAATCATTTAACGACCTCACGATAACCCGTCCTAGGGTATGATTATTTTATTTATGATCCGAGTACCAATTAAAATTGATCCCTAACTTCTAATTTTATTTGATTGATATATTTTCTATTATTTATATTCCAGCCCTTTAATTTTTTGTTATTTTAATTTTAGGTTTCGATTAACAATGTTTACATTTCAGTCCTTTAAATTCCAGCTTTTAATTTTATGTAATTTCTTAATTTAAGCTTTAATTTCCTTTTTCTTTTATTTTGGTCTTTTATTTTAAAAAAATTAATTTCAACTCTACATTTTTAACTTATTTCAATTTAGTACATTTATATTTTTTTATTGCTTTTAATTTTGCATTTAATTTCAACTTCCATTTAATTTAGCCTTAGAATTTTAAATTTTAAATTAAACCTTTAGATTTAGATTTATAGCATTTTAGTCTTAATATAGATTACTTAGATTTTAGTTTTAGTCTTTAAATTTAGGGATTTTTTAATTTGGTCCTCGTTTTTGTTAAAGGTTTCATTTTAATTATCCGAATCAAATAATTGATCAAAATAAACTAGGTTAATAATAGAGCCTTCATTTTAGGCCTAATTTCAAAATTTAGTCCTTTAATTTAGGAGAAATCTTAATGTGGTCTTCGCTTTTGCTCGAGGTTCCATTTTAATTTTTTGAATCACATAATTGATTAAAATTGACTAGGTTAATATTAGAACTTTAGGCCTAACTTCAAATTTGGTCCTTTTAATTTAGGGGAATACTTAATTTGGTCTTCGCTTTTGCTCGAGATTCCATTTTAATTATTTGAGTCAACGATAGATTAAAAATGATTTGGATTAATATTTAGAACCTCCTGTTTTAGGTTTAATCCCTTAGGTTCTTTAAATTCCATAATTTGACACTTTAAGTTAGAGAGAAGCTTTAATTAATTCCATTGTTTGGTTACATTTTGTTTGAAAAAAAATAATGTTCATTTATTAGGGGGTTAGTAGTGTATCTCCCGCTTTTGCCCGGGGATGATTGCTATTGATTCTCTAAGTAAATCAAACCTTTTCAAAACTCTACATTATGATTTCTAAATTATGAAGACAATGTCCATTTATTGTGGTTGATAACGAAGTTTCAACTTTTGCTTATGGGTGGTTGTTATTGGTTTTGGTAACTCAACATCCTTTTTTAAATATGCATACATAGTGGATTTTAAATTAAATAAAATTTTGAACTCAAAATTTCCAATTTTAAAATATTGGGTAATCGACTAGGTACCATTTTTTGGGTGCTATGGAGGTGTTAATCCTTCCCCATGTGTAACTGACCTCGGAACCTAATTTTTAATTTTGCATACCAAAACTTGGTATTTTTGATAAAATAAAATGTTTTATTAAATTTACCTGATTTTAGGTGTTCTAATCTCACCTTAAAAATGATTGATGGCAACTCTCATCTTTTCATAAAATCATTTATTTTCCAAAAAACGTCGCATCAATCTTCCCATCAAAAATCGATTACGACAGCTTGGCGAATCCACTGAGGAACTTTTGTTATCTAAAACAAAAAAGAGTGTTGAGCCACGAATCGATTACCCTATATTTTAAGAGTTTAAAATTTTGAGTTCAAGTTTATTTAATTTATAATTCACTATGTTTTTAGAAAACCGGAAAAAAAATCTCTCTATTTAATGCTTTCAATTATTTGAACATAAATAGGATTGTTGCATATCATAGCTCTTCACTCGAGCTCTGTTCTGTCTCACATAAGCAGAAGGAAATGCCACACCACCAAGGAATAATGTTTTTCCTTGTGTAGGCCTAGTAAAGTACTTTTGGAAAGCATTCTTTATGTCTGTCAGGATACCATTTTCCTTGATAGTCATTTTGTGATGTGATCCCCTAGACTGAATTTGTTTCACAAAGTCTGTAACGGCTCAGGATCAAATTCCTTATGTAGCACCCATATCCCGTATACCTTTTCGTACACGAAATATAGATGGTACATCACTTTTAAAATATTTCCCCTTTTAAAAACCCATAAAATTTTGTTTCTAATTTTTCTTCAAACATAACACTTTTAATATAAAACAAAAATATTAATTGAAATATGATAAGAGATTATACTTAAATACAATTCAGAGCATTTTTCATAATTTAATAACATGCTAACTAAAAATTTTCAAAATAAACCAGATTGTCTTATAGTTTCCGACGAATTAACCTTAATTGATGATATTCGTTGCTATGGATGCACTTCTTATTTGATTTGTATCTTCTTTTACCTACGCGTGGAAGCACACACGTTAAGTATTTACTTACTGAGACATAATATTGTAAAGAAATCTTTATGTATACATAAATATGCCATATTTATTTAATTTGTACTAAATCGTATATTCTTTAAGGATCATATAATCCTCCTAAGTTAAACCGTATTCCATTCCCAATTATCTTAATTATTTTCAGTATGCCTAGCATACCTATATTTCTTTATATTTTTATTTTTCCATTTATCTCTTTAATCATTATTCTGTATTTTCATTGAGCATCCATTCATACTTATAATGCACCATTCTGCATTTTTATATATGGCATTCTTTCATGCCAATAATGCACCCATATGCATTTCAATTATGGTATCATTTCATGCCGATAATGCACCCATAGGCATTTTATTTATGACATCCTTTCATGCCCTTTTATAAGCGATTATACATTTCATTTATGGCATTCTTTCATTCCCTTCTATATGTTATTATACATTTCATTTATGGCATCCTTTCATGACCTTCTATAAGTTATTATACATTGTCACATATATAGTTTTTTACTCAAAGGCATTTAACCTTTCATCTAGCTAGCATAATTGACACCTTTCTGTCAAATGCCCAGCTAGGCCTCAAAGGCACTTAGTCTTTCATCTAACTGGCATAATTGACACTTTCTGTCAAATACATAGCCAGGCCTCAAAGGCACTTAGCCTTTCATCTAACTGGCATAATTGATACTTTTCTGTCAAATGCACAGCTAGGCCATTAATCTTTTATTTTATTTTATTTTTAACTGTTTTTACTCTAATAATTAATCATAATATCACTTAACTCTTTCAATTTATTATAAACCTTATACATTTGCACCCTTAGTGCTAACATGGTAATTTACCAACTTCCTATTCATGTTCATTTATTAAAATACACCCGTAGTGCCTATACGGTAGTTCATCAACTCATGATGAATTCTGTGGGTTGCACACATAGTGCCTGTACAGTTATTCATCAACTCATGATGAATTTCGTGGATTTTCACACATAGTGCCTATACAGTTATTCATCAACTCATGATGAATTCTGTGGATTTGCACACATCATGCATGTACAGTTATTCATCAACTCATGACGAATTCCATGGATTTGCACACATAGTGTATGTACGGTTATTCATCAACTCATGATGAATTCCGTGGATTTGCACACATCGTGCCTGTACGATTATTCATCAACTCATGATGAATTTCGTGGATTTACACACATAGTGTCTGTACGTTTTTCATCAACTCATGATGAATTCTGTGGATTTGCACACATCATGCCTGTATGGTTATTCATCAACTCATGATGAATTCCGTGGATTTGCACACATCGTGCCTGTACGATTATTCATCAACTCATGATGAATTCCGTGGATTTCCACATATAGTGCATGTACGATTATTCATCAACTCGTGATGAATTATGTGGATTTGCACACATAGTTCCTATTTGGTAATCACCACATACATATTAAGAAATCATACATATATGATTAGTACAACTTATAGTTACACAGTTAAGTACACTCACCTGGCTATCTTTGCTACTGTATCCAAAATGCAAAGCTGCTTACTCATGTCCTTTGCCCTTGCCCTTCGTTTTGCTTGTTTTAGGATTTTGATTTCGATTTACCCAAGCAATCATTAAATACATGTATAATATCAATTGTTAGTATATTTTCTAACAATTACACTTAAGAATTACTCAATAGAACTTATTATTAACTTTTCTACAACATTATCAACCTATCTTACAATTTCTGATTCCTCAATATTGGTACCCATACCATGGTATCAATACTACTATACTATTGTACCGATACTACGCTATGGTATCGATACCATTTTTGCATTCTGTTTTGAAATGGTATCGATACCATTCTTGCATTCTGTTTTGGAATGGTGTCGATACCTTCCCTTCGACATCGATATTACCCCTTAGGTATAGATACCGATTGAATCAATATCGATACTACTTAGCATATTCATCCTATTTTAACCAGTAGTATCGATACTTCTCTATCAGTCCCGATACTCGTGCCCAGAATTTCTAGTTTTTAACCCGATTATCACCCAAATAGGGTTAAATTTCGTTATATATACACCATACAATGCTACTAAACGCTTCTTTAACTATCCATACTAACATTCCTTCATTTAGCCTCTTAAAACGTCTAAAATCTTTCAAGAACATTCAATTCTAAGAATCATACCACTTTTCCTAATATGTTTTTAATCCTATCCAATGCTTCTAATATCTCAATTACCTCTTTGACAAGTCAAATCTACCAGTAAACATCAATAAACACTCACATATTAACATATCATTTCAAAACCCATTTTCTATAATCTCTATTATTTCCCTTATCTCATAGTTTTAATCCCATCTAATCATTCCTTAAGCTTCTATCATGCTCAAGGTTTCAATAACTAACCAAAAATAAAAGGATAAACCATCAAATTGAAATCTCACCTTTACTATGGGGAAGAGATATTTCCACGGGGAAAAAGAAGAAAAGAGAGAGATGGCTTTTGGTAATTTCTTTTCCACTTTCCCCCTTTCTCTTTAATATCTTATTACAAATGAATTTTAAATTCATTTTCCCCTTAAAGGACCAAAATGCCTTCTTTATTCATCTTTCTATACAATTTAGTTCAAAATACTATTCCAAATCATTTTCTCATCTTTTAGCATTTATTCAAATCAATCCCTAAATTTGAAATCTTTTCAATAAAGTCTCTTATCCAAAATTTGGGGCATTACAATTCTCCCCTTAAGAAAATTCATCCTCAAATTTAAAAATTTTATGAGTTTACCACAATACTTCAACTAGAGAAATCGTTTTGTTACGCGATTTTTGGATGTCTCTAGTCCAAATCTGTATTGGTTATTTTTCATAATTCAATTTTAACCGAATCTCCATTTTCCAAAATAAGAACATGCAATGGATTTGATTGGTGATTAATAAGAAATAACACATGAAAACATTATAGGTTTGTTCCATTTCGAGAGACAAAAGCTAACTGATAAAATATATTAAGGTTAAAAAAATTCGAACTCCGTCCAAACCACAATACTTCCTTCCAAAGCGATACTTTTAGAAAAACTTTATCACTTTCTTGATACTCAACTACTTTTCTCTTTAGATCAGCATAAAACTTTCGTAATGAGCATAACTATAACACCACTCACTATACAATTAATGACATCAATTTTTTTAAGGTACTCGACTACAGCCGACTCTAAATCATGCATAAATAATTCCTATTGTGAGTCTTTAACTTTATTGAGGTATATGCCACAACCTTGCCTTTGTGCATAAGCACACTTTCTAAACCGTTGATAAATGCATTAGTAAAAACCATTTAATCTTTACCCAACTCAAGTTGTATAATCACTAGTATCGTTGTTACAATCCTCTTTAGTATTTTAAAACTCTATTGACCCTTTTTCATTCTACAAAAAGACATATTTTTCCTTAAAACTTGGTTAGCAGCAAAGCTAACGTCGAAAAGTTTTTCACTAACCTTCGATAGTAAACATCAAGCCCTAATGAAATCCAAACGTCATGATCATTCTTTGGGAGTTTCCAATTTACTACAACATAAATTTTTCTTAAGATCTACTCTTATACCTTATGTCGAAACAACATGGCCTAAGGAAACCATCTATGCTAACCAAAGTTTCACATTTGAATAGTTTGGTAACAAGTTCTTCTCTCGAAAAGTCTTATTTAACTGCCAAAATCTATGTATAACCACATAGATTTATCTTTCTTTTCGTTAGAAACACACATATTTCCCAAGATAAAATATACTCGAGTTGATAAAACTATGATCAATCAACTCTTATAATTGAGTCTCTAATTCTCTTGACTCACTTAAGTCATTTAATACTAACTCATAGAAACATGTTCAATACCCTAATAACTATTAACCTTGAATTCCCCTTTCAATATGAAGGTAACTCAATAAATTTACCTGAAAATACATCTATAAATTTCCGTAACCTCTGTATCATTATGAAATAATCGTCTCTAGAGACACACAACTTATATTCAATATGATTTTAACTCATCAAATGATAATTTCATCAGGTTCACCGGGAACATAGCCCATTTATTGATTGTTTACTACCTTTTCAACTCATTTTTGTACCATGACCCACTAGGGTTTACTTCTATCATCTCACTCGAAATTAAGTTACATAGAATACTTTTATTTTAAAATCTTTCATTTCCTTCTTGAGAAAATCCATGTAACTTTCCAGATCCATTTAAAATATTCTCGAACAATTGAAACATTTTATCTCTCAATTATGAAAGTCTAATTATCCACATCATTAAATAAGAAAACATGACAACTTTGTAGCAATAACCTTATAGCAGTTAATGCAAAAATTACACTAGTAACCAAATTTACTCTTAAACAAACTCATAATCACTTGATCCACTAATAATTTATCTTTCTATAAGCTTTTAGTGGTTAATATATTTACCGCTTACTCCTTTCCTCTTACTCAATTAACAACACTTTGAACAATTTAATGTTTCACTTAATTATTTCTCAATTAATTAAGCTTACCTGAAGAAATCTCGGAATCATCACTATATTCAGAAATCTCCTCTGGATCCTCATCCAATTCAACTTCTCTTGTAAACCGTTCAAACTTTTTAATAGATTCCTTAAATACACAATCATCGTTAAACAATGGGGCATTCCGTCCACATAATGGAGAAAAATCCCTAGTAGCTTCTACCCTTTTACGGCATGATACTAAAATCATGTCGGATTCTCTTAGGTCGATTTTGATCTTGACATTCTTTTCAATATCATCTACTCTCTTACCTTTATCCTTAGTTTCCGACATATATTAGAACATAAATAAGAATAATGCTCAAGTTAATAAGGAGTGACATCAATCACACTCTAATTGGCACCCTATCAGTAATTTTGACAATCTTAATGGCATGTAATATTTTTTTCTCAATTCAATTAAACTCGGTTTCGGTCAGGAATTGGCTAAACCTATAGCTCTGATACCAATAAATGTAACATCCATATCCCGTATATCTTTTCGTACACGAAATACATATGTCACATCACTTTTAAAATATTTCCTCTTTTAACCCATAAATTTTTTGTTTCTAATTTTTCTTCAACATAACACTTTTAATATAAAAAATATTAATTGAAATATGATAAAAGATTCTACTTAAATACAATTCAGAGCATTTTTCATACTTTAATTACATGCCAACTAAAAAATTTCAAAATAAACCAGATTGTCTTATAATTACTGATGAGTTAACCTTAATTGATGATATACGTTGCTACAACTGCACTCCTTATTTGATTTATCTCTTCTTTTACCTACGCGTGGAAGCACACACGTTAAGTATTTACTTAGTGAAACAAAATATTGTAAAGAAATCTTTATGTATACATAAATATGCCATATTTATTTAATTCATACTAAATAGTATATTCTTTAAAGATCCTATAATCCTCCTCAATTAAATCGTATTCCATTCCCAATTATCTTAATTATTTTCAGTGTGCTTATCATACTTATCTTTCTTTATATTTTTTCTTTTTCCATTTATCTCTTTAATCATTATTCTTTATTTTCATTGAGCATCCATTCATACTTATAATGCACCATTATGCATTTTTATATATGGCATTCTTTCATGCCAATAATACACACATATGCATTTCAATTATAGTATCCTTTCATGCCGATAATGTACCCATATGCATTTTATTTATGACATCCTTTCATGCCCTTTTATAAGCGATTATACATTTCATTTATGGCATTCTTTCATGCCCTTCTATACGTTATTATACATTGTCACACATCTAGGCTTTTACTCAAAGGCATTTAACCTTTCATCTAACTAGCATAATTGACACATTTCTGTCAAATGCGCAGCTAGGCCTCAAAGGCACTTAGTCTTTCATCTAACTGGCATAATTGACACTTTTCTGTCAAATGCACAACTAGTCCTCAAAGGCACTTAGCCTTTCATCTAACTGGCATAATTGACACTTTTCTATCAAATGCACAGTTAGGCCATTAATCTTTTATTTTATTTTATTTTTAACTATTTTTACTCTAAAATTATTCATAATATCACTTAACTCTTTCAATTTATTATAAACCTTATACATTTGCACCCTTAGTGCTAACATGGTAATTTACCAACTTCTTATTCATGTTCATTTATTAAGATGCACTCGTAGTGCCTATACGATAGTTCATCAACTCATGATAAATTCCGTGGGTTGCACACATCGTGCATATACGGTTATTCATCAACTCATAATGAATTTTGTGGATTTGCACACATAGTGCATGTATGGTTATTCATCAACTCATGATGAATTCCGTGGATTTTCACACATAGTGCCTATAAGGTTATTCATCAACTCATGATGAATTCCGTGGATTTGCACACATCGTGCATGTACGGTTATTCATAAACTCATGATGAATTCCGTGGATTTACACATAGTGCATGTACGGTTATTCATCAACTCACGATGAATTTTGTGGATTTGCACACATTGTGCTTGTACGGTTATTCATCAACTCATAATGAATTCCGTGGATTTGCACACATAATGCCTATATAGTTATTCATCAACTCATGATGAATTTTGTGGATTTACACAAATAGTGCATGTACGGTTATTCATCAACTCATGATGAATTCCGTGGATTTGCACACATCGTGCCTGTACGGTTATTCATCAACTCATGATGAATTTCATGGATTTGCACACATAATGTCTGTACGATTATTCATTAACTCATGATGAATTATGTGGATTTGCACACATAGTGCCTATTTGGTAATCACCACATACATATTAAGAAATCATACATATATGATTAAGATAACATATAGTTACACAATTAAGTGCACTCACCTGGCTATCTTCATTATTGTGTCTAAAATACAAAGTTGTTTACTCAGGTCCTTTGCCTTTGCCTTTGCCCTTCGTTTTGCTTGTTTCGGGATTTTGATTTCGATCTACCCAAGCATCCATTAAATACATGTAAATATCAATTATTAGTATATTTCCTAACAATTACACTTAAACATTACTCAATAGAACCTATTATTAACGTTTCTACAACATTATCAACCTATCTTATAATTTCTGGTTCCTCAGTATCGATACCGTATTGATACCCATACCATGGTATCGATACTATCATACTATAGTACCGATACTACGCTATGGTATCGATACCATTTTTGCATTCTGTTTTGAAATGGTATCGATACCTTCCCTTCGGTATCGATACTGATTGAATCAATATCGATACTACTTAGCATATTCATCATATTTTAACTAGTAGTATCGGTACTACTCTATCAGTACCGATACTTGTGCCCATAATTTCTAATTTTCAACTCGATTATCACCCAAATAGGGTTATATTTCGTTATATATACACCATACAATGCTATTAAACGTTTCTTTAACTATACATACTAACATTCTTTCATTTAGCCTTTTAAAACATCTAAAATCTTTCAAGAACATTCAATTCTAAGAATCACACCACTTTTCCTAATATGTTCTTAATCCTATCCAATGCTTCTAATCTCTCAATTACCTCTTTGACAAGTCAAATCTACTAGTAAACATCAATAAACACTCATATATTAACATATCATTTCAAAACCCATTTTCTATAATCTCCATTATTTCCCTTATCTCATAGTTTTAATCACATCTAATCATTCCTTAAGCTTCTATCATGCTCAAGGCTTCAATAACTACCTAAAAATAAAAGGATAAACCATCAAATTGAAATCTCACCTTTGCTATAGGGAAGAGCTATTTCCACGAGGAAGAAGAAGAAAAGAGAGAGATAGCTTTTGGTAATTTATTTTCCTCTTTCCTCATTTCTCTTTTATAACTGATTACAAATGAATTTTAATTTTATTTTCCCCTTAAAGGACCAAATTTCCCTCTGTATTAATCTTTCTATACAATTCAGTTTAAAATACTATTCCAAATCATTTTCTCATCTTTTAGTATTTATTCAAATCAATCCCCAAATTTGAAAAATTTTCAATAAAATCCCTTATCCAATATTTGGGACATTACACCTTATTTACCTTAGTAGATTATAAAGACAGTTTGGGAACCTTTTTTTAGAACCAAAATCATGTAGCAAATGTAGTAAAACCACATATCTAGAGTCATGTAGATACCCTATGAAAACTATAATGCATGTGGTTAGGGTTTTAAATTTCTTTGTGTTTTATTTACTGTATTTATGGTTTATTTAATTATTTTACACATTTCTTTAATTTGGTTATCATTTTAGCTTTACTAACTCCTTTTTATTTTGATTTGACTATTTATCTTGATTTATTTGTGTATAAACATGGTGTTAATACATGAGTTATTTATCAAAATGAGAATGTTTTCAAAATGACAACGTCGTAGGAAGGGGTAGATAAAATTAATTTTTATATGCTTTGACGTATTAAGATATTGTGTGTTCTTTGAAAGTTGTTCTAGGGTAATTAGCTTGCAATGAACATGTTTCATACATTTCATGCCATGGAAGGTATTGATTCCCGAGTTAACAATCGCATTAGAAGGCTTTCAATATGACAATGTCACTCAAAAATGTAGAATATAAATGCGAAAACGCATTAATGATCCAAAAAGACGCTCAATAAGGCAATCAATGATGGTACGACAAGCTAGAATATGATTAGAGATAGACTTACATTGAAGAAATAAAGCTCAAATGATATAATATAATAAGCATTTGAAAGAAGTTATAATGATGTTGATACAACTAGTAGAAAAGAAATAATATTTTAAGTCGTCAAACACAATACAATGAATGATGACAGTCTCATACGGTTGCTCAACAAGTACATTTCTAAGGAAACGAAGTCGAAGCATTGGAATTGTCCATCAATCCAGGGATAAAAGAAGAATGATTCCTTTCATTTTCGGTCAAAAAGTTAGGAAGTTGAGCAATATAGCGTGATTTGTAGTTTCCATCTGCCTCGGTGTATTGAGACATTGTTTTTCTTTACAAGTTGTTTTATGAAAAATACTTTGGAATCAATAAATTGGTTGCATTTGCACCTTTGCTTCTTTAAGTTTGCATTTCTACATTATGCATTTGTTTTTTGTTTGTTTCAAACTTCTTTTACATGAATTCGATAATGAAAGTATAAGAGTAACTTGTGGAGGATTCCATGACAGAAATTCTGAAAGCAAATCGAAGTCATCTTGGTCGTGTCGAGAGAAATATCGAGAGTTATATATATAATATTAGCAGGGTTAATAGAGTATAAGGACTATAAGAGAAACTTTTCAGAGTTCAACGAGAAATAAAGGATCAAGTGAAGAAATTTCAAGATGAGATAAGAGAGAAAATGTCCAAATTGATGAACATGGTGACTGTTTTGATTCATGAGAGAAAGCTGCCAAATGATCCTGTTGTGTAAGAAAAGACCATGACCTTGAAGGAGAATCTGAATTTTGGTTGTGGGATCAAAGTGACAGTAGCCCATGATAAAGAGATTGTTAAAGGGTAAGATAATCCAAGTCGTATTCAGAAATCAAATCTGGTCTTAGAAAGCATTACTGAATCAACAAGGGTAAAATGGCGATAGAAGATGAAGGTTACCCTATGAAACATGTGCTTCACTCAAAGAAAAGAAGTATAGAAGAAGACCAAAAGATAATAAAAAAGACTAGAAATGATGAGAGTGAAAATAAGAAGGCGCTAAACATCCCAAATTTTCAGTCATATTTAGACTTGTTACCTCATCTCTTCCAAAATCATCTTCTCACACCGATTTTACCAAGGTTTAATGTTTATTAGCGGCCATGTTTGCATGGTACCAAGAATTCATATGGATATCACCTGGATGTTTTTAATTATTCCATAGAGAAATGTAAGGCCTTAAGATTAAAAGTTCATAACCTCATCACAGAAGGGTTACTATACTTCAAAGATGAAAACCCTAAATTACTTGGAGACTCAACTTTTATCAATAAACCTAAGATTATTTAGAGGGAAGAATATCAAGGCCAATCATCTATTAACCTTTTATCAAGTTCTCAATGAAGTGCTCTTGAAGCAAAATTACCTCAGAATTCTCAGTTCCATATATTATATTTTCTATGTACATATTTTTGCTCTAAAAAGCTTGAAGATGAACCAACCGCATCGCGTTATGTCCAACAACCCTTGCCTCTGCATCAAAAGTGGTTTGATGAGTAGGTCTACAGCATAAATCTAGTTGAAACTTTAAAATGTTCAAATGAGGGACATAGTAACATTAAAAGAGAATTTCAAGATCCCCTTGTGCGTGAATTGGAAAAGTGTAAAACAAGGGAGCATTATATTGAAACTCAAATGTTAGAAATTCCTTTCACAATGAAGACGAACACAATCAAACCAAAAGCATGTCATATGAAACAAGAGAAGAAAGAGAAAAATATGGGATCAATAGTAGCATGGAAGAAGTATAATTAGCATATGTGACCCTTAAAATGTCTCAAATGATGAAAGATGAAGAAGATAATAGAACAAGTAAAGATGATATCAAGGAATTTCAAGCTAAGTTTTGAAAGTGAATGGGGCATTAAAATGAAAGGTCATGGATCCTATGAGGGATAAGGCATTCCAGGGTGAACAAATGATATCTTCGTCTACCAACCTTGGGGAACGGTCGCTTTTGCGAGAAAATATCTTGTTTTGTTTGAATCTGTTTTTCATTTTTCTTTGTTTTTAGACTATTTTAAAATTATTTAGTTTAATAAACACTGATTTTTTCCAAACCATGAATAATTAAACAAATTTATTTTTGAAGTTCAATAAATACTAAAATGTTCTTATAGCTTTGACAAGTGATAAGATTGAACCCATTATAAAACAATAATCTTGATCATGCTTCAGAGGATACACCCGAATGGAATTCCATTTTTCTTATAGGATTGAAGATAGCCTTCTTCTCCCAAGACAAATAATACAAAGGCGAGACATTGAGGTATGTTTATGAGCAGACAAAAATGAAGCAACTTTTGTGTATAAAGTTACAAAATTGATTAGATCACACTTCTGTTAAGGACGTTCAATGACAATTATAATATTCACGAATGAAATGGTAAAGTAGATGAATTTAGTCTAGGTTATTTGTTTGGAAATTGGGCTTTAAAGATACAATTTTCTGACTTTCAATGACATCCAGACCATATCATGTTCTTCTTGACAAACTTAAGATATTCTGGAGTTGAATACTAAAAGTTTTAAGGTAAATTTAACATACTCACATATAATCGAAATATGACAAAAAACACAAAATAAAAAGTAGGAAAAAAGCAAAAGCAAGAACATCAAAGTGAATAAAATAAAGGCAATAAAGCCTAAAGGTTTAGGTTAAAATTGAGTTTAGGTGAAAGATGAACTAAGAGAGTTGAGAAACACATGTTATAGTTAACTTCAGACAAACACTTGAGAGTTCTATCTTTAGATCGATATTTTTTCACTACATGTGCTAAAGGAATCTATGAAGCTTGAATAAATGGAAAATTTCAAAGAGCCGAAATATTAGTGCTTTAAAAAATTCTAGCAATTGATTATATTAGTTGTGTCATTTTGTCCGCATCCGATTAAAATGTCAAGCCGAAATAGAGGGGCATGTCACATTATTTGTAAGGACCAAAAAATAAAGAACAATTCGATGATTCAAACGTTATAAAAATAAGAAGCTAACCCAAAGCCTACCCATCAATCTTACCACTTGTTAAATGGTTATATTTTTTAAAATAAATAAATAAATAAAATTTTAATTGATTTGATATCCATTAATGTTGAACTATATTTTGATATAACTATTTAAGGCAAAATGTTTTTGGACTTGAATTGAATTTATTCAAAGTTTTCAAAGTTTTCAAAAATAATTCAAAGTCCTTAAAAGTTTGGAATTGAGCTCAAAACAATTTTCTGAACAAGTATTATCGATACTATTCTTACAATATCTATACCAATTGAACAAGTACCGATATTGTTCATATGGTACCGATACCAAAGGTAAGGGAAGCATCATACTCACTAAGTAGTACTGATACTACCAGTTTTGCTCAGATTTCAGAATGCAAAAATGGTACCGATACCCAAAGGGGTACCGATACTACTATGTATAGTAGTACCGATACCATTGCCATAGTATCGATACCATCAGGCCCCAATGGCTAGTAATGGGTAATTGATTTAAATATTAATAAAGGTAGTACCAATACTCCCTTTAGGAGTACCGATACCCCTTGGTCTGGGTAACTTTATTTTGCACAAAAATTGATCCCCAACGGCTCCAATCAATTTACAATGGCTAGAAACGGCCACAACAACATTCCAACACATAAATACAAGTTCAAGACACTTGAAGAAGGGTTAGAACACATATCAAAACAATCAAACACAAGAGAAGAGCTTTTCACTCTATATTCCAATTCTCTTGTAAATATTTTGTTATTGTGAGCTTTCAATTTGTAAACACCTTCCTTTTTAGAGGTTTTCTTGTTTACGTTTTCTTTCCTTTTGTAAAGGGTTTTGGTTCTATCTTAGCCAATTGAAAAGATGGGGAGTTGTAAATGTTATCTCTTGATCCTTTAAAAAGAAAGAACAAAGTAGTGAATTTGTTAGAAAATCCTTAGTGAGGAGCTAAAGTAGTGGATGTAGACTTGGTTGATAAGTTGAACCACTTTAAATCTTTGTGCCAATTCTTTTTATCTTTTTCTCTCCTTACTCCCTTATCAAATTTCTATCATTTAAACCCCTTTACACTTTTTCAGTTGTCAATTGAGCCTCTTCATTAATCCTAACAATTGGTATCAGAGCTTAACTCATTTAGAAGATTTAATAACCTTGATACGTTCTTAGAAGAAGCTCTACCAATTCCCGACACAATTGAGAAGAAATGGCTTCAACCTCCGGTGTATACTACATTGAAGATTCACAACCGGTCAACAAGTCACCCTACTTCAATGGAGAAAATTATGCCTATTGGAAGAATATGATGATGCTCTTCATTTAAGACAACAATCTAGGAGCTTGGAATTCACTCATTAAAGGATACACCATTCCAACCGATGTGATAGACGATTGGAGTGATGGAGAGAAGAAGAAGTTCCAGTTCAATGCCAAGGCTATGCACATCCTCTTTTATGCATTAGGCCCATATGAATACAGAAGAGTCTCCTCTTGTTCTAATGCCTAAAAGATATGGGATACGCTCTAAGTCACTCATGAGGGAACCAATGAAGTGAGGGAAACCAAGACAAGTCTTCTCAACCATAGCTATAAGAATTTCAAGATGAAACCTGATGAAAACATCAAAGCTATGACGGATATATTTTTCGTGATTGTCAACAATCTCAAAGATTTGGAGAAGTTATCTCCAATGAGAATTTAGTGAGGAAAATGATATACTCTCTTCCAAATTCTTGGCAATCGAAGAAGAAGACGATTATCAAAGCTAAAGACCTAAAGTCTCTCACTCTCGATGAGCTAATTGGTTCTCTACTCACCCATGAGTTGATGGTGAAGGAAGAGGAAGATGATGAAGAAAAGAAGGAAAAGAAGAAGGAGGTTGGAGTTGCCTTTAAATCCACCAATGAAAGCTATGAAGATTCAAGTGAAGAGGTGGATAAAGATGATGATGAAGAAGAAGAGATGGAGAAGCTCTTCAAAAAGTTTAAAAGATTCATGTCTTCCAAGGAAGTGAAGCATGAATCAACCAAGAAGAAGGGTCCCCCGGTGTGCTTTAATTGTCGAAGAAAGGGGCATGTCAAGTATGAATGTCGTCTCCTAAAGAAGAAGGGAACTTCAAAGAAAAAGGCATTTGTGGCATCTTGGAGTGATGAAGATGACTCCAATGATGAAGATGAAGTAGCCAACCTATGCCTCATGGCCAACGAAGATGATTCCGAGGTATCTTCTAACTCAAATAATTTAAATTCACATTCTTTTAATGAGTTACAAGATGCTTATAATGAGTTGTATTTGGAATTTGAGATCATGCATTCCAAATATAAGAAATTAATTGCAAAATTTAAAGTTGAAAATGATTTGATTTTGAAAGCCAAAGTTGATTTTGAAAATCAAAATGAAATTTTAAAAAAATGATTTAGATTTTTCAAAAGTCAAAATCAATGATTTAGAAAAAGAGAATTTTGATATGAAAATTAAGCTAGAGAGCCAAACAAAAGAGAAACAATTAATTTCTCAAAACAACTCATTAAGTTTAAAAATGGTAAAATACTCACATTGTCATTTTTATGGTCACAAGGAACATACTTGTCCTTTGAAAAAGGAAAATGTTTTAAAATTAGACAAGTATGGATTCCTAACGGAACAAGGGGCATTGAAACTAACGTCCAAGGATCAAAAGCAATTTGGATACCAAAATTCAAATAAATGTCTCTTGTAGGTGTATGAGAGCAATGGTGATGAAAATGAAGAAATTGAGATGCTCTAGACACACTCAAAAAGGAATGGGTAACCTTTAAGCTTAATGCTTTTAATTTTGATTATTTGATTGCTCATTTAATTTTAAGCATGCATGAGTTTTGATCTTAACTGAATGTTTTGTTTTTCATCTCATGTATGTTAAAAGGATGTTATGATGAACGTTCTAAAGTTTTAATGATTTTTCATAATTTTAGTTCATCATAATGAATTTTAGTCAAAATTGATTTTCAATGCAAATGATATCTCTCTAACAATTGATATCAACTTTTCAAAAGCTTTGATTTTACAAATTTTAAAAAATTTGACCTAAAATCATGTTTATGCATGTGTTTTAAAATGTTAAAGATATCTCTCTAACAATTGATATCAAATTCTTCAAATGCAAAACATTTTTGAAAAAGCTTTATGCATATGTACTTAATTTCAACTATTGGTATTGCATAAAGTATTTTAGACTTGGATATATTGAATTTCATGAGATACTAACATTTTTGTTATTATTTGTTAAAATTCAATTTTGTTTAAGTGTCAAGATTTTAAAGCTAAATTTTGTTTGGAATGCACTTTTTGAGGGGGAGCTTTGATTTTTCAAATGCTTTTAATGTCAAAAATTAATACTTACTCTCCAATGTTTGTTTGAACTTTAAAGTTGAATTCTTTTTTATTTAACAAAAAGGGGAAGAAGCATTGGTTTGAAAAAATCAATTTCTTAATGAAAAAGGGGGAGCTTAACATTTTCACATATTTTCCAACAATTGATACCTTTTTCACTAAACATTTTAGTATGGGGGAGTTTTGCCAGAAACAATTTTTCAAATGTTTTGTTATATCAAAAAGGGGGAGATTGTTGAACTATATTTTGATAGAACAATTTAAGGCAAAATATTTTTGGACTTGAATTGAATTTATTCAAAGTTTTCAAAAATAATTCAAAGTCCTTAAAAGTTTGGAATTGAGCTCAAAACAATTTTCTGAACAAGTAGTATCGATATTGTTCTTACAGTATCGATACTAATTGAATAAGTACCGATACTGTTCATATGGTATCGATACCAAAGGTGAGGGAAGTGTCAATACTCACTAGATAGTACCGATACTACTAGCTTTGCTCAGAGTTCAGAATGCAAAAATGGTACCGATACCCAAAGGGGTACCGATACTACTATGTATATTAGTATCAATACCATTGCCATAGTATTGATACCATCAGGTCCCAACGACTAGTAATGACTAGTTGATTTAAATATTAACAAAGTTAGTATCGGTACTCCTTTTAGGAGTACCGATACCCCTTGGTCTAGGCAACTTTATTTTGCATGAAAATTGATCCCCAACAGCTCCAAACAACCTCCAACGACTAGAAACGACTAGAAACATTCCAACACATAAATACAAGTTCAAGACACTTGAAGAAGGGTTAGAACACCTATCCAAGCAATCAAACACAAGAGAAGAGCTTTTCACTCTTTATTCCAATTATCTTGTAAATATTTTGTTCTTGTGAGATTTCAATTTATAAACACCTTCCTTTTTAGAGGTTTTCTTGTTTACATTATCTTTCCTTTTGTAAAGGGTTTTAGTTCTATCTTAGCCAATTGAAAAGATAGGGAGTTGTAAGGATTATCTCTTGATCCTTTAAAAAGAAAGAACAAATTAGTGAATTTGTTAGAAAATCCTTGGTGAGGAGCTAAGGTAGTGGATGTAAACTTGGTTGATAAGTTGAACCACTTTAAACCTTTGTTCCAATTCTTTTTATCTTTTTCTCTCCTTACTCCCTTATCCAATTTTTATCATTTAAACCACTTTACACTTTTTCGGTTCTCAATTGAGCCTCTTCATTAATGATTTGTTTCAATTATGAGCCTGAAGTAAGGGGAGCCATTTTGTTTTACAAAATTCTTTCATTATTTTGAATTAAAAAATAATAGAAAGGAGAAAAACTTTTTTAAACAATATGATATCTTGAAAATAAAGGAGATCCTTGATGTTGATGAGGCTTATTCTGCCTCAAATGAAAGTGATGCAAGAATAATGAAGATATTCTCCGACACTTGGAACAATTAAGTTTGAAAGATCAGAAGATTCAAGAATAAAACTTTTCATAATTATTTGTGACATCATCAATAACAAACTAAGAAGCAAACGACCACCTTAATAAGGAGGGGCATGTATTGTTTTATGATTTTTCAGTATCTCAAGTCATAAAAAATGTTCAGGCACTCATGTATTAGATGTATTGATCACTTGTTTGAGCAAGTTTGAAAATAAAAAGTTTTGATAATGATGTTCAAGAGCTCCATAAGTACTCACATTAGGGCATGACCAAAGATGCACATCTTGTTGGGATAACAAGATTCAAATCAAGAATGTATTGAGAATGAACCTCGCCACTCAAAGTATCAGGAGTAAAATATAGAGTCAATAAGAGCTTATTTTGAAAAGAAAAAAATTCATGCTTCAGTTGGTAGAATAGTCTTGAAGAAACAACTCTAATAGAGTAGACGAATTTGAAGATGAAAAATGCATCAAGATCATAAAGTCTGATCGCAACAAGAATTAAATAAAGAGCAATTATTTTGAAATTTTCATAAAGAAACAAAAACAGAGGAGAGAGTAGACATGACAACACGAGCTAATTAGATTATTCTTCAAAAAATGTTAGTTTGAACTCACAAGTTGCCTCGCTGATATAGGGGGCAGGCATTGGACAAGAAGCGATCAAGTGAAGGAAGACCGAGTTTTATACTTTGAAGTCAAAAGAAAATTGAATCAACATTTCTGCATCCCATAAGAACATCATTTGCATAAGAAAAATGTATTACATTTAGATATATTTAATTGCATTCATATCTTCATAAATAGATTCATAATTCTTTACAGATCTTCCAAAGAAAGAGTTCATAATGAGAAGAAATCGTCTGAAGAGAGAGAAGAAGTTCATAATGAAAAGAACTTGTTCACCCTTTTGCTCGATTCTATCACAGAAGGAGATAGATCAGTGTCGACATTTTGTTCAATTCCATCACAGAAGGAGGTAGACCAACATTGTCATTTTTGCTAGATTTCATCACAGAAGGAGGTGGACCAGCATGATCGAAGGAAGAAGAAGTTCATATTGGAGAGCTTGTTCGACCTCAACAATGACCTTTTATGGAAAAATTTACAGTTCATATAGGAGAACTCACACAATCTTTCAAGAAATGAGAAAAACCTTTTGATTTCCTAGAGTGGATGAGTAAATGGTTGAAGATTAATGATGTGATCACGTCCACTTTGGATCCAGAAGTCATGCCACAAGGTCCCATTACTAGATCAAGGGCCAAACAATTCAGGGAGGTACTCTTGACTAAGTGTCTTGAAGCTTTTGATTCATTTGACAACTTGACACACTCCAATGTTAAGTTATATAATGTTTTAATAGCTAAAGAATGACTTAGCATGAACACATCTTTACAATAGATGCACATTGTTATTTAAATATGTTAAGCATGTTAGAATAATCTTGCAATCATATTAAGCATGATTCATCACATTTATATAATGGTAACATACTTATCATTCATTCTATTAGCTCATATGCATTCATTTTAGCTCATATGCATTCATTTTAGCTCTTAGGCTTTAAACACTAGCTCACACATATTATATGATGATATCCTTAGCTCATTACATGTAATCATAGCTCACAATATCATGATCATACACGATAGTAATAGCTCATACCAGCTCAATGCCATTGAATTATCTTGTTTCCTTGCACATGTAGTTACATTGGAGCATGACAAATGTTGGGGCAGTTGGTGGAGTATTTGGACGTCATATGAAGCTCACAAACAGCTCACAAAGAACATAGTAGCTTGTGGAACACTAAGGAAAGCTCAACTCAGTTGGAGGTGCTCAAGGGCAACTAATCTCAACTAGTTGAACTATTTGAAGCTAAGTTGCTAAAAGTGATATCAATAGTAGCTGAATGTAGCTGAATGTAGCTGAATGTGCTGTTATGAAGCTTGCAAGGTCTCGGCTAGGAAGCTCATTCACAATCATCTATTTGCTTGCTAGCTAGCTACACACTCAAGCAAGCTTGGAGGAAGACCCATGCACGCCCAAGATGTTGCACATGACCAGACTTCATCCTATACACAAGGCTATACCACAAGGTTCCCTAGAACACCCATGTGCGTACCATATGGCCAGCAACCATATGCCTTGCATGTGGTCTCTTTTAGGTGCCAAGATGAAGAGTCATCTACCCATTTAGCCAAACATCATTTACTCTCCCATTTGGTGCCAACTTGAAAGGATACAAGTGTTATTCGGCCATGAGACATGTCCCTACATTTCAACCGAAACAACACCTATTTATTCATGTCAACTATGTATTAAATTATGTCTTTTTAGGAAGGCACAAGGGCTGGCTGAACCATCATATACCTATTCGGCCAAGTACCTTCAAAAACTATAAATAGGCTTTCTTATTTCATTTGTAAGCAGACATTTTTCATTAATTAAAGTGAGATTATTCTCTTTACTTAAGTCCTTGTGACTTTTATTGACTTATCAAGTAATTTATTACTTGTGGTGTCAACCCTTTCCCTTTGATACTTGTGGTTCCTATCTCTATATAGATAGTGGGTCCAAGTCCTTATTACCACCCCTTAGAATGGATTTGTAAGGCTAGGTATTTGCTCTCTATAGAATTGGTTCTTCCTTGGTCATTTCTAAGATACTATCCTCTTCAACTTGGAATTGTTTCATCAACCATACCATAACCATATTAATCATCTTCCGCTACCATCTCTTATTTCTTAAATAGCCTACCATTTCACCTTTACATCTACCATCAAACCATCTATTTGAGCCATTCACTTATACAGGTTGTTTTACTTCCTTCTTAGATCCACAATCAATCGAAAAGGTAGAATTACCTTACATCAAGTGGTATCAGAGCTTTGGTCGAAAAAGCAAACGTGCAACAACAACAAAAACAAAAATACAAAAAAAATGCAAGTGAAGAAATCAAAATCCAGCAAAGAAATCAAAGCACTCAAAAGAAGAAATTGAAATCACTCAAAAAGAAGAAGAAAAGAAAGAAAAGTTGAATCACTCATCAACAATTCTCATCACCAAGCCATTCAAGTAAGCTTTTAAATTGATTGTGGTGATAGAAGGTTGTGAAGTGACTTTGTGTAAGTAACCCCTTTATTATCTTCTTTCTAATCTAAGCCACCATTTTCATTATTATTTGCTTTCCATTCCTATTAACCCTTTTTGCAACCGACGCGTAACAAGTAAACTTTACTTGATACAATTTTGAGTAAAGTCATTTAGAACTTGAGATAAAGAGAATTAAAAGGAAAAAAGCTTGAGCGTGTGAGATCAGAAGAGGACTAGTGAAAGCCTTAAAGTCCTAGAGTGCAAACACGAGCGGATTGAGTGACATTCAAGCTTTCTTGGAGTGAACTCGTGAGGCTTTGTGAGAGTATTATTGGTAAGGTCTTATACATATTTCATTTTTCCTTATTTGCTAACATGTCTCTTCCATCCAACATCTTTGTAGTCAAAAGGACTTTGAACATTCAAAGTCAAGAAGATGAGCAAAGAGAAAATATCTTCTATACAAGATGTCACGTGGGAGATAAGGTTTGTGTGGTGATCATTGATGGAGGAAGTTGTACAAATGTAGAAAGTACTCAAATGGTGGAAAAGTTGGGTCTAAAGACTTCCAAGCATCCTCATCCTTACAAACTTCAGTTGCTTAATGATGTGGGGGAAGCCAAGGTAACCAAACAAGTTATTGTCCCTTTCTCAATTGGAAGATACAATGATGAAGTCCTTTGTGACGTGGTGCCCATGAGTGCAAGCCACATTATATTAGTATGTCCTTGGCAGTTTGACAAGAAGGCTACCCATGATGGATTTTCCAAAATATATTCTTTCAAACATCAAGGAAAGAAAATAATATTGGCGTCTCTGCTTCCAAGTCAAGTTCATGAATGTCAAGTGACCCTTAAGTCACGCATAGAAGAATGGGAGAAGGAAAATAAGGCCAAAGAAAGTCATACTCAGAATATGAACATATACGCCAGTAGAGGAGATGTTCAGAAACGTTTATCGACCAAGAAGGCTATACTTATACTTATATATGAGGAAAGTTTTCTACTTACTAACCCTCCTGAAGGCTTGCCTTCTTCTGTTACTAATCTTTTGCAGGAATTTGAAGATATGTTCTCTGAAGAAGTTCCAGATGGATTACTACCAATTAGAGGAATTGAACATCAAATCGATTTCATTCCTGGAGCCACCATTCCTAATAAACTAACATACAGGAGCAATCCCAAGGAAACGAATGAATTACAAAGACAAGTCAAAGAACTACTAGATAAAGGATACATTCGGGAAAGTTTAAGTCCTTGTGATGTACCGGTTCTGGTGGTGCCAAAGAAAGATGGAACTTGGAGAATGTGTGTGGATTGTAGGGCTATGAACCAGATCACTATAAAAAATAGGCACCCTATACCTCGATTAGATGATATTCTTGATTAACTTAGTGGAGCCAACATCTTCTCCAAAATTGACTTGAAAAGTGGCTACCATCAAATCAGAATGAAGGAAGGAGACGAGGGGAAAACAACATTCAAGACTAAACAAGGTTTGTATAAGTGGTTAGTCATGCCTTTTGGCTTGACTAATGCCCCTAGTACCTTTACGCGTCTGATGAACCATGTCCTTTGGTCTTACATTGGTAAGTTTTATGTTGTTTATTTTGATGATATCTTGATATACAGTAAGTCCTTGAATGAGCATGTTGAACATTTAAGGTCTATTCTTAGCACTTTGAGAGAAGAACACTTATATGCTAATCTCAAGAAGTGTGTTTTTTGTACTAACCAAGTTACTTTCTTAGGCTTCATTGTAAGTTCACAGGGATTAACAGTGGATTCAGAGAAGATTAAGGCAATACAAGAATGGCCAAAACCTGTCAACGTCAGTCAAGTTCGAAGTTTCCATGGATTAGCCAGTTTGTACCAAACTTTAGTTCTATTGTCACCCCCTTAACAGGGATTATTAAGAAGAATTCAAACTTCTCTTGGGGCAAAGAACAAGATGAAGCATTCAACGAACTCAAGGATTATTTGACAAAGGCTTCACTATTAGCCTTGCCAAACTTTGAGAAAACATTTGAAGTTGAATGTGATGCCTCTGGAATTGGGATTGGTGTTGTTTTGAGTCAAGAAGGAAAACCAATCGCCTACTTTAGTGAAAAACTAAATGGTGCAACCTTGAACTATCCAACATATGACAAAAAATGTGTGCACTCATTCGAGCATTGGAGACTTGGCAACACTACTTATTGCCAAAGGAATTTGTTATACACACTGACCATGAAGCGTTAAAGCATATCAAGGGACAACACAAACTCAACAAGAGACATGCCAAATGGGTCGAATTCCTTGAGTCATTTCCCTATGTCATCCACTATAAGAAATGAAAGGATAATATTGTGACAGATGCTCTTTCACGCAGGTATGTTTTACTTAACACTTTGGATTCCAAACTCCTTGGTTTTTCATTCATTAAAGAACATTATGCTACTGATTCGGACTTTGGAGAAAGGTATAAGTTATGTGAAACAGGTGCTCATGAAAAATATTATCAGCATGATGGATATCTTTTCAAGGAAGGGAGACTTTGTATCCCACAAGGTTCCATGAGAGAAGTGGTAACCAAAGAAGCACATGAAGGAGGACTTATGGGACACTTTGGCGTTGAGAAGACACTTAGCAATTTGAAAGAACACCTCTTTTGGCCAAAGATGAAAAGGTATGTTGAAAACGTGTGTGAAAGGTGCTTAATATGTAGAACAACAAAGTCAAGAGTCATGCCTCATGGATTGTACATGCCTTTTCCGATACCAACCATGCCATGGGTAGATATCTCAATGGACTTTGTTTTGGGATTACCAAAGACCAAGAGTGGAAAGGATTCAATATATGTGGTGGTCGATCGATTCTCCAAGATTGCTCATTTTATACCATGCCACAAGACCGATGATGCTATTCATATTGTAAACTTATTTTTCCGAGAAATGATAAGGTTACATGGACTTCCTTGAACCATTGTGTCAGATAGAGATGTCAAAATTTTAAGCCACTTTTGAAGGACTTTGTGGAGTAAAGTTGGCACAAAACTAGTATTCTTTACTACATGTCATCTTCAAACAGATGGGCAAACTGAAGTAGCTAATTGAGTTTTGTCAACATTACTTAGATCCATAATCAAGAAGAACATCAAGACTTAGGAAGAATGCCTACCACACGTGGAGTTTTCATATAACCGAACAATTCATTCAGCAACAAAATAATCTCTATTTGAGGTAGTGTATGGTTTCAATCCTTTAACTCTTTTGGACTTATTTCCTTTACCTTGTGATCAAATTGTGAACAAAGATGGAAATGACAAGGCATAATTTGTTAAAAGACTTCATCAGTAAGTCAAGGATAATATTGAAAGAAGAACTCGACAATATGAACATCAAGCAAACAAGGGAAGAAAGAAGATGACTTTTGAAGTAGGTGATTGGGTTTGGGTACACTTTAGAAAGGAAAGGTTCCCAAACCAAAGAAAGACCAAACTATTACCCCGAGGAGATGGCCCATTTTAGATTGTGGAAAAGATCAATGACAATGCATATAAACTAGAGTTGCCCAGTGAGTTTGGTGGTGTAAGTGCTTCATTCAACATATCAGACTTATCATCCTTTTAGGATGAAAACGATTTGGGGACAAATCGCTTAAAAAAAGGGGGATGATGTGATCACGTCCACTTTGGATCCAGAAGTCATGCCACAAGGTCTCATTACTATATCAAGGGCCAAACAAATCAGAGAAGTACTTTTGACAAAGTGTCTTGAAGCTTTTGATTCATTTGACAACTTGACACCCTCCAATGTTAAGTTATATAATGTTTTAATAGCTAAAGAATGACTTAGCATGAACACATCTTTACAATAGATGCACATTGTTATTTAAATATGTTAAGAATGTTAGAATAATCTTGTAATCATATTAAGCATGATTCATCATATTTATATAATGGCAGCATACTTATCATTCGTTTTATTAGCTCATATGCATTCATTTTAGCTCTTAGGGTTTAAACACTAGCTCACACATATTATATGATGATATCCTTAGCTCATTACATGCAATCATAGCTCACAATACCATGATCATACACGACAACATGGTAATTAGCTGAATTACCTTGTTTTCTTGCACATGTAGGTACATTGGAACATGACAAACGTTGGGGTAGCTTGGTGGAGTATTTGGACGTCTCACAAAGAACATGGTAGCTCGTGGAACACTAAGGAAAGCTCAACTCAGCTGGAGGAGCTCAAGGCTAACTATTCTCAACTAGTTGGACTATTTGAAGCTAAGTTGCTAAAAGTGATATCAATAGTAGCTGAATGTAGCTGAATGTGCTGTTATGAAGCTTTCAAGGCCTCGGCTAGGAAGCTCGTTCACAATCAGCCCTTTTCTTGCTAGCTAGTTATACACTCAAGCAGGCTTGGAGGAAGACCCATACACGCCCAAGATGTTGCACATGACCAGCCTTCATCCTATGCACAAGGCTGCACCACAAGGTTCCCTAGAACACCCATGTGCATGCCATATGACCAGAAACCATGTGCCTTGCATGTGGTCTCTTTTAGGTGCTAAGATGAAGAGCCATCTACCCATTCGGCCAAGCATCATTTACTCTCCCATTTGGCGCCAACTTGGAAGGATACAAGTGTTATTCGGCCATGAGACATGTTCTTACATTTCAACCGAACCGACACCTATTTATTCATGTTAATTATGTATTAAATTATGTATTTTTAGGAAGGCATAAGGACTGGCTGAACCATTATGTACCTATTCGGCCAAGTCCCTTCAAAAACTATAAATAGGCTTTCATATTTCATTTGTAAGCAGACATTTTTCATTAATTAAAGTGAGATTATTCTCTTTACTTAAGTCCTTGTGACTTTTATCGACTTATCAAGTAATTTATTACTTGTGGCGTTAACCCCTTCCCTTTGATACTTGTGGTTCCTATCTCTATATAGATAGTGGGTCCAAGTCCTAGTTACCACCCCTTAGAAAGGATTTGTAAGGTTGGGTCTTTGCTCTCTATAGCCTTCGTTCTTCCTTGGTCATTTCTAAGATACTATCCTCTTCAACTTTCCATTGTTTCATCAACCATACCATAGCCATATCAATCATCTTCCGCTACCATCTCTTATTTCTTAAATAGCCTACCATTTCACCTTTACATCTACCACCAAACCATCTAGTTGAGCCATTCACTTATGTAGGTTGTTTTGCTTCCTTCTTAGATCCACAATCAATCAAAAAGGTAGAATTACCTTACATCAATTAATTTTTAGTTGATAAAAAAGAAGAAGAAAAGAAGAGAAAAATGAAAAAAAAAATATAGGAAAAAGAAGAGAGAAAAGGAAAATAAGGAAAATAAAAAATAAATAAATAGATAAAACTACATTATTACATGTGCTAATTAATGGTAATGGTATTTTGCAGATCTAACATATGCGAAATTGGGAAAACTGAGCAAGAAGATTTTCAAATGCAGAGAGACAAATCATTCGATTGAAAATATGGACACGAAAATCAGCAGAAGATCGAAGTGGGACATTGTTGCCATAACAATGGAGTTGCAATCAAATCAGACAAAATTAGACCATTATTCATCTTTGCTTCATTCTTGTTTCACAACAAAAAGCAAAGAGGGGCATGTAACACCTATTTCCCGTATATGTTATCGCATACGAGTCCAGGATGACACATAGAATTTACAAATCAGTCCTTTTTCGAAAACCATTAAAATTTTATTTCTTTCTAAAATAAATTAAATTATTATCAAAGATCTTAAAATATTTCATTTTGAAATCATTAAAAATCATTTCACTAAAATATTAATCATCTAACCTTTATTTAAAAACAGTATTAGCAAATATTATCCATCAAAACCAAGTTCAAATATAACTATTGGAAGTATCATAACCATTTAGTATACATGCCAACTAGTATAATCATCATTCAAAAAGATATCATATTGATTCTAGAGCGGATCTGATCTTCAAAAGTTGATGTTGGGCCTAGCTCCTTACTCTGATCGTTTACAATTACCTACGCGTGAAAATCATCACACGCTAAATATACACTGAGTGAGGCATTAAGTTCTAATAATAAAAATAAATAGAGTAAAATTAGTAATAAAATATATTTATCAAAATATCACATAAATATAAAATATAAAATGTCATATAAAAGATTGACTAAAACTAATTTAACTTATAAAAGTCAATATCATATCAAATAACTTGTAAATAAGCAATTCATATATATATATATATATATATATATATATGTTGCTTTCAATGCCAAATCAAAGTTCTCAATAAAAACTTTATTCCAAATCAAGTAGATATAACCTGTACTTTTCCATCTCACTTCAATTTATGTACTTTTCATTCCATTTCAAATATTTACCTTTTATTTTTATTCATTTCATAGCCCAATGTAAACTAATGAGAATGCAAGGTATGCGAGTATATATTATAATGCACAAGTACTATAGAACACATTATCAATGTGCCACTTAAAGGAATACATCACACTTTCATCTCATATGTACAGGCATCACCGTCACTTAGATGTCAAACTTGTGCCATAAAATGTATTCCTAGTACATTAGCACCATCATCATACAAATGTCAAACTCGTGCTCAATATCATATAATAGCACCACTGTCACACAGATGCCAAACTCATGCTCAATATCATACAATAGCACCACCGTCACACATACATCAAACTCGTGCTCACAATAATGTCGCTGCTAATGGCACCATCGTTACATTCGTGACGTCAAACTCGTGCCAAGTTTCATATAATACTCTAAATCTATGGCATGCCAATTATACCTATGACTCTCAATGCATTTACCATGGGCATTTCCATCATTTCACATATCAAACACTTCTCAAAGCTCTTTACCATAATCAATAAAGGCAAATATCATTTAACAGTATAAAATGCAATGGGCACTTCATACCTTAAATCATTCAAATAAACAATTTGAAAAAGTAATATAAAATATAAAATAAAACAATTTAAAAACAATTTCTTTTTAAATCATTCAAGGTTGACTCTTGAAAGCATAAGTAAAATGTACTCAGCTGGTAATGCCTCACTTGTAATCTTTCTTAGCGTTCCTAGCTTTACTCTTGAACTTTTTCTTTACCTTTAAGCTTTCTTTGATCTTGATATTCATGTTCGTCATTTATACATCACATATAATCCAAAGCATATTAGTATCTTACTAACATAGGCACAATCTAATAATAAAATTCTATAGATACTTATTCAATATTAATTCCATTTCAAAACGTCAATGCTAACCATAGCACTTAAAATATGACTTAATCCTCTTAACATTCATGTCAACTCATAACTCAATTAATCTTTTCAATTTCCAACATCTAACCATTAAAATGAATTCTTTATGAATTCTTCTCAATATTTCCAATTTATTCAAAATGGTATCTTGCCATTTAACTTCAATTAAAAGAATAAAAATTGTGCTCAAACATTCTAATCAAATATTTAAACATTACTCTTCAACTTCTAGTCCATTTTTACTTAAATTCTAAAATTTCCATATTTTGATAACTTGCACTACCTTTAAAGAAGCATTATTCTGTATTGATATACATATTGAAATTTAATTATGTGTCTTCCATTGGAAACTAGACTCGAATATGAATCCAACCATATAAATAACTCCTTCTAATTCAAATTGTACAGTATATAGTGAATTTTCTAATCCAATTTCCAGAATCGATTTTGAGCAGAATCTGATGCTCTGTTTTCTGACCTATTATCGATAAAAAAAAATTTGTATCTTTCATTATACAATTCGAAATCGATCCCTATTTATTAAAAAAAAACTAGATTGACAAGAGAACACAACGGTATAAAAATTATCTTCTAATCATTTTTATAGAATTCCTGGTGATTTTCCAAAATCACTGTCAGATTTAAAACTCTAAACAGATTTTCTTATTTTGTATCCTTAATTTCTTCATCAATTCTTACAACTTGCATCTTGTTCCTTCATCATTTTTACTTATTCAAATCAATCCCAAACATTCCAACATTGTAAAAATATATTCAATTCAATACATTCATATTTGCATAATTACCATTTAATCTCTTATTTCCTAATCCATTCGAATTCAACCATTACACTTTACCAAATTTGCATTTTGATCTTATATCAACTTTTTAACTTAAAATTCAGCATCCAAATATTAAATTTCAGCATTCTAATCACATATTCATACATTAACCTTCAACTTTATGTTCATTTCTATTTCAAACCCAAAATTCTTCTTTTTTATGTTTTGGTCCCTAAACCTTCATAAACTTCCAAATTGGTCCAAATAACTTTCTAAAGCTTGCAAAACCATCCATTCATCATTTATAGCCCTAAGGAAAATTTTACATATTTTTCCCCAATATTTCCCTATGGCCGAATATGAAGGGTCACATAAGACCAACTTTCCAACTTGATAACATGAATTCAACTTCCAAACATTATTTTCATTCATCTACAATCGAACCCCTAACAATTTCAATTCAAACAACCAATTTCCATAAAACCCTAACTTGGCCGAATTGTATATAATCATTTCTAATGATTTCCAATCAACTTTCATACGTGAATATGATTCTACAACTTCCATAACATCATAATTCTTCATCAATTCATAAAACCCTAACATAAACATAAACCCTAGAATTTGGGACTTCATATTCAAGCAAGATTAGTATGCAAAATTGGTGCCAAATGATATAACTCTTTGAATAGAACAATTTTCCTTTCTCGCTCGAATCAAAATTCCTAACCAAAATGCTTGAAAATTTGAAAAGAAAATTTTTCTCTTACCTTAACTATGGTTAGCACGACTTGGAAAAGAAAATAATGAAGAAATCTTGATTTTTCTTCATCTTTCTTAATTAATAATGAATTAAAAATTCATTAAATATCAAATTACTAATTTATCCTTGAAATTTTCATATATTTACCATTTTACCCTTGAATTTCATGATAATTACTAAATTACCATGCTTTCATCATCCCTTACATCATCATAGTCAAACATGAGCAAAAAAATTTGTCATTTTCCAATTTTGCCCTTTCAATTTTCTAACATTTACAATCTAGCCACTAAATCCAACGATCCATATTTAGCATGAAAACATCATCTTAAATACAATAATTATTCAATTTAACACACGGAAATAATATTTTTTGCTTTTTCTTATCATCCTTCAAAATATCTCAAAGTTTGATTCGATTATCCGAATTTTTCTCGAACTTTATCGTTTTATAACCTTTTATATAAAATCCGTACGAAAAATCTGATTCTCATGGATACGTTAACATGTTCAATTATAGGGCCGAATTACACAACTTTTGAAAATTACAACTTGATCCCTAAACTTTTCCCAAGTTTGCACTTTATCCATAAAACTTTTAAAATTTACATTTTGGTCCCTAATTTCATATGAATAATTCAACTTGGATTAAATGCAATCAAAGACCATTTGAAGTTGTTCGTGGTTACGCTATGAGAACTGATTCATAATTATTCGATGGAAAGTAGAGTGATCGGATTAAGGTGTATAGGCCTCGTGGGTTTACAATCAATCTTTAAGTGCACAAAACATTTATTCCTAAACCGACACCAACCAAATCAACTACCAATTACCCAAAGATAAATAAACAAAAACCCAATTTACAAATATCCAAACTAATGTCCATTACATCAGCCCGAATAAGTAACCAGCAACCCATTAATTAATTTACACAGGGGTTCTAAAAAGCCCAAACAAAAAATGTACAAAGGGTGGGTTCCTCCCCCCGTTCTTTTTTCTCTGGAAAAATTGTAACCATTCCCCCCATTCCATTGAAAAAAATACGGCACAAGCAAAAAAATGAAACATTTTGAAGGTTCTGGTCTTATTTTCTTTTTTCTTTAGTGCTTTGTTTTCCTTTTTTTCGAAAACCAATTAGAGTAAAGGGAAAGGGGGTTTAGTTTTTGTTACCTTAGCCAAGGAGCCATCACCGGGAAATGGAGGGTCGATGGTCCGCTGCCGTTTAGGGGGGGAAGTCTCTTTTTTTAGACCCCGTTCAGTTTAGAATAGAAGAGGGGAAGCTGGTGGCCGAGGGAGAGCGGCGTCGACTTATGTCGATTTGAGCTTTGGCCATGGATGTACGAGGGTTTTCGGGCGGAGTTGATGGCATTTGGGGCGTGAATAATCACCGTTTCGCGGCGGCCGGAACGTCGCTGGGCCTTGGGTCTTTGGGATCCTCGGCGGCCGCATAGTAGAGGAGAGTAGAGTTGAGAGATAGGATGTGAGGCTTTAGTTTTTTTAGGTTTAGGGTTAAGTCTAACCAAAATTAGCAAGAATATGTGTTATAATAGGAATTTAGGGTAAATCCTCAGTAGGCCCTTATTTAATTGTCATGTTTTTCTGTTTTGGGCACTGATTTCACTTTTTTTTCTTTTCTTATATGTTTTGAATTTTGGATGCTATTTTTATGAGCTTTCATTTTGGTCACTATTTTTTGTTTATTGTGTTGAGTTTGAGCATATTGATTTCATTTTTTATGTTTTGATCACTTCTCTATGTTCTATTTTTTTTAATTTCAATATGATATTTTTGTTTATTATATTTTGGTCACTCATTCACATTTTGTTTATTTTAATTTTGATGCATTGTTTTGCTTATTTACAATATGGTCACTTGTTTATGATTTTTTTAATTTCAAAATGTTTATTGTTTTTATTACATTTTAGTCCTTATTATTATTAAATATTAAGATTAAATACTTAATACGATCTTGTGGTGACCCACTCTGTAGTATGATACACATTATTTATGCTCCAGGTAAAATTATAACTTATAACTACCAACTTTGCTAATTTCCTACCCACTAACTGCTAACTTTTTATTTTAATATTCAAATCATTTTATGACCTCGTAATGGCCCATCCTAGGTTAAGATTTACGTTATTTATGGTCTAGGTAACAATTAAAATTGACCCTTAACTTCTAATTTTATTCGATTGATATTTTTTTATTATTTACATTTCAGTCCTTTAATTTTTTGTTATTTTAATTTCTAGTTTCGATTATCAATGTTTACATTTTATCCTTTAAACTCCAACTTTTAATTTTCTACAATTTCTTAATTTAAGCTTTAATTTTTGTTTTCTTTTATTTTGGTCTTTAATTTAATAAATTTTAATTTTGGATTTGCATTTTTAACTTATTTAAATTTAGTCATTTTACATTTGTTAATTGTTTTTAGTTTTGCCTTTAATTTCCACTTCAGAATTTTAAATTTTAAATTTTAAATTAAACCTTTAGATTTAGATTTATAGTATTTTAGTCTCAATCTAGATTACTTAGATTTTAGTTTCAGTCTTTAAATTCAGGGATTTTTTTAATTTGGTCCTCACTTTTGCTCGATGTTTCATTTTAATTGTCAAAATCAAATAATTGATCAAAATAGACTAGGTTAATAATATAATCTTCACTTTAGGCCTATTTTCAAATTTAGTCTTTTAATTTAGGAGAATTTTATTTTGTTTAACTTAGGTGAAAATGACTTCTCTCTCCAATAGAAGTCTTAGAGTTGGTTCGCTCCCCACTGGAGAAACCTGGTCTGTTTTCATTGACAATATCAGTAGAAGAGTTGCTAGAGGAACATTAAGGGGAATATTTAATTACCATGGAAATGTGACAAAGGTTTTCACCCCCCCTTGTCAATAATAAACCTAAGTATAGAGAATCCATCTTCATTTTTGTTCGCTTTGCAAGATCGAACGATCAGTTGAAGTTATCATGAAGCTGAACAACATCATGATAGATGATAGAAGGTTGTCAGTTGGGATAGCCAATTACCCAAAGATGAGGAGCCAAAAAACTCCGGCAGGAAGAAATGGTGAAGTGCTAAAGAGGCAAACGGAGGGAACCTCCAGAAAACCAGAGGAGACCGAGGAGCTACTTAAGAAGTTTAATGATGGAAGGTCTTACGAAGAAGCTTTTAGGGGTGTAAAAAGCTTACCCGACCTGTAAAACGGACTGAAACTGACTCGAGTTAAAACTATTTTTGACTTGTGTTGTGGTGATCTGAAACCGACTCGAGTCGGAACTGGTGTTGACCTAAACCCGAGTTGGACATGGAAATTATGGATCTGAATCCGACCTGCACCTGACCTAAGAACAACCTGAACTCGAATTGAACCAAAAATATGATACTCAAACCCGAACTGCATCCGACGGATATGAACCCGAACCCGAGATTGACCTGGTAAATAACTGGTATTACCCGACCTGTTGTAACATCCTGAAATTCGGGTAAATGACTAAAATGAGAATTTTTGAAATTTAAAGATCAAGTTAGGAAAATTAAAAAGTTCAAAGATTTAAATAGGAATATTTCAGTATTGGATTAAAGGGTAAATATGAAAGGATTATAAGGGTAGTATGGTAATTTAGATTAAAGGATATTTTTATCTCCATATTTAGGGAGATAACACGTAGGGAATGAGGAAAAAGATCCAGAAAATTATTTCTTGCTTTCTTCTTCTTCCTCTCGTGGCTCCAACTCTAAAGGTAAGTTGATTTCAGTTGATTGATTTCTTGAATTTATGGGTTGGGTTGGAGTATTTGGGTGTTATATAAGCTTAAGAAAAGCTTATATAAGCTTAAAACATTAAGAAGATTAGCAATGAAAATCTATTACAGGTTTAGAAATGAACTTTTGATTTAAAAAGGTTTTTGAAGTAATAATGATGAATTTGACTGGTCAAGAGTATAACTAAGAAGTTAGAGGTGATAGAAATGAATTTAGAACACATGGAAAATTTGGTGAAATTATTTGATTTAAGAATTATGGTTAGTTATGAGAAATGGTAAAGTGTTATAGTGTTATAAGAAGGTTTAAATATGTATAGATAAGTTTTAAGGCATAAGAAGAGGTTAACAAGTAGAGTTTGCGGGCAAATTGTTAAATTTTTGGGTGAAAAAGTCTGTTTTGGGCAGGGTCTATCGCTACTATATGAACAGGTACCGATACACTAAGACCAATTTTAAAGAACATCTTAATGGTGTATTGATACATTAAGGAGTGAATCGATACCCCCTTTAAACGAAAAGTTTCGAATATAATTTGTGTACCGATACAAAAGCAGTGTATCAATACCTCAGTAAAGAATGTACCGATACACTATAGTGTGTACCGATACACTTCAAAGGGAAAAGAGAAATAGATCTTTCCTTTAGTCTAAGAAATGAAAAATTAGAGTATATCAATTGGAATACTGACATGTATCAATACATGATTGTGTAGACATTGATTGAAAGCAAAGTTCGGATAAGTCGTCAGAGTAAGATTAACAAGAAAGAACGAGAACTTGATAGTTTCCATTGAGACCCAGGTGAGTACATGTTTTAAGATTGGGTTAAGTAAGGGAATTAAGACTTGTGATAAGTCTAATTCCGATTGTAAGCTATATGGATATTGAAATATAAGCATGTAGTGTTATGATGTAGATGTATAAGAATAAAAGTATGTGATTTATATGAATATATGATAGCATGAGTCGAAGTATGATTAGGATTGTATACTATGTGAATGTGCATTGCTTGCGTTACATGTTATGTAATATGCATTTATGTGATAATGATCTATGAAACAATACAAGAATGTTACATATGTTATTTGATAATAAGTCATAAGATTACATGCATATGTAATATAAGTTATAAGATGAGAAAATATGTGTTTATATATATATGAGAAGATATAAGAACAAGAAACAAGCCAAGTGATATATGAATATGGAATCATATGAAAACGTGACATGAGCTACGTGATGACATGTTATGTAAATACAAGAACTTGTGATATGATATATGTGATAAGAAACCTTGAGCTTATATGTGTATATGATATGAATGTGTGATAATGTGATAATATAATAATAATTCCCATTTATGTGTATGAGAGCTAGGGGTATAGTTGGCATGCCAAGAGTCGAGGGTTCTACATGGTCCTTCGGGACATATATGTTCTATGTGGTCCTTCGAGAGATAGTGGTAATTCGGGACATAGTAGTCCTACGGGACAAATTCTACACGCCCCTAGTGGGAATTATACGAGCTGCGGAGACAACATATGTGCACAACCTCTATGTACTCACATACCTTAAGTTCTCAGAAGTACGCATGGGCTTTAAAAAGAATAAATAATTTGATATGATGATATGCGTGTTTCTCGTGAAATGGTATATGTGATATATGACATGTATAAGTGATAAGTTAGGATCATATGATAATAATGATAACAAGTGGATATGTGTAATTTGTTATATGAGATGTTATGTGTTTGTGTATGATATGATCATAGTATTGTTCATGTATTGAGGTGGTTTAGAGATTATATAATATTTTCATGTTAAGTATATTGCTCATATGATAGAAAGGAATTAGTTAGAATAAAATAAGTAATAATAAGCTTGTTTATAATGGTTTAAATATGTATGTAAGTAGAATGTGTATTATATGGTATGTACATGCATTTGTTGATTACATATGTATTTACATGTCTCACTAAGTCTATGACGTAGCCTGTAAGTGTCTTATGCATAGGTGTTGATAAGCAAGAGGATAACGCCTAGTGCCAGCAAAACAACATATCTCCGCTCAAAGATCATATCAGAAATCTATTGTAAAGTATGTTCTATTATGTAAATTAGTATGTTGGCATGTAAACTAAGTTATTAAGGATGTATGCTCTGATGGATTTTGTTAAACGTTTTGAACATGTTTTATGTAAAAAGAATAACTTTATAGAATGGAAGTTTGAAAATTTCTATGGTTTTGTTTTATAAAAGTATATGTTTTGACTAGCCAATGTGACACCTCGGATTCATATCCGGGTTGGATACGGGTTGGGGGTGTTACATTTAATGGTATCATAGCTAAGTTTTAGCCTATTTTAGGCTTAAACCGAAGTTAAAAGTGTTTTGAAAAGGTATACACGCCAATAAAAAGTGAAAGTTTCTTATCTGATAGGGTCATGAGTATGTTGTTTTCTAATAGAATTATATGATTATGTATTAGATGTCTGATCGTGAGAGTTCCCGAAGTGAAAGAAGAAGAGATACACCTGGAGGTAGTAGTAATTCAGCTGCCCTAGCCAGGCAGGATGAAGAGAAAACGCCTCCAGAAGTACCAGTGAGAGATCAAGGGTTATTTTTTGGGACGTTAAAAGTTATTTTGTCGCGTTTTCAACCCTTTGTGCCCCAGCTCCTCGAATGAATATAGCTAAGGAATTGAAAGGTTTAGAACCATCTGAGTTTAAGGGTGAAGCTGTGAAAGATCTGGTTGCTACAGATCTTTGGTTGAACGATGTCAAGATAATGTTGGATGGGCTCCACTGTTCTGGCGTGGAGAAATTAGATGGAATAGTTTCGTTGTTGTGGGGACAAGCTAGAATATAGTGGACAAATGTTACCATGAGATTAAGAAGTGATCAAGTGACCTAGTTATTCTTCTTGGAAGAATTCAAGCGTAATTACATTGGTGATCAATATATCAGACAAATGAAACAAGAATTTCTGAATTTGAAACAAGGGAATTATACAGTGTATGAATATGAATGTGAGTTTAATAAGTTAAGTCATTTTGCTGTTGAACTTATTCCGACTGAGAAAGATGTGTGTGATTGGTTTATAGAGGGTTTATAGAGGGTTTACACCCTAGGCTAAGAGAGTCGTTGATAGCCTTGAATTTTTCATCGTTTCAATAAGTGGTTAATCGAGCTAAAGCTCTAGAAAGAGCTCAGAGTAAGAGATTTAAAGAACAGAAAGTTCAGAAGTCTAAGAGAATGGGTGCTTCGTCGAGTTCCTTGCCATCAAAGAAAAATAGAGAATGGGATTCTCCAACTTAGGATATGTTGGAATCATATATTGTTACTGATAGAAGATCAAATCTCAGTCAAGTCAGGCAATGTTCATATTGTGGAAAAAATCATACATAAGTATGTAGAGTGATTTCAGGAGCCTGTTTTAGATGCGATGATGTTGGACATTTCATTCGAGATTGTCCACTTATAACTGAAGAGACGATACAGAAAGAAAGATCTACTGTGGTATCTCAAAGAATTAGGGGTAGAGGTCGTAGAAGAAATCAATCGGAGTCATTCACTCAACATGAGATGCAACCAACTGCATAAGTTTATAATTTAAGGATCGATGAAGATGTTGAGGATTCAGGGATTCTTGTAGGTAAATCTCAATATTATGGTAAAGTAGTTGGTTTTAATAGATTTGGGAATCAGCATAGTATTTTGTAAGTGGTAATTAGAAGGAGAATTGAAAGATTTGATTTGAAACAATAAGTAACAAATTGTTTCCAAGTGAATAGGTTGTGTTGAGTTTGTGTATAGTATGAGTAAAAGCAATATGTATGGAGTAATATATATGAGTATAAGGTTAATAGTAAGGGTAAGCTAAGAATTATTGAGTATTATAAAGGATTGCTTTATCTCGTGGTGAAGTAAAAATTTGAGGATGAATTTTTTTAAAAGGAGGGCAAATTTGTAATATCCTGAAATTAGGGTCAGTGACTAAAATGAGAATTTTTGAAATTTGGGGATCAAGTTAGGAAAATTAAAAAGTTCAAGGATTTAAATAAGAATATTTTAGTATTAGATTAAAGGGCAAATATGAAAGGATTATAAGGGTAGTATGGTAATTTGGATTAAAGGATATTTTTATCTCCCTATTTAGGGAGATAACACGTGGGTAGGAGGAAAAAGATCTAAAAGCTTGTTTCTTGCTTTCTTCTTCTTCCTCTCGTGGCTCTAGCTCTAAAGGTAAGTTGATTTCAGTTGATTAATTTCTTGAATTTATGGGTTGGGTTGGAGTATTTGAGTGTTATATAAGCTCAAGGAAAGCTTATATAAGCAAGTTTATATAAGCTTAAAACATTAAGAAGAGAGGATTATTAATGAAATTTTATTAAGGGTTTAGAAATGAACTTTTGATTTAAAGAGGTTTTTAAAGTAATAATGATGAATTTGACTTGTCAATGGTATAACTAAGAAGTTAGAGGTGATAGAAATGAATTTAGAATAAATGGAAATTTTGATGAAATTCTTTGATTCAAGAATTATGGTTAGTTATGAGAAATGGTGAAGCGTTATAGTGTTATACGAAGGTTTAAATATGTATAGATAAGTTATAAGGCATAAGAAGGTGTTAATAAGTAGAATTTGGGGGCAAAGTGTTAAATTTTTGGGTGAAAAAGTTTGTTCTGGGCAGAGTGTATCGATACCCTATAAACAGGTACCGATACAATAAGACCAATTTTGAAGAACATCTTCATGGTGCATCGATACATTAAGGAGTGTATCGATACCCCCTTTAAACGAAAAGTTTCAAATATAATTTGTGTACCTATACAAAAGCAGTGTATCGATACCTCAGTAAAGAATGTACCGATACACTTCAAAGGGAAAATAGAAATAGATCGTTCCTTTAGTCTAAAAAATGAAAGATTAAAGTATATCAATTGGAATACTGACATATATCAATACATGATTGTGTGGACATTAATTGAAAGTAAAGTTCAGATAGGTCGTGAGAGTAAGATTTGCAAGAAATAACAAGAACTTGATAGTGTCCATTAAGACCCAAGTGAGTACATGTTTTAAGATTGGGTTACGTAAGGAAATTAAGACTTGTGATAAGTCTAATTCCGATTGTAAGCTATATGGATATTGAAATATAAGCATGTAGTGTTATGATGTAGATGTATAGGAATAAAGGTATCTGATTTTTATGAATATATGATAGCATGAGTCGAGGTATGATTAGGATTGTATACTATGTGAATGTTCCTTGCTTGCATTACATGTTATGTAATATGCATTTATGTGATAATGATCTATGCCACAATACAAGAATGTTACCTAAGATATTTGATAATAAGTCATAAGATTACATGCATATGTAATATAAGTTATAAGATGAGGAGATATGTGTTTATATGTATATGAGAAGATATAAGAACAAGAAACAAGCCAAGTGATATGTGAATATGGAATCAGATGAAAACGTGACATGAGCTACGTGATGACATGTTATGTAAATACAATAACTTGTGATATGATATATTTGATAAGAATCCTTGAGTTTATATGTGTTTATGATATGAATGTCTGAAAATGTGATAATATAATAATAATGCCCATGTTATGTGTATGAGAGCTAGGGGTATAGTTGGCATGCCAAGAGTCGAGGGTTCTATGTAGTCCTTCGGGACATATGTGTTCTATGTGCTCCTTCAGAACATAATGGACATTCGGGACATAGTGGTCCTACGGGACAAATTCTACGCGCCCCTAGTGGAAATTATACGAGTTGTGGTGACAGCATATGTGCACAACCTCTATGTACTTACATACCTTAAGTTCTCAGAAGTGTGCATGGGCTTTAAAAAGAATAAATAATTTGATATGATGATATGTGTGTTTCTCGTGAAATGGTATATATGATATAAGACATGTATAAGTGATAAGGATCATATAATAATAATGATAACAAGTGCATATGTGTAATTTGTGATATGAGATGCTATGTGTTTGTGTATGATATGATCATTGTAATTGTTCAAGTATTGAGGTGGTTTAGAGATTATATAATATGTTCATGTTAGGTATATGCTCATATGATAGAAAGGAATTAGTTAATAAAATAAGTAATGATAAGCATGTTTATAATGGTTTAAATATGTATGTAAGTAGAATGTGTATTATATGGTATGTACATGCATTTGTTGATTACATATGTATTTACATGTCTCACTAAGTCTATGACTTAGCGTGTAAGTGTCTTACACGTAGGTGTTGATAAGTAAGAGGATAACGCTTAATGCCAACAGAACAACATATATCCGCTCAAAAATCAGATCATAAATCTTTTTTAAAGTATGTTCTGTTATGTAAATTAGTATGTTGGCATGTAAACTAAGTTATTAAGGATGTATGCTCTGATGGATTTTGTTAACGTTTTGAACATGTTTTATGTAAAAAGAATAACTTTATAGAATGGAAGTTTGAAAATTTCTATGGTTTTTTTATAAAAGTATATGTTTTGACTAGTCAATGTGACACCTCGAATTTGTATCCGGTTGGATACAGGTTGGGGGTGTTACACCTATTTTCAACCTAACCTGTTATGAACCTGACTTGTAATTGACTCAACCTGTAAATGATCTGACATGTTGTTAAAGTGATATGATATTTACCTTACTTATAAGTAATAAGTTACAATTAATATAATTATGTTATTTTAAATTTATAAGAAATTTATGATAATTAAATTAATATGATTACTCTTTGAAATTTAATTTTTATATTAATTATAATTTGTATATTATAAATTTAGTTTTTATGTTAATTCCAATTCTTTATATTATTTATAATTCTTATATTATAAATTTTATTATAATCACTAAATTAAATTTAGATATTGTCTTATTGAACATGATTTATTAAATTATATAAATTGAGTTAAAATATTCATAAATCTAATTTACTTTTAATGTGAAAATTGATTAATAATTTAAGTATAACTTAACTCTAAATTTTAAAATAAAATATATTAGTTGAAATGATGAACTTATTAAAGATTTGAAACTTGAATAACATAACAAATACTAAAACAAAAAATTTATAAATGAAATTAATTTTATCACACTTGAGTACAATAAAATTACAATAAAATCAACTAAACAAAATAAATTTATGTTGAAATAATGCTCTCAGGTCTTATAGCTAAGGTTTTACAAGGCTAAAAGCCTAACTATATTACCAGAAATATCATCATCGAGCCTTTATACCTAAATGCTGCCAACATGTTTAATTATGGGCAACTTTATAGCTTTAAAAGTCAAAATGCCACCAACATAATTTAACATGAGTAACTATTTAGATAAGAATTTATAAGGTTCAAAAATTGATTTAAGTCAGACCAACAACAATAATTTACAAGGCATCAGTGAGTAATAGACAGCAGCAACCGGCAAGCATCACTATACCAATTCAGCAAGCATCATTGCATCAATTCAGCCAGCATCATGTATTAAGAAAACATACAATCAGTGGTAAAGCCAAAGAAAATTCGATGGCCAACAGTGCCAAACATTTCCGACTTTACAAACAATATAAAATAGAATAAAACAGAATCAAGCACCAACTATTGCTTCTTGTAAGGCACCCTACAAAAAAAAAAGAATTATTAATGAACTATTTGAAACTTTTATTAAATAAATAATAAATATAAAATATTAAGTTACCTTTGAAGGAAATAAAGAAGACAGAATCTCCAATTCCAATGGTTTCAGTGACCATTAGACACCCTAAAAATTAAAAGGAAAATTAAAAAATTAATAAACAATTTGAAATATTAATGACATTAACATAAATAACATTTGGATTACCTTTACATAGAAGACTAGTTAACCACAGTAAGATATTCTTCATCCTTATCCTCCGAATCAAAACCATACAACCAATTACGGGTTTTACAAAAATCTCAACATTTTTAGGTAAGAGTTTATCTCTTAATTTGTTCAAAATTTGACCCCCCAAACGAAAGGACGATTCATATGCAACTGAAGTAATTGGAATAGCCAATATATCTCTTTCCATGCGAGAAAGTATTGAATATGACATACTTTGATTTTTCCAATAATCCAAAATATCAAAGTCAGTTTCTCCAGTATGAGGGATAAGATGCAAACTGATGTAAGAATCAACATCAGATCATCCACTCCTTGAAGCAGCTAAATTGGCATCAAAAGTTTGAAAAATAAGACAAAAATTAGTAAATGAAAACATGAAATAAATAATATAAAATTCAACTTAAATTGTAATAACTAACCTGAAATAGATCTTATTTTCTAAATGATCGAGGCCGACTGGAACTTAAGTCACTTCTGCCTAAGGATGTGTTACTTTGGACAGAAGAAGAAGAGGAAGAACCACAAGGTGTATTTTTTGAATAAAATACATATAACTCAAGAAACTCATTATAAATGAGACTTACCCTCCTTTGAAACTCATCCTCAACATAAAGAACATTGTACAACTCTTTCAGAAGTTATAATTTATATCGAGGATCAAGTAAAACAACAGTTTAATAACAGAATAATCATTTACCTTCAAGCCTTTTTGAACTATCAAGTTTAAAATATGGGCAGCACACTTATATGGAAGTACTTACCATTGCAGGGAAGAGGAGAATGACATTCAATCATCTTTCAGTCTTCTGGTCATTTTATCATTGCAGAAGCTTTTCATGCTCCAACATGCAATACTTAGTAACATTATACCTAGATATACCCTTAAAAGAGGAATTAAGGTATGATGCAAATCCCTAAGTTTTTCACGCTTAACAATATTATATGCAATAACCATGACACATAATAGCCTCAGCAAACATTTCACAATATTTGTTTTGATCAAAAGAACTTACCAAAGAAGGACTTTAACAAGACATTCCTTATAAGATTGGAATTTCTCAGTATGCCTTCTAGGATTAGATGTACCAATATAATAATCAGCTTTATACCTTTTATTTTTGTAATACTTACACTCGGCATAAACAAAACCATCGACATATTTGATGAAGGTGTAATGCTCCCAAATAGGAGAAGTTATTATCCCAAACTCAGTTGAACATTTAGCCTTCCTCTTATATGATTTATTGATATCAACTGCTTCTGACAGTATATCATTTACATCAATAGCTTTATACCAGTATATATATATATATATATATATATATATATCAAGAATATACAAAAAGAGAAATGGGCAGTTTACCTCTTTCAAAATGTTCTGCATTCTGATCTGTTGGGTTTTCTCCTACAAAACAAATAAAAAATATATTAATTCGAATATTAAAATAAAAATAAAAAAAAGAAAAAAAGAATGAGAAATACCTGGATTTAGATTCGGATTTAGGTTCGGGTTTGGGTTCGAGTTTGGATTCGGGTTTGGATTTGGGTTTGGGTTTGGATTTGGCTTCAGGTTTAGATATGGATTGGGTTCGAGTTTGGGTTTGGGATCGGGTTTGGGTTTGGGTTTTGGTTAGGGTTTAGGTTAGGGGTTAGAAAGATGAACAGTGGTGGGTTTGATCTAAACAAATATTTTGGGTTTCGATTATCAGTGTTTGTAAGGATCAAAGAAGGGTTTCGGGATGAACATGGATGAATTGATGTTTGGGTTTGGTGTTTGATCGGAAAAAATGAAGTTGGTTTTAAGTTTTGGGTGTTTGTAAGGGTTTGGGGAAGAATATGTATGAACTTTTGGGTGTTTGAAAAAAAAGAATGGGTTTAGGTTTTGGTGTTTGCGAAGATCAAATAATGGTTTGGGGAAGAACTGTGATGAACTCGTATGAACACGAGATGAATTTTTGGGTGTTTGATAAAAAAACACAAAATGGTTTGGGTTTTGGAGTTTTTGAAGATCAAAGGAGGGTTTTTGGGATGAACAAGTTATGAACATGGATAAATTTCTAGAAAGAATGCAGAGGATTTTGAGAGAATCGGAGAGTTAGAGAGAAAGAGCAAAATAACAAACTGAGAAAAAGAAAGGAAATGGCTTAAAAATGAAAAAAATTGCCTTTTATACGGGTTCGTTTGGGTTTTAACTCATGTGTTTTAACTTCATTTGGCATTGTAGCATTGCCTCCTAGTTTTAAATTTGTTCAATTTAGTCCAAATTTAATGATGCAATATATTAATTTAAGCTTAATATTTCAAATTTCTTCAATTTAGTTCAAATTAATGTTACAATTTATTAATTTAAGCTTCATATTTAAAATTGTTCAATTTGATCCTTATATATTTTCCAATTCTTTTAATTAATATATATGTTTATATTAATAATTAATATAGGTTATATATACTAATGAACTATATAATATATAGTTTATATATACTAATGAACTATATATAATGTATAGTTTATACATACCATATAATTTATATATATATAGTTTATATATACTAATACTATATAATATAGTTTGTATATACCATATACTTTATATATAGTTTTTTATATAGTTCATATGTAAACTATATAGTATATATAAAATATATATGTAGTATATACTATATAAATCGTTTATTAATTAATATATTCAACTATATAGTATTAATACATATAATATATACTTTGAATTTATATAGTATAAATTATATAAACATAAATTATATTATATAGTATATAAATATCAACTATAGTATATAGTTTATATGGTTTTTATTTATAGTTTATTTGTAAATTATACTATATAGTATATATAGTTTTTATATAGAGAAAATCGCCTCAGTGACCAAAAATGCCTTATAATATACGATTTTAACCAACTTTTTCCGGATTTGCCAAAATGACCAACAAAATCGCAATGCGATCGCTAATTCGCAACGCGATCTCCATTATCGCAAATTCGCGTTGCATTTCGCGTTGCGATAGTTGGAAATCGCGTTGCGATGGTCTACAGTGTCGTTGCGATTTTCCCAATTCGCAATGCGAATAAGTAAATCGCAACGCGAATTGGAAAAATCGTAATGCGATACTGACTATCGCAATGCGATACTTACTATCGCAATGCGATAATACAAAATTGCAACGAGATACTGACTTTCGCAACGCGATTCTGACTTTCGTAACGCGATTTACATAGCGCCATTCGTATTAACGCGTATTTGTTTTTTCAAATTCCAAACACGAATTTTTTCTTAATAAATCGGAAACTGAACCGTCCACAGTAATCACAACTCATAACCTCAAACCCAAAATCACAACACTCAGTCCCATCTCCATCTCTCACTCTCTACGGCGAAATCCGTCCCCATCTCCGAAGATTTCCGTCCCCATCACCGGCGAAATCCCTCACAACCATTCACAGTCAAAAATCCCTCACAATCATTCAGAAATGAAAAATCAACCTCCGAGGGTTAGTTTTTTTTGTTGTTGAAATTTTTGCATTATTTTAGGTTTTTCATATTGAGATTGATGATAAGTTTACTAGTAATTTCAATAATAGATTAACCATTTCACTTAGATTTCTTATTAAATTCATTCGATTGCTGCCAATACTGCTAAACTGTTTAGCCTGTGAAGTTAGTATTTGTCTTTGTTTTGTCTTTTGGTTGAAGTAATGCAGAAGAAGAATAGTTTCGAGAATGAAAATCGCAACGCGGAAATAACTATCGCAATGAGAGAATCGCAACGCGAAATAAAAACCAACGCGAAACAAAAATCGCATTGCGATTTTCATTTCACGTTGCGATTCTCTCGTCGCGATAGTCATTTCGCGTTGCGATTCTCTCGTTGCGATAGTCATTTCCGCATTGCGATTCTCATTATCTCGTTGCGATTTTCATTTCAACCAAAAGACAAAACAGTGTTGCAAATTTTAGTTTCAAGAATAACTACTATTTATGTTTATTGTTTTTGGTATATCTTGACAGTGTAGTTTTTGGTATATCTAACTTGGTATGTTTATTATTTTTTTGTAGAAATTTTTTTCGGCTTCATTGACATTAAGGAATAAAGTTAGCCTAGCCACTACAATTGCTTCGAAGCTTTCACCTGCACAAAGAAAATTGTTTGAAGAAACCTGCTTCGGGCCATGGCTGAGAGTACAACATCCGGGTGGAGATGCTAGTTTGACCCATTTGTGCTTCAGACCATGACTAGCGATCTACCCGACAGTATACAACGTGGTGGAAGAGATATGGTTTCATTTTCCACCGGCGTATACTTGTTTTGGGCGGAAGGAGTTCTGCTTAATCACTGGTCTACGATTCGGACACGATGATGTAGGCCGGTACACTCGTCATATCACCGCCCATCATGGTTATCCAGGGTTTTTCCTGATGAGTCAATAGAGAAGCCGAACTTACGTCGACGACATGAAGAAATTGTTTAATAAGAAAGATGGTTTTACTTGGATGAATGACGTCGATGTTGTCCGAGTATGCCTTCTACTACTTTTGTATGCCGGCTTTTTAGGCAGAGGCCAGACAACCTATTCCTCAGGAGCTAATATTATTGGTAGAGGACCTAAATGCATGGAATCTGTTTCCATGGGTTCGTATATATGGAAAGCTACCTGGACTAAGTTGTCGTCTGCCTTTGATGACCGTAAAGTTTGTGGAGCGATGGGTCGAAATACACTTTGTCAGGCTTTGTTTGGGCCTTTAAGGTAAGAATTTCTATATAATGTTTTCAAAATTATAATTAATTATTTAACAATTACTAATGTTTGTTATTATATTGTTTGTAGATTTGGATATTCGAGGCCTTTCCCGCCATGAAGACATATGCAATAAAAACTTCAAATGATATTCCCAGGGCTATTTCCTGGAAGAGGAAAGTCTGTTGGATTGGGAAGACTTAATACCATATGCGACAATAAATAATGTAAGTTAACACAAATACTATCATATAAAACAAGTTATTAATAGTAGACGTTTAACTTTGTTTGAGTTTTTATATTTTTAGGAGGCCAACATTCCATTAATGAGACTGACACCCACGGAGGCTGAGCTTGCCACTGATTGGTGGCAAGCTAGTCAGCGTTTCTTGATGGCACGAATGATGAGCAGCCTCCACTTCCTCCACTTCGAGAGCCATCACCTCACCCAGAGCCATCACCTGATCGACCCGACTATACACCTCTACAACGAGAGCCATCACCTATCCCGTCACATCATCGAGCCTCTTCTCCACCATCACCTCATGATAGGCGACCGACAAAGATGCCACGACTTCTATCTCCCTATTCTCCACCTCCACGGGATGAGTCAAGGGTGTTACGTGATGAGGTCAATGCCTTGCGTGAGGAGATCGGTACTCTACTCGATAACGATGGTGCATGGCGTGTGGAGGTGTCTACTTTACGTGGTGAGGTTGCCGCTCTACGTGAGATGGTAGTATCGTTGCAGAATGAGGTTCATACTCTACGCAACGAGGTAAGTTTAAGATTTTCCATATTTAACTTGATGATAAATTTACTCGTAATTTCACTTAAATTAACCATTTCACTTAAATTAACCATTTCACTTAGATTGCTTAGTAAATTTATTCGGTGCTGCCAAAACTGCTAAACTTTTACTTTAACACTGTGAAGTTAGTATTTGTCTTGTTTGTCTTTTGGTTGAAAGTTTGAAATATATTTATCTTTGTTTTCACTGTTTAAATATCATGTCTGTTTATTTACTGATATTTGTATTTAATTATTTAGCGGACCGATAAGGTGGATGCTTTACGTCGGGTTTTCTTGCACGACAGAGTTCACGCATCAACGGCGTGCACGTGCTATTAAGTCTCCGTATACCCCAATAGTGCGAAGACACCGCAAGAAGAAGCCGACTCGCTGTCATCCCTCAGAGTCTACTCCTATCGTTGAAGAGGCCCCTATCATTCCTCGAGAGTCCCCTCCCACCGTTCAAGAGGCCACTGTCATCGTTGAAGAGGTCCCTCCCACCATTCAAGAGCCCGATTCACATGGCGTCATATGTAGGATTCTTGAGAAACCCTCTGACGTGCCGGACATGATGGATTCAAGTTGGCTCTCGTATGAGTTACCGGCCAGTACCATACCGGTATCTGAAGAGGAGAGAAACAACTACCGGACACAATTCTGGATAACACCCTTTGGGCTAAGACCGCAGTTGATTTTTATCTACATGAGCGAAGCCAGGGGTGTTTCACTGACATATGCAAGCTCAATGATGATATCTATTTGTTGCTTGATCGGTCTTGGTGGGGCGTATTATTAGGGGTCGAAGACAATGGCTATTTCGATGGGTTAAGTCTTATATTTTTCTTATATTTAATTTGATTATTTTTTTGTAAATTTATATAAGTTACTATATATGTCTTTTTTTGTAAAACAGCATATCGATGCGTGGGTGTCACGTCTTCTAATAATTAGGAACTTAAGGAAAATAAAAGAAATACACGATATACAATTATGCCGACGTCTTTTAACGCCGTTCACTTGAAGAATCAACGAGATGAATCATTTGCGTTGGGCAATGGACAAGCTAAACTTTATCCTGCATGGTGGGAGGTCGATAAGGTTAGTGTTTATTTTAGATTGAGTTTAAAGGTATTCATAAATAAGTGCGCAAATGAATGAATTATTACTTATGATTGCAGGTGTTTATCCCTGTTTTGGAACGTAACCATTGGCTTCTCGTCGAGCTTCAGATCCCATCCCTTAAGGCAATAGTATATGACAGCATGATAAATTACATATCATTGGCTGATTTAAGAGATTATTAAGGGATGGAGCTCTTATTTGGCTAAATTCTTGGATGCGATAAATTATTGGACTCGTTCTGGAAACAGAAGCCAAAGAAGCTCAATATTACAGTTAGCAGAGACGAGACCGCACCACAACAAACGAAGGACCCAGAGGGGATTGTGGTCCTCTCGTATGCTTGGCGTTGGACCGTTTGATCACAGGAAGTATAAAGTATCTACCTCCCACCGATATAGATAGAGCTACAGTAGGCTTGTGTTTCGACATTATATGGCTAGATCGATATATACGAGACGCTGCCTACCTGCATCCGCGTTATAAAAATGTCCATAAACAATTGGTATGTTTATAGGCTTGTGGTTTGAAAATGTTTGGTTAAGTACCTAGAATTCAATAATTTGTTGTTTGTAGGTTTTAGATGTGTAGAAAGTGTTGTTTGAGCAAATATTTGGTTTATGCAGGTTAATCTCATAAGTGAGCTGCGTGAAAATGATGTATGGCTGCAAAAGTTGATTCAATAGTAGAAGTGTTATTTTCTCTAATAATTATTGCTTATTTTTTGATTGTTTAATTGATTTGTAAAAGGTGATTGTAAAAGTTGATTTGTTTAATTGATGTTAACATAATTCTTATTTGTGCTTGTTTAATTGATTGAAATGTAATGGTTGATTTTGTTGATTTCAATCTGCATTATGTTGAAGGCAAAAGTACTATTGCAATGCGAAATGAAATCGCAACGAGAGAATCGCAACGCGAAATGAAAATCGCAACGAGAGAATCGCAACGCGAAATTAAATTCGCGTTGCGATTCTCATTTCGCATTGCGATTCCCTCGTTACGATTTTCATTTCGCATTGCGAAATTAGCGTTGCGATTTTCATTTCGCATTGCGATTCTCTCGTTGCGATTTTCATTTCGCATTGCGATAGTAATTTCCGCGTTGCGATAGACATTAAGATGATTGCCTATTAAGTGATAACAACTGAACAGATCATAGCAATTTTCAAACTCAAGTTACTAATACATGCCTAACTGAAAATGTTAAAAGTTCACACATAAAATCTACATAATACAACGTTTGCATTTAAAAATCACCTAAGTTAACAGTCCCAAAAGGTAAAGCCAGTTGTGATTGGGATTTTAAAGATGATTGCGATTTTGATTGCCTTTTTCTTGACACCATATGAGCTTTGGATTTTGATTATGATCCATATTTTGGTTGAGGAAAAGATGATTGTGATGGCACTGGTGATCCACATGTCAACCTTGTATGACCACTTTCCTTGCACCGACTACATGTCGATCTCTTCTTCTCTTCACCCTTAGACGGTATACGATCGTGACTTTTTGGTCGACCAGGTAGCCTTCTGTCCATGGCTGGTGGCAAAACTGTTTGTAAGTCATCTGGTATGTCCCACTCAGAAGGATGTGAAATAGGGTAGATAATCTCGGCATAAGTCTGTCGATATACTTCTGTAGTGTAGCAATCCATAGCGTATGTGCTTGAATCATCTTGGTTTAGATGAAGAGCAACTTTTATAACATGGCCACACGGATAACCAGATGTTTGCCATTTCATACAACTACACGTCCTTGCATTTAGATCGACAAGCCCATTTAAGTTATTATCCAGTACTTCAAACAAAGTGATTGAACATGGTTCAACTCTCCATGACGTTGACTTCACAACACGTTTCGTTATCTTTTTTTCAGTCCATGGTGTAACACGATGTTCCAATGTTCCTGTAAATTTAAATAAATAATACTTAGTAAAATATATGATAAGTTACGAATTCAAAGAAATAATACATGCATGGTTTCTTTTCTTGTAGTACCACTGTTGAATAGAGGCTCGAAAAAACTCCATTAACATAGTAAGGGGTAATTTCCGGGAATGACGACTTAGAGCGTTAATTGATTCTGCACTATTAGACGTCATGAAACCATATCTTGCTCCAAGTTGATGTACTCTTGACCATCTTTCAAACCTGACATCTTCTAGTGTTTGAGCACACTGAGGCAAAACACGTCTTAAACAGTTTATATGCTTATTGAAATCCACTTCCCGATAAGCCTTTACAGCCTTCCAGTATGTCCATTTGTGCTTTTTTATACCAGCAGACCTTGATTTTAGATTTCTATACAAATGAACACCACAAAGTCCATGAAAAGCATCTGGGAAACACCTTCTAACAGCGTTGTCAATTGAGTTTGCCCTATCATATATGATTGTCAGATTGCTAATAGGACCTATGCAATTCCTAAGATGCCCCATAAACCATGTCCATGAATCAGAGGTTTCAGATTTGCCAACCCCGTAAGCTATTGGCAATATACCATTGTTAGCATCCATGGCTACTACTAATAAGTTTACTCCAAGGTATCGACCTTTCAAATGTGCTCCGTCAACTATGTATGTATGTATGTGAAATGCATGTAACAGAAATGAGTCAACAGAATTATATTGATTTACTAACCGCAGCACCAATGGCGATAAACAGCAACTCAAAGCGTCCATCTATGTATGTATGTATGTATGTATGTATGTATGTATGTATGTATGTATGTATGTATGTATGTATGTATGTATGTATGTATGTATGTATGTATGTATGTATGTATGTATGTATGTATGTATGTATGTATGTATGTATGTATGTATATATGTATGTATGTATGTATGTATGTATGTATGTATGTATGTATGTATGTATTGATTTACTAACCGTAACACAAGAAATATAATCATTTAAATGTGAAATGCATGTAACAGAAATGAGTCAACAGAATTATATTGATTTACTAACCGCAGCACCAATGGCGATAAACAGCAACTCAAAGCGTCCATCTATGTATGTATGTATGTATGTATGTATGTATGTATGTATGTATGTATGTATGTATGTATGTATGTATGTATGTATGTATGTATGTATGTATGTATGTATGTATGTATGTATGTATGTATGTATGTATGTATGTATGTATGTATGTATGTATGTATGTATGTATGTATGTATGTATGTATGTATGTATGTATGTATGTATGTATGTATGTATGTATTTGTTACATGAATAAGGATATGAGTTGTATGATATAATAACATTAATTATTCATGCATGGTTACAAGTTATAGTTTACATTATATGTTTATTTGCCTTACTAAGTCATCGACTTAGCGCGTGAGTGTTTCACATGTAGGTTCTAAAAAGCGATAGGAGAAGTGAAGAGGAGCAAGATAGTTCAGACTTTCCTTTCCACAGATATGATCAGATTTGTAGTTAAGTGTAGATATTTGGTTATATATAGTGTGTTGGCATGTAACGAAATTGTGAATTACTAATGCTCTGATTGATTTTGTTTATTTTGGTCCAACTTGTGTGAATTAACATCTTTTATTCTAATGAAAGTTTAAAATTTTCATGATTTTCTTTAAGAGTCAATGTTTGAAAAGTCAATGTGACATCTCGGACTCGGATCCGGGTCGGATACGGGTTGGGGGTGTTACACTCCAAGCCCGGATAAGTTTACCATGGGTTTTTTAAAGAAATTTTGGCCAAATCAAAATGAGTCAATCATGAAATTCTTTAATGAATTCTATTGGGGAAGGAAATGGGAACACATTGTCAATCATGCCTTCATCACTTTGATTCCAAAGAAGTTAAATCCAGAAAGCTTGGAGGACTACAAACCAATAAGTCTTGTTGGAAGCCTATAAAAAAAATTTCTACAGTCCTATCGAAGAGACTTATTTCCTACATTGAAGAAGTTGTTAACCCATCCCAATTTTCTTTTATTTCCTAGTTAATGAAGAAGTTGTCTTTAAAGTTGTCTTTCCTAACTATCGGAGAAAGAAATGGCTACAAGGTGTTGTCTTTAAAGTTAATTTTTGAAGAGCTTACGACACAGTTGAGTGGCCAATTCTTTTAATAATCATGAAGGAAATAAGATTCGTGGATCTCGTGTGTTTAACCACTACATCAATTTATGTCCTTGTGAATGACACCCCTACTATGGAATTCCCGATGGCAAAAGGCTTAAGACAAGGTTGTAGCCTCTCTCATTTACTGTTTAATATTGTTGGTAAACTACTCCACTTGATGCTGGCCAAAGTTGTTGATCTGGGCCTCTTTTTTGGTTTGTCCATAAGAAAATCAGAAAATCCTTTTCAGTTGTCCCATCTTCAGTTTACAGATGATTTAATTATCTTCTACCGCACTTAACTTGGGTAAATTAAAAAACGTTAAAAGAGTCTTGATAATTTCCAGTCTAGTGGCTGGGTTACATTTGAATCTCTCAAAAAGCAAATTATACGGAATCAATATAGAAGATGACATCCTTAAAGATTGGGCCTCTACCAAGAAGAATTCAGAATCTTTGTGGGAATCAATTGTCCATAAATTTAATAAAAAGCTGGCAGGTTGGAAAGCATCTTCCTTGTCCATGGCTGGAAGATTGGTGCTTTTGAAATCGATACTATATTCTCTACCAATTTTTTTCTATCAGTGTTCAGGATGCCGAGTAAAGTTAGCTAAAAACTTAACTCACTGATGGCAAGATTTTTTTTGGGAGGTGGAACAGAGAATAATCGAATTCATTGAGATAGTTGGCCAATGGTTTGTCGTTTGAGGAAATTTGGCGGCTTAGGAGTTCTAGATTTGAATTTAACTAATCGATCTTTGCTGGGGAAATGGAATTGGAAGTTTTCAAATGAGAAAGAAACATGTGGAAGAACTTGATTTACAGTAGACAAAACGTTGACGATAAGTCAATGATAATAAGTAATTTGCAATCGCCCCAAGATTCTTGGATTTGGAAATGAATAATTAATAATTACCTAAAAAAAAAATATGGTTGGAGAATGCTTAAGAAATCATTCTAGGTTTCAAGTGGGGAATGGTAAATCAATTTTCTTTTGGAATAATGGATGGATAGATGACTCCCCTTTGAAGACTCAATTTCCTTGGACTTTTGCATTGTTAACTAATAAAAGGGCTAAAGTGGTCGAATTCAACAGATATGAATTCACAAGCTGGTTTTGGAATGTACAAACAAAAATAAATTTGTGTGACTGAGAATTGGAGCAATGGATAGAACTTATGAGAAAATTGAACAGTATAAAGTTGACTTATTCAGTGAATGATTTTCTCTCTTGGTCTGGAAAGGGAGACGGGCTTTTTTTAGATGAAGGCTTATAGGCTGACTCTATCCAAGTTTCTTAAGGAAAATCCTTTTTGGAAGAAATGTGTATGGATGGGGTTTGTTCCTCTACAAGAAGAAATTTTCTTGTGGCATGAAATTTATCAAAAACTGGATGTAAAATCAGAGTTGAAGAAAAAGGGGTTCCCTTGGTAGGCGATTTCCTTTGCCCGATATGTAAACATGTTGAAGAATATGTCCAACATTTGTTTATTTCATGTGCAGTAGCTTGGGAACTCTGGAATAAATTCCTTCTGTTTTTGGAGGTCTCTTGGGCATTGCCTCGTGATCTTTCATCCCTATTAACTTATTGGGTTGATTTGGTATCAAGTCTACCATTTGGAAATTCATCTCGAGTGTATTACTTTGGTCATTTTGGAAGTTCAGAAACTCTATTGTTTTCAATAAACGGGAATTAGGCAAGGCTTCCATTTTCTTTATCATTTGATTCAGATTGACAAAGTGGTTTTTGGCCAAGTTCCCTCATGTCCCCATCTTGGTGGATTCATTGATTGGTGACCCCTCCCCTAGCAGACAAGTTCCCGTGCAAAAGGGTGCAATGTATGCCAATACAAAAATGGCTCCTTCCACCAGTGAATTTTTTCAAATTGAATGTTGATGGAGCATTAAGGAATGATGGGCTGGAAGAGGGTATTGAAGGTATTCTAAAGGACTCTTACAACATTACTCTAAACTCATTTTCAGAAAGTGTTGGACCTGGTCCTCCTCTGTTGGCTGAATTGAAGGTAATAATAAAAGGTATTGAGTTTTTCTTCTCCTCTATTTGGGCAGGTAAGGGTAGATTAATAGTGGAAAATGACTATAAAACTATAGTGGATTGGATAAAGTTGTCTACTTCTGTCTCTCCCTATTTCAGCAACCTAGTCAAAGAAATAGAGTCCCTTGTAAAGTGTATGGAGATAATCCTTAGGTTGATTCCTAGATATAGCAATTGGGAGGCTGACAAATTAGCTAAAGAAGGAATTGGGTGAATTTTAGAGCACTTGTAGGTGTTTTAATTGTAGTTAGAGGGCTGTAGTGTTGGTATTGTATAAGGATTTGTACATTTCTTTAGTTTTTTTAATAAAATTGAGGTACTCTTTTCCTCATTCCGCTAGTTGTTCATTTCCTTTGTGGGATGAGACAACTATGGAGGGATTTTTAATAAGGCTTCCTACTTCTATCAAAAATAAATTAGCAGAATTATTAATTTGGTCCTTGCTTTTGCTCGAGGTTCGATTTTAATTATTCGAATCACATAATTGATTAAAATTGACTAGTTTAAGATTAGAGCCTTCAATTTAGGCCTAATTTCAAATTTAGTCCTTTTAATTTAAGGAATTCTTAATTTGGTTATCGTTTTTGCTCGAGGTTCCATTTTAATTATTTGAGTCAACAATTGATGAAAAATGATTTGGATTAATATTTAGAGCCCCTTTTTTTTAGGTTTAATCCCTTAGGTTCTTTAAATATCATAATTTGACACTTTAAGTTAGAGAGAAGCTTTAATTAATTCGTTTAGTATAACTAGGTTCAATAATTGATTGTTTGATTACATTTTGTTTGAAAAAAGTAATGTTCATTTATTAGGGGGTTAGTAGTGTATCTCTCGTTGTTGCCCGGGGGTGACCGCTATTGATTCTCGAAGTAAATTAACATCCTTTTCAAAACTCCACATTATGATTTCTAAATTAAAAAGGCAATGTCCATTTATTGTGGCTGATAACGAAGCTTCCACTTTTGTTTGGGGTAGTTGTTATTGGTCTTGGTAACTCGACATCATTTTTAAATATGCATACAAAGTGGATTTTAAATTAAATAAAATTTCGAACTCAAAGTTTCCAATTTTAAAATATAAGGTAATCGACTAGGTACCAATTTTTTGGTGTTGTGGGGGTGATAATCATTCTCCACGCGTAACTGACTCCTGAACCTAATTTCTGATTTCGCATACCAAAACTTGGTATTTTTGATAAAATAAAATATTTTATTAAATTTACCTAAATGTAGGTGTTCCAATCTCACCTTAAAAATGATCAATGGCAACTCCCATGTTCTCATAAAATTATTTATTTTTCAAAAAACGTCGAATCAGTCTTCTCACCGAAAATTGGTTACGACATGTTAGTTGCTCATATTTCTTTATTTTCCCATTTAATATCCTCAATATTGATTTCATATATATCCTTGAGTGTCATCAAATATGATTTTAAGAATTTGCAACCTTTCTTCCATCTTATCTTCCTGCTGCTTGCACCACTTAAGAATCTTAGATTCCTCGTTGATTTTTTCAGCATATTTTGTATTTATTTTATTTGTTCATGTATAATAGTTGTCGTAACAGGTTTTCGTCCGGGCACGAATTTTTTACTTGGCGGGAAAAGTGATGTGAATAAATGGATTTTAAAATAATTTGGGAGTCGCCATCGGCCTTTTGGGTCAGGTAGGTCGAATACCTAAAAATCATCTTTTAAAAGAGTTTTTAACAAAACATCGATTAAAAGATAAAATGATCTGCTTTTTAACCAAAAATTCATTCTTTTTAATAATAAAAAGGGATTCGTGGTCGGTTACGTTTAGGGAAGGATTAGCACCCCTACAACGCCCAAAATTGGTACTTTTTAATTATAAATTGTCTCTATTATTAGAAATTTAAAAATTCAAAATATATTTAATTTATAATCCTATTATTTCAAAATTATAATTATGAAAAAATATATTAATTTATATATATTTATAAATAAAATATTTATTTATTTAGAAAAAAAATGGTTGTCCCTTTTTCCCATATGTATGGGGTAAGGGGGAGGTAAGATAGTAGGCTACTCCCAACACCAAGTTCAGAGCAACTTCCGTAAGAGACCTCCGAATTATGAAATGCCCTCCGTGGGACTCGATCCCACGACCTCAAGGTTAAGAACCTTGTGCTCTACCAACTGAGATGGATGGTCATTTATTCGATATTAAAAAATAAATAAATAATTAAAAAATAAATATCAGAAAATGGACATCCAGTTGTTTTAAGACTGCCATTTCTTAATATTGAAAAATAAATATTAAAACAGAATTAAAATAAGTTAAAAGTAATTAAATAAGATTTTAATAAATATTATTTATTATATAAATATATATATTTATGGCTAAATAATAATAGTAATAATAATTAAAAGTAAACATATAAAATTAACATATAACTAAACAATGAATAAAATTAAAACTATATATTTAAAATAAATAAAACTTGTAAAAAAAATAAATAAAAATTAAAGTTACTAAATTATAACCTAATAGAATTAAATACCTAATTCATAATTAATTATTTAAAATTTGAGTGACTAAACATGTTATTCTCCTTATTTATTAATTTAGTGACTAAACTAAAATTATATAAAATTCATATATCAAATTAAAATAAATTGAAATATCTTATTCGGGGTTTAAAATATTAATTATTAAAATATGAGGGACTAACTATAGTATTTATCCTAAATATGTAAAATACAGGTAATGACTAAATTATAACGAAATAAAATTAAAAGATAGAATTTAAATGCTCGAAAACTTAATTTAGTGGCTAAAATGTAAAAGCTACAAATCTGGGAGTACTGCGGATGAAGTTTTCCCATTCGGGAAATTACACAAGTGCCCTCCCCAAAACGACGTCGTTTGGAGAAGGTTTTAAATACTCCAAACAACCGGCCCTTCGGGCCATTCTTTCCATTTCCTTTTTCTTTCTTCTCTCTCTTTAGAAGAGAGAAATTTTTTTTCTCTCATCTCTCTCTATATGTATCCGCCCGGAGGTAACCCGAGGACTAGCCGGCAGCCGTCTGCCGTCGCCGATCACCACCGCCGGCCACCATGAATGGTGGCCGAAAAATTACAAAATATTCCCAAATCAAAGCTCTATTTACCTTAAAGCACGATTTAAGGTTGTTTTAACCTAAATGCTTACCAAACGTCGTAGATCTGGTATAGTTTCCTTCGACGTTTTGGTTTTTCGGTGGCTCATGGAAGTTACTCAGTGGTAAGTTTCTTCTCTGTTTCTTCTCTCTTTATTTTCTGTTTGCTGTTATGGGTTTATTTTTCTGCTGTGGGTGTTGTTTGGTTGGCTATCGGTCTCTGTTTTCTGCTCTCTATGTCTCTCTATGGTTGTTATGTTCTCCGTTCTTGCTCTCTGTGGTTGTCCCCTTCGTTTTGCAGGATCCGGTGGCTTTTATAGCCACCACAGAGCCATGCTCAGACCGGTCCAGAGGGGGAAGTTTAGTGAGTCACCCTTGAACATCGACGCGTGGAGGGGCAGCTGGCCTTGTGGAGACTTGTGTGGGTGTCGTGGAAGATAGTTGAGGCATCTGGAAGCAATTGGTTGAAGCAGTGGTGTCGGCAGCGAGGTGTTGGACCATCTGGCATTGTGGAACGATGACAGCAGAGGCGACGGTTGTTCATCTTTCTCAGCGACGGCAACGTAGAAGCTAGGGTTTAGAAACCCTAGCTGCATCATGTTGGACCTCCTGTGGACCGTTGGATCTTAGCATGATCCAACGGCTGTGAGAAATGACGGCTGGGTGTTGAGGATGAAAACCCTAGCTTCATTTAGGGTTAGTCTTGGGCCATCTAAGTATGGGCCAAATCTGATTGGGCTTCCAGATTTGTAAAAAGGTTTGTAATATTTATTAAATAATAATAATATATATAATATTTAATATTAATAATAATAATAATAATAATTTTAATAATAATAAATTAAGTAAAATGAAAAATTAGTGTTTACAGCTGCCCCTCTTTGCTCACTCTTGTGTTAACAAGAATAGAGCAAAGACGAAAAAGACAATAATTTTTCATTTGACTTCTTTTGAGTAAGACTGAAATGTTGAAAACATCATTCCATAGGTCCTAAAAACATCATGCACTGAAGGGCTTACAGATGACCCTAAGGCTTTGAAAACATCAAAAAGCTCCCGAAGGCTTTTTGGAAACATCATGCACTGTAGGACTTACATATGACCCTAAGGCTTTGAAAACATCAAAAAGCTCCCGAAGGCTTTTTGGAAACATCATGCACTGAAGGACTTACAGATGACCCTAAGGCTTTGAAAACATCAAAAAGATCCCGAAGGCTTTTGGAACATCATGCACTGAAGGACTTACAAATGACCCTAAGGCTTTGAAAACATCAAAAAGCTCCCGAAGGCTTTTTGGAAACATCATGCACTGTAGGACTTACAGATGACCCTAAGGCTTTGAAAACATCAAAAAGCTCCCGAAGGCTTTTTGGAAACATCATGCACTGTAGGACTTACAGATGACCCTAAGGCTTTGAAAACATCAAAAAGCTCCCGAAGGCTTTTTGGAAACATCATGCACTGTAGGACTTACAGATGACCCTAAGGTTTTGAAAACATCAAAAAGCTCCCGAAGGCTTTTTGGAAACATCATGCACTGCAGGACTTACAGATGTCCCTAAGGCTTTGAAAACATCAAAAAGCTCCCGAAGGCTTTTTGGAAACATCATGCTCTGTAGGACTTACAGATGACCCTAAGGCTTTGAAAACATAAAAAGTTCCCGAAGGCTTTTTGGAAACATCATGCACTGTAGGACTTACAGATGACCATAAGGCTTTGAAAACATCAAAAAGCTCCCGAAGGCTTTTTGGAAACATCATGCACTGTAGGACTTACAGATGACCCTAAGGCTTTGAAAACATCAAAAAGCTCCCAAAGGCTTTTTGGAAACATCATGCACTATAGGACTTACAGATGTGGGAAATAGTTTACTAAGTAAAAAAAACTAAGGAAATCGTTTTCTTACTTTTCAACAATTTCATTTCTAGAAAAGATTGAATGAGAAACTATAGAAATCGTTTTCTCATTATTTTTCAAAATGACATGTTGATTGGGTAACATGCCCCAATCTTAAGATAAGGCTGTTGGAAATAGTTTACTAAGTAAAAAAACTAAGGAAATCGTTTTCTTACTTCTCAACAATTTCATTTTAGAAAAGATAAAATGAGAAACTATGGAAATTGTTTTCTCATTATTTTTTTTTTGAAATAACATGTTGATTGGGTAACATGACCCAATCTCAAGATAATGTTCATTCTTGTGGATTGCGTCCATCTATTCTTCAGATGTTTGCGTGATTCCTGTATTTGCGGTTTTGAATATCTTCTTCTTGTAAGGTATTTTTTCCATGAATCTTCTTATTCTTACGAAGATCTGTAAAACTTTATGTTTGAATGCACTCAGATGTATCAATGTAATGCATTGTCTATCGTGTAAATGATGTTCTTATGAATGCATGAATGTTGATGCAATCTTCATTTGACTTCAAAGTGGTTAACTTGGTCTTCCTTCACTTCATTATTTATTGCCAAGGTTAACTCTGGATATCAGTGTAGCAACTTATGCTATCAAGCTTGCATTTTTGCAGAATCATCTGATCAACTTGTATCTTGGTGCCTTCTTTGCTTCATGAAAGTCTTAGAAGAAATGTTTCATTTGTGGAACTCTTGCTGTAGTCAAAATTATGACCCTGATGCCCCATTTTGTCTTGGATAAAACTAACTTTATTTGCTTGGACTTGTATATAAATCCCATAAAGCTTTCATCTTTGAAAATAGAATCTATCATCTTTAAAAAGAGAATCTATCATCTTTGAAGAGTGTAGATGTAGATATGTCTGACTCAGCGGGGATTAATTAGGGGAGTAGAGTCTGTTCTGATTTGACTCTTGAAACACATCATAAGGAAGATTTATTCCAATTCCTTTCATGTCTCCACATATAATCAGATCTCGAATAAGGCAACTTGGACCATATCATGTCGAGATGCTTAACAACAACCTGTCGTTCAACCTTAGTTGGCTCCACTAGTTTCTTGTTGTTAAAATTTCAGCTCTCCTTTTGTGGAAAGAAATCTTCATCATATCTCATTTCTAATCTTGGGGTTGAAAAAGACAGACTTCAACTTGTATCAATAAAGGAAAACCATATGATAACAACATTGGTTCAATACCATAATCATTGGTTCATAAAACATTTGACAACACATTCTTCATCTCCTGTGGCTTCTGCTCGAATTGCTGGTCAATGAAGCTCTTTGCATGGTGTTCAAAGTTTTTGTATGATGTCACAAGACCACTTGAGAATAAAACTCAATGGGAATACAAGTGAGATACTGGTATGACCAAAAAGTTGGTCAAATTCACAAAATGTGCTAGTGTCGAACTGAATAAGAGACACTAACTGATATTGATATCATCTCGGGCAAAGGAAAAAGTGATATTGATCGCGCTTTCTTCTGTAATGAGCGTTGTAAGAAGTAGAAACACACCCACTATAAGAGCCATGTATGGAAAGATATCCGTAGAATTCTTGACGCTGGGGATGAAACACACATGATAAACCAAACAGATGAAAACTCAATCCAGTCTAGCTGGCAATGATAACCCCAGTAACATCGGGAAAGAGCAATATATATGAATTTCTCTCTTCAATGTCATCAAGTAAACAAAACTGATGTTAAAAACAGTTTCGTAACCTCAACAGTATGGTTGAAACTAACTGACAGGAATCTCAAAGAAATATTTTCAATTATCACTGACACATAAAAGGCCGAATTCAGAGTTCGAGGTCTCGAGGAATTGATCCTTAGATCGAGTAGTCTACCTGGGGACCATCTTTATCCATGATGTAGTTTAACACACTGTCATGTGACACATGATTTAAGAAGATTGGGTATTTGAAACCATACTTGCTGAGTATATATTTGTTCAACAACATGATCAATATGTAACTGCTTGATGAACGAAGCAATTATGTATAATCAGCTCGACTGTCACCGTTTCATCATTTTCATTCTTCATATCTTTCTGTCTCATTAGAAATATTTTCTCAAATCAATGATCTTTAACACATGATGATATGGGCCTTCAGCATGCCCCAACATTTGTTAATACGGACGTTCAAAAATGCATCAACAGTCCTAATTCTGATTGAAATGGGCTTTCAGCATGCCCCAACATTTGCTTCTTGTTAATCTGAGCCTTCAAAATGCCCCACATGGATCTGTCTGAAAGAACCTTTAAAATGCCCCAACATTTGTTGATACAGATGTTAAAAGTATGCTCAACATTACTTCTTGTTGAGATGAGCCTCCAAGAATGCTCAAATATTCATATTGTTGTGAGCCTTCAAAATGCCCCAATATTCTATTTCTGATTAAAAATGGGCCCTCAAGATATCCCTCTAGATCTGTCTGATTCACTCTCAATGTCTATTTGACTGAAATGTCATGATCCCCACGAGGTCCAATTTTGACAATGAACTGTTGTAGGTACTTGTAGCTTTATTCGTGCCCCAAACCTGTTTATCTTGAATACTCTCATTCTGGTGTTACTAAACAGTAGTATTGTCAAGTAACTAGAGAAATTCTCTTCATGTTGTCACAAACTTAAGAAGTACTCAATCATTCTGACAAAAACGTCTGAGATATGTGTCTTCTGAATGAGGTGACCATTTTCTGTATCTGGAGGGATTTAGTCAGACAGAGCAGTATAAATTGTTTTGGTAATCTATTCCAGGCTGACACAGTGGCTTATCATCTTTCAGTGAAGGCCATCTCTGAAATATATTTTCCTGTGGGAGAGAAACCAATTTATGCAAACAGTAATATGATGCACTGGCAAGACTACATATATAGTGGTACATGTTCATAAAAAATCCACACCCATGCAACATGTTGATTTTGATAACAACTCATCTGATTATGAAGTGATCTTTCAGGATGATTTCACAGATATTGATAGTTCTTCTGATATCGAGGAAATCCTGAATTCTGATTCTGATGAGGAGAATAAACTGTTATACTTGACAAAAATGGGATACTCAGAGGCTTCAATAACCATGGAGAGATGTGGTCCAGATTCATCAATTGCAGAATTGACAGATTTTATATGTGCTGCTCAAATGGCTAAGGATGTTGATGCACTTCTTTAAGTAGAAGATAGGAAGCAATTATGCAATGACCCCAATTACAAGCAAAGACGAAACTTGGGCTATGACTTTTAAAAAGGAAGAAGCAGAGGAAGCTTGAAAAGAAGCTTCTTAATGAAGACGATCATGCAGTTCATCATTCAATTCCAATAATTTGTTATGGGGTTCATACCGAACCAGATCAGATAACTCAAAGAACACTTTCAGAAGATGCTATTGGGTCTCCTTATTTCTACTATGAACAAATTCATCTTTCAAATCCAATGATTGGTTTTGGGGTTCATACCAAATCAGATCAGATAACTCAAAGAACACTTCCAGAAGATGCTATTGGGTCTCCTTATTTCTACTACGAGAACGTGGCACTTGCTCCAGTTAATGCTTGGACTGGAATATCACAGTACTTATTCGATGTAGAGCCAGAATTTGTAGATTCGAAGCATTTTCATGCTGCTACACTGAAAAGGGCTATATTCATAATTTGCCAATTGAGAACAGATTTCCTCTTATCTTGTTTTCTCCACGCACTATACATGATATTTTTCCATTAACAAAGAAATGATGGTCTTCCTGGGATCCAAGAACAAAGTTGAACTGTTTATAAACATGTACAGGAAGTGCCAAATTGACAGAAATGATCTGTAAGGCTCTTGAAGCTTATGACGATGAGCCACCTTCGAGTATCCAAAAGTATGTTCTTGATGAGTGCTGAAAATGGAATCTGGTATGGGTTGGAAGGAATAAAATTGTTCCACTTGAACCTGATGAGGTGGAAATGCTTCTAGGTTTCCCTAAAAATCATACACGAGGATCTGTATAGAGACATGTTCCATGGTGGTATCAATGTCCTGTCTCTTTTCTCTGGGATCAATGATGCAGAAGTTGCCTTTTACTGTCTTGGCATACTTTTGAAAACATATGAGCAAGAACTGAATGATAATCAGTTGGAGCAATTGATGAGTAGATTTAACGGACTCGACCTTGTTGTCGGTGGCATCAAGCGTAACAACCTTACTGGAAGAAATAAACATCATCAGGATGAACTAGAAGATTTTTTTGTTGGTGCATTTTCTTACAATGACTGCTACGACAACTCTCTCTTCAGCTGCTCCAATATATCCCACTCTTTTCAAATCATGGAACGGTTTAGTTGACAGTAAAACTGGTCATCTTCAACTTTTGGAATCCTGTAACCAATATTACCCTATATAAAAGGCCTATAAGGGTAGATTCTGTTCTAATGTCTTATTCTGTGCCATAAGTCCTCAAATTCAAATTCAGCAATCTTCTGAAGGACATAATGAATATCATCTTGACAAAGAAAGTGATCGGCATAGAAGAAGTAGCAATGATGTATCAAGACTTGAGCCAGCATCACGGTATAACCAGAGTGCAGGTAGTGACTTGTTCATGGCTTTATGATGTAATCTTCTAGAGAACATGAATTGATGGTTGGGGAAAATAATCTGTCTAGTGATGCTTATCGCCCTCAGTATGAGATAAACGATAATCTTTCTTGATGAGCTGCTAATAATGTCATAGGAGAGTATCACAAATTCAATTATCTAGACTTTCTGGCTTCTTGGACCATTTGTCTTCAAAAATGTGAAGTGCTTCATTATTCTGGCCTCGTTCATTCTTTTTTTTTACAACAGAGGTAGAATAAGCAACAATTACTTCAAGGACCTTCCTCATTTGAGACTGTCCTGTTTGAAAATGTTTTTTTCTCATTTCTTTAATGAAGAATGAAAGAATTTTGTAAAGTATTACCCCTTTCAGGTTCACAATATAATCAAATCATAAACAATGAGTTTAATGAATATCAAATAAATCAACTACACTTTTAAATCATTCAAAAATCATAGTCCTATGGCAAGTTTCAAAATTATTGATTGATTTAAGGTGTAGGTTGATTTTGGTAAAGTAGGTCTCTCAGGTTAGTCCAACATATATGTCTCTTTGGGTTAACTTGAAGAAATGATTGTTATGCTCATCTTGTAGAGATACTTCTCGTTGTTATGCCCATCTGTTAGAGATACTTCTTGTGTCTAACTCTCAGGAACATCTTTGGGATATGTGGTGTTTTATTAAGAGGTTAAGATCGTCTCTTATGTCGTTGTTGAACCATTCAATATTCGAGCCGCCTTTTCAGGTTTTCAACTCGAATCCTCCTTTGATTCTAAGATGTTATTTAAAAATTTACATCTTGAACCCCCCTTTTATCATTTTTCATATCATGCATTAAAGATTTTAAAAACCAATTTTTGCAAATAAAAATCAATCTTGAGAGGCGAAATGAATTCTAAAGATATTCTCTTTTACTTAGAAATCCATGTATGATTAAAATGGACTTTTCAGGTATGTAACGTAGGCCATGGCTTATGGTTACGAAAGAAAGGGATAAAAAGGCTCAAATAAGTGTTTAAGGGTAATCAAACCAAGGATCAATTCATTCTGATGCCATCAATCTTGCCTTGCTTAACTTGGATCTGCTTTGTTGGGGATTTTTCCATCATCTGGATCCCTCTAGACTGCCAAATTTTGGATTCATTTCCATTTTCTCATATCTTCAGCATTTCTTGCTATTCTTGTTTGTACTTGATCAACCTTGTAACTTGAGGTTCAATAATTCACCCATCTTGATTCAATTTTTTTCTTTTTTTTCCTTTTTGTTGTTTTTTTTTATTTCTTTCCTTTTTTTCTTTTTTCCTCTTTTTTTCTTTTTTCCTTTCTTTGCTAGATTTTTCTTTTTTCTTTCTTTGTTGGATGAGTATAATACTTCAATTGCTTTGAGCACCTCCTTTTCCTTTTGCATTTTGGAGATTTTCCATTATTCTTGATTGGATTGATCTTCAAGCACTCTGTATTTGACATACCTTGTAGTTCAAAACTTTCTTGACTTCATGTAAACTTGTCTTCGTAATAAAACTGTATTGACAATCTTTATTCTTGTGAGCCAATATCCTTTACCTTGCCCCCAATGTAGAGGATGATCCTTGGTTAGGGTTGAATTAGAAGAAAAATTATTCAGGCTCAAATGGGGACAACAAAGGATATATATATATATATATATATATATATATTAAAGGATAAATGAAACAATGGCGTTCATCATCTCATACATAGAAACCTTTGTAAAAATAGGTATCCACAGGGGGATGAATATTCAAGATTAACTTTATTTACATGAAAAAATGTAATTAATGCATGATATATTTATTTCAATCAATCACTTTTTCCTTCTTCTTTGAGTATGTCCCAATCACTCGAAATTATCTTCGATAAGTTGGTCCATGATGCCTCATCTCATCTCTTCTTGCAGGAAAATTCATGGATAACTGAAAGTTTGGTTCTTTTGAGATCTTTTGGTTTATGATGGTTTTGTGTTTGGAAGGACAAATGTGTGACTTTTAAAGTCATGTATATGGTGGAAGGTAGTATAATGAATCGATCAACTCTACCCGAAAAAGTAAACATCTAGAGTTGGTGTCTCAAAAATAGGTGGAGACATTCTTCAGATTCTCAGATAAATGTAGTGTCAGAATTTGGTTTTGGTACAGGTCGAGTAATTGGCGTTGGATGGGATATGGAAGATATAATTTTACCATTTTCCAAAGATCTATAACTCTTGAAGAATTAAAAGAATATTTAATCTACTTGATACTCAATAATCTCAAGATTTAAAAATTGATTCCTTGCTCATAACCATAAAAGTAATACACATTTATTTATTGCACAAAAAGCGGAGAAAGGAACAAAAAACAAGTTCAAACAAGATGCTGAAAGTAGAAAGGTACTACAGTGGTAGATAACATTTCCACTTGTTTATGCATCATGCCTCATTATTCCTATAATGTTGGGTATATAATAGGATCAGGGTTCTTTTCTTCATTCGCCCCCCATTTCTTGATCATTTCTTGTGTCAAAACCCCTTTGTCAACAAGCATCTCAATTTTTTTAACAGTGGCCTATAATTGCCTGTAGAATGCCCCTTTACCCCCAAGTGGAAATTACAAACATTATCTTGATCATAGCTATGAGCAGAAGGGTTTGATGTCACTTTAGTTGGTCTTGGTGTGATGTATTGACCTTTAACCAAATAAGGATACAAGTCTGAAATAGAAGTTTGGAACACTTCCAAAGTTTTTCTTGATCGCATGACTTTTTTTGGTCGATCCGAACAGTTACTTGCTCTTTTTCTTTTGCAAATGCGGAAACTCTGGATACGACACTCATTTACATCATCAGCTTTCGCTTTTTGATCCGTCAGGCTCTTGGATGTGACTTTTGAGTTTTCTTCACTGATTAAATTCTCAATTAAATCTCCACTTGTCACAAGATTCTCGAATTCCTTTGTCGGATTTGCCTACATTAACTCGAAGAAAGGCGCTGGAAGGGAATCACGAAACATACATGATATCTCTTCTTCTAACATGGGAGGTTGAACTTGTGCTACCACTCCTCTCCATCTTAAGGCATATTCTTGAAATCTTTCATTGGTTTTCTTCTTTTCTCTTCGAAGATCCATACGTGTTGGAGCTAAGCCTTTAACATACAGATATTGTCCCAAAAATGCATCAGCTAGATCAACCCATCTCTTAATCTATTCTTGGGTCAACTGATTATACCATACTACTACTGGGCCAACGAGGCTATCATGGAAAGAGTGAATTTACATATCATCAGAACTTAAATATCCTTCCATTTTTTTGCAAAACATTCTCAGGTGGATTAGGGGACAACTGGTGCCATCATATTTCTCAAAATCAGGCATTTTGAAATCATGGGGAATAACCAAGTGTGGAACCAAGCTGAGCTCTCTTGCTTCTAATTCTTTGCGGGAGGCATCAACACATTTCATATTTCTGATTGCTTCATCCATCCTCTTAAATCTTTCCTCATATTGTGAATAATGAACGAGGCTATTCTTTGGGTTCAAGTGGGGTGCCCCAGTGTATGTTATCTTTCTTGACTCTTCATTATGATAGCATGGTTGCTCTTTAGTAGTTATCTCTTCTTTATCAGATGCCATCCTCTGACTAATTTGATTTGATCCATCTGTTACTGAATCTGATGCTTCTTTCCTTATATCATGAGGTAACCCTGTCAATACTTCTGGCCAATGATCTTGTAGTCCCTCATAAGATTGCTTCATTGTTTTTATGATGATGGTAAAGTAATATGAATGGTCTTGGTTTTTACTGTTACAGAACCTTTCATGAATTATTTACATGTTTTTATAATTAAAGTATATAACAATACTAAAAAAAATGTAATGTAAATGCGAAAATGCATAAATGAAAAAATAAGAATGCAAACTGTGTAATGCAAAGATGTAAAAAGTAAGAATACAAAATGGAAATGCACAGATACAAAATGTAAATGCATGTATGAAAAGGTGTTACTCAAGAGTGATCATCTTAGAACAGATTTCATTGAACACAAAAGCTTCGGTACATCAAACAAAACTTTTACATGTAGGGGACAGCTTTCACTCCTAACTTCTCTATTTCCCTTAAAAGCCAAACTAATTTCCACTCATACTCAGGTGTGGAGTTATCCATCTGTTTTAATTCTCTCGCGAAGCCAGCTATGTTCTCCAGCTTATGAGCTACATTGTTTGCTTGAGCAGTAATTTCCTTCGTGACATTGTCTTTTTCCTTCATCTTCTGTGTCAACTCTCGGGTTTGTAAACAATGTTGTTCATTTTTTCTTGTAAGAGATTCTTTATGTTCAAGAAGTTCTCGTACAAGATCTCCATAATTATCTAAACATTTCTTCAATGTCTTGTTCTTGTCGATAGTGGCTTTTAATTCAATATCAATCTCATGCTGATGAATTTGATATGATGCTTCCATGTTGGTCATAGCACTATTCAACCTTTGATTGTCGACTTGATATTTTCTCGATTTCATGACAGTTGTATTGAGTCTTTCTTCTGCAAATCGTAAATCATGAGAAAACTTCTTGACTCGTGCTTCATTTATGTTGTAATTCTTTTTCAGTTTGGTGATCCCTGTTATCCACTCTTCTGGGGTATTTCCTATGCCAGCATTTTGAAAGGCTTGACTGACCTTCTGGAAATATTCATGTATGGTTTCCATTTTGGTGCTCAATTTATCGTTTTCAATCTTTAAATGACATATCTGAGCTTCAAACCTCAGCAAATCTTCTTCTCTCTGGGCGCCCCTACTGATGCTATTACCTTTGAATACTTTTGGTATTAATCTGGCAGGATCTTCAATTACTAAACTAGGTTGATCATTTATCATAAACTGCAAGATTCCCTGATCCAAAAGACTTTGGACTCGACGTTTGAAGGCAAGACAATTCTCAATGGTATGTCCTTGAGCTCCGGCATGATATTTACAATAAACGTTGATGTTATACCAATTCGGATACGGAGGTTGGAACGGTTTTATATAATATGGATCCACTTCTCGTACTTCAAGTAGCTTCTCATACAACTCTTTATATGATATGGGGATAGTATCAAGATGAGAACCACCTTTTGTCTTAGATTGAACCTGAGTTTTAGACGTCAAGAGCAGACCAAACTTTGATGATTTCTGATTACATGATTTCTTCTCATCTCTAGGAGCTTTTACAGTGGTCACCATTTCTTTGGTATCTCCAGACGATTTGTGAATACGAATGATGACTGTCTGTAATTTCTCAAGTTGGTTAAGATCTGAAGTCCCTTGCGTATCTGACATTGCAGGGTTAAGTTCATTGAGCTCTCTCTCTTTCTGTGCAGGAATCTCTTTTTCTTTGTCCAAAACAGATATTCTATCCATCATCTTGGTCATCTGCTCTCTTATTTCTCGTATCTCCTTTTGCTCTTCAATGGGCATACGATCTTTGGGTGCATAGCTCTCATCTATCCTCGGAGTTCCCTCAGGATGCCTTTTCTTGGCCGCATCATATTTTGTTTGATCATAAAACTTTTTGTCCATTTACGATTTCTTTCCAATATGATGAACAGTCTTTCCAGTAAACACCTTTTGATTATGCCATGATCATGCAATGCAAACAAAGAAATCAATATGAACAGATTAGAGCAATAAACATGCATGAAAAAAATAAGAAAAAATAGAATAGTTAGTACCAACTAATGGAAAAAAATCTATCTATCAAGGTATAAATGTTAACCTCATGCTTTCTAGTTCCATGCTTTGTTTGGAAAAATTAACCTAACCGCATGATTTCTAGTTCGCATGCATTTATTCAGGAAAAAGAAAAGGAATTAAAAGCTAGAGCTTATTTCTCCTTTGTGTATACCTACTGACAAAATTTCGGCATGGTTTCAGATCGAGAGAGTTTCTAAGGTTTATTATATGCAGGTTTTCAGTTCTAGGAGTAAAGGTACTCAAACTGTCCTTGTTGATGTCCCATTGGGCTGTCAAACCCTCAATCCTAGTCCATTACAGACTTTAGTGGATCGAGTTTAATTCGAGGGGATACATTTCTCTATGCCTGACACGGAGAATAAATTCTCACGAAGACATAGAGCATATGAACCCCGAAAGTTACTTGCTAGGTCTGACACGGAGAATAAATTCTCACGAAGACGTCGCATTAGCTCCCACTTAAAAGGGACAAGTTTGATTAGAAAGCTTATGTTATGCAATGCAAGTGTTGTGTGTGAGGAGAAATGTTCAAACCTCTAACAGACAAATAAAATAATTAATACCTGAATAAAATAAAAAAAATATTAATAAAATAATATAAAAATAATAAGTAATAAAAAATTTGAAAGAAAACAAATTAAAAATTAAATATATGAATTTTTAATTTCCAACTGATAGAGACAATTTATAATTAATTTTAAAGTTTGATGTTCCCCAAAAGAGTCGCCAAGCTGTCGTAACCGGTTTTCGTCCGGGCACGAATTTTTTACTTGGCGGGAAAAGTGATGTGAATAAATGGTTTTTAAAATAATTTGGGAGTCACCATCGGCCTTTTGGATCAGGTAGGTCGAATACCTAAAAATCATCTTTTAAAAGAGTTTTTAAGAAAACATCGATTAAAAGATAAATTGATCTGCGTTTTAACCAAAAATTCATTCTTTTTAATAATAAAAAGGGATTCGTGGTCGGTTACGTTTAGGGAATGATTAGCACCCCTACAACACACAAAATTGGTACTTTTTAATTATAAATCGTCTCTATTATTAGAAATTTAAAAATTCAAAATATATTTAATTTATAATCCTATTATTTCAAAATTATAATTATGAAAAAATATATTAATTTATATATATTTATAAATAAAATATTTATTTATTTAGAAATATAAAAAAAAAGACTTCTAGGTGCCTTAAGACAACTCTTTTCTTCGATATTAAAAAATAAATAAATAAATAAATAAAACAATTAATATATAATTTATAAAATAGGATATTTATTTATTTAAAAATATCAGAAAATGAACATCCAGTTGTTTTAAGACTGCCATTTCTTAATATTGAAAAATAAATATTAAAACAGGATTAAAATAAGTTAAAAGTAATTAAATAAGATTTTAATAAATATTATTTATTATAAATATATATATATATATATATATATATATATATATATATATATATATATATATATATATATATATATATATATATATTATGGCTAAATAATAATAGTAATAATAATTAAAAGTAAACATATAAAATTAACATATAACTAAACAATGAATAAAATTAAAACTATATATTTAAAATAAATAAAACTTGTAAAAAAAATAAATAAAAATTGAAGTTAGTGACTAAATTATAACCTAATAGAATTAAATACCTAATTCATAATTAATTATTTAAAATTTGAGTGACTAAACATGCTATTCTCCTTATTTATTAATTTAGTGACTAAACTAAAATTATATAAAATTCATATATCAAATTAAAATAAATTGAAATATGTTGTTCGGGGTTTAAAATATTAATTATTAAAATATGAGGGACTAACTATAGTATTTATCCTAAATATGTAAAATACAGGTAATGACTAAATTATAACGAAATAAAATTAAAAGATAGAATTAAAATGCTCGAAAACTTAATTTAGTGGCTAAAATGTAAAAGCTACAAATCTGGGAGTACTGCGGACGAAGTTTTCCCATTCGGGAAATTACACAAGTGCTCTCCCCAAAACGGCGTCGTTTGGGGAAGGTTTTAAACACTCCAAACAACCGGCCCTTCGGGCCATTCTTTCCATTTTCTTTTTCTTTCTTCTCTCTCTTTAGAAGAGAGAAAAAAATTTTCTCTCATCTCTCTCTATATGTATCCGCCCGGAGGTAACCCGGGGACTGGCCGACAGCCGTCTGCCGTCGCCGATCACCACCGCCGGCCACTGTGAATGGTGGCCGAAAAATTACAAAATATTCCCAAATCAAAGTTCTATTTACCCTAAAGCTCGATTTAAGGTTGTTTTAACCTAAATGCTTACCAAACGTTGTAGATCTGGTATAGTTTCCTTCGACGTTTTGGTTCTCCGGTGGCTCATGGAAGCTACTCGGTGGTAAGTTTCTTCTCTGTTTCTTCTCTCTTTATTTTCTGTTTGCTGTTATGGGTTTATTTTTCTGCTGTTGGTGTTGTTTGGTTGGCTATCGGTCTCTGTTTTCTGCTCTCTGTGTCTCTATGTGGTTGTTATGTTCTCCGTTCTTGCTCTCTGTGGCTGTCCCCTTCGTTTTGCAGGATCCGGTGGCTTTTATAGCCACCACGGAGCCATGCTCAGACCATTCCAGAGGGGGAAGTTTAGTGAGTCACCCTTGAACATCGACGCGTGGAGGGGTAGCTGGCCTTCTAGAGACTTGTGTGGGTGTCGTGGAAGATGGTTGAGGCATCTGGCAGCAGTTGGTTGAAGTAGTGGTGTCGGCAGCGGGGTGTTGGACCATCTGGCAGTGTGGAACGATGACAGCAGAGGCGACGGTTGTTCATCTTTCTCAGCGGCGGCAACGTAGAAGCTAGGGTTTAGAAACCCTAGCTGCATCATGCTGGACCTCCTGTGGACCGTTGGATCTTAGCATGATCCAACGGCTGTGAGCAATGACGGTTGGGTGTTGAGGATGAAAACCCTAGCTTCATTTAGGGTTAGTCTTGGGCCATCTAAGTATGGGCCAAATCTGATTGGGCTTCCAGATTTGTAAAATGGTTTGTAATATTTATTAAATAATATAATATATATATAATATAATAATAATAATTTTAATAATAATAAATTAAGTAAAATGAAAAATTAGTGTTTACAATAGTAATGTTCAATTATTTAGTAATAAATGTACAAACACTCCTATAGATATTATGTTTAAACCTTAAATCTTTAAAAATAACAATCATATCTTTAACCGAAGTAGCTTGATTCATGTAAAATGGGACATTTTGATATATAAAATAAATAGGGTAAACTACGTGTTTAGTATCTAAATTATCAATTTTGATCCATTTTAGTACTTAAACTTTCATTTTTTTTAAATCATACCAAAGTTTAGTTTTTGTTTCATTTTAGTACCCGCCGTTAAGTTTTGACAAAAATGAAAGTCTAGGTACCAAAAACACATTTAGTACCAAAATCATACTTAAGTTTTGAAAAACATTAGAAATTTAGGTGCTAAAATGGATCAAAACTAATAGTTTAGGTACCAAATGCGTTAAGTTTTTAACAACGATATATTAAAATGAAACAAAAAGTAAACTTTAGATATGATTTTGAAAAAAAACTAAAAGTTTAAGTATTAAAATACACTAAAACTGATAGTTTAGGTACTAATTTGCGTAATTTACCCAAATTCTCTTGATCAATTATGATTTGTTAATGTAGATTTTAACATATCAACGTGCCCTATTAGAATGATATATATCGTTAGCTATATTCACCTATCCTGCTAACATACAAGTAGCTATATGTATGACACTAACACTAAAAAGCTAATGAATCACTATAAAACTTCTTAATCAATAAATACCGAGAGAAATGATGGAACTACCCTACTTTTATTTATCTATTTTCTACTTCCTTATGGAAATATAATACTTTAACATCGACCAACAATTAATTAACTATCAACTACATATTTCCATTCAAATCAAAAAGAATAAATATTAATCTACTACCATCGTAATCCATTTAATTCTATCAAAGTATATACTTTTTTTATTTATTAATTTAGGGTAAGTACAAGATAATTTATGTTCAAAGATAACTCCTAACTATTTGACATTGAATGCTTGTACCTTTGGCATGTCTAATATTCAAACTCGAGACTTTAAAAAATAATAACAATTTCTTTACCACCGAACTCTTTAGGTTAGTAATAAATGTATATACTTAAAAGTAAGCAAACTCACTTTTTTTTCTTCATATTTAGTAAAAAGATTTATTTATGTACGAAAAAACTAATCGATTTTATAAATTAAGTTGATATGTTCTGAAAATAATATTAAAAAATTCTCTTTTTTGTTTTGTTTTATATAATATAAGGTAAATTATGTGTTTAATATTAAAACTATCAATTTTGATCCATTTTAGTATTTAAACTTTTAAATTTTTTAAAAATTATGTCTAACGTTTAGTTTTTGTTTAATTTTAGTACCTACCGTTAAAAACTTAACGAACGGGCTTGCTAACCGCCGCGTCTACATCCGTCGTCCGTCGCATTCGTCGACCGATAAAGCCCATCTTTTCAGCCTATACATTGTTAACCCCCTGAATGTGATTTCGACCTCCGTTTCACTGAAAAACGTCTCAATCTCCCCAAATTGATAATAGACTCTTCGACTTCTTCATCATCCGATCTCCATCATCAACCGTCAAATGGACTTGAAACTGGACTATGTTAGTCGACTAGTCATTCTCTCATGGTCCATCGTTTGGATTAGTCATTCATCCACCGGAGCTATGCCCCGTCAGCTTTTCCGTTAAGTTTTTAACGGTGGGGTGCTAAAATGAAACAAAAACTAAACATTAAGTATAATTTAAAAAAAATAAAAGTTTAAATACTAAAATGAATATAATTGATAATTTAGGTGCTAAATACGTAATTTACCCTAGAATATAACATAAATGGATGTTGCCCAGGCCCACCAAATTGAAAGGGAGAATGCCACGTGGAGACAGACACTGGTTGAAGCTTTTGAACTGTATTTTATTTAGTATTTTGAAAATCGGACCAGATCGGTTGGTTCAACTAAGAATCGTTACCTGGTTCGGTTTATTTTACACCGGTTAAATAGTTACTAGTGAACCAGAAGGAACCGTTGAATCGGCTGTGAACCGCTCGAATCGGATCAGACAGTGAACCGGTTGAAAACCGGTTCTTTTTTAAAAAAAAAAATTAAATTAAACGGCGTCGTTTGTTAAACGAGCCAAGTCGAACTCGAGTATTGTTGAGCTCGACTCGAACTCGAAAACTTTAAAAGTAAACTCAACTTGACTCAAAAACTCACGAGCTAAAAATTATCAAGTTCAATTAGAACTCGAAATATAATATTGAAACTTGAACTCAAAAAGGCTCGAATTCAAAAAAAAATCGATTGAAACCTGAAATTCAATCTCGATTGAAGCGAAAGAATAGTTCGCTTTGTGCTCACCAAAAGGCTCCATGATTTTTGAATGTTAAATTACCTCTATTATTTATAGAAGTCAGTTGGGATGTTCTTTTATGTTTCTTAGCCATGTGAGATTGTTTTGTTTCCATATTTTTACTTTTTAGACTTTTGTGATTCTCTTCTATGTTTCTTAGCCATGTAGGTTTTTTTTTAAAATAAACTAAACGATATCGTTTGTTATGATTTTTTTAGCCCCAAATTTAATTTTTGATTATAGTTATATAATTATATTTATTTTTTAATATGTTTTACCTTAAATATTGTGTTGTAGTTGATTTGAAATATTTTGTTTCACTTGATTTTATGGTTTTTAACTTATATATGTTATAACTTATTTTAATATGACTTGTGATATAAAAAAATTATTTTTTATTAAATATTTTTATATTATTATTTAATTTTTTAAATAATTAATGAATTATGACATCGTCTGGTTTTTTCGACTGATTTAATTAATTGAATTAATTAAATCAGTAAATCGATAGCGTTCGTTGACATGTCGGATTCTCAAAACCATGATTTTATTAAAAAGATACAATGGCAAGGAACAAAATATTCTACCGAAGTTTGCTCCTCTCCATGATCCCCTTAACAAAATCCAAGCAAACCCCTGATTTCTTTTCTTTCTAGATTCTCCATGAACTGTCAAAACCAACAACTATTCTCCTTCCTTAATGCTTTGCATTTCTTCTCTTTCTTCTATAATTACTTAAACAGAGTCTGCAAAGAAATCACATCTTCTTCCTGCTTCAAAAGGAAAAGATTTGAAGAGAAAAATGTTGCAAACAGCTGCTAGCAATGCTTATTCATGGTGGTGGGCTGCCCATATCAGAACCAAGCAGTCAAAATGGATGGAGCAAAGCCTTCAAGGTAATTTCTATGTTTGATTATTTCCCTTTTTCTTCCCTGAAATGTTGAAAGTATAGTGATTTCTGGTTGATATCTGGGTTTTTAATTTATGGAAGAAAGTTGGGTTATTTGGGTATGCTTTCCAGTGTTTTCTGATATTTTTATGAACTAGGGTTTAGGTTTGTATCACTATCTAAGACGATACGATTTTGAATTGCAGATATGGAGGAAAAGGTAAAGGAAGTGCTTAAAGTGATTGAAGAGGATGGAGATTCCTTTGCCAAGAGGGCAGAAATGTATTACAAAAGAGGCCTGAATTGATTCAATTTGTGGAAGAATTTTACAGAGCTTACCGCGCCTTAGCCGAACGGTACGACCACATCTCGACGGAGCTACAGAATGCAAACAACACTCTTGCTTCTGTTTGTCCGGAGCAAGCTCAGTTTGCAATGGATGATGAAGAGGAAGATGATGGTCCACCCACATTCTCAAAGAAGTCTCCTGCAAACTCTAAAGGCAATTTCCCCGAGGTTCCGGACCTTCCTGTAATAGATTTGAAGGGTTTAATAACATCCGCTACAAAGAAAACGGAACCTAAGAGACCAACTGTAGCTGCTACCGATGCTGTTCCTAAATCTGGTTGGACCAAGGCTGAGGGACTTGAGGAGATCCATAGGCTTCAGAAACGAAACCTGGCATTGCAGACTGAAAAAGGGTTTGTTAAGGGCTCTTATGAGAGTGGGCTAGCAAAGTACCAGGAAATACAGGATGAGATAAAAGAATTACAAGAGAAAGTTTGCAGTTTGGAAGATGAATTTGGTGAAGGTAGGGTCATTGAAGATGATGAAGCTCAAACCATGATGGTAGCGACAGCTTTACAATCATGCAGAGAGACATTAACTAGGATGCAGGTGAAGCAGGAGAGATCAGTCTTGGAAGCAGAAGTGGAGCAGAAAAAGATCAAGGATGCCAGAGAGAAACTGGATTCTCTCAAGAACAAGTTTCTCTTAAACGAATCCGGTCAGTTGAAACCATCGGATGGAGATGATTCAGGAATAGTAGCTGAACATTCCAAAATATTCAAACAAGAAGCGAGTGATACTACCGAAAAGAGAAAGGACATGGAGTCCTTAAGGCAAACTATAAAGGCACAATTTGAGGTTGGCCTTTCTGAATCTTTGAATGTAACAGAAATGGTGCAGAAGGTTGATGAACTTGTGAACAAGGTAAGTGTCCTAGAAAATGCGATTTCATCTCAGACAGCTCTTATCCAGAGACTACAAGCAGAGACGGAAGAGCTTCAATCCCAGATTCAGACCCTGGAAGTGGATAAGGCCACATTGGTTGATGAAAAAATTTATTTGAAGAACAAGCTAATGGAGATGGAGGAGAACTTTCATGGGATTCAGGTTTTGAATCAGAATTTTGAAGACCAAAACAACAATCTCCGAACTCATTTTAATGAAGCATATTGTAATATTGATCACCTGTTAGAGAAGGCGCATAGTATGAAGCCAGATGAGGAACTTGAAAGAGATAAGAGCTCTTCAGTAGAAGCCAAATCGTCAAAGCAAGAGATCGAAGATAGAGCCAAAATGCTGAAGGAGGTGAAAGCAGGCCAGGAGTTCATGATAGCTAATGCATCAGAAAGGGACAATTCTCCAGCTGAAGTCAAATCCACAAAAGAGTCTGAAGAGCAAGAGAGGAGGAATCTGGATGCAAGTGATGGTTTCAATAATCTGCAGTCTGCAAAACAAGCAATGGTTGTGGTCTCAAATTCATTATCCGAGGAAGAGGACTGTGGTTAAAGTGGAAGCCAAATCATCAAAAGAAGAGGAGATTGAAGATATTGACAAAACGCCAAAGGAGGTGAAAGCAGGCCAGGAGTCCATGATAGCTAATGTATCAGAAAGGGATGCTTCTCCAGCTGAAGTTAAATCTGCAAAAGAGTCTGAAGAACAAGAGAGGAGGAATCTGGATGCAAGTGATGGCTTCAAAAGTCTGCAGTCTGCAAAACAAGCATGGATTGTGATCTCGGATTCATTATCCAAAGAAGAGGACTCTGTGGTTAAAGCGGAAGCCAAATCATCAAAGGAAGAGGAGATCGAAGATAATGACAAAATGCCGAAGGAGGCGAAAGCAGGCCAGGAGTTTATGATATCTAATGCACCAGAAAGGGAGAATTCTCCAGCTGAAGTAAAATCTACACAAGAGTCTGAAGAACAGGAGCGGAGGAATCTGGATGCAAGTGATGGCTGCAAAAATCTGCAGCCCACAAAACAAGCAATGGTTGTGGTCTCAGATTCATTATCAAAAGAAGAGAACTCTGTGATTAAAGTAGCACTGCCAAAAGAATCAGAAGAGGAAGGAGAAAAGCTTGTTCATTCTGCCGGTTGTGCAGAGGATGGGAATGCGGAATCAAAATCAAGAGAGGACCTGAAATTAGAAAAGGAGAACGCAGAAGAACATGATTCTGTTAAAACTTCTACAAATGAAGAATCTGTTCACCATGCAACTTGTAAGCCTTCAGAGAAATGTGAAGACTTGATAGCTGAGGAAAAAGTTGATAAGCAAGCTCCTTTGCTGACAGTGGCTGCTCTTGCCCAAGCTGAATCAAAAGAACATGAAATAAGGCAGGAAGATGAGCCAGACTGGAAGCAGTTGTTCTCCGAAGGAATGGGAGACAGAGAGAAGACTATATTGACAGAATATACTACAACGCTTCGCAAATACAAGGACACAAAAAAGACACTCGTGGAAGTAGAGGCAAATAATCAGAATATCCTGTTTGAGATTATGTTGCAGCTAAAGGAACTGAAGAGCACTGTTGCCATGAAAGATGAAGAGATTCGATCATTACGTCAGAAATTAAGCCTTTTACAAATAAGTATTGGTGAAAACAACACTACTGATTCCGAGAAACCAGTAGTGACTGAAACCTCAACAACACCGCCACTAGAGGATGAAGATGTGGGATCGATGCTAGTTAACAAGTCCCCATCTACTTCAGCAATTGAAGAAAAGTTCAGGATGAACATTGATTTACTGCTAGAAGAGAACTTGGAATTCTGGTTCAGATTCAGCAGTGCATTTCATGAGGTGCAGAAATTTGAAAATGGTGTGAAAGATTTAGCGGCCGAGGTATCAAAACTTGCAGAAAGACAAAAGCAAGAGGATAAAACCACTAAAACATGTAAACTAAAATCAGATGTGCGACCATTATACAAACATCTGACAGAAATATGTTATGACCCTAGGAGATTAGAGAAGAAATATAGAAGAAGAATTGAGAGAATTAAGATTAAGGAGAGAAAATAAGAGATTCAAGAAGCTTAGAATTCATTCAATTAAAGCATACTTTCTCCTCCTCTAGTACATGGTTTATATAATTATAGTGTTCTCATAGTTACCCTACAGCTGGCAGTCCTAGTTGTACTGAGTATAACCACATGCACAGCTAAGCAAGATGTTTCTTATCCTTAGTGGGCTGTAAAACATGTTAGGTCCAGTCCCAATTCCAAATCCCTAACCCTTTCTCTGATTTCCCCAATTCTCTTGCTCCGATTCTTATCGCTTCTCCTTCTGATCGTGACAATACCCTCCCAACGAAATGATCCTTGTCCCCAAAGATCAAAATCTGAGAATTGTGCTGGAAGTACAATATAATTGACCACAGTGACATTTTCCAGTCCTAATTTCATCCACTGCATCTGATTGTGCTCCTGCTCCTTACGTTTGTCGAGCATTATAGAACCATAGAACCTTGCTGCCAGCTTCAATCCCTTTCGAAAAGTAAGTGAGGTTTGATGGTAAGACCGAAACTTCAGGTAAATTCTGTCCTCTGTCTTTATACCTCTGTCTGTCAATTTTATTTTAGCAAAAAATTTCAGCCTTGCTTGAGTCTTCTGAAAAAATTTCAGATTCAAAAGTTGTTGTTCAAGTAACTGATTCCTGCTGCTTTCTTTGTTGACTTCCCATATAGTTATGACATTCCCCTTCCCTTGAAATGATCCTTGTCCCCAAGGATCAAACCCTTCTGATATCTCATTACTGATTTTCGCTTGCAATAACTGATATCTCCGCTTGAACTGTGCCAACTCCCGGAGAGCCTTCACCTTTTTATTTGTAACTTGAAGAAAATTTCTATGAAGTTCACCTATCTTTTTCTGAAGAGCTGCATTAACATTTTTCTCAAGTAAATGCCTTTCTTCCTGCTGCGATAAAAGCAACAGTGCTGCCATCTTTTCTTGCAATGCCTGTGCAAGGGCATCTGAGGCATCACCTTTAGTCTCAACAGTATTTAAATCCAGCATGCCCCTCTTTACTTACAATGCCTTTGCAAGGGCTTCTGAGGCATTAAGCTTAGTCTCAGCAGTATTTGAATAGAGTAAATCCCTCTCTTTTACCTCATCCTCATCACCAAGTTCTAAATCTTCCTTGCTAATATCAGCAAATTTATTTTCTTTAAAGGTCTGTAGATTTTTGATGGCAACCTCGTCGATAGGCTTAATTAAATAGAGAACCTCAATGTCTTTTTAAACCAACTTCTCCAAAAATGGAGCGGTCTTGGCACTTTTCAAGCTGTCAGTTGCCAAGTAATAAATTGCCTTTTGATTCTCACTCATATTTTCAACATATGTATCCAAACTCGTCAATTCCTCTTCACTTTTTGATGTGTAAAACCGAAGTAATGGAGTTATACGTTTGTGATTACCAGTGTCTTCGATGCAGCCCAACTTTAGAAACCTGCCGAAGTTCTCCCAGAATTTTTTGTAATCCTCTTTATTTTCTCTTTCAGAAATCTCTTGAATCATGTCAAATGTTTTCCTGGCAAGCCTCTTTCTCATAATTCTCACAATTCGACTCTCTTGAAGGGTCTCTCGAGAAACACTAAGGGGAAGATCATTTGAGTCCACAACACCCTTCACAAAGCTCAAGTATCGTGGAAACAGCTCCCCATCAAACTCATCCGAGATAAATACACGCTTCACATACAAATGTATATTCTTTGTTTTATAATTCGTGACATCCTCATTGTTGAGAGGGCCCATGCCAGGAATGTACAACACACTCCTAAACTCGACCTCACCTTCTGTATATGGGAAGTCAACCGAATTCATCGAAGCATATTTCCACGTCAAAATACCTTCATTCCTCCAGCTTGTATTGTAATAAGTGACGGTTTTATTACTCAATTCTTCTTGAACCTTCATTTGATTTTGAAGTTGTGCAAATTCCAACCTATTCCAATTTTTTGTACTGTCCATGTAGAGGTTTAGCCCCTCGACATTGAACTCACATTTGATGAATTCATCAACACCACCTGTGAAAACTTGTCTGAACAGTTTGTCATTACTGTCATGATCTGTCCAATGCTGAAACGTTAGCTTTGACATTTTTTCAAACAGTTTATACCCTCTATTGTGAAGTATCCTAATATCACTGGCTGTAAACTCATTGATAGAGTCACCATGTGCTGGTTTAGATTTTAGAATTTCGGGTTCATTGTGCTTATATGAAAATTGGGATTCATTCATCCCTGTAACTAACATAGGCTTCTTCCCATCAGTCTTAGGAAGGTTAGGAATATTTACTTGTTCATTCTCTGAACTGGTTTGTTCTTGTTCCTCTGTCCTCCTAGTCAAAATCCTCAAAATTTGCTCCACACAACCTTGATTCGTTGTCATCCTTGACTCCAGTTTACTGATCCGATTATCCTGTTCTTCCCACCATTTAGGAGGTTTTGTGCCATCCGTTGCTTGCTTCACCAAGGTTGTAAGTTCTGAAATCTGCTGCTGGATTGAAGAAAGATCAGGAGTTTCGACCATGGTTTGGTATTTTTCTGGGTATAGTAATGAATAAGTTGTCGCCAATTCTCTTGCTCCAATTCTTATCGCTTCTCCTCTGATGGTGACAAAATACAGAATGAATTGAATCTCTGGGTGGAAAACAGTGTATTACTGAAAGAAGAACTGAAGAAGCGGTTTTCATCTTTGTGTGAAATTGAAGAAGGGATAACAAAGGCTTTGAAAGAAAGTGCTGAAGACGATGACTTCACCTTCACAAGTTACCAAGCAGTGAAATTCGAAGGTGAAATTTTGAACATGAAACAAGAAAACAACAAAGTTGCAGATGAACTGCAAGCTGGTTTCGACCATGTTGCAGCCCTACTGATTGAAATTGAGAGAAGTCTGAAAAAGTTGACTGAAGATTGGGAACTTTCTGGATCAAAGAGCCATCAAAGTAGCCAAATGCATGAGTCACGTAGTCGGACTGGGGTTCCTTTGAGGTCATATATCTTTGGTGCCAAACCAAAGAAGCAAAAGACATCAATTTTTTCCCATGTACACCCTACACTGCACCAGAAGTTCAGTAGTTCAAGATTGTCAAGTAGCAAGAAATAGGTACATGGATTGGTTGCCTGTGTAAACTTAGTACTATAAAGCTTTTTCCCCCATTTTCTCAAAGTTAATTCTTCCTTTTAGTGATACTCTCACAGAATGCAGCAGTTTTCGTTTTCTGATTTTGTTTCTGAAATGTGAAAGTCATGTTTACTGTCGGCTGTAGGTGTTTTATTTCATTGCCAGTACTTACAAACATGGTAGGAAAATTCATTTATTTGTATCCTTCATTCTCAAAAGTTTTAGCAAATTACCTTGTATTTTCCGGTTTAATACTTTATCGGTGACTTGAGGCTTCAACTTTAAAGTGCTAGTTAGGAAATATGAAATGCAAGGAAACTTATAGATGCCTTGAGATTCTGCAAAAACCATTTCTCTTGCTAGAAACTTGAATTTCTCTTAATGCCATTGTGTTTAAGAGCTAATAAATTAAATGACTTGGTACTAAAAATGCTTTAACATTGATCTTTCCACTGTTCAGCAGGATTAGTTGCTCATTCATTGACATCAAAGATACCGTTCGACACGACACCCACATTTTGGGATGGGAAAGCTGCTGCAGGCTCCAAACATATTCCTAGAGCCATGTCAAGCAAAGGAATTTCGAGAAATACGAAAAACCGAAGCAAAATAGATCCCTGGACTTGACTATTTGACTTAGAAAATGCATTACTTTCAATAACAACTTTCTTGTTTCACCCGCGTATTTACCAAAAAAATCATCCTATTTTTTTTATTTACGTGTCACATGCCGTTAGAGAAAAATTTACCGGTCTAGCACCCTTTACAGAAAGGCACGGATCATCATCCGCTCCTTACACTAATATGGTGCCACGTCAGCGTAAGGCGCGGATCATCATCCGTGCCTTTCTGCCAGCCTAACACATGCGCCAAAAAAGACGCGGATCACCATATGCGCCTTTCATTTAAATTTCAACCGTTCACACTCCCACAATTAATGATACCCATCCGCCCAAACCTCATCTCACAACCTATAAATACCTCATTCTCAACTATTTTAACCACACTAATCCTCTCAAAATAATATCAAAAACCAAATATTCTTAAAGCTAAATTTCGATCAAATTTTATTTAGAATGTAATATATTATATTATATTGTACTAAATTAATATTTTAGTATTTTATTAAATTATTTTATTTTATTTTATTGCAGTTATAAAATGGAAGGCAGTCTGCTTCGTTTGGATGGAAATCATATATCGATTCATTTTACTGATACGATAACATTTTTAAATTTTATTTTAATTTAAATTATTAGTAATAATTTATTTATTTTTTATTATTAGTTTATATATTAATTTTTGTAATATTTATTAAATTAGGAGAGATACCCTATATTAGATCATTTTATCCGCAACCTTAAGTTAGAGATATCTACCTGTGTCTGGTCGTATTTAGTCGAAGCTGGATTCGGTTACGTAGTTATATATAAAGGTTACTATAACGTAGAATCCAACCTGATTTTTGCATTAGTCGAACGGTGGAGACTGGAGAAACACACATTCTATCTTTCGTGTGGAGAGTACACAATTACGTTGGAAGATGTTTCCATGCACTTGGGGCTTCCGGTAGATGGAGATGTGCTTTCAGGGGTGGTGCACAGTAACTGAAATTCATTGTGCCAGGAATATTTAGGAGGTGTCCCGTCAAATTTTAACGGTGGTCGGATTCCGTTAAATTGGTTGGATGCAAATTTCAAGTATTTGAGTAGCGATGCCTCGGATAAGCAGGTAAAAATGTATGCACAAACATGCATACTACAGTTAATAGGATGACTACTGATGTCGGACAAATCGCGCAACCAAGTTCACTGTATGTGGTTGACTCTGGACTGAACATAATAACAGATACTGTAATTTTTAATTGCCATCATCGCTTCTTCTTTGCTTGAAAACTCTATTCCTAAATATAACTCATCATTAATTATTGATAAGTTAAATTCATAATCACCGAAATTAGGCATATCCGTAAATTTTGGCCCGTACATTGCACCATAGTCAGCTTCACACATGTATACTGAAGGTTCAGTGTGTACCACATTTGTGGGAACTTTATCTGCATCATCATCATCGGAATCTATGTTGAACTGCGGTGATTCTAGGTGAACGAATAGTACAGTCTTAGCCATAGGCACCTGGCTCATGAAGCGGTTCTTTTGGTGGAGATGAGGATTCCTCCACGCTATCCACATTTAGGTCGAACAACCTGGTACTTGCATCTCTTCCCCTTGAACTTGAAGGCATATCGACATTGAGATCAAAGAAGCTCACAGTAGAATGCCTCCACCTATAGTTTGAAGTCATCGTGTCAAATGAAAACTGCACAGATTATTGCATCAATGTCATATCCATATTTAGGTCAAAAAAATTTGACAGATGAATGTCTTCCTCTTGAACTGGATGCGATGTTTCCATATGGATTATTTCTGGACCCAATTCGATACAGATCGTAAGGAGTTTTTGATGAATGTCTCCACATTGTACTTGATGGGATGACATTATGATGTAGATTTCCCATTATGTCGTTAAAATCATTACACATTATTATAGTTAGACTGTCAACTTGATCATCTTGTTGAGTCGGCCCATAGTGGGAGCATAATGACATACCCCGAACAGCATGCACTTCAACAAATTTTGCATACATCTCCGAAACGGCGTCTGAATAATGGTTTTGAGAATCAACCATCATTGCAACATTATCATCGTTCGATGGTTCGAACGCTGTAAATTTAACGGAAACACTGATGTTGGAAATCTGTACTAAAGCGACGACAATCTTCTAGTACTTTCAACATGAATTTTCCTTGAAATCTTCGTTATCATCTTCTCAAGAGTTACATTTCTCTTGAAGGATATTTTAACAGAATGATTTAATGCGAATATAACGTCGGTTCATCTTCCTGAATTTCTCCATCATAGTAAACAATAGCTGAAATTCGCGTCATTCTAAGAGTTTGAAAGATATGCATTCTTATATCTGCAAAAAAACTGAAATAAGGCTAATTAAATAAATAATATATGAATTAAAATATAACGTAATAAAATATTTAAAAATAAAAGTAAATAATTTAAATAATATAATTTTACATTTTTACCGTATCGACAAAAATATTTTAACTTATGATCCCACTTTCTAATTTTACAACTACAAAAATTAATAGAAAATAATTAGTACACTAATTTTTTTCAAATAATAATATATAAAAATATTATATATTAAAAAATTACCTTACAACAAAATGTCGAACGAACTTGTGAAGCAAAGATAAGAGGAATTGATGGGTGATGTTTACAGGTTGAGAGAGTCATATTTATAGCCGAGGGAAAGCATGCGCGCCTTTATACAAATGGTGTTAGATCAGTAATATTTTTTCTAACGATGTCTGACACGTAAATAAAAAAAATAAGATGATTTTTCGGTAAATACGCATGTTTCACGGGAGACGTGTAACTGTGTAGTTGCAGAGCTTCAATTCACAGAGTAAGGATTTGCAGCAGTGTTAGCTGTCTTATGAACAACTCTCTTATTGAGCAGCACGTGAGAATTCAGATACAGTCCTGGCTACCCTTCCCTTAGCCATGTATAGACCTATGCGATGCATAAGATCCTGCAATTGGAACATTTTTCAAATATGTTTCTATCAATAAGGAAACAAGCAGGCCAGTGTTCTTTTTTTATTATTATTACTTTATTTTATTTACATTTATTTATTTGATTTAAACGGAAAAAAATACACTGCCAGATGAAGGGTCTCAAAATAACCACAATATTGTATCCATGATAATCTCAATGTCTCAACCTTACTCTAATAATAAGACATTATGTGCAAAAACAAAGGCAACATTGACATTGAAGTACCTGTGGATGAGCCAGACCACCATTGATGTTTTTGGCAACATGAACCGGAAGATCGAAAGCTGCACAAGCACCGGAGTAGACGATCACATCCTCGAGTGGAGTGAGCATCCGACGGTTCCGAGAAGACAGCGCGGAACATACGAAATCCAGTACACATATGTATGTACATATGGCGACAACCAATATCTTCAAAATCCAAACAAGACAGAGACAACCTTGTAGACACCCATTTTGTTCGGGTCGAAAAAAATATTAAATATTAAAATAAAATATTAATTATATTATTAATGTTATTATATTATTGTTTCAGAATAGGAAATATTATGAATATTAGTGTTTTGCACACACCGTCTCTTGTTGAGTATTTCTGGAAAGATTACAGTGATGAGATCAACATACAAAATCCTTTGGGAATGCATGCTGAGCTGGCACTTGCTTTTGGTGAGTTATTACGGAAATTATGGTCCTCGGGACAAACATCAATTGCTCCACGTGTTTTTAAGGGAAAACTTGGTCGATTTGCACCATAGTTTAGTAGTTATAACTAGGGATCGGCATCGAACCCGACGGGTTTCGACCCGATCCGATTTGATCGGGTTGAATTTTTTTAAAAAAAATTCGAGTTGGGTCGGGTTTTTTTTTATGTAGTGTTCGGGTCGGGTTCGGCTTTAGGGTGAAAAAAATCCGACCCGACCTGACCCAGAAAAAATATATAATTTTACCCTATATATTTAAGAATAATTACAATAATACCTCTCTATATATTATTTTTTTCAATTTAGTCACTGTTTTTATTGAATAAAAATAATTTTTTTATTATTTCGGGTCGGGTCGGGTGAAAAATTAATTTCGTCGGGTCGGGTCGGGTCACGGGTGGAGGTCCCCTTCTACTCGGGTCGGGTGGGGTGGAGCAAAAACCCGACCCATGCCCATTCATAGTTATAACCAGCATGATTCTCAAGTCAACAAATCCCACCTAAACACATCATTATCCTACCAAACAACAAAGAAAAAATGCAAGAGAGAGGATTTTCGGTGGAAAAGTAAAAAAAAGAAAAGAGGGAAATCAACCATAAAAGAGGGGAGCCATTCGAATTGAAAAGAAATGAGAGTGATTCGAGGAAGAGAGAACCCATTCGAAAGAAAGAGAACGAAAAAAAAAACGAGAAGGAAAAACACAGAGGGCAGAAATCATTCGAGACATTCGAATCAAAAACAGAGAAAAAAATAAATAAAGAAAAAAGGTTTTCACCTTGATTCGAGTGTTAGAGCCCAAAGGTTGCCGATTTTTGGGGTACTTCGAAGGTAAGGTGTTGGGTTTTCTTTATATTTGGGGCTTATGGGTGGTATTTTGGTAAAAATATGTTGGGTTTCGGTTTAAGTGAGTTGAGGGGAGTCGATTGAGGTTAGTTTGGTTTGCTCTGGCCACCGGCGCCGCCGTGCGCCGCCACCGGCCCCGTTGTGGGAGTCTCCGATCACCGTGTCAAACTTTCTTGAGATGAGAGAGTTGAGAGAATTTTGGTTCTCTCTCCTCTCTCGTTTTGAAGAAGAACAAATGAGGGGAGTGGGAGAAATTTAGGCGTGAATTTGGGTATAAATACCCAAGTCAAAACGCAGCTTTTTGGACACCTCATCCCCGTGTTTTCGATTGCTAAAGGGGAAATATCTTGTTTGGTCACTGCTATTTGTGAATCTCACCTTTGTATGTTATTTCTTTAGGGTCTAATGTCAGTTTAGGACCTTATATATTTGTAATGTTTTATTCGTAGCCTTTAATGAAGTTTTTTATATCTGCGGATTCGAGCCTCATGTTTATTAATGTTTCGATTTTGTCCTCCTTAACATTTAAATACTTGTATGTATTTATTTAAACTGGGGCCATTGTACTTTATTTTATTTATAATTAAGCAGTATATGTTTTTATTAGTTCATTTTAGTCATTAATTTAATATATTGTGTTTTTTATGGCATTTGAATTTGGCTATTATGTTTATAGATCTATTATTTTAGTCCCTTTTTTTTATTTGGTTTAATTATGATTTGGTCTTTAAATTTATGTTTTGTTATTTTAGTCCTATAAATTTATGTTTGTATTATTTTGGTCCTTTAAAGCTTCTGTTATTGTTGTTTTAGTCCCTTAAAGTCATCAAATGTAATTTTATGTAATTTATGTTAAGATATGAAATTTTTATATAGTTTGTTTTAATCCATTTATGTATATATATTATGTATATTAAGACTCTTTTGTATTATTTTTCATATGCATTATTAGTTGTGTTGTAGATATGTTATTTTCATAAATTTCAAATCGTATTTGTTTTCAGCATTTTCCATTATCTGGACATGTTATTTGAATATTTTCAAGAATGTATTTGTAGAACGGACGTGGAAAGTATCACTTGATCGAAGTGGTATAATCCGAGACGACATTCGAATGAAATGAGAATTGAAATAAATCCAATTTATTTTACTAATTAAATTCTTTTCAAATATTACAATGCATTTTTCTGTAAATGACAATTTTATATTATTTGATGCAAATATTAATTCTCAATTTATATTCGATTCACATTTTATCAATTAGGAAATATTCTTTATGGATAAGAAATAGTCGAAATAACTTTCCCGACGGAGGATTGCTAGTTTTGAGGTTTCTTTTAGAGTTAAAGATTTTTTTCTAATAATAATTAATTTGAACCAAATTAATCAATATTCAATAAATGGATCATATTTCAATTTTATATTCGATTTGTAATTTCCACTATTTACGACAACGTATAAGCGACACAGTACCAGTTTTTGGGCGTTGTGGGGTGTTAATTCTTCCCCACACGTAACCGACTCTCGAACCCTTTAAAATGAACCTCTGGTAATGCAGACTAATTTTGTCTTTAAAAATGATTTTTCTTAAAATTATTTTAGAAAGACGATTTTAGGTATTCGATCTACCTAACCCAAAGGTCAATGGCAACTCCTATTCTATTTCATTCAAATCAATTCCAAATCTGCCAATTTTCCAAATTAAAATCATAACTGGTTTTAAAATAATAAATAATTGTTCCACCATAAAAATGGTTATGACAGCTTGGCGACTCTGCTGGGGATACCCAGTAGCAAAGATACTACAATGAGTTCTCACACTCGAAAAACAAGTTTAATTAAGTTTTTTTAGAGAGTTAAGCTGTAAGTCATTTACACAGTGTCACTGTGGTAGAAATTATGAGTTCAAGTCTTTCGTTAACTTATAATCTTTTATTGAAGTTTTTAATTGCTTCATTTTTAATTGTCATACTAACATTTGGATTTTTGCTTGTAGCTTAGTCCAAGTTTGTCGAGTTTTTTTCGTTTCAGTTTTTGAGTCAAAGGTAGGTACGCTCCTCCTCACACATATCACATACATTGGCATAACATAAGCTCTAGACACGAGCTTCGATCCAAATAAGTCAGGGTGAATGCTTTACTCTCATAAGAATTTATTCTTCGTATGAGTTTTAGTAAACAACCCATGGGATACATACCTTATACTTTGGTAGGGATTTATTCATCGTATGGGTATAAGGCAGTGAATCCCCTCGAATTGAACTCGTTCCGTTCGAAACCTGTAATGGGTGAGGATCGAGGGTTTGGCAGCCCAATGGGGCACCGACATCAAGGACAATTCGAGTACATTTTTTCCCGATTGAGCTGAAACCATGCATATAGAAAACCATAGGACGATCACTCTAGGTATAGTCATACTGATCCTTTGTCCGTCAGTAGGTAACCAAACTAAGTATACACAAAGGAGGAGCGTTTCTGAACCTTTCCTTTTTGCTTTAATTTATGTTAAATAACAGTATGCGAACTAGATATCATGCGGTTAGGAGTATTTTCTTGAAATAATTATTTCGGGTAGATAACATGTCTGGGTAGGAATGTTATTTAATTAAAGTATGTTTGGGTAGATATCATGACAGGATAGGTGTTATATTCATCTTTGAATAATATTTATCTGTATCGATTATTTCACCTGTACTAACTAATTTGTTTTCTTTTGTTTGTGCACACTAACTTATTTTATTTCTTTTGATTGTGTCATTTTTTCATCATTCTTTGCATTATATTGCATCGACATGACATAATGCGAAAAATATTGATCCACAAGGGGATATTAATGAGAAAATATTCACAAGAAGAGATAAAAAACTTCAATCAAGTGGTCGCGTACACAGACATGCGCCGAGGGCTAAGAGAAGTTAAGAGCACAAAGTGAGACTTGTTCGAAGATCATGCCGCAGTCGAGACTGAAGTGACGATACACTGATTCGAGGAGTAATCCAGCAGTAGAGTTTTCTCTACAATCATGTCAGCACTAGTCATAAAAGGCGACACACTGACTTCAGCACCGCCGAGGCATTAACGGAGTTGGTTTAGAGCATTAAGGGGCATCAGTTCCAAATATAAGATCTGAGATAAAGCAGTGGGCTTGACAATCGTGCAACATTCGAGACTGAAATGATGATTCATTGATCCAAGGAATAACTTAACGGTAGATTATTATTTACGATCAACTAACCGCTAGGAGCGACACATTGACTTCCACTTAAGATGTAGCGAATGACAAACTTCATTAGATCAAGTGGGATATAGAAAACAACAATACAAAGCCATATGATATCATCTTATCCCCATCCCATTCCTTAAATCCTTACAAATCCCCTGTTTGAATAAACAACAATCAAAGTAGCAACCATCTGTGCAATAACAAAGTCAGTGACCAGTACCAGTTCGGGACGCTCAACATAAGACCAACTACGTGATCTAGTCACAAAAATTAGAGCATGGCTCATAATGCTTACTTGAAAATATAAATCACACATCATCCTCTCTGTCCCTTTGAGATCTTACACCAAATTTGTTTGAGAAGAAGTTGGTATCATGGATAACCAAGAAGAAAACGACAGTCATCAATGTCATGTAACCTCTAAGCACAATTTTGGTGGCAAAAATTTCTTTCAGTTTCCAGCTATCAGATTCTGTAAGAACAATATTTGAAGCGCTCCATGCTGCATCAGTAGCATTGGCCACAACGATACCAATATCAACCTTTTTCAAAGTAGGAGCACCGTTAACACCATCTTCAGTCATTCCACAAATGTGCTTCCTCTTGCAATTTCTTCACAATTTCGTATTTGCTCCGGAAAGATTCCGACAAACTTATTTGCCTTCTCAATCAACTCTTCCATGGTGAGGGCAGTTATACTTTCATCATTGTCTTGACTAAGCAAAGAAGCAGATGGATACATGTTTGTTCCCATTCCAAGTCGTCGGCCAATGTCCTTTGCAATGGCAAGTTGATCACCCGTAATTATCTTGATATTGACACTAAGATTAAGAGCTCTACGAATGGTCTCTACACTGTCATACCTATAAGGATCAAATAGAGCAACAAACCAACAAATTGTCAAGGAGTATCAGCATCTTCTTTTGTTTTTTTTCCTGGACTGCTCTTGCAACACTTAATGACCGAAGTCCACGATCTACAAACTTATATGATAAAATGAACCTTATTCTCACATCTTCTTTTGCATTGCAAAGGTTAAGATCTGTTTAAGAGAAACTTTGCTTGCTCGGTACCAGTTACCATTTGAATCAAGCAAACATTCCAACAATGACATCATCAATGGCATATTGATTTTCAGTTCTAAAGGCTCTTGCTTGCAGCAGGACAACATGCTCCCTTATCGACATCCTTTGCAAACACCTCAATTAAGTTTCTATCAACACTAAGTTTTTAAGAGTCAATGTTCTTGTCTTATTACACAAGGACATACATACCGACCATTTCTTCACAGACATTCGTTTGATAATAGCACCCTGATGAGATAGCATGTGAGATCCGATTTCCATGGTCATCATTTTCAAAAACAAGGATCTAAAAACGAAACAGAAAATTGTTCTATGATATCCATCGTTGGGATCAATATTTTTGCATATGCATTTTCATATTTGCATTTTGCATCTGCATTTCATTTTTAAGCATTTTCATATAAAAAAATAGGGAGCTAATTCATGAGAATTCTATGAAGCGATCCTAACCACTTGACACTACATGGAAGCAAAAAGCTAAATTAGTACAGTTGGAGGTTGTTCAACTGGTTGTAGGACTGAGCCTTCCAGAATGATCTGAGAAAAGAGTCATCATATCTCAAGGGCTATGATGTTGATATCGTGTACAATTACCACATAGGAAGCTCCAGACATTCCGATGAAAACTGTAAGGCACTGAAGTGCAAGATCTAGTGGAACGAATGGCAGTTTGAATATGTGTGGACTACCTAGATCTCAATCGAGCAAGTCCCAAAGATAATTTTCCACTGCCACATATTGACACATTGGTTGACAATACAGCTGGTCATGATTTTTTCTCCTTCATGGATGGTTTTTCAGGGAATAATCAAATCAAAATAAACCCTGAAGATAGGAAAAAGACAATGTTTGTGACATGGGGCACCTTTGTTACAAAGTAATGCCCTTTGGACTCAATAATACCGGGGCAACATATCAAGAGTCATGGTTACTTTGTTCCACGACTTGATGCACAAAGAGATAGAAGTATACGTGGATGATATTATTGCCAAATCACAAACTAAAGAAGAACATATGAAGGTCTTAAGGAAGCTATTTTTAAGATTGAGAAAATACCAGCTCAAACTTAATCCAACCAAGAGCACTTTCAGAGCTACTTCAGAGAAATTATTGGGATTGTAGTCAGTGAAAATGGGATGGAGATTAATCCTGATAAAGTAAAAGAATCTTGGAATTACCAACTCCTATAACGCAAAAAGAAGTACGAGGATTTCTGGGAGGTTAAATTATATTGCTAGATTCATCTTTCAGCTAACTGAGAAGTGTAATCCAGTCTTCCGATTATTGAGAAAGCAAAATCCAGGAGAATGAGATTATAGTTGTCAAGAATGTTTTAATAAAACTAAGAATTACTTGACTAATGCTCCAGTCCTAATGCCACCAATCCCAAACAAACCATTGATCTTGTACTTGACTGTCTTTGAAAAGTCAGTGAGATATGTATTGGCACAACATGACGAAACTGAAAGAAGAGAAAGAGTTATTTACTATCTCAGTAAGAAATTCACCAACTGTGATAGTAGATATTCCTCAATTGAAAAGTTGTGTTGTGTTTTGGTATGGACTACTAAGAGACTGAGATAGTATTTGTTGTATCATACAAACTGGCTAATATCAAGATTGAATCCATTAAAATATCTTATGGAATCAACTGCTTTAACAGGAAGAATGACAAAATGACAAATGTTGTTGTCTGAATTTGACATAGTCTATATAAATTAGAAAGCAGTAAAAGGAGGTGTTATTACTGATTTCCTGGCAAGCAGAGCATTAGAAGACTATGAGCCAGAAAAAAATTGATTTTCCAAATGAGGACTTAATGAGTATATTTGCGGTGAAAGAAGATGCTCCGAATAATGAGGCCTAAAAAACGAACTTTGATGGTGCCTCGAATGCTGTGGGATATGGAATTGGGGAAATACTAGTTTCAGCAGAAGGACATCATTATCCTTTTACTAGTAGGCTCGCATTTGAATGCACAAACAACATGGCAAAATATGAAGCATGTATCTTGGGTATTCAAGCAGTAATTGAGCGCAAAATTAAAAGCTTGGAAGTATTTTGTGATTCTGCTCTGGTTATTTATCAACATCGAGGGGAATAGATGACTTGAGACTCCAAATTGATAGAATACAAGGATTTGATGATGAATTTGATCAAGGAGTTTGAAGAATTTCTTTCACTTATATTCCCCGTGAAGAAAATCAAATGACGGATACTCTGGCTACGTTGGCAGCCATGTTTAAGGCTGATGATCAATCTCGAATAATGCCTATTCGAATGAGTATAAGATAAATGCCAGCTCATTGTTACAATATTGAGGAAGAGGAGGAAGACGATCTCTCATGGTATTACGATATTCTCCAGTTTGTGAAGTATTGAGCTTATCCAGTTGAGGCAACTGAGAATGATAAACGAACTTTGAAAAGATTGGAAATGGAGTATGTTCTCGATGGAGACATTAAAGAGTTATTTACTATCTCAGTAAGAAATTCACCAACTGTAGTAGATATTCCTCAATTGAAAGTTGTGTTGTGTTTTGTATGGACTACTAAGAGACTGAGATAGTATTTGTTGATCATACAACTGGCTAATATCAAGATTGAATCCATTAAAATATCTTATGGAATCAACTGCTTTAACAGGAAGAATGACAAAATGACAAATGTTGTTGTCTGAATTGACATAGTCTATATAAATTAGAAAGCAGTAAAAGGAGGTGTTTTACGATTTCCTGGCAAGCAGAGCATTAGAAGACTATGAGCCAAAAAAAATTGATTTTCCAAATGAGGACTTAATGAGTATATTTGCGGTGAAAGAAGATGCTCCGAATAATGAGGCCTAAAAACGAACTTTGATGGTGCCTCGAATGCTGTGGGATATGGAATTGGGGAAATACTAGTTTCAGCAGAAGGACATCATTATCCTTTTACTAGTAGGCTCGCATTTGAATGCACAAACAACTGGCAAATATGAAGCATGTATCTTGGGTATTCAAGCAGTAATTGAGCGCAAAATTAAAAGCTTGGAGTATTTTGTGATTCTGCTTGGTTATTTATCAACATCGAGGGAATAGATGACTGAGACTCAAATTGATAGAATACAAGGATTTTATGATGAATTTGATCAAGGAGTTTGAAGAATTTCTTTCACTTATATTCCCCGTGAAGAAAATCAAATGACGGATACTCTGGCTACGTTGGCAGCCATGTTTAAGGCTGATGATCAATCTCGAATAATGCCTATTCGAATGAGTATAAGATAAATGCCAGCTCATTGTTACAATATTGAGGAAGAGGAGGAAGACGATCTCTCATGGTATTACGATATTCTCCTTTTGTGAAGTATTGAGCTTATCCAGTTGAGGCAACTGAGAATGATAAACGAACTTTGAAAAGATTGGAAATGGAGTATGTTCTCGATGGAGACATTTTGTACAAAAAAAAAAAGCAAAGCTCAGGTGCTTTTGAGATGTGTGGATAAAATTGAGGCCAAGAAAATACTTGAAGAAGTCCATGAAGGGGTTTGTGGAACACATGCAAATGGATTCACAATAGTTAGACAGATCATGAGATTTGGATATTACTAGTCTACTATGGAAGGAGATTGCATCAGATTGCGAAGATGTCATAATGCCAAATCTATGATAACCAAATACATGTTCCCTTCACCACTTCATGTAAAATACACCTTGGCCATTTTCAATATGGGGTATCGATGGTATTAGAGCAATTTCACCGAAGGCTTCAAATCGACATCGTTTTATTTTACCGGTCACAAAGGAGCAGTTTGTAGATTCTTAAAAAGAGAAATCATTTTCAGATATGGAATACCAAAAGGATCATTACAGATAATGTGTTGAATCTGAACAATGATATAATGAAGGAAGTCTGCATAGAGTTGAAGATCAAATATCACAACTCGGCTCCTTATCACCTGAAAATGAATGAAGCAAATTTAAATTGAGCAAGACAGGATTGAAAGCATCAGAATGTATGATACTTGTTCAATACCCTGAAATACTTATTTGGGCTTATTATCATTTTCTTTCATAACCATGAACCATGACCTACATTACGTGCCTTAAAAAGTCCCTTCTAATCATACATGGATATCTAAAACAGAAAAGACTATCTTCAGATTTCATCCCGCCCATCAGGATTAATCTTTATTTGCAAAAGGTTTTCTAAAATCTTTAATGCATGATAGAGAAAAATAAACAAAGGGGTTCAAGACGTAAATTTTGAATGACATTTTGAAACCAAAAGAGGATTCGAGTTGAAAACCTGAAAAAGGCAGCTCGAATATAAAAATTAGGCAGCTAGATGATAGCAAAATTTCTTGATAAGGCATCACAAACCGAATGTGATCATGAGAGAATTGGAGAACATTTCCAGTAAAAGAGCATAAAAGCTACCCCATCAAATAAGTGAGCATCAAATAAACAAGAATGTCAAAACTTTGACCAAATGCAATAACCTGAGACATTTTACCCTTTCTTTACTTAACCGTTTACCAAAGATAGCTTTGATCTTGACACTTGTCAAATAGTTATAATTTAATGAAGGATTAACAGTGTAATTAATTATTTGATATCCAATGAACTCTTGTTTTATGATTTATCTTAATTGCAAAACCTAGAAAGGAGCAATATTTTCACATCTTTGATTAAACATTTTTCAAAACTCTTCTAATTGATATTTTCAGATTTTGAAAATAAAAGAAGAAGAAAAACACTTTTCAAACAAGACAATCTCTCTAGAGTAGATCTTGGTAATTGACATGTAGCTCTCAGACACAAAGCTCATGCTCAGAATCAATGAAAAAACAATGAGGAACAATGGGGGCATATTTAAAGATTCAATAGCGAATGTTGAGGTATCTTTGGAGATTCAACATCAAATATTGGGCATCTTCGGGGATTTAACATCCTGATGTGAACTATCATACCTTATGGAGGCATTTCCTCTACCAGCAGGAGCAAGCAGACTATCAGTATCCTTTGATGTTGTTTCTCTTGAAACAAAATGTTGTCTCGCTTTAGATGATTTTCTTTCAAAACAAATTTTGTCTCATTTGAGACATAAAAAAAATCTTTGACTTGTGTTCTTTGAAAACAAAATTTTGTCTTTTTTTAGACAACTTCTTTTGAAGCATCGTCTCTAAATCGTTTCTTTCTTTTGAAACCAAATCACCTAATCAGATCTCCTCATTATGTAGGAGTGTGTCAACTTAGATAACCAGCCGTCCCCATCAGTGGAACCGTGTTATCACCTTTAGATGACCAAATTTCCTCATTATGTAGGAGTTGTGTCAAATTAGATAACCAGCCATCCCCATCAGAGTGGAACCGTATTACCACCTTAGATGGCCAAGACTCATGAACAGATGAACAGTGTCATCACCTGACCAGATCTCCTCATCACGTAGGAGCCGTGTCAACCCTTGATACCAGAACTCTTCATCACGTATGAGCAGTGTTATCACCTTCCTAAAGATGGCCAAGAACTCTTCATCACGTGAGCAGTGTCATTCCCTGACTAGATCTCCTCATCACGTAGGGCCTTGTCACCCTTAGATGACCAGAAACTCTCATCACGTATGAGTCGTGTCGTCTCCCCACCAAACACATCAATTTCAACAACAAAAAAAAATCAAAACAAGATCATCGGACAAAAACTAGTTGTCTTTTTGTATTTGCCCTATTCTTGTTAACGCAAGAATGTGCAAAGAGGGGCAACTGTAGACACCCATTTTTGTCCGGGTCGAAAAAATATTAAATATTAAATTTATAATTATATTATTATTATTATTATTAATGTCATATACATTATTGTTTCAGAACCTAGGAAATACTTGTTTTATGATATTGCTCTTCAGTGTTTAGTGCACACACCGTCTCTTGTTGATTTGGAAAGATTACAGTGATGAGATCAACATACAAAATCCTTTGGGAATGCATGCTGAGCTGGCACTTGCTTTTGGTGAGTTATTACGGAAATTATGGTCCTCGGGAAAAACATCAATTGTTCCACGTGTTTTTAAGGGAAAACTTGCTCGATTTGCACCACAATTTAGTGGTTATAACTAGCATGATTCTCAAGTCAATAAATCCCACCTAAACACATCATTATCCTACCAAACACCAAAGAAAAAAATGCAAGAGAGGATTTTCGGTGTAAAAGTAAAAAAAGAAAAGGGGGAAATCAACCATAAAAGAGGAGCCATTTGAATTGAAAAGAATGGAGAGTGATTCGGGGAAGAGAGAACCTATTCGAAAGAAAGAGAACGAAAAAAAAATGAGAAGGAAAAACACAGAGGGAAGAAATCATTCGAGACATTCGAATCAAAAACAGAGAAAAAAATAAATAAAGAAAAAAGGTTCTCACCTTGGTTCGAGTGTTAGAGCCCAAAGGTCGCCGATTTTTGGGGTACTTCAAAGGTAAGGTGTTGGTTTTCTTTTAGATCTGGGGCTTATGGGTGGTATTTTGGTAAAAATATGTTGGGTTTCGGTTTAAGTGAGTTGAGGGGAGTCGATTGAGGTTAGTTTGGTTTGCTCCGGTCATCGGCGCCGCCGTCGCCCTCGCCGTGGGAGTCTCCGACCACCGTGTCAAACTCTCTTGAGAGGAGAGAGTTGAGAGAATTCTGGTTCTCTCTCTCCTCTCTCGTTTTGAAGAAGAACAAATGAGGGGAGTGGGAGTAATTTAGGCGTGAATTTGGGTATAAATACCCAAGTCAAAACGCAGCGTTTTGGACACCCCATCCCCGTGTTTTCGATTGCTAAAGGGGAAATATCTTGTTTGGTCACTGCTATTTGTGAATCTCACCTTTGTATGTTATTTCTTTAGGGTCTAATGTCAGTTTAGGACCTTATATATTTGTAATGTTTTATTCGTAGCCTTTAATGAAGTTTCTATATATGCGGATTCGAGCCTCATGTTTATTAATGTTTCGATTTCATCCTCGTTAACATTTAAATACTTGTATGTATTTATTTAAACTGGGGCCATTGTACTTTAATTTATTTATAATTAAGTAGTATATGTTTTTATTAGTTCATTTTAGTCATTAATTTAATATATTGTGTTTTTTATGTCATTTGAATTTGGCTATTATGTTTATAGATCTATTATTTTAGTCCCTGTTTTATATTTGGTTTAATTATGATTTGGTCTTTAAATTTATGTTTTGTTATTTTAGTCCTATAAATTCATGTTTGTATTATTTTAGTCCTTTAAAGCTTCTGTTATTGATGTTTTAGTCCCTTAAAGACATCAAATGTAATTTATGTTAAGATATGTAATTTTTATATAGTTTGTTTTAATCCATTTATGTATATATTACGTATATTAAGACTCTTTTGTATTATTTTTCATATGCATTATTAGTTGTGTTGTAGATATGTTATTTTTATAAATTTCAAATCGTATTTGTTTTCAGCATTTTCCATTATCTGGACATGTTATTTGAATATTTTCAAGAATGTATTTGTAGAACGGACGTGGAAAGTATCACTTGATCGAAGTGGTATAATCCGAGACGACATTCGAATGAAATGAGAATTGAAATAAATCCAATTTATTTTACTAATTAAATTCTTTTCAAATATTACAATGCATTTTTCTGTAAATGACAATTTATATTATTTGATGCAAATATTAATTCTCAATTTATATTCGATTCACGTTTTATCAAATAGGAAATATTCTTTATGGATAAGAAATAGTTGAAATAGTTTTTCGATGGAAGATTGCTAATTTTGAGGTTTCTTTTAGAGTTAAAGATTTTTTTCTAATAATAATTAATTTGAACCAAAATAATCAATATTCAATAAATGGATCATATTTCAACTTTATATTCGATTTGTAATTTCCACTATTTATGATAACGTATAAGCAACACAGTACCAGTTTTTGGGCATTGTGGGGTGTTAATTCTTCCCCACACGTAACCGACTCTCGAACCCTTTAAAATAAACCTCCGGTAATGCAGACCAATTTTGTCTTTAAAAATGATTTTCTTAAAATTGTTTTAGAAAGACGATTTTAGGTATTCGATCTACCTAACCCAAAGGTTGATGGCGACTCCTATTCAATTTCATTCAAATCAATTCAAAATCTGCCAATTTTCCAAATTAAAATCATAACTGTTTTAAAATAATAAATAATTGTTCCACCATAAAAATAGTTATGACACGTGTAACATACGAAATCCAGTACATATATGAAATTTAATCGTTGTTACTCTTTTTCAAAAGAAAAATAATAATGAGATCCACAAACCAACATATTTAAATGGTTAAAGAAATTGTTAAAGTTTTTAAAAGTAATGAGTTCGAGCATCAACGACTGCAAATATAATTAAATATTTATTGTAAAATATTTGAGAATACTTAAAATAGATACTGTTTTGTAATCACTTTTAGTTGTTTAATAAAAAAAAAGGCGAGGAGAGGGATAGAAGGATGATTTTTAAAACTCTTTTTTATAGAAAAAGAATTAAAGAATAAGACATAGACAGTTACTAGAAAATCTTAATCGTAAAAAAAATACTTCATAAACTCACGTTTAATCCTTCTTTATAAAATATTTCAAAGTCATGTCTCCTCTTCGTCGTTCTTCAGCGTCTTTTATGGTTACTCTAAATATTCATACTCTTATCATCGTTCTTTAACGCGTTATCAATTTAGATTTCCTTAAAACCTCTTTAAACTCATGAAACTGAATACAATTTTTTTTTTTATTATTTTGGGGTGATTGTTCGTAAATTTAAAAGGTGAGAAACATTATTTCGAGAATTTGAACAACATACTTAAAAATTAGCCTCATTAGACGACAATCAAAGGATATCAAAGTATTAACATGTTGAACTTTTAAATGAATTTTCACTAATTAGTTTCACGAAAAATCAATCCAATGAGAAGAAAGAAGAGTAAAATACGAACACTTTAATATCGATCTTGTCACAAATGATGATCAATGAAGTGGGATGATTGACTGGTCATCAGTGGCGATCGAATAATTCAATTTCTAATACTAAAACAATTTAAAGTTTAATAAACAAACTAAAGTTAACGAAAACAATAACCACGTCATTGCATCATTTATCACTTAACAACCCGATGATCTATCTGTATATAAAATTAAAATTTAATGTTACAAATGTATCAATTTAAAGTTTAATGATAAATTCGATACATAGAATGAAATTAAATGATATCTATAATAGATTAACTAAATAGGTTTTAAACATATTTACGATGTTAGTTATAAAAGCATATTACCTATATTTTTTCATATGATTATTTAGTAAATTTTCTTTGGATAAACTATAAGTTTAGTACCTAAACTATTATGTTGAAAATATTTTGATATTTCGATATAACAAATTAAGATAAATGAATTTTAAGATTTTTCAAAAAGATTTTCTAAGTATATTCGATATAATTATTCGAATATCAAAATATTACTCCAAATCTTTCAAATGTCATTTTTAATTCTTACTCAAGTGTAAAATTAAGATTTAAACTTAAAATAATTTCAAAATAATTTTACAAAATATTTCGAACCATTTCAAAGCCAAAAATTCCAGATTGCTCAGAGGGAACCGATTCCCCCCAAGGGGGTACCGATTCCCCCCTGAATGGTTTGGCTCCGAGAATTCCAGTATGCTCGGAGGGAACTGATTCCCCCCATGGGGTACCGATTCCCCCCACTGTTCAACGGTCGAAATATTTGAATTTTACACTTAGGGAACTGATTCCCCATGAGGGGTATCGATTCCCCCCACGCTCTAAGCATAAATATTTATTGTTTTCACACTTAAACGGCTATAATAACTTCATTAATGATCCTCAACGTTCAGAAGTGATTCAATGTGTATTTAAGCAAGCTTAGAAGCCATTGATCAACAACAAGAAACATCAAGCAACTAGAATCAAGAGAGAATCAAAGAGGAAGTATCAAACCTCAAGTTTGAGTATTTCAAGCCTTTTTTTTCATTAATATTCATTTTGCTTTCAAGAACACTTATTGTGCTCAATTGTATTTATTTTGAGTGTTCTTTCTTTGTTCTAGAATTGTGCAAACATATTTTCCTTGTGAGGTTTTCCTTGTAAGTTTGCAAATTTGTGTATTTCTCTTTGAAAAAGAGTGTGCTCAAGAATTTGGGGTATAATTCTTGAGGGAGTTGTAAGGTTACTCGTTGTCCTCAAAAGAAAGAACAAATTAGTGAATTTGTTAGAAAATCCTTAGTGTGGATAGCTAAGGTAGTGGACGTAGACTTTGGTTGAGAAAGTCGAACCACTCTAAATCGCTGTGCAATTACTTTCAATTTTCTGCAAAAGTTTCCACCAAAATTTTAATTGCCAATTCACCCCCTCTTGGCTGATTCCGTCAATCGATTAACTCAATATTACTTTTATTCTGATTTAATACCTAAACTTATTGTTTTTTTCATAATCATACTTAATGTTTAGTTTAAGTTTTATTTTGATTAGGGATGGGCATGGGACCCAAACCTGACGGGTTCTGACCTTACCTGACCCAACCCGATTGGGTCGGGGTTTTTTTTTAAAAATCGGGTTCGGGTCGGGTTTTTTTAAAGATGATGTTCGGGTCGGGTCAGGTTTTATGGTGAAAAATACCTGAACCGAAAATATAATTTTATCTTATATATTTATGAATAATTACAATAATATTCATCTATATATTATTTTTTTCAATTAAATCTTTGTTTTTATTGAATAAAAAATTATTTTTTTATTATTTCGGGTTGGGTCGGGTTTGGGTTGGATTTTATCTCAAAAAATCGGGTCGGGTTTTAGTCAGGTGGAGGTATATATTTTTCGGGTCGGGTGAAGGATGTAAAATTTTTGGGTCGGGTCGGGTTGGCGAAACCCGACCCATGCCAACCCCTAATTTTGATACTTCTCCGTTAAAAACTTAACAATAATATTGACATGTAATCATAAGGTAATGTCATGTCATCACTAAAAAAATAAAAAATACATCAATAATTTTATTAATTTCTTATCGGCGATATCAAAATGAAACCAAAATTAAACGTTAAGTATACTTTTAAAAATTAAATAAAATTTAAGTACCAAAGAAGAATAAAAATAATACCTTTTTTTGTAACTACCAAGTTTTGTGCAAAGCCATCTGTTTACATTTACATGGTTCCATGAAAAGATATATTTTGACTAGATTTCTATTTTTCCTTTGAAGATCTGTTTGTTTGTAAAATATTTTCCGGAATTTTTTTTCATTTTTTAGTATTTGATTGGAAGAAAACAGATTGATTAATATAAAACGTTTTTCTAGTCAATATAATTTCCTTTACATTTTTGAAAAATAACTTGGGATCTAATTTTTGGTAAGTCTTTTCGCTTCAAAAACATAAATACTTATTCGCACAAATGGATTTGGACATATTTTTTTTATCAACACACCCACCCCTGCGGTACATACTATATTTGTTTCAAATTTGCAAACAAACTACAACCATTACTCCATAAGCAGTTGCATATGACTATTCAAGTCATTAAGGTAGCTGGTTCGACTATAATCTTGCAGATCAAAACAGTCTGCAATAACTGTTTTCTCACCATGAGATTTCAGGTCGCGCTCTACCGGACTCTCCTCGTTCTTCAGCAACTCGACAACCTGAAAATCACGACGTTTCTGGCATTAGCTTTACGGGAAAACAAAGGGAACAGAAGGAGATGCATTCAAATTTGTTTGGTACCCTCATCATGCTTGGACGCATGTTGGCTGTGTGGTTAATGCACATGGAAGCTGTTAACATCGCACGTTTCATTTCAGTCGGGTCGTAATCTTCTCCTAGTTTAGGATCTACCAGTTCCTTTACTTTGTTTCGTTCCAGGAGCGGTTTTGCCTGTAAACGAAACAGAAAATATGTTCAATTCTTTTTCGAAATGCTTTTGCTAATTGAATGAGTTCGGGTGCAGAAGATGTACCCAAATCACAAGGCTTTGTCTAGCTGAATCAACTGACGTCGACCTGTTAGTATCTCCAGCAATAGAACTCCGTACGCAAATACATCGATCTTTTCATCAACAATACCATGCATAAAATACTCCGGAGCTAAATACCTGCAGGCATTTGCTCCACATTTATGAATTTTATGAAATTAGCAATACTACCAACAAGTTGACTGAAGAAGGGAAAGGAACTGCATGCCTAACCCGAATGTTCCTTCAATGGGATGGACGACATGGTGAGGCCAATTTTCAGGGAGCCACTTCGCCAGACCAAAATCTGATATCTGCAACAAGAAGAAAAAATTCAGAAGCTTGGTGTTTTCAACCAGATAGCATTAAGTTAAGCCATTGAAAATGGAAAGACAAATATATCAGAGAATGAAAAGCACCTGAGCTTCGAAATCCTCGGTAAGCAGTATGTTAGAGGCTTTAATGTCTCGGTGTATGATACGCCTCTGGCAATCATGATGGAGATATTTCAATCCGGCTGCAATACCAGTGGCTACCTTAAACCTTGTTTTCCAGTCTAGGCGCTCAGGTGAACCTGCAGAGCAGAATATTTCCCCGTTAGTCCAATCGTTAGGTAATGGTTGACGCAAAAGTATAATCACCTATCACCATACTAAACCAACAGAATTGCAACATTTTGATTCAACTCTTTGCTTGCTTTCTCTTATACCAATAGAGAAACTAGTATATAGTACCAAAAAGAACTGAAGAAAGGCTTCCATGAGGTGAAAACTGAAGGACCAAGTGCAAGCCTCCATCGATGCTGAATCCGATTAAGTGTGCTGCATTCGGGTGATCTATGTGAGCAATAATCCCAAGTTCTGACAAGAAATCATTGGCTCTATCCTCCTCTTCTTTCTCGATCATTAGCTTCTTCACTGCCACAATTTGACCATCAGATAATCGTCCTTTGTACACTTCTGCATGCCCCCCTTTTCCGAGCAAATTCTCTGCAGAATTTCGAGGCATAGTTAGAATCAAACATCATCAGCGTAACCAAAAGCACAGAAAAGCCAACTCATGTCAATAGTCAATTTCATGTCCTCGTGATTCAAGGGGAACCATCAAGTCATCAAATTTCCAGGGATACTGCAGGGATCAATCTGACCAGTTCCAACCTATGTTGCACTGATACTGATACGAGGACAGATACGGAGACGAATACGGGAACATGATACGGCAATTTCATCCCCATATAAACTTCTTTTAAGATAAAAAAAAACAAAAAAAAACAAAAAACTTCTCTTTAAACAATTAAGTTGCTTTCAGTTGTAGGCAAGTTTGACCATCAGGCTGCTGATGTATTAGTTGATAAATTATACTTAGAATCTAACATGAGATGTCCAAATTTATCCAACTTGAAAAAGATTGATCCATCTATCTAAACAATATTAAAGAAACTGAATCAATTCATCATAAGATTAACCACAACTTTCCAAAACAAAGTCAGCTAAAGCGGCAACGTTTTTGGTATAGCCACCGATCTCCGATCTACTGGTTAACTAATTCGAATTAGTTATTGCAGAAAAGGGTTTTATTTGAATCCTAACCTTTCTTTCCTATCTGGTGTCTCTTAACTTTAATACTTGGATCCCTCCCTTCCCAAAGAAACTTGAGAAAAGCGTATGGAACATATATATATATTAAATAATTATAATATAGATACATCTTCTTCCTACAAAAACTAGGAATATAATATTTCAAGACCGATTAAAAACATCACAGCAAATTGAAAATTAAGCTTGAAATGTAATTGCTTACCAGGATTGAAATTGTCAGTAGCAGTAGCAAGCTCTGAGTATGTAAAAATTTTCCAAGATGGTTTAGGCACTTCCATAAAATCAATACCAGCAGCTTCTTCCTCAGAGGCATTAAGTTTTGCCAGTTTCAACTTCCTTAAGTTCTTCCTGGAAATATCATAATTTGCCAGGAAAGGAATAAGAGAGAAAGTTATGGCTGATTTCTTCTTAATATTTCCAATCAAATTTTTCCATTGCGAACCATAAGAATCCTTGTTCCCTTTCATATTTGGAGAAAAGGTGCTGGAATTGCCGCTGCAGCTGCTGGTATCAGAGTCGGATCCCAGCACAGGTATTTCCAAGACACATCTTGGTGATGGTTGATCATTTACTGGTTCACTTCTCATCTCCCTAGATTTTGATTCCTTTTCTGGGTTTTTCTCTAACTCCACCGTCTCTGCAACAACAAAACCAAAATCACATTTCACTAAAACATGAAAACCATCGAAAAACAACAAAAACAAGCAGAAAGAAACATTAAACCCTGAAATGGAAAAAGAAACCTCAAGTACCTTCCATATCCACTTATACAAAGCTTTTCAAGTACTCAACAGAAATGTAGGAAAATTTTATATTTTGAAAAGAGTTATTGGATGCTTCAACAAGCATGGAAAACCCAAGAAAAAGGTAGAATAAAGTTACATTTTTCATGTTTCGAGGTGGGGAACTGTTTGTATTGTAACCAAAGAATTTTAGATGGAGTGGTTTTTAAAGAAAGAATGGTATGGAGTGGTTTTCAAAGAAAAGAATGGTATATCTTTTGAAGTTGATAATTCCCAGAGACATCAAATCAAAAAGCAAAGCTGAAAAAAACTGCAGCTTAATGGGAATGATTTAGAATATCTCTTGTTTATATTGAATTCTCTTTTCTTCCCCCACGTTTTCTTAAATTTTAGGATAAACTACAAGTTTAATACCTAAACTATTAGTTTTAATCCGTAAATAGAATTGTAAACGAGATAAGATAAATCACGAGTTGTCTAAAGATAAGATAGATCACGAGTTATCTAAGATTAACTCGATCAAATTTTAGTTAACGCTTGAATTGAATGAATTCCATTCAAGCTCAAGCTCGACGTGAATTCTTAACGAGCTAAAATGAACTACTTAATACTCGACTCGAAAAATTCGTGAATAACTTAAAAAAATAATATATAGATTTTTTATTAAACTATTAATAATATTAGCATTCATATGTGATTTTTTTAAAATACAATATAAGACTTTTATATAATTAAGATTCATATTCGAGTCGAGTTTTAAATTTTGATTTTTGTGGAGCTTGAAAATTTTGAACTCGCGATTTTTCGAGTTGTGCTTCATTTCTTTATTTCGAGTTTGAGTCGAGCTTGACAATTTTAAGCTCGCGAATTTGCGAGTCTAATCAAGCTTAATTTTAAAAAAATTAATCTATTCGAGCTTAATTTTAAAACTTTTGAGTCGAGTCGAGCTCAATAATACTCAAACTCGACACAGCTCGTTTACATATTTAATCCTTAAATAGTAAAATGTAATGTTATTTTATCTAAACGATCTAAATTCAATTAATTATGTTTGTAAGTTGTGTATTATTAATATATAAAAAATTATAAATATATATTATTTTATAGTTACTCATATTATTAATAATATATTTAAAGAATTTAAATTTTTTTAATTGATTTATAAATATTTTTTGTGTACTCCTTAATGAATAATACAATAATTAATCTATTAAATCCTAAGAACTCATATTAAAAGTTCTAAATAGTTAGGGCAGCATATGTTATTTTGATGAAATCCTGACCGTTGGTTTTATTGCTCGAGACTTGTGCCGCAACAAACGCTTGCAAAATGGTGGGAGAAAAAAAAGATTGTCTCATAAAAACAGATTAATATACGGTTAATATACGGTGTTATTAGATACATTAAAAGATATTTGACAAATTTAGTTTAGCGTTATCGGAAATATCGAGTAATAATAATGTAATAGGTGGAAATCATGAAGAAATATTAAAAAATTTGACAACCGACAAACTTAGTTTGTCGATTTGTGTCGATACTTTATAAAAATATATTAATCAAAACAATATAACAAGTAAAAAATAACAAAACCGGTTTATAAATGACAAAACTTGTAAAGCGCTACCGGATATATTGAAAGTGTCGATACTTTATAAAAATGTATCGATCCATAACAATATAACAGGTAAAAAATGACAAAACCGGTTTATAAATGACAAAACAGGTAAAGCGCTACCGGATATATTGAAAGTGTCGATACTTTATAAAAATGTATTGATCCAAAACAATATAACAGGTAAAAAAATGACAAAACCGGTCTATAAATGACAAAACAGGTAAAGCGCTACCGGATATTGAAAGTGTCAATACTTTATAAAATGTATCGATTCATAACAATATAACAGGTAAAAAATGACAAAACCGGTCTATAAATGACAAAACAGGTAAAGCGCTACCGGATATGTTGATAGTGTCATACTTTATTATAAGTATCGAAACTTTTGGAATTTAAAAGAGAAGAAGTTATAGCGCTAATAAAGTGTCGATACTTTATAAAAATGTATCGATCCATAACAATATAACAGGTAATAATATGATAAAACCGGTCTCAAAATGACAAAACTGGTAAAGAGCTACCGGATATGTTGAAAGTGTCGATACTTTATTATAAGTATCTACACTTTTGGAATTTAAAAGAAAAGAAGTTATAGCGCCAATAAAGTGTCGATTCTTTATAAAAATGTATCGATCCATAACAATATAACAGGTAAAAATATGATAAAATCGGTCTCAAATGACAAAATCGATACTAAAAAATTGTGCTTGTGCGTCATTTTTATTTTAGAATTTTCATTTTTAATACAGAAAGTTAGATATTTTAAGCAAATCTCAGTAAGAAAAGAACAAAAACTTTGTAGTAACAAAAAAAATAACATTGGGAAACACACCATGTTATCAGATTCTCAAATAACAAAAACCCAGAAACAAATATCTCTCAATGCAAACTTATGATATACTCTTATTATCTCCATAGGATAAGTTAGGTCAGTTTTAGTTTTATTTTTTTTGTTAGGATTTTGTGTCATTGAAACTGTTGATTGAAGAACTCAAACTGGTGCACGCATAAGTGTCGATGCATTTATGAAAAGTATCGATCCAAAAAACATCGAAATCGATAATTATTATGTAACAGGTAAATTTACAATGTAACCGGTAAAAATATATTGGTTAATTAGCAAATATGTTTACATTATGTATCGACACTCTTTAAATATGTGTCGATACTTTTTCCTCAAAATGAAAGCACAACGAGATGCACGCATAAAGTGTCAATACATTTAAAATTGTATCAATCTCAAAAACATCAAAACCGATAATTATATATAATAGGTAAATTTGCAATGTTACCGGTTTAAATATACTGTTTAGTTAGAAAATAGGTCAATATAAGCGCTACCTATTGCATTATATAAGCGCTACCTAATATATTATTGTACTTAATAATATTTTCGGTTAAATGATATAACATAACCGATCTAAATTTTAACCGATTACTTATTTAACAGGTCACATCGTTTTTTAAACGTTTTTTAAGTGCCGCACAGCAGAAGTTCTCAGGAGAAAAGTTAACAACCGACCAACGGTTGTTAATTTTTAAGCGTATTTGAGGGTGTTTTAGGTATTATCAGGGGAATTAATTTCTATGTCGTGGGAATTTTATAGTTATCATGTAACAATCCGGATATTTTCAAAATAATATTTAATTGAAATTGGAGGTTTTAATTGTGAAAATCGGTAAATTGTGAGGACTAAATTGAAAGATTTTAAAACTTGGAGCCTGTTTTAGAGTTAAAGAAAATTCAAAGACCAAACCCTGAATTTACCTTAAAAAATTAGGTATGTTATGTTATAAACATGGTTTTCTGTTTCAAAACAGAAAACCACACCTCAATTGCTCTCAAATTCCCTTCCCCCTACGCCGGTTTTCGACTTAGATCCCGACGCCGTTCGACCTCCAATCGTAAAATTAAAACCACCGTCGTGTTCATCTTCGACCCGTGAACAAAATCCAGTAAATCAATTATAGCGAAACGCTGCCAAACGACGTGAATTTCGAGTCAAAGTATCGATGTTTTTTAGCACTACCGCCGAGAAAATCTTAAATTCATCTCCGATCGTTGATCGATTTTCGACACCTCCCGCACCATCGTGTTCCTTGTGCCGTTTCGAGTCCGCCGGTGTCAACCTTGGTCTCCGTCGACGGCGGAGCGTGAGAGGGTGGAGCAGTCAAAGATTCGGCCGAGTTGAAATCGAGCTCTCCGCCGTTTGAACTTTTGGATTGAATTACAATAGTATAGATCTGATCAAGCTAATAAATAGAATGGGCCTAATGTGACTCTTGGGGCCCCAAGATGCATTAGGTTGGCTTCCTTTGCTGTGTGCTTAGGGTAAGCTATATGGGCTTGGACTTACGGGCTTAAGGATACAAGCTCTAAAGCTTATCCTTAGGTTGGCTTTCTTTTTGCTGTGTGCTTAGAGTAAGCTATATGGAAAATAGTTTTGAAAATTACTGATGGTGTATAAGAAAATAGTTTAAACTATGATTTTCAAAAGTTAAACTCTTTTATGAATTTATGAGATTTACTGGACTATAATTTGTTTCATGTACCTATTGTGATTTTAAGGTAGTATTGGGACACACTGAGCCTAGCTCACTTTTCGAAAATGTTTTTCCCCCTTTCAGATACTGTTGGTTAGATACATCGGTTCGAGCACTTGGAGGATCAACATATCTCTTGAAGTATATCTGATTGTAATGTTTTATCTTGCTAGTTGACTTTATTTTGGTGACATGGACCTTATTTTAAAGTATCGTATTTTAGGATGATGACACTTTTGCTATTACTGTTCGGTTTATTGTGATTTTGATTTTGAATACCTGTTTTAAATTAATTTATTACTTATTGGTATTATATTTACAAGTTGGGTTTTGATGATATAATTTATTTCATGACATTATAATGTGATTTTACATTGATTGAATAACGGTTTCAGAAAATGTCTTTAAGAATCATAATGTGATCCACTAGACTTAGTCGAAACGCATAGGCCGGGTCTAGAGGGTTACATATCAATAAAAATATTGATGAATGTATTTATTTTAAGAATTTATTGAGCCGTGTATATGATAAAAGAATATATTTTTTAAAAAAAATTGAATTTGAGTTACGATAATTATAAAATATGTATATATTATTAAATAAGAAAATATTAAATATATATTATCTTATAAATATTTCAAATTATTAAATAAAAATAAAGGTATAATGACAAAATTACTCCCAATGTTTATACAAAAAATCATTTTATCCCATATTATTTTTTTGAGTATTTCTTAATGTTATAATTTTTGTCAAAACAACCTTATTGAATGAAAACCGTTAGTTGACTAATGGTCAACCTGCGTTATTGAAGTGACATTTTTATATATGTTCAGTTGATGACATGGCATGTATCATGTTACTAAAAGTGATGATGTGATATATGTCAGATACATATTAAAATATCACATCAATAATATAAGTTGATCGTTAATCAATTAAATATCTATCTAACAAAGTCTGTTTTAATCCAAAGCTGAAACGTTAATGATAAAATACTCTAAAAAATAAGATGCAAAATGACTATCTATGCAAACGTTGGGATAACTTTATCATTACAAAAAAAAGGTAAAGTACACAAATAATCCCTTAACTATAGGATGCTATTTTGTTGAGTCTCTTGATTATTAAAAGTTACAAAATGGTCTTCTAACTATAGAGAGTTGCTTTATTGAGTCCCTCAACTATTAAAAGTTACAAAATGGTCACCTAACTATTCATTATGTTCCAAACTCATCATTTTTTTCGTAAAAAAATTAACACTAATATGAGTTTGACATTAACATGCTGGTTGGGTTGGGATATAATATGATCTCATAATTTTAAATGACTATCATATATCAGTTAGCATGTTAACATCTAGCTCAAATGATGGTTAGTTTTTTAACAGAAAATGACAAATTTGAATCATAATAAATAGTTGAGTTGCCAATTTGTAATTTTTAATAGTCAATAGACTCAATAAAATATTATCCTATAGTCGAGGACTATTTGTGTACTAACAAAAAATATAAGTTTGTTTTTTAAAGATAGTGCATGAAATGTGGGGTGCGTCCGATAACGGATGAAATGAGAGCTCGTAGGGCGGTAAGGATTAAGGGATTAGATTGATTGATTAATTAGTTAAATAAAGGGCAAACCATGAAGACAAAATTTAGGATATTAAAAGTAATGATGCTTTTGTTGGTAATTTGATTTTGTACGTCAAAGTCCTTTAGGCGGCGTTTGGTTTGTTCGAATGTTTCTGAAGTAATTGAAATTTATGAAGGAATTATAATCTGAATTGAAACCTGTTTGGTTGGCAGGAAATTGAATTGGAATCCAATTCCATATTCTGTTTGGTTTGCAGACATGTCAGATGAATTTGATTTCAGTAATGTAAAATGACAGAATTGCCTTTCTTGTTTTTTTTTGCTTAATTTTAGTTTGTTTTATAACTTACACGTAGCAATATATTATAAAAATTTTAAAAAAATATAAAATTTTCATTTTATTGATTGATTATTCATTTCAATAAATTATAAAAATCATACTAATAAACATCATAAGTTAAAATCATCTCAATTAGGGATGGTCATGGGTCGGGTTAGGTCGGGTTTTTGGTCCACCCGACCCGAGAACAAGGGAACCTTCACCCGAGACCCGACCCGAAATAATAAAAAAATTTTATTTTTATTCAATAAAAATAATGACTTAATTGATAAAAAAATATATAAAGGGATATTATTGTAATTATTCCTAAATATATAAGATAAAATTATATATTTTTTTGGGTCGGGTATTTTTCACCCTAAACATGAACCCGACCCGAATATCACACTTAAAAAAACCCGACCCGAAATTTTTTAAAAAAATCCGACCCGATCCCGATTTTTTTTTTGAAAAAAACCGACCCGACCCGAATATCACACTTACAAAAACTCGACTCGAATATCAAACTTTAAAAAACCCGACTTGAACCCTAATTTTTTTTAAAACTCCGACCGATCCTGAATTTTTTTAAAAAAATCTTATCCGAATATCAAAAGATTGATGAGGGTAGTATGGTCAAATTTCACATTCTCTCCTCCAAAGGATTTCAATTTCATCTTGTTATGGATGAAATTTACTTTCCCTCCCTTGATGGAATTGGATTCCAATTCCCCTTTTGAAAACTTGAACCAAACATGAAAAGTGGTGGAATTAGATTCCAATTCCTCCTAATTCCAAGAGATTCCAACGAACCAAACGCCACCTTAGTGAACCAAAAAGAAAAATTTGGAGAGTGGATTTTTTTAAATTAATTATCGGTATTCGATCTATGATCAACTAATCCAAATCAAGTATTACAGAGGCTTTTGACGATCTTTCAACCCAGTTTGCTCTATTTTCAAAAGTTATGATTCAAGCCCATTGTTTTGCTTAAGGAATCTAATACATTATCACACTAGATTAATTGGTTGTTGGTTGGAGCGTGGAATTTTGTTTATACTAATTATTTTTAATAACATTTGTATATATTAATTCAAATAAAATTATCAATACGAACTAAGTGATTTATTGATAAATGAATTATTATTATTCATCTAGGTAATAAGTTTAAGTATTATGAATTTTAGGGTCTGATCGTTCGATGTCAAATGTTTAAAAATTATTTTTTTGAACAAATATTATCTTATACTTAGATTAATTAATTTATATATATATAGTTATCAGACAAAAGAATTAAAATATTAAATGTCTACATAAAATACACTTGATATTTGAATTTTTGAATAATGTAGCTTAACGAGAGTGCATACTTCTTGGTAATAAAGTAGTATTTTTTAAACTCATTTTTGTAAATGTCAAGAAATATAATATTATTAATAAAATTATATAAATATATAATATTCGAAAATAAAATTATAAGAATATAGTATAAAAGATTAAGATTAACTTACGCATAGTATAAAATTTTTAATTTTATATATATTTTAGTATATTTACTACTGTTAATTTCAATATTCTATTTACATTCATCTAACAATCTTAAAAATGATATAAAACAAAAAAAATTGCATAATATAAATGGATTCAGACTTTAATATAAATTGATGGAATTATGTGGTTGTGCTCAGGGATGGGCAAGGGTTGAATTGGGTTGAACAGAAACCTGACCCAGTCTAAAAATTATACACGCTTTACCGACTCGAATTCAATCCGATTTTTTGAGATAAAATCAGAACACGACCCGACCCAACATGAAATAATATATTTATAAAAAATATTGCTTTTATTTAATTAAAAAAAGGGTTTTAACTAAACTAAATAATATATAAAGAGGTATTATTGTAATTATTCATAAATATATAAGATAAAATAACTTTTTTTTAGGTCGGGTCGGGTTGAATATTTTTTACCTTAAACCCGAACTCGATCCGTCCTGAACATAACTTCTAAAAAACCCGACTCAACCCAATCCAAACTCATTTTTTAAAAAGAATAATCCGATACGATTTTATCGGATCGAATCAAAATCTATCGGATTCGAGTCTCGTTCCTATCCCTAAAACATCTAATTATGTTGTAGCATGAGCAATCAGAAAGAGGGTCCTAATGTCTGTTGTGCTAGTAGGAATCTATCAAAATCAACCTCCAATTTGTTAACACTTTAATTTCATATTTTCCTACATTTAACTAACCAACTTTGATTGTAATTAATTAGCATGCCCATACGTCTCCGAGCGTAAATGCGGGAGATAAGCTATTGTGCCTAATAACCAAATATTGCCTTATATTTAGAAAACATGATGTGGTTTTGAAAATGATGTCGACTTATTCAAGGAACTACCAGTATTCACCCCTTAGCACGATCGCGGGAGATATACTATTAATTCCTTAATAAGTGAACAATACCTTAGATTTGTAAAACAATGCAATCAAACAAAATGTTTATGAGAATATCATGCGAAATTAACTATCATGGGACATCTAGATGCAAACATCAAGTCTTGTAAAATATAAGTATATATATATTAAAACATAGAATGACTACTTCAAACATACACACGTTCTTTAACATGAATTTTTATATTAAATAATATGCATAAGTTATCAAAAATATAATAACTTAAAGGTAAACTTATAAACATCTTAACATAACATCCATGATATTTTCCATATCAACAAATTAATTAGTTATACACAATTAAATACATTAAAAAAAATGCTCATGAAATTAACATACACATGCGCATAAAAAAAACCGTGACATGAATTAAAAGATAACATACTTAGAAAATAATGAACTTTGCCTAATAACCAAATATTGCCTTATATTTAGAAAACATGATGTGGTTTTGAAAATGATGTCGACTTATTCAAGGAATTACCAGTATTCACCCCTTAGCACGATCGCGGGAGATATACTATTAATTCCTTAATAAGTGAACAATACCTTAGATTTGTAAAAACAATGCAATCAAACAAAATGTTTATGAGAATATCATGCGAAATTAACTATCATGGGCACATCTAGATGCAAACAATCAAGTCTTTGTAAAATATAAGTATATATATATATTAAAACATAGAATGACTACTTTCAAAACATATACACACGTTCTTTATAACATGATAATTTTTTTATATTAAATAATATGCATAAGTTATCAAAAATATATACATAAAACTTAAAGGTAAACTTATAAACATCTTAACATAACATTCATGATATTTTCCATATCAACAAATTAATTAGTTATACACAATTAAATACATTAAAAAAATGCTCATGAAATTAACATACACATGCGCATAAAAAAAAACCGTGACATGAATTAAAAGATAAACATACTTAGAAAATAATGAACTTCGCCAATAAACAATAACTCATGTATCATAAACATACTCATACTTTAGGTACTAAAGTCACAATTTACCCATTAACAAACGGAGGTCTAAAATGTAACTAAATAATATTACAAGCCTTGTAATTCAGAATAAACTCTACATACATGGGATTAAAATAAAATACTTCGAAAATAGCATGCCCAATGCGTAAATTAATGAAGATTTAAATTATCTAAGACTAAGGGCTAAAACGAATTACACAAAAACATGGGAACTACCAACAGAAACTAAAAAAACACTTAAAGACAGGAATGGAATACCTGGAAACTCAAACGATTAGTCACATAATTTACCCCTTCTTTTTTTGCAAAACACGTGAATTAATATATATATTATTTTAATCATAAACTAAACCTAGCCTAATTGTAAACTACCCTCAGCCGCATACCCTCTTATTCCTTCAACTCTCTCTTTTCCACTCTTCCTATCTTCTTCTTTCAACCCTCACCCTATCTCTTAAATGGCAGCGATCTCCTCCACGATGACTCCAATCTTCTCCGGCGAAGACCCAAACACAACAAGGTAATCTAGATCGAAACTATATTTCACTCTTTATTTTATATTTTTTCTTGATTCGATCTAACCTTCTGGAACACAACACCGCCGAAGATACTTGAGAGAGCCACAAAGAGATCTAAAAGACCTTAAAGCCCGACTCTTTTCACAACAACCCTCGAAACCAAAGACCAACAGTTAAGAATCGAAGAATGGCCAAGAATTCCGACCCCTAGCTTCTAATTCGGCGAGAAGAAATGACAACTAATGGTAAAAAAATAAACTCTCTTTTCTTTACCGTTTATTTCGAATGGCTGAAGATGATGTTTTGTTTTTACTGTTTGTTTCTCCTTATTTTTGCTGTTGATGGGTTCCTGATGGTCACCGTCGAATTTTTGGTTGCTTTCTGTAAAAAAAACTAAGAGGAGAAGACGTATAGCTTCGTGTAAAAATAAAGAAGAAACAACCTCTATTTTTCTGTCTTTTCTGCGAAAATGGGTGCAGAACCCCCAATACATTGCTTTCTAAACAAAATCCAATGGGAAGTAGAAGCCCTGTCCTTTTTTCTTTTCGAATGGAAAGGATCAGAACCCCTATCCCTTTTCGGTTACAATTGCTTCCCCCATGTTCGATTTCCCTTAAACTGTTTTTTTAATCGGGTAGCAGAAACTTCTCTCCCCTGTGTTTTATTTTTCTCTCGAATCGTTACCCCCTCTCTATTTGTTAACTGCCCCCCCAGTTGTTAACTTCTCCTCCTCCTCTGCTCGAATGATTCCCTCCTTTTTAGCTTTCAGCCTCCACCGAATCCTCTGTCGTTGTATGTTAATTTTCTGTGTTTTTGTTGAGATTTGGTTGGAGCAGGTGAATATTTAGGCGTATGCAATGACGATTTCTAAAGATTTGGGTGCGTGCTGCAAGGGTGTGGTATTTGGGTTTCAAGTTGGGTCATGAAATTGGGTTGATGTTGAGTTTTGTAATGGGCTTTGAAATTTATTTTTGTATTTGGCCTGCGTGTAAATTAATAATAATAATAATAATAATAATAAAATATTAAAAGACATGACGAAAAATGAGTGACGACACTTACAATTTTAGATATCATTGCATCAACATAAAATATTACGTCTGGACTTACTCGTCATAATCCATGAGGATATTATCTCAACTGAATTCACACTTGCATTCTGTTTTTTAACTTTCAAAATTGTATGCAAAAAGGTCAACATGAAACATATACTCCAAAATCCTGAATCAAAGTTAGACTTCCACCTAATTTCATATCCATTTTAAATACAATACTTAAATAAATTTAAGAATTAAACTAATAAAAATATATCAATCACTTAAAATGATTTGTTGAATTAACTTTAACAAATACAAAAGTTTACATAAAATATTTTCATTCATGGATTTGTATTTATAAAAGTTGTGGGAAGCAAGATTGTTTTTCTTGTAGTGCATATTTTGGATTTGGTATTTAAGTTGGTGGTAGGATTAGGGACGGATTCATAATTTTATATTAGAGGGATGAATTTATAAAATTTTAAGACGACGAAAATAAAATTTTAATAAAAAATATAATTTTTTTAAAATATATAAAATTTTGAAATTTTCAGGGAAGACGACGGCTGCCATCCTCCCCTTCAATCCATCTTTAGGTGAAACAACAAACAGTGGGATTAATATGGTAAAATGGGGTGATTAAAATCCAAAATTTGAGGGAAATTAGTTTAGCAAACATGACGTAGTATGCATGCAGTTGAAACACAAATGAATAAATCTGCTGACGGAGAAGTGGAACAAGTATTATAAATGAAACGGTTAATTGAACCAATCCAACTGTCAAATATTAAGAATGCTGATTAGTTGAGGTCAACCAATCTTACTCAAGCGATGGAATTGACGAACCGTTAAGTGGTTTTAGTGATTCTCTTTAAAGATATTGAGTTCGAGCAGTTGAGTGTACATAGTGTGTATCAATTGATTAAAAAAATTCTGAATAAATGCTATATTATAATTATCTCAAATTATTAAAAAAATAAAAAAATAATGGAATTGGCATTTATTGTTATTAGTTTCTTCCATACAATAATTTGTCAAATTAAAAAAAATAAAAATAAAAAATAACGGAATTGACTATTTTTTAAAATGAAACCCCTAGAATATTTATAATAAGAATTAATTTGCCAAATTTAAAATTATGAAGGATATATGAAGTCTTTTTACCAAAATTCATCATGGAAAACGATTATTATGAAAAAAAGATTAAAAATACTGTCAAATTTTTTTTACAACTTTTTTATCATTTTTTCGAGAATAAAACAGAAAGTTTGTTTTTCCTTTGAACAAAAATGTCAGGTCACAAAAGTTATATATGAATAGGCCTGAATAACATTCGTGATTCCCAAATTTTAAGACCTTGCAGGTCACACTTATACATGGAGAGATATGTGAATAAAACTGTCAAATCTTCACCAACTAACATCTTTGAATAAATCCTTTCATTAAACGGAACCTTCAAAGAATCTATATGCCCAACTACACAAGTATCATGACCAATTGATACTCCAAAACATCAGTATTTTATTTAAATTTGGATGTTAAACATCTAAATAACTTTGATTTCGATAGAAATAAGAGGAACTAGAAAACTAATCCCACAAAAGATGAATGATAAACTACGATGTAAGGCAAAATAAAGAAGAAATTAGAAAGGGAAATTAAGTTATATATATATATATATATATATGATTGCATGCAAAGGCAGTAAAGTAGTGTAGGAGATAGTGTTTTTGATGCTTAGAAATGTTGTAGACAGGATCATAGTGTTCCCTTTAAACTAGCTAGCAGGAGCAACTTGGTCACATGTTAAAAGCTTGTAATTAAAATGTCAAAAACTAATATTCATTGATTGGTCAACCTAATCAATGATATTTATGTTGTCTTATCTTGTGTGCTACCAGCAACATGCTTTGTTTTCGTGGATTTTGCTAGCTCTGAGATTAGGTTCGGCTTTCAGGTTTTCCAGTATAATGGTTCTCCATGATTGATTTAGAGATAGATTGAAGGCTATGTTAGCAGTATACTTAGAAGCTTCCTGAAGATGAAGCTGTTATAACAGCTAAGGTTGTTAGCAAGTTAGTTTTGTTAGTTTTGGTTAGTTGCTCGGTTAAGGTGGTTGTATTAGCAGCTGATACAACTAAGAGTAGTAGTATATAAGGAGCATCAATCTTGTACTCAAACACACATTTTACATAATAGCAATATCTAGATTATATTCCCCTGTTATTCACATTTCCAATATGGTATCATTTGCCAAACGATCCTGACTTTATTTTGTTTTCTACCGCTGTATGGAAGAGGAGGAGAAAATGTCATCGACAGCGGCAACGGCTGCTAAACCGGTGTCGTTCACATCCAAGCCGATCCAGCAAATGGTGAGCTTCATCTGCCAAGAAGCGGAGGAGAGAGCTAACGAGATCTCTGTTTCAGTTGATGTAACATCAGTTTCATTTTGTTTCTTTACGGTGAGGAAGAAGAGGGGTTTGGCAAAAGGAATCAAGAGTGCAATTCCTAGAGTTCAAACGAACAATGTACCAACAAGATGGTCACTCGCAGAGATAAAATCAGCTACAATGGGGTTTCATAAGAGTCGAATCATCGGTAAAGGTGGTTCAGCAGTTGTTTATAAAGGTTATGTTCCGTCGACTGGAACTGTCGTGGTGAAGCGATTTGATCAGTTCAACGGAAAAGCATTCACTCGTAATCTTTTCAACACAAAGTTTGCCATTATGTCCGGTTGGCTAAACCACTGTAACTTGATTCAGCTTCAAGGATGGTGTTGTGAGGAATCTGAGTTGGTCTTGGTCTATGAGTACTTGTCCAATGGAAGCCTTTACCAACACATTCACAAAACCTCAGTTTCATCAACAACTACCCTTTCATGGAGCTTGAGATTAAAGGTAGTTCTCAAGGTTGCTTCTGCTCTTTCAATTTTACATGAAGAATGTGAAAGACATATAATACACAGAGATGTGAAAACTTACAACATCATGCTTGATGACGAGTTCAATGCCAAGCTCGAAGATTTCGGTTTAGTCGAAGTGTACGAACATTGTTGCGCTTCAAGAGATGCAACGATACCAATCGGGACGATAGGATATCTGGCACCCGAGTACGTTTATACCGGTGTTCCAACTGTGAAAACCGACGTTTACAGCTTCGAAGTGGTTGTCCTGGAGGTGGCTACGGGAAAGAGGCCCGTGGATGAGAATGGAACCGTGTTGGTTGACTGGATTTGGGACCTGTGGGTGAAAAAGAAACTAATTGAGGGCGTTGATTCAAGAAAGTTGTATAGGTACAATGTTTTAGATATGGAAAGATTGTTTGTGAGAACACCTTGGATGCACGGTTGTATGTTGTATTCAATAAAAAGCTTCCAGAGATACGCAAGTGGCTCTTTGGTCAGGTTGGTGCTTGAAGGGTAGATGTTGAACAGAATCCAGTTTCTATACTGGTGCCAATGGCAAGGCTATCACCGCTATTTCTGCATAGTAGTATATTTCTTTTGTGTGTGTAAACAGAAGTTTAATTTTGTATTCATTTTGTTACTTTTGTTGCTTCTATCTCAAAGTGTCATGGGACTTGAAAGCTTCACAACTAAGAGTCCATAAAAAAAATTCAAGGAACCTTGTAAAAGAGGATGAAGAAGAAAGAAATGAAGGTGAATAAGAAGTACGACAGGAAGCATCAACACTTTCGATTCAAAGTGAACGGAAGGAAGCATCGGCACTTTCGATTCAAGAAGAACGAAAGGAAGCATCGACACTTTCGATTCAAAGTGAACGGAAGGAAGCATCAGCACTTTCGACTCAATTGTTCATCTTTTCAATTGTTCAGCTTTTGAAATGTTTCGTGACAAGATTGGAGTGCAAGTCTGTTCACGATCAGGAGAGGAGCAGAAGAAGAAGTAGAGAGAATGTTAGCAGTATACTTAGAAGCTTCCTGAAGATGAAGCTGTTATAACAACAAAGGTTGTTAGCAAGTTAGTTTTTGTTAGTTTTGGTTAGTTGCTCGGTTAAGGTGGTTGTATTAGCAGCTGATACAGCTAAGAGTAGTAGTATATAAGGAGCATCAATCTTGTACTCAAACACACGTTTTACATAATAGCAATATCCAGATAATATTCCCCTGTTATTCACATTTCCAATAGGCTAGTCGTCTCTCCCTAAAAAAATTATGTTATTATATATTTTAGATATTTTTATTTTTTATTAATTATATGTTTTCGTGTTTAGAATTTTGAAAACCATAGATGTACTCTAATGGGCTACAAGAGAATAATTGAATTTTTAAATTTCAATTTTTTTAAACATATACTTTTTTTGATATTAAATAAATTGATCTCCTTTTATAAAATGGGTTAACAGATAATATTAAACTCTTAAACATGTTTAATTCTACATCCTTTTATATAGTGTACTCGTGACAATATCAATCCATCTAAACCCAATCAATAATAAATATAAATAATATTGAATTATATAATATAAGAGTTGATTGTATTATATGTCTCTAAATTATAATTTTCATTTTAAATTGGTCGTTCACATTTCTAATTGCATCCTTAAATTATAACTCTCATTCTAAAATAGTTCTTAAACTTTTGAACATTCTAATTTCATACCTAAACTACAAACCTCTTGCCAAATTGATTCACAAACTTTTGACTATTCCAATTTTATCCCCAAATTCATGCAAATATGTAATTAGTTCCAACCATAATTTAACCTAATTTTTGTTTTTTATGATAATATAAATTGGCCTAAGTATTTTATTAACAGGGGATGTGATTAGTACATTCATATATTTTGGGATGAAATTGGAATGTTCAACAAGTGTAGGGACTAATTTAGAATGAATGTCATAGTTTGGGGATGAAATTAAAATATTCAAAAGTTTGAGGACTAATTTAAAATGATAGTCATAATTCAGAGATGAAATTGAAACATTTAAAAGTTTAAAGACTAATTTAAAATAGGGGTCATACTTTGAAGACATGTGATATAATTAACTCATAATATAATAGATTTTTTTTACTATAATTCATCACCTCAATAAGTGATGAATATATACTATAATAAACTGCTTTGGTTCGACCAAAGCAAAATGAAAAAAAATCACCAATAGGAATTGATTTAAGTGGCTTGATTTAAGTGGCAAGTAACTTGATATCGCTTAAGCAACGTTTTAAATTTCAGTCCTTGTGTATGCACAAAATTTCTGCTGGGAGACTCACCTACGAAAACTAAGTGAGTGACATGAGTCGATCCGGATTAGTCAAAACGAAATCTTGAAGCCGAAAGGAGAATCAAAGAAAAAAAAAAAGAAGGAAAAATATCCAAACATGAAGCATACAATATTGTGTTCATGCACTCTTTACTGATAAGACTGTTTAAAGGGTACCATAAGAAAGTAAGTCATAAGCAAACGATATGAGATCACAAAACCACCGCAATATCCAAATATTTTTAAAGCAAAGGATCATTGGTCTTCAACTTCAAGGCTTAGTAGCAGCCAAGGTGTTTCCAATATCGATTACGAATCTGTACCGGACATCAGCCTTCTCGAGTCTCTCCATCGCTTTATTCACATAATCCATCGGAATAACTTCAATGTCTGCTTTAATGTTGTGTTTCGCTGCGAAATCAATCATCTCCTGTGTCTCCTTCATTCCTCCGATACCGCTTCCGGCCACTGTCTTCCTTCCTATGAGCAATGAGAAGACTGGTATCTCGAGTGGCTCAGACGGTGCGCCGACCATGATAAGTTTCCCGTGCGATTTTAGAAGACCGAGGAGTGGCATAATTGGATGACCGGCAGAGACCGTGTCTATAATTCCATCAAATGTGCCCATCGCAGCCTGTTCGAACCCGAAAGTGAAAACAAATGAATTCCGATTTTCGTTTTAGCGAAAAATTATGTGTCATTGTACACAAATTACCTGTAGTTCGGCTTGGTCACGGCTAACCAAAAACGAGTCAGCACCAAGATGTTCGAATGCTTCAGCTTTCTTATTAGGGGAAGTGCTAATTACCGTCACTTTACATCCCATAGCCTTGGCAAATTTAACAGCAACATGACCGAGACCACCGAGGCCAACGATGGCAATATGTTTTCCATGTTCACCTAATCCAAAATATTTCAAAGGACTGTAAACAGTGATTCCAGCACATAGCAATGGAGCTGCAGAGTCGAGGGGAAATCCGTCGGGGATCCGAACGATATAGCGTTGATTGGCGACCATCGAATCTGAATAGCCACCGTATGTCATGGTTCCGTCGTAGTAAATACCATTGTAGGTCAATATGAGTTTAGGGCAGTAATTTTCAAGGTCGTTGGCACAACTGTCGCAGTTGTGGCAAGCTCCAACCATGCATCCCACACCCACTTTATCTCCCACCTTAACCTTTTCCACTTTGCTGCCTACTTCAGTCACTTCACCTACTATTTCATGCCTGCAAATTATTACCATTAGAATAGTAAAAATAGGGAAATGAGATTAATTTTGTTTTTTTGAGTGAATATTTTTTTATTTTTTACCGTTAATTTTAATTATCTATTTTTATTCATCCAATTATCTTAAATCTGTGTAAAACTAAAAAAAATACATGTGTAATTGCTTATCCCATATATATAGGAGCATGATCCACTTATATAATATAAAACTTTTTAGTTTTATACGTTTTTAAGATCATGTGACGAGTAAAATAGATGATTGAGATTAATAGTAGAAAATAAAAAAAATATCCATTATAAAAAAAACAAGGAGATTATCTCAATCATATATTTTTACTCATCCAACGATCTTAAGAATATATAAACATTTAAAAAATGAGATAATCTCAACCATCTATTTTTACTTTTTTGTTTTACACATATTTAAGACTAGATGAATAAAATAAATGAATGAGATTAACTCATTTTTTTTAATAAAAATCTTCTCATTTACTACTATTAATCTCAAACATTAATTTCCACTCCTCTAATATTCTTAAATCTTCATCTTAACTCATCTCTCTCTCTTTCTCTAAATATATATATATATATATATATATATGATATATGTGGGCCTTCTTGATTCCATATAGCTACTTTAGGCAAAATATAAACGACAGGTTTAGTTTTCTGCACTAAAATGAAGTGGATGTAATTGTGCATCATCAGTTTTGAATGGTTTTATGAGAGACAAGTGTTTCATTTCACGCCACTCCCATAACATGAGGCCCAAATATAATTGCCATTTATCATCATAATAAACCCACCAATTTTTGTATAGCAGTTTACAATATCTTATTGTATAAATTGGGATAGTGTTAAATATTTAAATTAAAAAAGGGTAAATTTTGTATTTAGTACCTAAACTATCAATTTTGATCCATTTTATACCTAAACTTTAAAATTTTTAAAAGCATACCTAAAATTTACTTTTTGTTTCATTTTAATACCATATCGTTAAAAACTTAACTCGTTTAGTACCTAAACTACGGTTTTGATCCGTTTTAATACCTAAATTTTTAATTTTTTCAAAACTTAAGTATGATTTAGGTACTAAACGTGTTTTGGTAACTAGACTTTTATATTTTTTTCAAAACTTAACGGCGAGATACTAAAATAAAACAAAAACTAAACTTTAGGTATAGTTTTAAAAAAATTAAAAGTTTAGGTACTAAAACAGATCAAAACTGATAATTTAGATACTAAATCCATAATTTACCTATTAAAAAATTAAAAATGATAAATATTTTTAATTAATTAATATTTAAACTAAAAAGATATAAAATATTATTATACTAAAATATTTTATAGGAGCAACAGTTATTCTTATACAAAGAATGACTTCGTCCCTGTATATATATTAATGGTTATTTCTTTATATTATTAATGGTTACTTTTCAAAGTAAATTATAATATTTTTACTCTAAATTAAAACATACATCACTGCACCAATAATTATTTGATCTATTAAGATGAGACCTTAGATTCTTTAATTAAGGTTAGAAGTTTGAATCTTGATGTTTGAGAATAAAGTAAACTGAGTTAAGAGGGTCGCTCTTATATCTGTAATATCTTATTTAGATTAATCGATCAATAGATCAAATACAAAACATTAATTTGAGGATGAATGATATTTGTTAGGTAAAATGTTAAGTGGGTGGGGTAGTTTCTATTGCCTTTTAAATTAAATAGACAGATTCCAGGCTCCACCACGCTTTTATCATATTATAGTTTTTAAGAGTTAAAATAGATGAACTTTTAAAAAAATTAAAACATTTTTAAAAAAATTGAGAAGATAATTTTTTTGTTCTTCCGGTTCTCAAGGCTTTTTATTAATTAATTCGGATCGATCCGGGTAACACACCTAACTTTCAGCTCTTAAGGCTTTATCTTGATTAATTCGAACCGATTCGGATTGCACACCTAACTTTAGTTAGAATAAAGATAATTTTAATAGTAAAAAGAGAACTACAAATAAAGACATACGTGAGAATAGAGATGAGTACAGGAAGAGACAATCATTTTCTCTAAAAATTTAAAATTATTATATATTTTTTATTTTTTATGTGTTTTTTTTACTGAAAAATTATTTTATTCCCCTAGAATTTATAAAATTCTGCCTATATATATATATAAAACTTGGAATTTGGAGAGTACTGAGTATAGATTGAGTTATGATTTGACTTAGATATCATGACTAACGGATTATGTGTTATAATTGACTCGATATCATGCATGATTAATAGATGTTTTTGTTATTTCTATTTTATTATTTAGATCAATTGATTAATAAATTGAATATTGATACTTAAATAAAAAGAAAAAAGAAAAAAGAGAAGTAAAGAAAAACAGACCCTGGAACCAAAGGGTATTTGGAGAAGCCCCATTCATTCTTGATACTGTGAAGGTCTGAATGACAAATCCCACAATACAAGACCTTGAACCGAACATCTTCCTCTCCACTTGCTCTGCACTCACCAATTCAACCCCAAACATGTTAAACAAATTCAATCTAAAAGAACCCATTAAGTGGTGATCAAAATAGAGCGTTATTCTCCCTTGAGATCTTGAGTTTGAGCAGTTTCGTTTATAGGGTATGTGCGTTATCAATAGTTAAAACAGATTATGGACGTAAACTACTATGTAATCATCTGCTTTAAAAAAACGAAGAAAAAAAGATGTGAAATGGATCACCTTCTAGAGATGTTGAAAGGAGAAAGATGACCAGAAGTGTCCCTCGCAGCCCAGCCAAAGGCCTTGATGGGGTGCTCTTCTTCCGGTGGCTTTGCCATTTTCAGACCCAAAGGATGATGATAAGCAAAGAGAGGAGGATGGTAGAAGAAAGATCTAGTTGCTCTTACATGCTTTTATGGGCATTTATAGGACATGTAAAACCTCAAATTTAGTAAAGATTAACCTCTTAAGGTAATTTAAATTTCAAATTTAGTAAATATTAATTTTATGGTATTCAGATTTATTAAATATTAACTTTAAAGGTAAACAAAATCTCAAATTTAGTAAATATTAACTTTTTAAGGCAAATATCAAATTTAGTAAAAATTTCCTTTTTAGCTAAATTATTATTTATTATTATTATTTTTGAATTCTCTAGTATAAGTACAAGGTAGTATCTGTTTAAAGATAATTCTCAACCATATGCTGATGCTCGAACCCAGTATATTAAGAAACAACAACAACAACTCTTTTACCACCGATGTATTTTTCAAGAAGAAATAAATCAAGTTATAGAGCTTATAGAAAGAGATAAATATAGGAAAATTCTAGAATTGATGTCAAATATTGATGCACCGTTCATTTTATAAGGTAAAATTCATAAATAAACATTAAATCATATCAAAAATGATCTTTTTAGATACAAAACTTTCAAAAGTTATATAATAGACATTAATTTTTTGATTTTGTTATAAAATGGACACAACATCATTATCTATTATTAAAGATGTGTTGTGACATGTTAAATTAATAGAAAATATCTCATTTGACCCTTTAGTTGTAACTAAAATTTTATTTTACTATTTGTTTTAATTAAAATAATTTTTATTATATTAATTGAATTGAAAAAATGGATATAAATAAATTAAATATTTTTTTAGTATCATATTATAAATATTGAATTTATACCGTATAAATTACTTGATACATTATTACAAGTTAAGGATTGTTTCGATTATTTTTATTCAAGTATGGAAGCATTTTTCTTTCTAATGTGATACAATAATTTTCTTAATGTGATACAATAATTTTTCTTTTTGATTAGGGGTGAAATTAAAAAATTAGGCCCCTAATTCAAAAAATTAAAAAATATGTAATATAAAATTTTAATTAGAGTTTGTGGGAAGTGGAACTATTTATAAACATTAATATACAAAATTTAATAATTAAAATTGACACCTTAATAACTTTATGATCCCATTATTTTATTTTACATTTAAAAAGACATTATTTTATTTTATAGTTTTTTAAATTTCTTGTCAAAAATAAAAGAAAATATCATACTAATAATATTTTTAATTTGTGGGCTTTGGGTGGGCGCCCCTTTTGTCATGGCCTAGGACTGGCCTTGCGTTTGGTTTTTGTATTGATTGTATGTACTCTTTTCCTTCACTTAGATTTAGAGAGGATTTTAATGAGGCATACAATCAGATGAGGAACTTTAGATTTCTATTAAAATCAACTTGATGAGAAAAAAAGATCAAACTCGATAAGCCCTACCAATTTGTAATAATTTAAGCACGATGATAACATATGTAAAATAATCACAAAATAAAAAAAACCAAGATTTAACATAAAAAATTATTTCAGAAAAATTCACATACAGAAGAGGAAAATTTTCACTAATGTAAAACAAGAAGAATACACGAGAAATTTCAGAAAACAACTTGAATTTTAACCATAATCCCTAGCATCTATTTATAAGGATAATTACTTGGTTACAAATCAAACTTATTTATTAAAAATGTTATCTTAAGTAGATTTTCTATTATTAATAAATATAAAAGAAAATAAGCTTTTCATTTACGATCAAATTAGATTTTTTACCTTCCTCGGTTATTTCTTGATTTTATATCTTCATTTATTTGTGTTACATTAAATTTGAGTCAAATTATAATATTTAAGTGTAGACAGTGCTTTTCGTCCCGATATCAATATTATTATTATTATTTAATTATATTTTTATTACTGGGTTCGAGTCATCCAAGTCCAAGTCTAGTGGCTCAGAGGGAGTCCCTCCCTCCGACCGGTATGAAGGGTGAACTAGGAGGTCCTATAAAAGACACCCATACTTGCAACAAAAAGGAAGCAACAAAAAAAACAACAACAAAAAACATCAACAACAGAAGAATCAAAAATCGAAACTAAAAATAAAAAAATCTATCAATTTAAACCCCAAAATAATGATCCCTCCAGTCAAGATCTTTGCTGATCAGCAAGGAACAATATAACCAAAGCAGGGCTCCATCCGAAGGTGGGTTTGACGGCGATGAAAGGTAGACTTTTCGTTTTCCATTTTTGTCCTCTTTTGTAGATCTAGGATTTTAGGGGTGTTTTTGGGTGAAAACAAGGACAGATTCGGGTTGGGGAGAGCAAGGCGAGTATTTTGGGTAATTTTTAATGTTTCCAGCCACCATGGACGGTGGTCAGCGGTGGTCACCATTGCCGATGTATGGCGGTCGATCGAGTTCTCCATAACCGGAGAAGGAAGAGAGAAGAGAGAAGAGAGAAGAGAGAAAGGAGATAATTTCTTTCTCTTTAAGATGAAGAAAGAGAGAAAGAAAGAAATGAGGGGAATAGTTGGTGAAACCTTGATGTTTACCTTATATGCTCGGCTCGAAACGACGTAGTTTCGGGGAGTGACCAGAGAGCATTTTTTCGCGTGGGGGTTAATTCGTCTTAGGTCCCCTAAGATTTGTAACTTTTTGTTTTAATCATTTAATGAAAGTTCTATATTTTTGTTTTGAGCTTATGTTTTTCCATATTTATGATTAAGTCACTGTCCTAAATGTTATGTTGATATTCGATTTTGGCTGATGTATTTGCAAATCTTACAGTTTAGTCATTGTTTATGCATGGATGTCTTTGGGTAAAATGACCGATTTTCCACTCTAGTTATTGTTTATTTTAATTTATATTTTGAATTTGTCGTGTATTCCATTTTAATCCCTTCTGGCTTGTTATTTAGTTTTATATTCGAGTACCTTATTTTAGAAATTTCTATATGTTTGATATTGGTTTATTTACGATTGAAGTTCCTAACATGTAAAATATTTGCATTGTTTGCCTCGATCTCTTGTTAGTTTTATAGTTTAATCCCTAAAATTACCGTATTTATTATTTTAACCTTCTTTACATGTTTGTAATTTTTTTGCTAATTGAAATAATTTTTAAATATTATTTTATACGAGGAGTTTATGGAAACACCCCTTAACTGACAAAGAGTGTGTTTCTAAGAAGTGCTCGATTAAAATAATAACTTTTATGTTTTAAATGAATTTGTTTTTATCTATTTATGTATTTGTTTATCTAAAATTTAGGGTAATATTATTTAGTACGAGGAATCCATAAAAAATACCCCTTTAACTGAGAAGGAAGGTTTTCGAGAATTGTTCGTGCAAAATAATAACCCTTATGTTTTTTCTAAAAAATGATCATAATTTAGATATATATTCGAATTTTCCAGTTTTAATATTTAGATGATGTATAATTATTTAGGTACCAATTCCGGGCGTTTTGAGGGGTGCCAATCCTTCCTCACATGTAATCGACTCCCAAAACCTTTTTCAAAATGAATTTTTGGTTAAACACATCATATTTTTTATCTTTTAAAATTATTTTTCTTAAAATTATTTTAAACGATATTTTTAGGTATTCGACATACCTAACCCAAAGGTCGATGGCGACTCCAAAACTATTTATTTATTTTTTATTTTAAAACCCAACATTTTCCAAGATTAAGTTGGATCGATCCCTAACATAGCCCTAAAAACTTAAGGATCGTTTCGACAGCTTGGCGACTCCGCTGGGGACATTAGAGAGTCAAGTCATAATCGATTATACGTCATCTTTTTAGTTGAAAATGGTAAATATTAATGATATTTAAATTTTGATAATTAAGTTTTATTTGCATCACATCACATTTTTTTATTAGTCGTATTAATGTGATTGGTTTACGTGTTTCAGATTTCTAACCTTTTTGGTTTGATTGTTCTTGGATCCAGGCAAAGGATTGTGAGTTTCCCATCACACACGCCATAACCGTTTGACATTTAGAGCCTTCTAACTGTTTTCTGTCCCGTTAGGTAGGGGTGAACGCTACGTTTACGTGAGAAAATTATTTTTCTCCGCATGGGCTTTAGCAAGTAACTTCTGGGATACATATGCCTTACGTTTACGAGTGAAACATCGAGTTTCCTCGCATGAACACGGGGTAACTCCTCTCAAATTGAACTCGATCCATTCAAGCCTATAATAGGTTAGGATCGAGGGTCTAGCAGGCTCAAGGGAGCACCATCAAAGGATAATTTGAGAACTCTGTTAGTAGTACCGAATTTCTGCCCGTTTTATACTGAATCTCTATACGCGGTTCTTTAAAAGTCACAAAGGGGAAACTCATTCTAACATTTTCCTCAAATCTACTTATTTATTTTTGCAAGAAACATGAGAACTAGAAAATTATGCGGTTAGGTTTTATATCTCTATGCGAAGCCTGTGAACTAGAAAAATGTGGTAAGGCTTTAGTTGCCAAATAAAAGCATGAGGGTAAAATGTCGGGTAGATTACATGTGGATAAGGTTTATGATATATTTTCTTGATTATTCGAGTATTCATTGTATATACTGACACAATTTTATTTTTATTTCTTTTTTTGGTACTGTTGCATTGCATGATCATTCATTAAGAAATGTGTTGGTTCACGAAGTAGTCATCAGAGTAGAAATCAGTCATAAAACGGACAAGAATTTTCATAACAAGGAAATAAAGAATGTAGAAGTAAGGTCATGGTATGAAGAAACTCAGAGGAAGAAGGGGGATAGTCTAACTGAAGACTACATATCAGTGCTAGCAGAGGTTGCTCCTGTCAGTCTGAAGCAAAATTATCTGCAAGGACTACGTGAAATTTGGCAGAGTTGGAAATCTAATACGAGGCATGCATTCTGGCAAAAGTATGGTGACATAGCTCTTTTGTTGTATGTGAAAGTAAATGAACCCTTGATCAAAGCTTTGATCCAATTTTGGAATCCAACATATAGTTGTTTTACTTTTAACAAGGAGGACATGACTCCCACACTGGAAGAGTACACCTCCCTGTTTCATTTCGAAACAATACACTTGGATAGAATCTACTCAAAGGAAACAAGAGTACAACCATTCAAAAGCAAGCTCGCAAAGATTACTAGAATGAGGGAGAAATGGGTAACTGGCCGAATCCAAAAGAAATGAGAGTCTAACTATTTTCCTTGGCCGTGCATTAAGGAACTGATTTTCAAACACATTGATATTGAGAAGAGCATGAAAATGTTTGCTTTGGGAATTTACAGATTAATGATTTTCCCAAAAGTTCTTTGCCATATAGAATCCGCCGTGGTTGATTTATTTGAGTGTTTGGAAAAGAAAGTGAATCTTGTTCCTACAGTCTTAGCAAAGACATTCATCTTGGTTAACAGTTGCAAATAGGGCTGTAAATGAGACGAGACAGATCACGAGCTAATCGAGATCGACTCGGTCAAGACTCGATAAATACTCGGATCGAATGGACTCGTCTCAAACTCGAGCTCAACTCGAATTCTTAAAAATTTAAAAAATAAATTATTAATAATATTAACATTTATGTGTTGATTTTTTTAAAAAAAATACAATAAGACTTTCATGTATTTAAGGTTCAGGTTCGAGTTTGAGTTTGATGATTCAATCTTGTTAAATTTAAGATTTTTTTTTTCATTTCGAGCTTTTTCGAGCTGCTCACGAGCTTCAGTTCAGGATTTCGAGTTCGAGTCGAGCTTAAATATTTTAAGCTCGTGAGTTTTTGAGTCGAGTCGAGCTCAATTTCAGAGTTTTCTAGTCGAGTCGAGCTCAGCAATACTCGAACTCGACTCGGCTCGTTTACACCCCTAGGCGTTACGACTTCCTCTGCCCATTAAAAATATTTTATTTTTTTAATAATCTTTTTTATTAAAAAATATTTTTTTATTAAAACTCATCATGCCCGCTTGACGTGTCCCCAAAGATATACTAAATATATTTGGCCCGCGAAACCACGTCCCAATGCTCATTAAAAATAATATCACCTGAAGCTCACCGTACCAACGTGACAAGTTCTAAGTTTACTGTAGCAAATGCCGTAGTTTTCACAATAAAAAACAAGTTGCCCTATTTGGCTAATTAAAAGGCATGCCTGCATTATCCCCTAATTCTGCCTCGTTTTGTTACGTAATGTAATAAAATAGAGAATAAAAACTTCTTTAATATGTTATAATGTAGTGATAAAATAGTACTTTACAACTATTGCCCTATCGTTTTAACTTTTTACAAAAACCTAAATAAATTAAAAATAAATAAATTAAAAATAAATAAATAAAGGTGTTTGACTTAAAAATTACATACTAGTATTCATGTCTTAATAAAAAAAATTCAATCACCTAAAAATCTATTTCAAATAGGATGATGTTTCCATGCTCTACGAGCACGGACAAATACCGTTAATAATGATCACCATTAAATTAATTTATAAAACGTTAAATTATAAAGTACTAAACGTATACTTATAAAGTAGTTAATAATTTAAATGTAATTTAATTAAAATATAATATTTATAAGACATTAGTTTTTAAGGTAAATTGTACTATTGACTACCTAACTATTTACCCCTTTTCTTTAACCATCAATTTTTTAATTTTGTCAATCAAGTCTCTTAACTATTTAAATCTTGTCAATCAAGCCACCTGCCGTTAAATATTAACGGAGGAGATGACGTGACAATTAATAAAATTTGTATAATTACACATTTAGTCTTCATTACTTACACATTCTATTAATTTGGTCTTAACTTTTATTTAATAAATTTTTCATCCAATCAAATAGTGCCACATGTCACCAATTGAATGAATGAAAAATAAATTAAATCAATAACCACTGTTGGTGGGGTTTGAACCTGAGACGCAAGCCAAAAAATTAAGTGCCCTAACCACTAAGCTGGACCACTAAATTTCTCTAATACATAGAACATAATCTATATAATTTATAATATAGTTAATGGTAATAAATGACCTTATAAGGACACAAACATGAAATAATTGAATAGTATGAAAATATAAAATATATATAAACAAATATTATAATTAATTAATAAATGAATATGTTTTATTTATATTTTAAATCACATTTAATGCAAAAATTAAAATATAAGTGAATTTAATATGTTATAATTGAAATGCATCATTTTACATATTTTAAATTAATAAATTGTCTTCATTATTCTAATTTTATTGAACTGAAATGCATCATATCTTATATTTTAAAATATTATAACATCGATTGGATTCTAATCTTTTTCAACAACTCTATGTTAAAATAGACTAATTCAATAAAATCAAGTTTCCCCTAAAATTTATTCAAATATATAATGAATAAATAATAAAATATTAAATTCTTACTCTAACCGGGATATAAACAATTCAATGCATAAGTTAAAATACTTACTACGATAAGACCTCAACTATAAGAAAAATTCTAAGTCAACGACACTCTTCATTATATTTCAATTATAATATATTAAAATTAATTTTTTTTTTATTTTTTCATCAAAATGATTTAAAATATAAATAAAAAAATCACAAATTAATCAATTATAATATTTTTGTGTGTATATATATATATATATCATATTATCGTCAATTATTCCATGTTGGAGTTCTTATTAGATCATTTTCCCTTTTTTTTATTGCCATTAATTATATATATTATGCCGTCATAAGTTTATCATTTGAATGGTGTAGCCCAGTGGTTGAGCGTTTTCTTCCTCTCCTCATATCTTGGGTTCAAACCCCACCAACAGTGGTTATTGATTCTATTTATTTTTTATTCATTCAATTGGTGACATGTGGTGCCATTTGATTGGATGAAAAATTTATTAAATTAAATAAAAATATTGAGAGAAAAAAACTAATCACACACTGACACGTCACAATTTGAGTATTAAATTTATTAAATTAATTAAAACGTAGAACCAAATTAATATAATGTGTAAGTAAAAATGATGGTGGCTTGATTGACAAGAGTTAAATAGTTAGATGACCCGACTGATAAAATTGAAAAATCAATGGTTAAAGTAAAAGGGTAAATAATTAGGTGGTCAATGGTATAGTTTATCTTAAAAATTAATATTTTATAAATAATGTATTTTAATTAAATTATATTTAGATTTTTAATTAATTTATAATTATACATTTAGTACTTTATAACTTAACATTTTATAAATTAATTTAATGGTTTTCATCGTTAGCGATACTCATCCATGCTCGACGAGTATTGCAGAATTTTCTTTAAAATAAAAATAAACCTTATTTTAAATATTGTAAGAATTTTTTCCTTTTATTTACCTTATCCTACAACTGAAATTAAAATAAATAAATAAGATGTTTGACTTAAAAATTACTTACTACTAATCATGTCGTAATAATAATTAAATTTACACTTTAAATACAATCAAAATTATAGGAGACAACATAATTTCTTCCTGTGACTAATGCTTGTCATAGTCGAACCATAATCAAATAGTGCATATATATATCTAAACGTATAACTAAGAATTGCCATAGGTGTAGGCACAGTAATAGTAAATAATAGGGTAAGCTACTCAAATGGTCACTAATGATTGAGTAAGTTTTCGTTTTCATCACTGATGTTTCAAAAGTCACAAATCGATCACTAACGTTATCGTTTGTTACAAATTGGTCACTCGACATTAACAGCCGTTAATAGGCGTGACGGAAAACACACGTAGACCGTTATCTGCTTACCTGGAATGTCATGGTGGAAGAGAGACATGTCTCCAACGGTCATCTTTTCCCCTGTAAACAAAAATTCAATCCCTAACCCTAGTTTACCTATTTTTTTTTTCATATTCTCTTTTGTTTAAAAATTTCTCAAAATTTTCCTAAAGAGAAAACCTAGCTAAGGTGAAGATGGAAGACTCCATTGAAGTTCATCTTTGCTATTGTGGACAACCAGTTAAGGTGTTCACGGCTTGGACGAATGAAATTGTGGAAGGAGGTATTTTGATTGACAAAATTATGGAAAAAATGAGTACAAAATGTTTTTTTTGTTTGGATGGACCCTCCCATGGTGTCTCGAGCAAGATTTATTTTCTTAGGGTTGTTGAAGAAATTAAGAAAAGTGGAAAGGGAAAGGAGAAAAGAGAGGATTTTTGTTTACTTTTTATCCTGATTTTATGTCTCTATAAGCTTTGAGTTAGCAAATGAAAATGAAGAATGCTTTGATTTTTTCTTTGTGAGTGGGATGCTGCTTTGGCCGGATGGATTGAAGGTTTTTGTTGAAGAATGCTTTTATTTGAATGGTAGATTAAAAGCTTTTTGTAATGGCAGTTTGTATGTGTTTCCAGATGAATTCTTAGGGTGGTGTTATTTTACATTGGTGGGTGGTTGTTATGTTGTAATAGTAGAATTATGTAATGAAAATTTTCCTTTCATTTTGCATTGATTTTTTCCTTTGCATTGAACGGCAAGAATAATAAAAAAAACCAAAAAATTGATTTGTAATTTTTCACAACTTCAATATCACAATAAATGCCAAAATATGATGTATTTCATTATCAATAAACTGATAAAAGTCAAAATACAATTCAGAACAATAATTTGTCAAACCTACTTTAATTCAATATGACATTAAGCCTAAGCTTAATTTAATTCAAATATGGATTGTTCCTAGGTAAACTACACAAAAGAATGGCTATACATCAAAGCCAGAAAATCAAAATCATGTATATGACAAAATAAGTCAAGTTCCTAGGTAAACTACACAAAATGTTCCATCATCACGTGGATATACTTCATTCCTTTGATGTAGTGTAAAAATCTTGACTGGGAGGGTTAAAAGCACACGATTCTTGACTGACAGGCATCACATGGACTATTGAAGGTGGATTAAGTGGTCTTATTGTAGGTAATTTTTGTCTTACTTGTTGGTGCCTTGTAGGTTGGATGATTTGAGCTTGTTGTTGCCTTGGAGTTGGCTGTTGGGATGGCTGGTTAGATGCATGTCGTTGGCTGGATCCAGATTCATTTTGGTTTAGTCTCCTATTACTGCCAACTTCTCCTCTACATATTCTCTTATTGTGGCCAGGTTTACCATGCTTAGAGCAATTTCCCACCAAACCTTTCTTGCTTAATTTAGACCCATTCTTGTTTCCTTCATTGGCTTTATTTCTTCGTTTTTTGATTGACCTTCTAGGTGGTATTCTTAATTATGGAGGCAGAATGGGCTTCATTTCAGTGATAGAAGTCCATTGCTTAACACCTATTAACAAAGAAGAAAAAAGTTTAGAAAATTAACATGACATAAATTATTCTTTTATATGTAAATAGTTGAGCAGTTCACCTTTGACATGATAAATGAAATTATAATATATTGCATGCTAGGTGAATTTATGATAGCATGTATGAACACAAGGTTCAGTTCGATCATTATGCAGTTGCATGATTGCTACTGCAGGGATACATGGGATGCTTGTCAGGTCCCATTTCCTACAAGAACAAAAGTGAGAGCCCATATCCACCACATGTTGGTTTCCTGGCCCACATTCAACCTGATATTTCAACCCTCCAGCATATGTAGCCTAACACCTGCATATATCAATATAAAAACATAGAATATTTCAACCTTCATAATGGTCTGCTCATCTAAAATGGTTTCAACATATTTCAGTACCATCATAGTTTAACAACATTAACAAATTCATATTTCAGCATTCATAATGGTTTGTATATCTCAAGATATTTCAGTATATCTCAACATATTTCAACAACATATCTCAACATATTTCAACATGCATATTTCAATAGAAACTTAACTCAACAAAAAATATTTTAACAACATATTTAAAATATAACATAATTTGTACAACATATCATACCAGATTTTCTATCTCAGCATACCTTAAACAAAAATATTAAAACTTAAAAGAGTTACCTAGTTGTTTAATTCAATTATAGTATTCACATTCTTCTGAATATTTGGAAATAATATCCTATTAATCTTTTCAGCTGCTTCATATCTGCAAATAATTCTCCTCATAATTTTGGTTCTAATCAGCTCCATCATAGTAAGGATGAACTTGTCTCTAGCTTCAAAAATGATCTACACAATATATAATTTGTTAGCAATTATAGAAAAGTAATATATATATAAACACTATTATAATAAGATTACATTGTTAAAACATTCACAAAGGTTATTGAGGAGCATGTCAGATTTAATAGTGGTGGAGAAATGTGCTTTGGAACACTATTCAAGGTTAAGATCATTCAACCACTCAAATGAATCATTAGACAAGGTCTTCAATTCTATTATGGCATCTTGGAATTCGTTACCATAAGTTGCTCTAGCAGCTTTCCGTAATGCATCCTTAAAAGCTTTTCCTTTGTGAATCTTTTTGAAGTTTGTATAAATATGCCTTACACAATTTCTGGCTTCAGCGTTTGGGAATAACTCTGCCATAAGTTTAATAAGTCCCTACAAAATAAGAGGATAACTTAATAAATAATTATGATAAATAGACTTAATATTTTACAATAAATTCAAAAGTTAAGAACATAACCTTCTATCTATCAGACATAAAGCACCATCCATATAAGTTTTTAGTGTCCAAGTCTCTTCCGAGAATTTCCAGAAATCATAAACATGAATACTGGTTCTCACTCTCCACAACAACATATACTGTGGGATAGATTCCACCATTAGCATTGATATCACCTGCTTCTAGTAAATAACCATCATAATAACCTTTCAAGAAGTAACCATCAAGGCTGATAATCTTTCAACAACCTGCCTTGAACCCCTCTTTGCAAGATTGAAGATAAACATACATTCTTTGAAATAGTATTGTCTAGTTTGCAAATAGTTGTAGTTCCAACATTTGTATTCCTTAATTCAAGTAAACTTTTCATATTGTTCTTTAAATTACCTTGAATCATTTCTAAGGCATGCTCCCTAGCCCTACCACATTTAGTCAAAGAGAAATGTTCCATAGTCATTCACAACATCTTGTTTTAGGGAAGTCAAAGAATAATTCATATCAGACATAAATTTATGAACATATCTGATCCCGATGAACCTATAAGTGATATTCTTATTTTTCAACAACTTAGCACAAGTGTGTTTAGATTCGTACGTCTTGTAATCTCTTTTTGTCATTAACCTTAAACAAGACAGGAGTTCTATTCACCCTCCTATATTTCCTAACTACCTCCTTTAAAATATCTTTACTAGAAAATAATGTACTATTTCGAAATTTAAGGTTCTCCATATCAATCGCTATATTGAACTCATGAAAGGTATGAACATTTGAGTCAGATTCTCTTTCATTGTTTAATTCCCTTGAATTAACAAAATCAGAGTCAAACATTTCATCAGATCTATTGTTAAACTCATGTCTACCCATGTCCCCTAAAATATTGATCACATCCTCCTCTACCATATTAGGTAAAGTCTCATCCTCATCAAAATAAGTTTCACCACCAGTTTCCATAAAATCAGAAACTGATTCTTTAGATCCATTGTTTTCATCTTCTACCACAACTTCTTCAAAATTAGACTTATCTTCCATCCCTCTAACATTTTCATCACTAGACTTATCTTCCTCAATGTCCCTTTCAACACTACCCATTTCAGCAGTATCCATTTCTACACCACCACTTCTAGCATTATCCATTTCTACACCATCACTTTCAGCACTACCACTTTCAACACTACCACTTTCAACACTACCACTTTCAGTTATACCCTTAACTTGTGCATATATATGAATATATTTATTCCTAGTTAAACTATGCACCATTTTCATTACATCAGAATCACTTGATAAAGACATGATGAAAGACTAAGTTAATTTTGCATTTGACACTAACCAATATAATTGTAAAGGACTAGGGACTAATATTAGCTCCGTCATTTTACAAAAGTCAAGCAAAGAGATTGTGTCACAATCACAGAAGTCAAATAAGCAATCTTGTTAATAGTGAACTTCATTCTAGGTGACTGTATAAAGGATCCACCATAGTGACACACAATAGAAAAATTTTCAGCTTCAGGACCTATAACAAGATTTTTGAATTTAATTAGTTGAAGTTCAATCTAAACCTATCACCCTTAAACCTTACTATTTTGTTTGAGTTACTAGAATGTTAAAATGTTTAAATTTTAATAAGGTGTATTTATTTTATGTTTACAGAATTTGAATAATGTTAATGAGTTGCTGGAATGTTAAAGTGTTTAAATTTTAATGAGTTACTGGAATTTGAATATACAAAATTTTAAGTAGGTGTATTTAAATTTTATGTTTAATTTAAAAATAATGTCAATAAAGTGTTTAAATTTTATGTTTACATTGTATGGTTAAATTGAATAATCAATATTAGGACCCATAACATTAAAGAATATTTTATCAGTCAACTATATGGTCCATAACATTACAATATTCAACACGAAAATATGTAGGGCCCACAACAGTACAACATTCATAATATTTATAGTTACAAGCATATCACACGTATACACATATAAACACTCATAAAGTCAATATAATTTTTCAAATCATTGTGGTCTACAAGAACATAATATTAACAATTATTTTTTAAACATGTAGGGACCACAATATTACAACATTCATAATATTTTATTAAACTGCATGGTCCACAACAATATAACATTCAACATATAAACAAGTCAAAACCATAAAGTCAACATATCTCACGTATTTTACAAAAGTCAACATTCAACATAACCCACATGTTAAAACCTTCAAAACATATCACAAACCACTAACATTCACAATATTTTATTAAAAATGACATGCATGAGTATACATCATTGGATATAAAGTGATCATATAAAGTATATATACATTTCAACAAGAACTCTAAATATGATATCATATCAACAAAAAGCATATAAAGTTAAAAATACAAAAAAATAAGTCAATGTTAATATGATATCGATTATGAGTTTCGAGTCATATATATGATTGCCCGATCGTGATTCTAGTAAGAGATTGAATTGCTTGCTTTGAACGGAATATGATGGAAGTTGTAGTTTGGATGGAATGAAAGTATGGTGAAGGTATGGGTTGGTAATGACGTGGAATGTGTAAGATAGATTGAAAAGAAAACGGATTGTGACCCTCTAACTATATGGAGTTAAGAACCAGCAATATAAAGAGATGGAATCGAAGTGGAAGTCGATGGAAGGTGACTCACTAGCTATAGATGAGCTAGGAACCAACGTATAATAAAAGAAATAGATGAAGACTACAAGACTATCTTGAAGCTGATAAAGTTCTACAAGAAAACAAGAATGAAAGCAACCTCTCAAAGATGTTTTATATATATTCGAATGTGTCTACAAATGATCCCAAAGGTGCCTATTAATAGTATTTCTAAGAAGCATATAAAAAGACTCAAAAGATGAAAACATTCTCATCAATTTAGCAATAAAATACACTTGAATGCTTTGTCTTCTTATCTTCAAGGTTGGCTGAATATTCTAGATCATTTTGGGGATGATTCTAGACAATTTGAAGCTGAATTTGGCCTTAATTTTGTACAAGGGATGGAAGACTCTTGCTATTCCATGCTGAAATTTGTCTTAATAAGTGAATTAAATCACCCTTCATTGCATGCTCTCTTGAAGAAAATGAATAGCCCTTGAATTTAGATGATAACAATCAGTTTGAATGCCTTGAATGGGTGAATTAAGAGTCATTCAATGGCTTGTCCCTTGGATGAAGTTGAAAAGACTCTCTGATGTGATCCGATTCAGCGTCAAAAATGGACTTGCATCTCCAACCTTTCTCAATATTCAAAGGGGGATTTTTCTTAACTTAATCTTTCTTTATACCGTAGTTATGATAATAGCTTACATACATTATAATTATAGTTATGATGATGATATTATGAATGTATGAAGTTATTGTTATGAACCACATATTTATATCTTATATTACTTAGCTTATAAATGCTTTCTTTTGTAGGTACATGTTCGGCCACATCATGGGAGCTGATTTAAAGCTAGAATTGGAGTCAATAAGCTAGGAAATCTTACATAGGATGACTCGGGAGATCATAAAGAACAAATGGTGAAAAGTTGCTAGCTGACCCTCGAGCTCATAGCTCACTTGAACTGGACTTTTGAGCTAGCTAGAGACTTCATTTCAGCTGGAGAGTTGCACCATCATCTTCACCACACAGAGCACTACAAATATGGTCTAGGTCAATTTTTGTGGATTCGTACCTTTCCGCGAAGAGTTACCATTCCGAGAAGTGCCTTTTCATAAGGAGCTGTCCTATGACTTGTATACATGTCCTTCATCTATGGCCAGCTCAACTTCAGCTAAAACTCATGGGAAGTAGCTCAAATGATGAAAGGTTGTTTTACACAAATGTGACATTTCATAATTAGTTGTTGCCCCATTGATGCCATGTCACCTAGACACATGTTTGATGCCAAGTCACGCCTAAGTTGCTGTTCATCTTCACGCCATGAAAGAGTCCACGCCTTAAGCATTCTACACAATCCATGTGAGTGCCACATGACCAGCCACCCATATGCTTTGCATGTGAATGAAATAGGCACCAAAATGAAGAGGCTTCTCTCTATTCGGCCTAAACATCATCATGCTTCAAGTTGGCGCCAAGATGAAGAGATATGGGAACCATTCGGCCAAAGACATCTCCCCTCATCCAAGCATCATTTATTTTCGTTTTAAGACATGAACTTTGCCGAAAAGGCATGTATTTATTCGGCCAAGCCTTTACAAATCTATAAATAGGCTTTGGCATTCATTTGTAAACCAACCCTTTTGATATTAAAAATCCTTTGTGAGATTATTCTCTCTTCAAGTTCTTTTTAGAACTATATCGATTAAGCAAGCCTTTTCTAAAGCTTGTGGCGTCATTCCCTCATTGATACTTCTGGTTCCTAGTTTAAATAACTAGTGGGTCAAAGTCCTTTCATACCATCCCTTATAGAACTTATAAGAAACGGGTCTTTGCTCCTTTATAGCATTGGTTCCTTCTTAGTTTTATAAGATACAATCTGTCCATCACCATTATCACGCCTATATCATCACCATAGTCCATCACCATTATCACACCTATATCATCACCATATTCCATCACCATTATCACGCCCATATCATCACCATAGTCCATCACCATTATCACACCTATATCATCACCATATTCCATCACCATATCACGCCTATATTATCACCAACTTATAAATTTCCATTTCTTCATCTTTGAATTATCCTTCATCCTCAACAAGGCATTCGTCCATCATCACCATTGGAGGCCAAATCCATCATCACTTGAAGGATCATTCTACAACACTTCCGCAGCCCTTCTTTGATAACTATTCTATCCATTTCAATTCTTTCCATTTCTATTTACTTTTCATTTCTTAATTATCATATTACTTAATCAATTCTTTTTCTTTTGTGCAGATTACTTTCAATCCAAGGTGTAGCATTTGGTGGCTCTCCTAGATCGGGAAACAACAAGGTTGCCAACTTCTCCATTATTGAAGATGCCTGGTTAGCCTTACATCAAGCGGTAATCAGAGCTTTGGTGGATTGACATTCAAAGTGCTACAAAAAAAAAGCAACAAGAAAGAAGAAAATAAAAGAGAAAAGAAAAAGACTCCTACATCAAATTTGGAGTGCAAAAGAAAGAAAAGAAAAAGAAGAAAATCAAAAGCAAAAGAAAAGTGAAGCAAGTTGCAAAGTACACTCAAAGAGAAGCATACAATCTGCCCAATATCACACTTGAAGGAGGTATCCTTGTTGTTTCTTGTGAAGGAAGATAGTAAGTGTTGCAACTTGAGTTGTAAGTTATCTTCACTTATTTACCCTAACCATTTCTAAACCGACGCACAAACTAAAGAAACTTGCTCAATCTTGAGTTAGTTCTTAAAAAGGACCCACAAGAGAGAATCGAGCGGTAAAAGGCAAACGCGAGGGTAAGATCAGAAGGGGGATCAGAAAAAGCCAAGGATCATATCCCCGAGTGCAAACACGAGAGTGAGTGGAGTACAATCTGAATTTTCTTGGAGAGATCATGTGAGGTTTTTGTGAGTGTGCTGGTAAGGTTTTAAATTACTTTATTTCACTAACCATGTCTTAAAGTCCCCGAGGAAATGCAGGAACACAAAACTTACAAATGCAAGCACTCATTGGTGAAATGATGAGAATGTTTCGTGAAGAGTTCGATGCTCTTCACGAAAATATAGATCAACATCATGATCTACCACCAACCCGTAATAATGGAGCCAATAGAAGACAACAACAACCACCCCCTCCAGAAGAAGTTGTTCAAGAAAATTTTGACGAGGGTGAACAAGCAGCATTCCAAGGCCCTAGACGTGCCATTGTTGATGACAATTTGAGCAACATTAAGATCAAAATTCCTCAATCCAAGGAAAGACTGATCCTGAAGCCTATCTTGAATGGGAAAGCAAAGTGGAACATGTTTTTAGTTGCCACAACTATTCCGAGATAAAGAAAGTGAGATTGGCAGCCATGGAGTTCATAGACTATGCCTTAATATGGTGGGATCAACTTACCCTTAACCGAAGGAGGAATGGAGAACGACCGGTCTCAACTTGGCTTGAAATGAAAGGTATTATGAGAAAACGATTCATTCCTGTTCACTATCACCGTGACTTGTTTCAAAAGTTACAGAATCTTAAACAAGGCTATAAGATTGTGGAGGACTACTACAAAGAGATGGAAGTGGCCATGATCCGAGTCAACATTGAGGAGGATCGTGAAGCAACTATGGAAAGATTCCTTGCTGGACTTAATCCCGAAATTGCCAATACCTTAGAGTTGTATCATTACATCGAACTAGATGAGATGGTGCAAATGGCAATGAAGATTGAAAGACAACTGAAGAGGAGACATACATCTCGCAATGTTGCGCCTACACCATCAAGATGGAATCCAAACATAAAGAAACCTACTCCTCCTCCTGTTAAAGAACAAGCCGAATCTTCGAAGACTCAACAAGTAAGTAAAGACCCCAATCGAGGAAAGCAAACTACTGAACGTTCAAGAGACATTAGGTGCTTTAAATGTCTTGGGAGGGGCCATATAGCTACACAATGTCCTAACCGGAATACCATGCTCTTACTTGGAAATGGTGAAATAGAATCAGAACCTGAAGAAGAAGAAGACGCACCCATTGAAGTCAATGAAGAAATAACTCTTGCAGATCCTGTTGATCAAGGAAAAGCCTTGGTAATTAGAAGAAGTTTGAATCTTCAAGTTGCGGAAGATAATGCACAGCGAGAAAACATATTCCATACCCGATGCCATGTGAATGAAAATGTATGTTTTGTTATTATAGATGGTGGAAGTTGTACTAATGTGGCCAGTACAATAATGGTGGAAAAGCTTGGTTTGAAAACAATGAAGCACCCAAATCCATATAAGTTGCAGTGGCTCAATGAACGAGGAGAACTCAACGTTAGCAAACAGGTGATAATTCCTTTTTCCATTGGCAAATACAAAGATGAGGTTATGTGTGATGTTGTCCCTATGCACGCTAGCCATCTACTTCTTGGAAGGCCATGACAATACGACAAAAGGACTATTCATGATTGTTTTACCAATCAATACTTGTTCAGCCATAAAGGAAAGAAGATTATCCTAACTCCTTTAACACCTAAACAAGTTCAGAATGATCAAGTCAGAATGAAACAGAGTATTGAGGCTATGAGGAAAGGAAAAGCAACAACCGTGGAAGAAACTGATCCAAAAACAAGTGTTTATTCTTCAAAGTGTTTGATTCAAGAATGCCTATTGACAAAATGCAAGGTTAAAGATGATTATTCTAACTTTGAACATGCAGATTTTTTCTTTAACTTGCAGGATTTACCAAGAGGCACCATTTGCCAAAAGGAAGATTTAGGAGACGTGACCTTTGGGAATCCAAAAGATGTGACCATTGAAAAACAAAAGGACATCCATTTTCATTCAAAGAATGTGTCTTTAGAAGAACCAATGGACGTGACCTATGAGAATTCAATGATCATGTCTATTGGAGTATTAAGAAACACCACTTTTGGGATATCAAGGGACCTAAATATTCAGAGCAAATTTACATGGGCATATCTCACTCAAGAGCCTAAAGAAGGGATCCCAATTTCTGACGAAACAGTAACTATGGAATGGAGGAACGTTGAAAAGAAACCACCCTTCAATTTGAGGACAAATTTCTTTAAAGAAGGGGGGATGATGTGATCCGATTCAGCGTCAAAAATTGGACTTGCATCTCCAACCTTTCTCAATATTCAAAGGGGGATTTTTCTTAACTTAATCTTTTTTATACCGTAGTTATGATAATAGCTTACATACATTATAATTATAGTTATGATGATGATATTATGAATGTATGAAGTTATTGTTATGAACTACATATTTATATCTTATATTACTTAGCTTATAAATGCTTTCTTTTGTAGGTACATGTTCGGCCACATCATGGGAGCTGATTTAAAGCTAGAATTGGAGTTAATAAGCTAGGAAATCTTACATAGGATGACTCGGGAGATCATAAAGAACAAATGGTGAAAAGTTGCTAGCTGACCCCCGAGCTCATAGCTCACTTGAGCTGGACTTTTGAGCTAGCTAGAGACTTCATTTCAGCTGGAGAGTTGCACCATCATCTTCACCACACAGAGCACTACAAATATGGTCTAGGTTAATTTTTGTGGATTCGTACCTTTCCGCGAAGAGTTGCCATTTCGAGAAGTGCCTTTTCACAAGGAGCTGTCCTATGACTTGTACACATGTCCTTCATCTATGGCCAGCTCAACTTCAGCTAAAACTCATGGGAAGTAGCTCAAATGATGAAAGGTTGTTTCACACAAATGTGACCTTTCATAAGTAGTTGCTGCCCCATTGATGCCATGTCACCTAGATACATGTTTGATGCCAAGTCACGCCTAAGTTGCTGTTCATCTTCACGCCATGGAGGAGTCCACGCCTTAAGCATTCTACACCATCCATGTGAGTGCCACATGACCAGCCACCCATGTGCTTTGCATGTGAATGAAATAGGCGCCAAAATGAAGAGGCTTCTCTCTATTCGGCCTAAACATCATCATACTTCAAGTTGGCGCCAAGATGAAGAGATATGGGAACCATTCGGCCAAAGACATCTCCCCTCATCCAAGCATCATTTATTTTCGTTTTAAGACATGAACTTTGCCGAAAAGGCATGTGTTTATTCGGCCAAGCCTTTACAAATCTATAAATAGGCTTTGGCATTCATTTGTAAACCAACCCTTTTGATATTAAAAATCCTTTGTGAGATTATTCTCTCTTCAAGTTCTTTTTAGAACTATATCGATTAAGCAAGCCTTTTCTAAAGCTTGTAGCGTCATTCTCTCATTGATACTTCTGGTTCCTAGTTTAAATAACTAGTGGGTCAAAGTCCTTTCATACCATCCCTTATAGAACTTATAAGAAACGGTCTTTGCTCCTTTATAACATTGGTTCCTTCTTAGTTTTATAAGATACAATCTGTCCATCACCATTATCACGCCTATATCATCACCATAGTCCATCACCATTATCACGCCTATATCATCACCATATTCCATCACCATTATCACGCCCATATCATCACCATAGTCCATCACCATTATCACGCCTATATCATCACCATATCACGCTATATTATCACCAACTTATAAATTTTCATTTCTTTATCTTTGAATTATCCTTCATCCTCAACAAGGCATTCGTCCATCATCACCATTGGAGGCCGAATCCATCATCACTTGAAGGATCATTCTACAACACTTCCGCAGCCCTTCTTTGATAACTATTCTATCCATTTCAATTCTTTCCATTTCTATTTACTTTTCATTTCTTAATTATCATATTACTTAATCAATTCTTCTTCTTTTGTGCAGATTACTTTCATCCAAGGTGTAGCATTTGGTGTCTCTCCTAGATCTGGAAACAACAAGGTTGCCAACTTCTCCATTATTGAAGAAGCCTGGTTAGCCTTACATCACTCTCCATTGGCTCAAACTCATCCAAATCATCCATGCATAAAATTCCCGTAACAAAGTTCCAGCCTACACTGTCTTTAATAAATCAACCATATCTCAAGCTCCCTATATCGAATTAAGGTGATTCAAAAGGCATTGGAAATATAAGAGTTAGAGGAATAATTCCCAATTGATTTTTGGAACCAATAACGTTTGTACTGTATCCATAATTGGAAGACATCCTGACTGATATTCTTCTATCTGATGAAACCGTTCAACTTCTCTCATGCACCTAGACGCAAAGGTGAACTTTATTCAATCTTTAATTGAAAACATTCATGAAACAATTAAGAGTTAGTTTAATAAATGAAATAGTTTGATGAATGGACTAGTTTAATTAATAAAATAACTTTATTAAATGAACTAGATGCATGAATGAAGTAGCTTACTAAATGATCTAAATACATAAATAAACTACTTTCCTAAATGAACTAGATGCTTTAAATGCAATGCATGCTTAAATGAGCAGAACTTTTATTAAATGCAATCAATGTTATGCAAACTTTTAAATTCTCATGAAAATATATCCGAGTAAAAGATAAAATCCTCCCTTGAACTTTGTTGTTCCTTCTTCATGTCCTAGCCTTGAGTATGATGGTGGAGTTTCTCCTTTTGGATTGAAAAAGGCTTTCAGAAAAATCTAAACTTGGCTTGAAATTAGCTCAAATAATCTTCTTGAAGATTCTCGAATGTAAACAACTTGCCTCGATCAAACGATCTCAGGGAGATTGCAGAAAATGATGTATGGCGCATAGCCGGGATCACATCAAATGTTCATATCAACAAAAAACATGGCAAATGATATTAGTTCATATCAACATGGAAAGTGATCATATAAAGGGAAAAAATTGCAAGTAAAGTTGTAAACATATACAAAAGAATTAATAAAATTATTTCAAAAAATGATTTCATATTATTATTTCATCAACTATTCTGTCAAGAAAACCATTTCATAAAATCATATCAACATACATGTGAAAACCTAACAGTTAAATGTTGAATTACCACATAGGATTTCTGTCAAACGAAAATTAGTAAAGTTGTAAACATATAACAAAATAATCAACAACATTATTTCAAAGAAAACCCATTTATTTTTATGTCAAAAACTTAGGTTTTTACATTTTCTCTCAAACGTAAAAGGAAACTTACCGTAAAGCATTACATTGTCCCTTTTTGTCATAGCATCCATTGTAGTACCATCTTTACTTTGAACCCTAAATTTTTTCTTAAACCCAATCACTTCGAACCTCTCTTAGATCCAAGTATTGCTTGTTTTTTTTCTCTTAATCACTAACTTTCTATGGTATTCTCTCTTTGTTTCCTCACGTTTCCCCTTATCTTCCTCACAATTCCCCCTTTTCTCTTAAACCCTCTATGAAACTACTTTTCTCGTGAATGAATGGAAGAAGAAAAGTTTTAAAGATTTGAAAGAGGTTAAACCTTTTTGTTTTATTAAACCTTGATTTCCCCGTTAATGTATTTATTAATTAAATTTTCATTTAATAATTTGGTAAAAAATCGGTTAAAGGTATTCCAACAGTTCTCCACTATGACGGTTAACCATCCAGGTAAGCAAATAACAGTCCACGTGTGTTTTTCGTCACGCCAGTTAATGGTTGTTAACATCGAGTGACCAATTTGTAACAAACGATAACGTTAATTACCGATTTGTGACTTCTGAAACATCAGTGGTGAAAATGAAAACTTACTCAAACAATAGCGACAATTTGAGTAGTTTACCCTAAATAATAATGGAGAATGTGGCCAAGGTAAACGACAACATCTTCGCACATTCTTCTTTATGGCTTAGATTAATCATTGTATTTCATTACTTTTATGCGCTTGTTGTACTCTGAATACGGGATGCTGGAAGTCCCTCGTTGATGATTATCCTCAGATATGAAAAAAAGTCTACTAATCTGAAAATAAAAATAATTCAAACGTTGAGCTTTGCAAGCTTAGAATTACAAAACTAATCTACCATAATTTAAGAAATTCACAAATACGAACATGCAAATTAAACATATATATAGAAGCATGGCATGTGTAATAAAAAAATAAATCACATGTCATCAAAATTTCATAAACATATCAATTGCATATCAAACTTGTCAAACTTGCTAGGATGCACATGTACTCATATAATCGGGTATCCTAATAGTCATGCGCCACTCGTGGTCGCTAATCAAACAAATCTCGAGTGTTTGAATTTTTTTCTCAAGCACCACAAATGCCACTAGTTAAATAATCTAGGGTGTCCGAATTATTTTCCTAAGCCCCACTCATGGATGTTGATTAGTTAGAGCCTAAAGGTTGCGCACAAACAAAGCATCAACCAACTAATCACGAGTATAACACAATGTTATTCAAAGTCTAATGCTTATTTCAAACTTGCAAGGTATATTATGTTTGAGTATATTTTGGTCATTTAAACTTTATAAAATCTTAAATCATGACTAAAATATCAATCCTTCAAATATAAAAGCTTGCACTATCTTCAAAGAAAAATGTGTAATTAATAATTTACCATTCCAAATCATGTTCCATTTGTTTTATAAGAAACTAGAATCACTAACTTTTCCAACCATATAATTAAAGCTTCTAATTTAACTTGTACTATTTGTGGTGAATTTTAGAAGTCATAGTCCTTACTTTTTTCAAAATAGCATGTTACCTTCTCTTCTGACCTTTGCTCACTTAAAAATTTATAATTATATAAGGTTACTTCCTAATATTTACTATAAACTTTTTGGTAATTTTTCAAAGTTACTGCTAAAACTGTTTTCTAAGGATTAAGCTACCTAGATTTTTGACCATTCATTACTTAAATATTCATATCTTTTAATGCACATATCAATATCAATATATGTTTATTTTAAACAAAACTAGAATGAACCCCAATTACAACGATATAAAGAGATCTTCCTAATTCTTTTAGTAGAATTTAATACAAAATTTTTAAGTTTTTACATGTTCAAACAATTCGATGAGAACACTTCACAACTAAATGTTTAGCTTAATTTAAAGCATCCAACATACTTTTCTCCCAAAGACATACAACATGCATGTATTATCACCACAAGCATCATATTTATAAATTTTCAAGAAGCCACTGCAATTTGTACGGATTTGGATGTATTAATGTCTTCAACCCCAACTTGTCCACCATGATAGTGCTTGCCACATTGGTATGGCTACCACCGTTAATTATCATAAGAAAACTTTATCTTGTCCCTTGCAACTGGTGCGGAAAATGTTTTCACTTTGTTTATTGTCCTTAGCCATTTGAAGGGTTAGTGTCCTTTTGATCACCAAAAGCTCTCCATTGGCAGATTCAATTTTTTCATTTTCCTCTTCAACGATTTCTTCTCTTCCATGTTTAGCCTTGTTGTCTTCAAGATCAGAAGTAACCATGCCATTATCCAGGAGTAACATAGCATTTTTATTTAGGTATTGATTAGCAACTGACCCCTTCCCAAGCATTTGAAACACTTAATGTCTCTAGATCTTTATGAATTCATAACTTGCTTATTCTTTTTGTTCTCCACGTTAAATGACTTAGTCTTCACTGCTTCATTACTTTCTTTGGCTGGAAATGAAGATGGTTTCTTGGAATTGCTTCATTGACTTCATCTTGAAGTTGAAGTGTTTCCACTTTTGTTTTTTTCCTCCTCCTTAATTACCTTTCAATTTTCATTGCAACTTGTACCATTTCATCAATTTCAACATAGTATTGCAATTCAACAAGGTTAGCAATGTCTGGATTCAAACCTAATAGAAATCTTGCCATGGTAGCCTCTCAATCTTCATCAATGTTGGCTCTAATCATAACAATCTCCATCTCTTTGTATTAGTCTTCAATGCTTCAATTCCCCTACTTAAGGTTTTGTAACTTATGGAATAGTCACGATGATAATGAATAGGTATGAACCTCTTGCGAGAATTATTTTTATTTCATTCTAATTGTTGATGGGGTTTTCTCCATTTATTCTTCTTGAATTAACCAATTGATCATACCAAATCAAGGCATAGTCAACAAGCTCCATTGCTATCATCCTCAATTTCTTTTGTTCAGTATAATTGTAACAACCAAAAACATGTTCTACCTTGGTTTCCCAATCTAGATATGCTTCTGGGTCAGTTTTTCCTTGGAATAGAGGAATGATAGCACAAATGTTGTTGAGATTGTCATCATTCTTAGGGCATAGTCCATGGTTTATTCCAGATACTTGTGAAACTTGTTCTCCATCATCCTTGTGTTCTTGTTCTTCATCATCACGCCTTGCTTGTGGTTGTCCTCTAGGTGCTGCAATTGGAACGGTTCCTCATGAATATTCAATTCTAACCATCCATTCATGGATTGGTTCAAGTTCAATCCTTAAAAATATTACCATATTACGCATGGTTTCTTGAACATGAAGATTTAGGACACCTCCATGCCTTTCATCATTGGAATGTTGAGACATGATTAGTAGTAAAAAAAAGAATGTGTAAAAGGACCTTACCAGAATGCTCTCACAAAGCCTCACTACGAACACTCCAAAGAAAACTTTAAAATGTCACACAATTACTCGTGTTTGCACTCTAGGACTTGATGGTTTTTGCATGTCCTTTTCTGCTCTCACTTCACTCAAGCCTTTTTCCACTCGATTATGCTTTTACAAAGTTCTTTGAATTACTTATTCAAAATTTGTTCAAGTAGAGTCACTTTGTTTGCGTTGACTGAAAGAGATGTTAGGTATAGAAAGCAAAATAATAATAGAAAATGAGGCTTAGAAATAGAAAGAAAATAAAAAAATGGGTTACTTACTGTTGAAGTACTTACAACCCTCTAAATCACCACAATCAAGTTCTTCAAATGGAAACTTGAATTCTATGAAGAAGATGAAGTAGAATACTTGTTCACCCTTGCCTTGTAATGCTTTTTTTTTTGTATTTTTCTTTTGGAACTTCTTGAATGATTTGGAGACTTCTTTTTCTTGATTTTCTTTTTGTTGTCACTGCACTTCTTTTCTTTTTATTTTTTTGTAAGGGCTTCATTGTTGTTATTTTTGTTGTTGTTGTTGCTTCTTCCACCAATGCTTTGATTACTTCATGATATAGGTTGGGGCACACCTCTATGGACTTAGTGAACGGCGACAACTTGATTGTAGGAGCTATGAAAGGAAGCAAGCACCCGTAACAAGTGAAGATTACAAAAAGAATGGTTAAAGGTAGTAAATGTAAAGGTAATTAGGTGAACTAGAAATAAGATGAGATAAGCGGAAGAATGGTTAAGTATTTTTGGATGGTGATGGGTTATAGAAAGAATGGATAAATAGAGAAGATAGTATCTTTAGAAAGACTCTAAGGAGAACCAATGCTAAAGAGCAAAGACTCGTCCTTAATATGCTTTTAAAAAGGGTGGTGAATAGTACTTGGACCTACTATCTATAAAGAGATAGAACCTCATGTATCAAGATGATTTAGTGAAGGGGTTAACGCCACAAGTGTTGCCACTTGATAAGTCGATAAAGTCACAATGGACTAAGTTAAAGGGAAATAATCTCACTTGTATATTGATGAACAAAGGTTGAGTAAAAATGAAATAGGCAAGCCTATTTATAGTTTATGAAAAGAAACAAGATCAAAAGATGCATGAACATTCGACCACACTAGTTTCCTTTCATAAAGTCACAATTTAATTAATTACATTAAGTGCAAAGAATGAGGATGTTTCGGCCAAAGGGTGAAGAATGTGACTTGGCCGAATAATACTTACAACTCTTCATCTTGGCGCCATTCCTTGGGTGGTTATAATGCTTTGCCGAATAGGGAGACGTCTTATGCAAAGCACATGGTTCTTATATCACAAGGTAAACACATGGTGTCTCCATTAAACCTTAGGTGTATCTCGACCATAGGATGATAACATGGTCTTCATGTTAACCTAAGGTGTGGTCTCAGCCATAGGATGACTAGGAGTAGTTTAAGTAGCTAGTTAGGTGAGTTGTAGCTTGATGAACTCAATCTAGCTAGCTATGGTCTTGTAAGCTTTTCAGCTACTCTCCAGCTACCTTTCAGTTACTTTCAATCTACTTTTCAGCAACTTGGTCCAAAGTGCTCCCCAGCTGAGTTTAGCTCATTGCTAGCTCCTCCAGCTAATGTGAACTTCCATTTAAGTGCTATGAGTTGCCATAGGCATTGTGAGCTAATTATGAGCTGTCATGCTTTGCCAAATGTCTCCCCGAGCTGCTATAAGATGTGTTCCTTTGTGATGCACCTATATGAATCAGGAAAACATTCAAACATTAAACAAGTGAGCTTGTAGAAGGCTAAATGCATGCTGCCACCTATGTATTTATACTTGTGAGCTATAAATGAATGCAATGAGCTAAAGAAATATGGATGCAAAGCTAATGAGCTAAGGTAAATGTAACATGAGCTAGAATAATATGTCATAAGTTAATAAATGAATGAAACATGCTGCCATGACATATAATTGACATACAAACATATTAAATGAATATAAAACATATGCAAAACATAATATAAAGATAAGGAAAGATGTGACAAACAAGACATCATAATATTATGTTATATGCAAAACATATGTAATGCTTGAATTATCAATTATAGCCATAGATAAACATATTATGATAAGATATGAGATATATAACAAAGTGATGATCATAGATATGCATACATGATAAAGAATGTGAATGAATGATATAATTAAAGTAATGATGTAATAAAGTAAGAAAGACTCCCTGGACTTCCATCATTGGAATGAATGGAAGTATGAAGATGATGAATAGGTGTATGGTCATGCGTGTATCACATTGCCCATTGGAATGGTGGTCTGCATCTTTTGAAATTGAAGGACAGTTAAAATATATCGAAAAGGTGCAGTTCATCCATGCTTCGAGGTCCTACTCTTCAATGGTGCAATGGTTGGCAAATAATAGGATGTCGAGACTTGAGACAATAATTCTTTAAAGCTTGATGATAATCTTTTCAAGTAACATTGTTTGTAGGTGTTACAGATGATGTAGAATCTTTTTGTTTAATGTATTATTCTGTAGGTATAGTCGAATAATTATAGATGTTGTTGATGGTTGATATCTTACTCCTGAAATCACATAATTACGGTGTTGGGAACTATGGTTAGTTGTATGTTTGGTTTTTATATTGATTGTATCTATTCTTTTCCTCCACTTATGTTTAGGAATATTTTTAATGAGACATACAACCATATGAGAAACTTTTGATTTCATAAAATCAACCTACTGAGAAAAACAAAAGATCAGACTCAATAAGATCTACCAATTTGTAATAATTTAAGCACGATGATAGCATTTGAAAAAATTATCAAAAGATAAAGAACACCAAGATTTAATATAAAAAGTATATTTCAAAAAAATCACATACAGAAAAGAAAAAATTTCACTAATGTCAAAAAAGGAAGAATACACGAAGAATTTTAGAAAAAGTTTGAATCATAATCCCTAGTATCTATTTATAAGGATAGTTACTTGGTTATAAATCAAACTATTTAGTAAAAATCTATCTTAAGTAGGTTTTCTATTATTAATAAATTTATAATCAAACTAGATTTTTTACTTTCCTCAATTACTTCTATACTTTATATCTTTAAAATTTTGTGTCACATCAAATTTGAATCAAACTATAACATCTAGTATTTAAAATACACTTCAATTAAGTTTTTATTTTTTATTATCTAAATGGTTATGTTAAATAAATTTCAATACAATTTAAAAGACTAATTCATTAACGTCTCATTTAGTTAGTTAATGTAATAAAATAGAGAATAAAAACTTCTTTAATACACTAAAAAATAAATTAATTTTGTAAAAAAAAAATCTAATATGTTATAATGATAAAATAACATTTTACTAATATTGGTCCATCGTTGTAACTTTTTACAGAAAACTAAATAAACTAAAAATAGTGTCAAACAGCAACAGCTTCACACCTTCTGCTTTATGGCTTAGATTAATCATTGTAATTTCACTCCTATGCGCTTGCTGTGCTGAAATCCCAGCAAACAGGTTCTCTTTTTCTGTTTAATAATATATTACATTATGTTTAACATTATATTGTGGGATCAAGCTAACGTAAAGTATGCATATTCCTTTATGTTTGAATTGCAGAAAAATCTTTAATGGCAGAGAAAATAAACATCATCATGTTCGATTGCGCGTAACTGATAATCATGTAAGATCACATTCCTTCTCTGGTAAATTTTTGAGTTTTAGTTTATCTTATGAGAATATAATAAGGAAACTGAACCTTTTTTTTTTTGGTTTGCAGGTGATGATTCGTAATGGAATTGCTGAAGTCACTATCGAGAATCCGTCTGGTCTTTTGACAGGAATAAGATATAATGGAATGGATAATGTTTTTGACTGGAGACACCGCAACGACGATAGAGGGTATGGATTATTTTTAATTAACATGCAACTGTTGTCGTCTCCCTCGTTTGTTTTTCAATTTTTTAACCGTATAAAATGGAAATATATTTACGGGTACTGGGACATTTTTACGGATCACTGTCCCATGGACAAGTAAGTTCTCCTTCTCCTCTTTCTTCTTCACCCTCTCTATTCAACTTTTTTTAATTTGATAATATTGATGCTACTGCAGATTAATCACAGAACATTTCAAGGTTATTGCACGAACTGATGAGTTAGTAGAGCTTTCCTTCACCAAAAGATGGAATTCCACAACCGATTATCACAAGCATGTTCCCTTAAACATTGACAAAAGGTGTGCAATTGCTTTCAAACAACCCTCAATATTCTTCTAAGATGACTGTGCAGCTTGTATATTTTATTTCTTCCAGGTTCTTAGTACGACGAGGCATCCGGGACTCTACATGTATGGTATTTTCGAGCGGGAAGAAGATTTTCCGGATGCTAGCATGGACCACATAAGGATTGTTTTCAAGCTCAGGGAAGACAGGTAAAACAAAGATGAATTCCTTAATAGCTACATGTATGTATGAGATCCATTTTTTCCATAATAAGTGATGTTAAAGGTTCATGTGACATTTTGGTTTAGGTTTCGGTTCATGGCACTATGAGACAGCAGACAAAGAATCATGCCTAGCACATATGATCGAAGTAGTATCCGCTCCCAGACTCTTGCCTTCAAAGAAGCCGTCGTATTGACGAATCCATCTGATCCTCAACTTAAAGGAGAGGTATTTCTTTTTCTTTTCTTTTCTTTTTCATTTCACGAAAGAACTAAACTGAGCTTCATTGTATAGTACTATTATTGAAGTCCCTTGATAATTGTGGGTTGTAGGTTGATGACAAGTACCAATATTCGATTGAGAACAAAGATAATAAGCTTCATGGATGGATATCCGATGATGATGCCGTTGGTTTCTGGATAATCACACCAAGCTCTGAGTTCAGAGCCGGTGGCCCTCATAAGCAGGGCCTCGCTTCTCATCCTGGTGCCACATCTCTCTGTGCAAGTCAATTTATAAGCCAACATACCATACATACATGCATAAATTATAAAAACTTGTAATAATTTTCATTTAGCTAGAAAGGATTGTCTGATATTTTCATTGTTTTCATGGTGTAGATGATGGTTACCGCTCACTATGCCGGGAAAGATTTTGACACAAAATATAAGAAAGGCGGGCATTGGAAAAAGGTTTTCGGTCCTGCTTTTATTTATCTTAATTCTGCTTCTTCCAGTAAAAATCACCGCAAGACACTGTGGAATGACGCTCAAAGACAGGTTTTCTCATTACTAGCAAGATCGGGTAATCTTAAATTTATGGTATTGACTATTGAGCAACTAACTCATTTGTCACTTATTTGTGCACCATTAGTTGAGTGAAGAAATCGAAAGCTGGCCTTACAATTTCACTCAATCGGAAGATTTTCCTCATGCTGAGCAGCGAGGCGAAGTTAGCGGTCAGTTACTAGTGCGAGACAGGTACAATAATAAGGAATTAGTGACGGCGAAATCTGCCTTCGTGGTGTTGGCTGCGCCTGGAGATGCAGGATCATGGCAACACGACGGGAAGGTGTATTGTTAACCAAGGCACATCTTAAGTCATAACTATAGACGCATGTGAATATCCACAGCTCTGGTTTCTGTCATGTTCTTTTCTGTTTTCAGGGTTATCAATTTTGGACTCAAGCCGATAACGATGGCCGTTTTCCATATAAAAAATGTCCGACAGGGGTTGTATAACTTGTATGCATGGGTCCATGGTTTCATTGGAGACTACAAATTAGATCTCAACATCACTATCCGACCAGGTCAAATTTATTTCCATGTTATTTTACTTCTTTGGACCATTTGGTTCATGAAATCACATAATCTTTTTTCCCTAAACCCCTATGCAGGAAACAAGATTAGCTTGGGTACTCTAATATATGATCCTCCAAGGAATGGCCCTACGTTGTGGGAAATTGGGATTCCTGACCGCACAGCAGCCGAGTTCTTCATACCGGAACCTGACCCGATGCTTGTTAACTCATTGTGCCTCGATGAAATGGACAAGTAATCTCTATTTAACCTTTTGCTCATGCATACAATTCAGCCTAAAGATCTCCACACATATTTCTTCAACTTAAGAGTATGTTTTTCCAATGGACAGGTATAGACAATACGGATTATGGGATCGCTACTCGGAGATTTACCGTGACAACGATCTTGCCTATACGATCGGCACTGGTAACTATTCTCAAGATTGGTTCTTTGCTCATGTTCCCAGGTGCCAATTTCAACTCCATAAATTCCTCAACATATATTCAGGGTGTTAGAGTGTCTTGGATCTAATATTTTCTATTTACAGGAACATAGGGAACAATACTCTCCGGCCGACCACATGGAAGATTAAGTACAATCTCCAGGATGTAAATGAGACAGGAACTTACACTCTTCAGTTGGCCTTGGCAGCAGCATCTTATGCTGAAGTACAGGTATAAATCTCACCATTCCTGGTCCTCATTTATCAGGGACAGAATGTAGCCTAGGTTTTTCACTTACTCTTTATGCTAATGAATCTTTTACGAATGTATTCATAGGTTCGATTCAACGATCCGGATGTTGTTCGACCATATTTTACAGGATAGGAATTATATATGTTTTCTGTAATTATATTTTTTGTCACAGAAATATTAATAACAGTGACAAATTTAAACAAAATATTGTTTTATATTTTTAGTTGTATTCATCTTCTTTAGGAACTTGTATTGCAATCATTGTCATCAATTAGAGTGAGCCCTCTCAACCCAATTTGCTTAAAGAATCTAATGCCTCGTCACTCTAAACCAATTGATTGTTGGTTTAACATGTTATTTTTTGATAAAATAATATTATACATGACTTTTAAGATGATTGAACCTGAGACCTTCAGATGAAGAGTGCAACCCTAACAAATATGTTAAGAAAGAAATATTTATTTTTGACAAAAAAATAGTATTTAGGGTAACTATTGTTGGAATTAATTTTATTTATTTCATGAAAGTATATTAATTATAATATTAATTATTATAATAATAATATAATTAATTTTTTTTAATGATTTCTCATATAAAATACGTTTGTGAAAGAAAAATATAAAAAATAATTAGATTTATTTCAAAATATAAATATATAAATATTAAAATTTAAACCTAAAATAATATAAGTGTCCTTAAACTTATTTAATAAAATAAAATAAAATAAAAATATTTGACTGTAGGTGCAACCCGTCAATTGATCCAAGCTACAAACATGGGCCTGCAACAGAAGTAAATGAGGAGCTCAAATCCAAGGAACAAATTCATGGAGCAACAACAACGGTTAGGACAGACAATCCGAGAAAAAAAAACAAGGATAAACTATACGTTTAGTATCTCAACTATCAGTTTTTGTTCATTTTAGTACTTAAATTTTTTTCCAATATCATATCTAACGTTTAGTTTTTGTTTCATTTTAGTACTTGCCATAAAAACTTAACAAACGGACTGACGTGACATAACTTCAGTAGACGGACAACCAATTTGAACGGTGAACCACTAAAGAATTATGAGTCGACCAACATAGTTTAATTTCAGGCCCACCGTACAGTGGACCATGGAGATCGGAGGATGGAGAAATTGAAAAGTCTACCGTCGATTTGGGGAGATTGAGGCGTTTCCCGATGAAACGGATGTCAGAATCGCGTTTAGAGGGGTCACAAAGGTATGAACTGGAAAGTTTGGACTTCACCGGCCGACGACTGTAGACGCGACCGCAGACGAGCATGTCCGTTAAGTTTTAACGGCGGAGTACTAAAATGAAACAAAAACTAAATATTAGTTATAGTTTTGAAAAACAATGAAAATTTAGATACTAAAACGAATTAAAACTGATAGTTTAGATGCTAAACATTTAATTTACCAAAAATCAATTACAATAATTAGTATTTTAAAAAGGAAGCTATATAACAGAAAAAAGATGTTAAATGAGATTTTTAATGAAAATATTCAATCTTCTTTTCTGCATAAAAATTTCTATTTTCACAATTGGGCTATGACATCAAATTGTGTGTGTATGTGTGGTTTTAATTGCAAATTCCATGTTGAAACTGTGAAATGTATTTGCATACTCTGGAAGAACAGATTGAGATGCTGGAGATGATTCGTTTGATCCTCTGGGTTTGTTTTCTAATTTCTTGTCTCTTTGATTTTCCATTAGATTGCGCCAGTTTCTTAGATCTTTTAATTTCATGTTAAAGAACATTTAAATGATTAAATTGAAGCTTTAGTTATAATTTAGGGGACAAATCCGATATTAATCCTTTTTATTAAGGGTAAACTATGCATTTAGTACCTAAACTATCAATTTTAATCCGTTTTAGTGCCTAAACTTTTAATTTTTTTTAAAACCATGCCAAAAGTTTAGTTTTTGTTTCATTTTAGTATCTCACTATGAAGTTTTGAAAAAAAATGAAAGTCTAAGTACCAAAACACATTTAGTACCTAAATCATACTTAAGTTTTGAATTTTGTTTTTTGAAAATTTAGGTCTAAAACTGATAAAAAATAATAGTTTAGGTACTAAACGAGTTAAGTTTTTAACGACGGGTATCAAAACGAAACAAAAAGTAAACTTTAGGCATAGTTTTGAAAAAATTAAAAGTTTAGATACTAAAATGGACCAAAATTGATAGTATAGATACTACATTCGTAATTTACCCTTTTATTAATGTATCACATAATTAACTTAACATGAGTTAACGGCATAATAATCATTTTATGATTTTTTTTAATAAAATTAGTGACTAAAATGAAAAACTTATTTAATTTTAGTGACCAAGAGTATAGTTAACCTAACATATTTCTAAAGGCATAATGACATAAATAGCCCCTAACATTTACCAAAATATTTATATTGGTCTCCATTCTTTTTTTTAGCATTTTAGGCCCCAACGTTTCACTTTGGGGCAAAAAACTCCTTTTATAGATGAAAACAATTAGTTAACACACGATTAATGTCCCGAAATAGGAGTATTTTAACCTAAAATGAAATGTTGTGGGCTAAAATGCCTAAAAAAGAATAAGAGACAAAGTGATTATTATGTCAAATGTTAGGGGCACTTTTGTCCTAAAATGAAACGTTAGGGGTCAAAATGCTTCAAAAAATAGAATAAGGGGCAAAATGACAATTTTGATAAGCGTTAGGGTTAATTTTGGTATTTTGCCTATTTCTAAAAGGTATAATGTCAAAAAATGTCCTTAATGTTTGAATAAATAGTCATTTTAGTATCTATTCTTTTTTTTCAAACATTTTAACTTTAATATTTTATTTCTCGGCAAAAAAGACTCTCCGTGAAAGAAAATAATTAGTCAACAAACAATTAATATTCCAAAATAGAGACTTTTATCTCAAAATGAAACGTTGTTAGTTAAAATGCTCCAAAAAGAATAAATTTGTGTCAAAATGATTATTTTTTAGGGTAGATCACGTATTTAGTATCTAAACTATCAATTTTAGTCCGTTATAGTACCTAAACTTTTATTTTTAAAACCATACATAAAGTTTACTTTTTGTTTATTTTAATACCCCGTCGTTAAAAACTTAATGCATTTAGTACCTAAACTATTAGTTTTGATCCGTTTTGGTACCTAAATTTTCAATTTTCCCCAAAAATTAAGTATGATTTAGTTACTAAATGTGTTTTGGTACCTAGATTTTCATTTTTTTCCAAAACTTAACGGCGGGTTACTAATATAAACAAAAACTAAATTTTTGGTATGATTTTGAAAAAATTAGAAGTTTAGGTACTAAAGCATATCAAAACTTATAGTTTAGGTATTAAATGCGTAGTTTACCCTTTTTTAAATAGTGATTACAAGATATTATATGTTTAAAATTTTATTAGTTATATAACAACGAGCATATATCCTGTAGATAAAACTAATCATACATATGACCTTTATATAGTATCATTTAATTAAATATTAGAGATTTTTATCTTAAAATAAAATATTAAAGATTAAAATATTTTAAAAATATAAAAATAATTATTTAATGAAACGCTATAGATATTTTTATTATGAAATTTTTATATGACCTTTTTACTTTTCAATGATAGTACTTTAACTTTTACAGTAAAACTGTCAAATACTCTTGTAAAAAAACGTACCAATTATTGTCATAAATTCAATTAACTAAATTTAGGGATGTAAAATCGGGTAATCGTTCAGGTTTTAGTTGGATCATGTCAGATCGGGTAAAATCGGATACATGTCAAGTTGGGTAAATTTGATGCTTCGACTCGGATCAGGTCAGGTCCAAGTCAAATCATGTCAGGTTATTTTCAGGTTGATTTGACACGGGTTCAAGTCGGGTTACTTTCAATTCGGATCGATGTCAGTTCAGGTTCGGAGCAGATAAAGACCAAGTTAATTCAGGTTCGAATGGATTTCAAGCAGATCTCGTTCAATCGAGTGACATCATTGGCAGCTAAATTTCAGGTTAGATCTTTATCATATACGTATTGAGTTCAAATCGGGTCAATTTTTATTTTTTGATTAATTATTTTTGTCTTTCGCGAACGTTGAATTGCAATTTGTAATTGTATATGATTTAGAGTAAATTAATAAAAATATATATAAATAATCATGGATCAATTTTATGAAAAATATAAAATTAAGGATTAATTGAAAAAATATAAAATTACAAGTAAATATTTAAATAAATTAAACAAAACACATTGATGAGGGACCAAATCGAAATAATTTTAAAATGTGAGATTGAAATTAATATAAAAAGTACTAAATTCTATCAATTTAAAAAGTTATGGACCAATTAAAAATACAAATAAGTAATAAGTATTGGTAAATTTCACATGTAAATATAATTTTAAGGAATAAATTGAACAAATATGAAATTAAAAATACAAATTTAAATAAATTAAACAACACAAAGGGATCAAATCGAAATAATTGTAAAATATGAAGAAAATCTGTAAAATGGACTAAATTGCATTCATTTCAAAAGTTGAGAAAACAATTGAAACAATTATAATATATATATATACTATATATGAACTGTAACACCCCCAACCCGTATCCTACCCGAATACGAATATGAGATGTCACATTCACTGTTCAAAACATGTACTTTTATAAAAACCATAGAAAATTTAAAACTTCCACTCTATAAAGTTAATATTTTACATAAACACGTTCAAAACATTATCAAACTTCATCAGAGCGTACATTCTTAATAACTTTGTTTACATTCCAACATACTAATTTTCATAAAAGAACATACTTTACAAAATATTTCTGATCTGATCTTCGAGTGGAGATGTGTTGTTCTGTTGGTACTAAGCTTGATCCTCTTGCTTACCAACACCTACGTGTAAGACACTTACACGCTAAGTCATAGACTTAGTTAGACATGTAAATACACAATATAACTAACAAATGCATGTATATATATTTATATATATATATATATATCTTACATAATACAACATCATACTCGTATTCATACTTAACCCATCGTTAATATATCATACCATTCTATCACACAAAACAATATAACATTACATATATTCAAAGATACACCTATACAGATCCTGTTATTATTATCAATAACCTCATATCATTATCTATATTATATTCATTCTTACCTCTTAGTTATCTATCACATATATCACTTCATATCTCAAATACACATATGCACTCACTATTATTATCCTCATTCATATTATCATATGATTCTGAACTTATCATTTATACACATCACATAACATCGATATCATTTCAAAAAGAACACACATATTATCATAACAAGTTATTTATTTCTTTAAAGCCCATTTATATTTTTTTAGAACTAAAGGTATGTGAGTACATAGAGGTTGTGCACCATACTATCACCATAACTCGTATAAATCCCACTAGGGGGCGTAGAAATTTGTACCGAAGGACAACTATGTCCCGAAGGACCACATATCACTTATGTCCCAAAGGACTACTATGTCCCGAAGGACCACATAGAACCCTCGACTCTTGGCATACCAACTATACCCCCAGCTCTCATAACACATAACATGGACATTATTATTTATGTTATCACATTTTCACATATTCATATCATATACACATATAAGCTCATGGCTTCTTATCCTATATATCTTGTAGTACTCACTTGGAGTCTCATAACTATCTATCACATATCTCATATCACATGTCACATTGCTTATATCTTATTCTCATATCTTCTCATGAACATATGAACACATAGATACTCATCACATAACTCACCTAACACATATATCATATATCATATATAGTTCATATTTTTTTTTTCATTTATCTTATATTTTATCCATTTATATTCATATAAACCACATTCATGTAATACATACAAGACACATTCACTCACATCACATATAAAAATACAATTACTTCTAAACATTTACATGAACTCAAACACATCTAAGCATTATATCCCTATATGCTTATATTCACATACTCATGCAACCTAATATCAGAATTAGACTTATCACAAGTCTTAATTCCATAACATAACTTATACTTACTATCATGTACTCACATGGTCTCAATGAACACTCTTAAGCTCTTTTCTTTCTTGCATATCTTACTCTGCCGACCTATCCTAACTTTGCTTTCGATCAATATATACACAATCATGTATTGATACTTATCAGTATCCAATTGATATACTCTAATCTTTCATTTCTTAGACTAAAACAAAGATTTATTTCTATTTTCCCTTTGAAGTGTATCGGTACACACAATAATGTATCGGTACATTCCTTAACGTGTGTATCGATACACTACCTATGTATCGATACACAAATTACATTCGATGTTTTCATCTTAAGGGGGTGTATCGATACACTCCCTATGTATCGATACACTTATTGCATTCGATGTTTTTATTTCGTTTGAGAGTGTATCGATACCTATTGAATGTGTACCGATACACTCTGCCCAGAAATCACATTTTGAGCACGAAAATCACTTCATTCTAGCTCAATTGTCTCCTATCTCAACCCCCTTCATATCCTTAACTTACATACACATACTTAAACTAATTAATACTCATTTATCACCTCTTAAACCTTAAAATCCTATCATTCATATGAAATTCAAGAATTACACCAACTTTGCAACATGTTCTAAATCCAATTCTAACACTTTATATTCCTTAATTAGGTTAATGACAAGTCAAATTCATCAATAAAACTTCAAAAACCTCTTTATATCAAGAATTCATTTCTCAACCCTTAATCAATTTTCCTTTCTAATTTTCTTTTCTTAATGTTTTAAGCTTATATAAGCTTACCTTAAGCTTATATAATACCCAAATACTTCAACCCTACTTATAAATTCAAGAAATTAACCAACTGAATCAAACTTACCTTATAGACATGAGCTTGAACCCACGGGAAGAAGAAAGCAAGAAGAAGAGGAGTTTCCAGATAACTCTTCTCCCTCCCACGTGTTTCACTCATATATAAGGGGAAAAATATCTTTTAAAAAACAAAGACTATAATACCCTTTTCACACTTTCCCTAATTACAATTTAATCCAATATTGAAATACTCCTATTTAATTCCTTGAACTTTTAAATTTTCCTAAATTGATCCTCAAATTTAAAAAATTCTCATTTTAGTCACTGACATGGATTTCAGGATGTTACAAGAACTATATATATATATATATTATGTATAAACTATATAGTTTAAATATAAAGTATATATATTATATATATAAACTATATAGTTTATATTAATATTATTATATACTATATATAAACTATATATATTATGTATAAACTATATAGTATATATATAAAGTATATATATTATATACATAAACTATGTATATTATGTATAAACTATATAGTGTATATATAAAGTATATATATTATATATAAAAACTATATATATAAACTATAGAATTTATTAATATAAATTATATAGTTTATATATAAATTATATATGAATTATATTTAAATATATACAGTTTATATTTATATACTATGTATAGTTATAAATTATATACACTATGTATAAATTATATAGTTTATGTAGTTTAAATATAAAGTATATATGTATATATATAAACTATATATATATATATAATATATACATAATAATATAAAGTATAAGTATATATTATATATATAAAGTATAATTATAAAGATTAAAGTATATAAATATATAATATAAAATATAAGTATATAAAGTATATATACATATAAAGTATAAGTATGTATATATATAATATAAACTATATTATAAACTATATAGTTTATATTTAAATTATATACTATATATAAACTATATATATATATTATGTATAAACTATATAGTTTATAAATGAACTATTGAACTATATATAAAATATATAGTTTATTAATATAAATTATATAGTTTAAATATAAATTATATATGAATTATATTTAAATATATACAACTTATATTTATATATTATGTATAATTATAAATTATATATACTATGTATAAATTATATAGGTTATATAGTTTAAATAAAGTATATAAGTATATATATAAACTATAAATTATATATATATATATATATATATATATATAAGTATATATATAATAATATAAAGTATAAGTATATATATATATAAAGTATAATTATAAATAACAAGGTATATAAGTATATAATATAAAGTATAACTATAAAGATAAAAGTATATAAGCATATAATATAAAGTATACAAGTATATAATATAAAATATATAAGTATTAAATATAAATTATATATACATATATAATAATATAAAGTATATAAATCTATAAAGTATATATACATATAAAGTATAAGTATGTATATATATATACACACACTTTATAGTTTATATATATACTTTTACTTTACAGTTTATATATATATATATATATATAAAGTTTTCGTATAAAGTATATATACATATATAATAATATAAAATATAAGTATATTATAAAGAATAAAGTATATAAGCATATAATATAAAATATATAAAGATATAATATAAATATATATACGTATTAAATATAAAGTATATAAGTATATATAAAGTATATAAGTATTAAATATAAAGTATATATATATATATATAAAGTATAAAGTATATATATATATATATATTTTATATTATATACTTATGTATTTTATTCTTTATAATTATACTCTCTCTCTATATATAATATACTTATACTTTATATTATTATATATGTATATACTTTATACGAAAAACTTTATACATATATATTTTATAGTTTATATATATACTCTTTATATTATTATATACGTGTATATATACTTATACTTTATATTATTATATATGTTTATATACTTTATACGAAAACTTTATATATATATATATACTTATATACTTTATAGTTTATATATATATTTATATATTTATATACTTATATACTTTATATTATTATATGCCTATATACACTTCATACTAAAACTTTATATATATATATATATATAAGTATATAATATAAAGTATATAATATATATAAAGTTTTAGTATAAAGCATATATACTTTATAGATTATATATATACTTATACTTTATAGTTTACACTTTATATATATACTTATACTTATATTTTTTATATATGTATATTTAAATAAGTATATATATATATATACTTATAATGTATTAATGTATTAATATATGCATAAGTATAATATACATTATATATACATGTATCATATTATCATAACATTCATTATACATATATATATATATATTATACTTATTTTAATTTTCCTCAACTTTTGAAAGTAATATTGTAACTCTCCAATTTAGGGGCTAAAATTAAGAAATTATAAAGTGGTGGATTTAATTGGTATTTTGAAGGAAACAGTGGGTTAAATTGCAAAATTTTAAAGTTGGCAGACCGTTTTATGAAGTGCAGGAAGTTCAGTGGCTATACTCATGGTTTTCCAGATTCCTCCCATTTCCTTCCCCCTTTCGCCCTACTTCGAACTCCGATCAACTCGCCGTCTGACCTCCGATCGACGAGCCGAAACCACTATCGTGTTCGTTGTCAAGCGAGGAACAAAACCCCTCAAACCTTTTGTCGTGAATCGTCGCGGTTCGTCGTTAATTTCAGTCGGAAGTATAGTCAGTAATAACTCGGTTTTAGTTGGTTTTTCATCGATTCACGACGATCGGTCATCCGTTTACGACACCTCCCGCACCATCGTGTTCGTTGCATCGTTCTGAGTTCGCCGGTGTCATCCTTGGTCTCCGTCGACGGCGGCGCGTGTGAAGGTGAAGCGGTCAAAGTTTTCGATTCGTTGAAATCGAGCTCTCCGCCGTTCAAAAATTTGAACCGAGCTTTGTAAGTATCTCGAAATCGCTTAAAATAATTTTAAAGAATTTTTTCAGGAATTTTTCGATATCATAGCACTATTCACGCGCCCCCACGCACCGCCACTGCGCGTGGGGAAGACAAAAGTGACCGGTTTGACCGGTTTTGGTGCACAGTTGACCGGTTTGACCGGTCACAACCCGACCCGTTGACCCATTGACCGTTGACCGACGTTGACCACTGTTGACCAAAACTTTGACGGGCTTTGACCGGGAATTAAACGACCTTTGTTTTTGACCAAATATACCTATCCTGACATTTTTTGACGTTCCAAATCCGATTCCGCAATCTATTTTTCGAAATTCGGACCCGAAGGCCTCAAAATTGCCGGTCAAACCCGTTGACTTTGATCTTGACCAAAAATTCCAAATTTTCGAAAAGTCATATTTTATGCTTTCGACGTCCTGAATCTAAATCCGAAGTCCGTTTCGCCAAATTCGAACCCGGTAAGCTGTCTTTCACTGATTTATCACCCGATTCGATCCGTTTATCGTAATTAAGCTCCGTTTCTGATATAATTTATGTTGATATGTATATGAGGAATTATTGGAAGTTGAATTGAAGATCAAAGGCGTGCGAATGGAATTTTTATGGTCGATCAGTATTGCACATAAATCGAGATAATACTTTGTTACCTCTTTATGCTTTATGGAACATGTTTATATTGATAAATGCATGAACAAGATAATGTTGGTCACTTTGGTGGAGTTGAATAATTTATACACTCGATATGATGTGGTAGAAATTCTGTAAATAATTACGGATCGAATGACTAATATAAGAGATTGAGGAATTATTAGATTAAATTACAAGTTTGTGATTAGTGATAAAGAAATCAGCCCTGTATCTGCAACTTATAATTTATTTCATCAAAGGTTAAATGTTAAAGGTACTTGGATGAGAAATTATGAGAATACTCCGGTAGGGTAAAATTACAAAATACCCTTATGTTATAAAAAGACAAGATTTGAATATGGAAGTTAGCTAAGAGGATTTTGCAGACATATTGATCTGATAAAAATATTGATGTGCATAAGAAATGTTAGTTTTATTTGGAAATTATGGATAACCGGTTTTAATCCTATGAGAGTTTGTGAAGGATACTAGAAGTTTGTTAAGAGAACCGTTTCAAGATCAGAGAGTGTTCAAGAAAGCAATTAATCATGGGATCTCTAAATTATATTATTTTCGTTAAGAGCTAATATCAAAATTATCTGGTTCAAAAATTACGGAAATACCCTTAAGAGGTAGAATAGTCTGAGTTGACTCTGAATGAGAAAATACTTAGGGGATTCGTACTTAACTCGATTAAGTACGGATTTAATTGTTAAGATCCTGACTTAGTGCAGGAAAATTCCTGATATTTCGTTTGTAAAATCTGAGAAGGCACTTGACACGGAAATATCCGAGTTATGAGTAAATACCTGAAGAACAATTTATTGGGGTTGTTCTGTTGTCAAAATTGTTCGAAAGGACTGAAATAAATGATAAGATTAAATTTAATAGTAAGATCAGACAAAAGGAAATGATTAAAGTACACTGAATCTGTACAATGACCAAAAATACCACCAAGCTCAAGAATGATTAGATATCCTCGAGGTCTGAAATGAATGGAATAAAACTGAACACCAAAATTACCAAAATACCCTTATGCCCTATATTAAGTAAATGTCTTGGATTAATTAAGGAATCCAAATAAGCATAGGTGTTGGCCTACCTTTAAAAGTTATGGAACAAAACTTAAGTGAGTAGATCAACCCTAAAGCTATGTCAGTACCTGAACGACATAAATATTACTTGAATGTGTGTTTTTCTTCTCAAGTTTGGCTCGATGATAATTTTGGAAGTATTCAGCTCAGCTCAACTCTAGATCGCGTTAAGCACTAAGAATTGGATATTTGTTCGACAAATCAACCACGAAGACCGAACTGAACAGAAGTACAATATGTATCCGAAATTTAGAGACGTCCAAATTAATCTGGAAAACTCTGAAGTAATTGGAATGGATTTGACTACTAAGTGAAATAAGTAACCTTAATGACTAAGATTTTAATAAGTGATTTGGATGAGTCTGGAAACGTTAATGAACATACACGATGTACTGTTCTTCTGGATCATGAACTACAAATCAAACACGTCAGTATTTCATGATATAGTGGAAGCGTAAAAATGAAATAAAGACATTGGAAGATCTATTCAGTGATGATTCCGAAGATGATCTATGGATAAGAATTTTTGGTATTAAAGTGTAAATACCCTAGAAGGACACGAAATGACCAGTTAATAAGTATTAGTTCTGGGAACTATTCATCTAAGAGTTGTTCGATAATGCGATCAATCGACATAGATTGTTAAGGTTCTGAATCTTCGTTGTTAAGTTGTTCGATTATCCACTCAATTGATATGGATGTAAAAGATCCTGAATACCCTTCTGATTACTTACAACTTCTGAAAACTGTTCGAATAAGATATGATCTTGATAATTCACATTCTGAATAACTGATGATTCCGATAGTTATTGAAATATTCCTATAGTGATCCTAAATACCGACATTCTATCGGTAAACTGAAGATCCATGTTTCTCTGCCTTATAAGAGTATCTAGTCCCTCTAAATAATGTCTATAAACTCTGGTGTGTTCCCTACTCACATGAATATTTTATTTGATTTTCGATTTGAATTTTGATATGATACTTTACATGGATTCTGATATGATATCTGACATGGATTCTGATCTGATACTTGACTTGGATTCTGATCTGTTACTTGACCTGATTTCTGATATGATACTTGACCTGATTTATGTTTTGATTTTTGATATATCCGTTTACGGACGGAAAATGTTTTAATTGGGGGGTATTGTTGAAGGAAGAAGTTTCGCAGGTTCCTCGGCTTTGTGCTCAGGGCCTTATATGATGTGTTGGGTTGGGTGTATGGTTCTGGGGAACCTACACATTATGATGTGTTGGGATGGGGGTATATATATATATATATATATATATATGTTTTAAAAAGATCCGAAAAGTTACATGATTTTTGGGAACACACTAGATAATCTATTCTGATCTCCTGAACTCAGTCATCCGAAATATTTGTCTGAACTGAAATCTCATTGTCCGTTACCATCTGAAATATCAGTAGGATCTCTGCTCAGCATAAAAATCTATAAATGTTCGGAAATAATAAGGATATGTATGTTTATCTGTATCTGCACGTTTTCAGCATCATCTGGTAGTTCTGTATTACTGAGCTTTTCGAAGCTCACTCTATTACTCACCTTTTCAGGTTAAAAGAATTGTACAAGTGCAGTTATCAACATCAGTAAAGGAATTCTTTCGGCGTTGTTTCTAGAGAATGGTACATGTGATTAGGGGGCATGTAATTGTATTTTGTTTTATATATGAGTCCAAAAGTCTATTTTATTTTTAAATAGTGACAAATAATTTTATAAGTTTATATGTTCTGGTAAAAAGTTTTAAATTTTCTGCTATTTTTACAGTGGGTCGCTCCGGTGGCCCAAATGTGACACCCCAGATCTGATCTGGTTACCCTTATCGGTTTGTGGGGGTTACAAATATAATTCAGTCCATTTTAAAATTTTTCTCACATTTTACAATTTTTTTATTTGATCCTTTTTTGTTGTTTATTGTATTTAAATTTTAACTTGTAATTTCATATTTGTTCAATTTAGTCCTTCAAATTTTATTCGTATATGAAATTGACCCATACTTATTTATATTTTTTTAATTTACTTTAAACAAACCCTATAAAATATAAATCACATAATAAATTTCTTTTCAAATTATTTTCACCAACTTTTTAAATGTATGCAATTTAGTCCATTTTTATATTAATATCATCTTCATATTTTTTTAATTAATTCAATTTCATCCCTCATCAATGTGTGTTGCTTAATTTATTCAATTTGTTATTTCCAATTTCATGTTTGTTCATTTGGTACTTTATATACATATATAAACTATAAAGTATAAGTATATATGTATATGTATACATATATATATAAAAAATATAATGTACATTATATATACATGCATCATATTATCATAACATTCATTATACATATTATATATATATATAATTGTTTTAATTTTCCCCAACTTTGAAATTAATGCAATTCAGTCCATTTTACAATTTTTCCTTATATTTTACAAATTTTTTGATTTGATCCTTTTATGTTGTTTATTGTATTTAAATTTAAATTTGTAATTTCATTTTTGTTCAATTTAGTCCTTCAAATTATATTTGTATATGAAATTGACTCATACTTATTTATATTTTTATAATTTACTTAAAACTCTATAAAATGTAAATCTCATAATAAATTATTTTCAAATTATGTTCACCAACTTTTTAAATGTATGCAATTTAGTCCATTTTTATATTAATATCAACTTCACATTTTATAATTACTTCAATTTCATCCCTCATCAATGCGTGTTGCTTAATTTATTCAGTTTTTTATTTCCAATTTCAGGTTTGTTCAATTTTATACTTTATATACATATACAAACTATAAAGTATATATAATATAAGTATATAAGCACATAAGTACTAAAGTATATAATACAAAGTATTAAACTATATAATATAAGTATTAAATATAAAGTATATTAATTATCATAATTAATATATTAAGTATATTTATTAATTTAATTATCATAATTAATATTTTATTATAACATTTAAAAATTAATCATATTAATTAGTATGATTTATTATAAACTCAAAATCTCACAAGTTTATTACAATCTTATATTTTATCAATGGTAATATATAAGTCAGGTAAATATCAGATTAGGTTAATAACAAGTCAGGTTGAAAACAGGTCAGGTAATACAAGTTATTTACCAGGTCAATCTCGGGTTCGGATTCATATCATTTGGATGCAGGTCGGGTTCGAGTATCATATTTTCGGTTCATTAAGGGTTAAGGTCGTTCTGAGGTCTGGTTCAGATCCACAATTTCCAAGTCCAACTCGGGTTCAGGTTAACACCAGTTCCGACTCGAGTTAATTTCGAATCGCCATAACTCAGGTAAGAAACAGTTTTGACTTGAATCGGTTTCAGCCAATTTTACAGGCTGGGTCAGCTTTTTACACCCCTAACTTGTTAGGCTATAACAAGACTTACTGTGCTCTTGCTTGCATTATAGTTTAACTTGCAATAGGCAGTTATCATTGGGCGCCAAAACTTGTTAATTTGTTATAGTTGGTTAGCTTAACAGTCTAGCATTGTTCACTATAAAAATGATGTACCAACAAGTGTAAACATACGAATTCAATATATCTTTTTCAATATACAATTTCTTAATATGGTATCTTTCGCCAATTGGTCTTGGGTTCTTTAACTATCAGTCTTGCTTCGCGATTCTTGCTTGATATCTCATGGAGTCGTCCACAAATTCAGGCTTCTCTCACAAAAAAATCAGCGTTGTTCTTGATGAGATGAACTATCTTCTGTGAAAGCAGCAAATTCTGCTCACGGTAAGGAGTCACCGTCTTGAGCGCCTATTGACCGAAGCTCTGCAATTACCGCCGGAGACGATTCTTGATGATACCGGTACGATTCGTGTCAATGATGCGTTTGAGTATTTTGTTGCACAGGATAGTGCGCTTGCTTCGTGGCTCTTGTCAACCATTAGCCCTCATCTTCTTCCTTATTTTGTTGGCACTGAATCTACAGCTGCAGTAAGGAGTGTTGTGCAATAACTCTTTGCGAGCAGATCCACGACGGCTGCTATGAGTTTGCACTGTAAGTTGCAGTCGCTTAAGAAGGGCAGTGATAGTATGCGAGTGTATCTCACTCGTGTAAAAGAAGTATGTGACTCACTTGCCTCGTGTGGTAGTGAAATATCGCATGTTGGACATGTTGCCAGCATCTTGAAAGGATTGCACTGGGAGTATCAACCGTTTATGGCGGTTATCACTATAATGAAGGAAACTTTGTCCTTGGACAGTCTTTACATCATTCTTCTTTGATGCTGAAGCATAGTTGGCCGGGTTTGATGAGCAGTTTGATTACGCTCCTATGGCAGCCAATGTTGCTGAGAGAGTAGAGAGTCATGATTCCTCCGCTAATGGGCGGTGTGATTCTAAATCTTCACGCTCATCGTTTACAAACAGGACAGGCAGCCGAGGTCGAGGGTGAACTAAGATTCAATGTCAGCTATGTGGCAGATTCGGTCACTTGGTTGATCGATGCTGGCATCGTTATGATGAAGAGTTTATGTGTGTTACTTCTGAGTCTCATGCTCACAAGGGGCAGTCTTCCAATGCTCACTATTCTGCTACTGAAACTTCAAACCTGGGATGTGAATACTGTAAAGGCCATTCTCAGACAGCAGGTAATTTGCAAGCTAACACGATCTCCAGATCCAGTGATCATTGGGTGGTGGATTTTGGAGCTACGCATCATATCACACCAGATGCTGCTAATGTTTCGAACCCTGCTGAGTTTAGAGGTCCAGGTAAACTTACTGTTGGCAATGAAGTTTCTGTTGATATTCGTAACATTGGTACTGCATTTGTTTCCTCTGCTTTTGCAAGAACACTAGTTTTGACTGAATTATTGCATGTGCCTCACATAACCAAGAATTGTGCTTTCGACCTCAGTCTTGTACATACCTTGGATTTAGTCCTCAACACAAGGGCTATCAGTGTCTAGCAAGTAATGGCAGAGTCTATATCTCTAGACATGTTGTATTTAATGAAAGAGTTTTCCCTTTTGCAGATAAAGCTACTACTTGCCGCCCATATCATGCACAAGTTGCTCGTTCTTGTGATATCCCAGTTGTTGCACATGTGAGGAAGTGGATTAGTGATGATGCACGAACCATTGTTCAAGACAATGCACATAATGAGGTGGGACAAGATGTGTCTAGTGCTCATAGACATGCTGTTATCGAGGTCACTCCACATTCCACTTCGACCGACTACCGAGATAATGCACATGATAATGCGCATGGATCAATGTGCACGTTAATCATGGAGCCACGCCGGTTGGAATAATTCCTGCTCACGATACTGCATATAGGTACAGTGCATGTGATGACAACCATGGAGCCACGCCATTTCAAACATTAACCAATCATAGAGCAATGTCGTTTGGAATATTACACGCCCATAATACGCATGATAATGCACATTATAATAATAATGGAGCACATAGTCCAAGCAATGACACCGTTGGGGCCACGCATGACTCAAATGTCAATACACGTGATGACCATGGAGCCACGTGTGTTGAAATAATAAACAACCCAAGTGCGCATGGTGGAGCGCATATTTCAAGCAATGACACCGTTGGGGCCACGCATGATCATGCTTTAGTTGGGACCACACGTGATAATGTGCATGGAGACATGGGGGATAACCAAAGCAACGATATGCGTGGGGTCAATGTGCGTGGGGTCACTCGGCATGAGACATATGAAGCCACACCGCCTGAAGTAATTTCGACATTGTGCTATAAGTCCAATGCTCATAATGATGGCCATGTTATAGTTGGGGCCACACCGGTTGGAATTATTTGTGACTTACCGCTTAGAGCATCGTCTATATTGTACTCTACTTCACCGACTGACAATGATGTTGGGGCCGTACATTCTGGTGCAAATAATTTGAATAATGCGAGTACGAGTCAGGTGGTTGAAGAATTGGAGATGTTCAATAATGCTCCGGTTATATCAACTACTCTGCCAAGTAGGGAGAATCATCATCCAATGATGACACGCAACAAATATGGAGTCTTCAAACCTAAAGCATACTCCACTCATTTCGACAATGACACACCTTCCACAGTTGAAGAGGCGTTGTAATCGGTTAACTGGAAGGAGGCAGTTCAAGCTAAGGTAGATGCTCTTCAAAGAAACGACACGTGGAGGTTGGTGAAATTACCAGAAGGGCGTACTCCAATTGGGTGTAAGTGGCTGTTTAAACTGAAACGAAATCCAGATGGCTCCATACATCGCTATAAGGCGCGACTAGTTGCAAAAGGCTACTCACAAGTTCCAGGGTATGATTTCCTTGATACGTTCAGCCCAGTTGTTAAGTTTTCTTCGCTTAATGCTGTGTTGACACTAGCGGTATCAAATGACTGGGAGTTGAGGCACATTGACATTAATAATGTGTTCCTTAATGGAGACCTCACTGAAGATGTGTACATGCAACAGCTGCCGGGGTTTGTGCAATTTACTGAAGATGGATCTGTTATTGTCTGCAAGCTTCAGAAGGTATTATATGGCTTGCGTCAGGCACCTAGGAACTGGCATGCTAATCTCAGGGACAACCTCGCGCAGATTGGTTTTACAGCATCCCGAGCAGATTCGTCTCTGTTTTTCTGTAAACGATGTGCTGGTAACATATATGTATTGGACTCTCGTCTTGTGAGATTCAAGAAGTAGTGAAGACGCTGAGTGAAAGGTTTTCTCTCAAGGACCTTGGTGCACTTCATTTTTTTCTTGGGGATTGAAGTGCATCACTCTCGTGGTTCTCTGTTCTTGAATCAGAAAAAATTTATGCTGGAACTGCTTGAGAAAACTAGTATGACAGGTGCAGCTGCATGTTCCACTCCGATGATACTGGTATCCAAATTGTCAAAAGATGCTGGGGAGCTGCTGTCAAACGCTAGTGAATATCGTAGCATAGTTGGCTCCTTGCTCTATTTGTGCCATACACACCCTGACTTGGCATACAATGTTGGAAAGGTGGCATAATTCATGCATGCACCACGAGAAACACATTGGCTTGCAGTTAAGCGTATACTTCGATACTTAGTTGGAACTGTGAATTATAGGTTGCTGTTTCGAGCAGATGAGGAACAATTATCTGTGTCAGCTTTTGCAGATGCAGATTGGGGAGCAAACATTGATGATCGATGATCAATCTCTGGTTATGGTGTGTTTGTTGGAAAATGTCTTGTTGCGTGGAGTTCAAAGAAACAGAAAATGGTGTCTCGGTCCCCGATGGAGGCAGAATACAAGTGTCTTGTTGATACAGCTACTGAAGTTACATGGACAATTTCTTTGCTTGCAGACCTAGGGATTCAACAACGGAGGGAGCCGGTGGTTTGGTGTGACAACACAGGAGCAGTGGCTATGAGTGCTAATCCCGTATACCATGCACAGTCCAAGCATATAGACCTTGACAATCACTTTGTCCGAGAGAAGGTTGTTGCAGGTCTATTGATGATTAACTATATATACCAGTTTTACTAAGCCCCTCTCAAAAGCTGCGTTTGAAGAGTTTCGCCATAGTATATGTGTAATGCCAGGGGTGTAGAATTGCTCGGAAAAAAAAATGAGAAGAGTAGGGAGAATGTTAGGCTATAGCAAGACTTACTGTTCTTTTGCTTGCATTATAGTTTAACTTGCAATAGGCATTTATCATTGGGCGCCAAAACTTGTTAGTTTGTTATAGTTGGTTAGCTTAACAGTCTAGCATTGTTCACTATAAAAATGATGTACCAGCAAGTGTAAATGAAGATACTCATTTTTTTTCATTTGAATATTATTATTATTTTTGTTTTATTATTAATAAATATTATTACAGGCCCAAATACATTACGAGCCCAACCCAGATACATCAGGCCCAACAGTAACTCAGATCCAGATAGCCTAGTAAACCCTAAAACCAAATTAGGGTTTCTATTTCAATACCCTAGCCGCCTCAGCATCATAGCCGTTGGATCTGAGAGATCTAACGGCCCACACGCATCCAGAACAAACCCTAGGGTGATGATACCCTAGGGACCACGTGGCCGCCGTTCGTCAACCTCTGCTACCACGCTGCCACGACGCCAACCGAAGGATCCAGAAGGCCTAGCCATAGCCGCACACGTCGCCCTCAACGGTGAGTCACCACTGGAAGTTCGGTGACTCACTAAGCTTCAATCTTTTACCCAGTCCGAAGAAGATATCGGCGAGGCTTATAAAAGTCGACCACCTGCAAACAAGAGAAGGACAGAGGGCAAGAACAGAGAGAAAAAAATATATATATAGAGAAAAGGAAAAACATAGACCAACTCACAATAACCAACAATCAACCTAGAAGAGAGAAGGAAGAGTTTACCTTACCGGAGAACCCCAAACAATGCCTGAGAATTAAAAATACCGAAGGTATTTTCCTTAGATCTAGGAAAATCCATAACTTTTTAGGATAAAAGAAGGGTGAAATTGGGTTTAGGGTACTCAGATTTAGAGTGTGGGAAATTTTGGTATTCTCCGGCCACTAGTGACGGTGGCCGGCGGTGAGGTTGGCGGCGGTGCAAGGCTGCCGGTCGATTACCGGCTTCCCTCCGATGAGAGAAGCTAGAGAGAGGCGAGAGAGAGTTATAAAACTCTCTCTGTTAAGAGAGAAGAGAAGAAATGAGGATGCTGGCCCTTCGGGCCAGCCGCTTGGGAAATATATACCCCTTCCCAAACGGTGTCGTTTCGGGTAGGGGTATATGCGTAATTTACATACGTGGACAAACCTTGTCCGCAGTCCCTCAGATTTGTAATTTTCTAATTTAGTGACTAAATCAATTTATGATCCTTTTAATCTGGTTTAATAATTTTAATTTTATTTATTTTAGTCCTTTGCATAATAATATATATTTTAGGTAAATAACAGATTTAGTCCTTTAATTTTAGAAATTAATATTTTAATCCTGAACAATATATTTTAATTTATTTTAATTTGATGTTCAAATTTTACATAATTTTAATTTAGTCATTAACTTTAAATTATTAGTTTATTATTTTTTATTTCATTTATTTTAGTTATTGTTTTAATTTTATATGTTTATTATCAATATATTTAAAATATTATTATAAATATATATATATATATAAGAAATAATATATATTTTATTTTTCTTTTATATAAATTATTTTTATATAAAAAATATAATCCTATTTTAATATTAAAGAAAGGGACTGTCTTAAAGCACCTAGAAGTCTGTTTTCTGATATTTTTTTAATATACTAATTTTTAAGAAATATTTTATTTATTTTTTAATATCAAAGAAAAGAGCTGTCTTAAAACACCTAGAAGCCCTTTTCTGATATTTCTAAATAAATAAATATATTATTAATATATTTTCATAAAATTATAAATTTTAAATAATAATATTATGAATTAAATATATCTTTGAAATTTTAAATTTTCAATAATAGAGATAATTTATAATTAATAAAGTACCAATTTTGGGCGTTATAGGGGTGCTAATCCTTCCCTAAACGTAATCGACCACGAATCCTATTTTACTAAATTTTTTTGGTTATACGCATATCAATTTTATCTTTTAAATTATGTTTTATTCCAAACTATTTTAAAAGATTATTTTTTCAGGTATTTGACCTACTTAACCTCAAAAGGTCAATGGCGACTCCCAAAACATTTTTTTAATCAAAATTATTTTTATCCCCGCCCAGTAAAAATTCGTGCCCGGGCGAAAACCGGTTACGACAGCTTGGTGACTCCACTGGGGATTGGTCAAGCTTTTAAAATCAATTATAAATTGTCTCTATTAATTATAAATTAAAAATTCATATATTTAATTTATAATTCTTTCTTTTCAAAATTTTATATACTTATTATTTCATAGTATTTATATATATATATTATTTATTTTATTAATATTTCATTTTATTTGCAAGTATTTTATTTCATTATTTATTTTTTTGTCAGAGGTTTGAACATTTCTCCTCACACACAACACTTGCATTGCATAACATAAAGCTCTATAATTGAGTTTGTCCCTTTTAAGTGGGAGTGAAAGCGACGTCTTCGTGAGAATTTATTCTCCGTGTCAAACCTAGCAAGTAACTTTCGAGGTTCATATGCTCTATGTCTTCGTGAGAATTTATTCTCCGTGTCAGGCATAGAGAAGTGTATCCCCTCGAATTGAACTCGGCCCACTTTAGTCTGTGATGGACTAGGATTGAGGGTTAGCAGCCCAAGGGGGCACTAACAAGGACAATTCGGGTACCTTTATTCTTAGATCTGAAACCCTGCATATAATAAACCCTAGAAATTCTTCCGATCTGAAGCCATGCCAAAATATTGTCCAAAATAGGTGTACACATAGGAGAAATGAATTCTAACTTTTCCTTTTAATTTATTTATTTATTTTCTTACTGAATAAATTGCATGAGAATTTAAATTATTTAAAGTATGAAGAAAGCATGTTTAAATAAAGATATTTAGGTAGACATTATTATTAAATTATTTTTTCCTTTATTATTGTGTTCTTTATTTCTTCTATTTGCATAGCATCATACAGGATAAAAGGCATTGATCCTCGTGTTAATTGTCTCATTGGAAAACCTTCATCCATGGATAAAAAGTGTTCAAATCAAATAGTTCTAAACTCAGAAGTAAGACAGTGGGCTGAGGACTTACAAAGACAAGGGGGAGACAGTATGCAGGATGACTATGTATCTGAGTTAGCCAGTTATGCTCCAGTTTCGCTAAAAGGAAATGATATGCAAGATTTGCGAGGCATTTGGGAGAGTTGGGACTCAAACAAAAAGTTGCATTTTTATCAGATTTACGGGGACATCCCATATTTGCTCTATGTCGAAGTTGATGATGACTTACTTCGAGCCCTAATTCAATTCTGGAATCTAGGGTACAATTGCTTCACTCTCAATAAGGAGGACTTAGTTCCTACTATTGAAGAGTACACAACTTTGCTACATATAGAAGGGGCTTTGGAGAATCGAATTTATTCAAGGTCAATTAAAACTCAGCCTTTTCGAGTTAAATTAGCAAAGATTGCCTGAGTACGAGAGGAATGGGTGGTATCCCGTACAAAACAAAAGGGCGAAAGCGAAGACATTGCTTGGACCAAAATTAAAGAACTTATTCAGAGTCATCCAGATGATAAAGTACGATTCGATCTCTTTTCTCTAGGTATGTATGGTATGGTCATCTTCCCGAAAGTATTGGGATATATTGAAGCTGCAGTAGTAGATTTGTTTGAGCAGCTACCAAAAAGGGTTAATCATGTTTCTGTAATTCTAGCAGAGACTTTCAGATCGTTATACGTTTGTAGAAAGCTAGGAGGTGGACGATTCTCAGGGTATACCCAATTGTTATATGTCTGGATCCGTAGCCATTTTTGGAGGACATAAAAGGTTTCATACAGGCTCTTTAATACGGACTACTCACCATTGAAAGAATTTCTGGAGCAAGAATGGCCGAAAGAAATTAAGAAAGATATGTGGATTAATGCCTTTCGAAATTTGCAAAGCGATGACATTGTTTGGAGAGCCCCGTGGCAAATCCAAAGGGAATTCTTTTACAAATGTGGTGATTACAACTGGGTAATGCTGCTCGGATTGTGGGGAGGAATCAAATATGCACCACTTCTGGTCATAAGACAGTATGGAGGTCGTCAATTTGTACCTGTCACTGCTGGATTACATTCGTCTGAGTTCGCATTCCACATCAAAAATTATAAAAGAAATATCATGGAGGCCTTTACAGCTTGGAAAACCACTTTTTTTATCCGAGATAAAGCAGCAAAAGAAATTTTAACTCCTGATTATGAGGAATGGGGATCTGTCAGGAAAAATGAAAATATCCCTCTACCAGACCAAAATGAGGATATCTCTATGGAAGATCGCATTAAGGTGGTTCCATCAGAGATTGAAATCCTGAGAGCTGAGTTTGAAGCAGAAAGAGAAGGTTGGTCGAGAGAATTAGAGCAAATGAGATGAGATAAAGCTATGTTGGGTGTTGACATTGACTTTCATTCATCACAATGTGCAATGTTGAGAGAAAATAAAGAAAAAGTTGATGGTGAATTCAGAACGTTAAAGAAAAATTACCAGGAGCTATATAAATCCCGGAAAGCATCAGGATCGAGCCGATCAACAGTACAGATGACCAAAGAATTGAACATCGAGAAAAGTCAAGTTGAAGATTTGAAAGGAAAGAATAGCCGTCTACTCAAAAGCCTTGAGAAAGGAAAGCAGAAAATGGAAGATTTTGAGGTTGACAGAAGAGAGCAAATTATAAAACACAATGCTAAACACCGCGAGATCATGAATGAAATGCAAAGAGAAAGGGATCGAGCCAAAGATTTGGAAGAGATGAAGAATGACTTGCTTGATAAATTTGAAGGTGAGAAAAATACCATGTTCAAGGGATTTGAATATGAAATAAACCATCTGATTGCCGAACTTGAAGTTAGGAGCCAAAGGATTGAAGTGTTCGATGTTGAAAAAGAAAAATAGGAGCTGGAAAGGAAGAATTTCAACACCAAACTTGAGGTAGTGCAAGAAGTGGCTAGCAATTGGATGCAAAAATGCAGAAACAAGAATGTTCAAATCCAGAAGCTTAATCAAAGGATGCATGAAGCACGAACAAAACTTGAAGAAGATCTGGATCAGTCTAGAAACAAAAACTCAGAGTTTAATGCTTACATTTTGCAACTTGAAGAGTCATTATTTCAAGAAAAGGTTCATCTAGGACCTAGTGATCTTAAAGAAAGTAATGAGGAGAGTGCTTCACTGCGAAGACACATTAGAGATCTTGAAAAAACTCTGCACAATTGTCAAGTCAGAATCACTGAGTTAGAGCAAACTCTCGAAGGAACTAATGAACAATGGCAAAAATCAACTGATTTCTATGTAGAAAGAAGTGAAGAAAGAAGCAATATGGTATTCGAGGCCATGGTACAAATGAGCGAAGTTGCTAGATATGTTGGGGAGCTAGCTGTTGAAGCAAAAATAATTGAGCATCACGTTGATCCAGTTTCTAAGTTCGGAAAGAAGATGTCATGGCTAATGAAAGAAATTATACAGATTAATAGGAAAGCTACGCCTTATCTGTAGTTATGAACTATTATAAAGAAACTTTTGTATGCCGATGAAAGTTGTTCTATGACAGTTAACTTTTTGGGATCAATACCTTTTGCATACATGCATTTTGCATACATTCATTATTCATTGCATTATTTTCTTTATGTATAATTTTTATTATTAAGATAACATTCATTAATTAAAATTTGAAAAAAATAATATCAAAAGAATTTTCAATCGCAGTTATTCTGGCCAAAAGAGAAATACAACATCACTATGGTACTAGACAAGCTACTAAGAAAATTATAGAGGATAAAATACAACGTATTGAGGAACATCATAATAAAGAACAAGAAGAGATGAGAATGAAGTTAGAGAAAATTGAAGCCAGTATTGCAAACTCACAAGACAGCATGATGTAGAAAATAGAAGACATGTTTAAAAAGCAGGCTATCATTGGAAAAATACATGAAAATAATGTATCTTTCGACCAAGAACCTATGTATCCTCTAGGTACTACACCTATACAAAATCCACTTATATCAGATGTGAAAATAGGGGATTTTAATGCTGAGCATCTAATCCCAGATTTGAATGAGCTGAATGAGAAAGAAAAAGTAAATGAAGAATTGACCAGACAGATCAGGAGCTTAGAAGAACGAATGAAATCCGTGGAAATAACTGAATCTTTCTATGGGTTTGACGCTAGTGAGTTGAGTTTGGTTCCAGACCTATCCTCCCCATCAAGTTCAAAGTTCCCGAATTTGATAGATATGACGGTACCACATGCCCTTCATCCCATATTACTATGTTTTGTCGCAGAATGGAAGGATATGTGAAAGACGAGAAATTGTTAATTCACTGCTTTCAAGATAGTTTGACAGGACCAGCCTTAAAATGGTATACTCAACTGACCAAAGCTAACATTAGATCCTGGAAGGATCTGGCTAAGGCATTCCTAGAGCAGTACCGCCACGTGACATATATGGTCCCTGATAGATGGACTCTCTAAAATTTGGAGAAAAAGAATAACGAAACATTCAGACAGTATTCTCAGAGATGGCGTGACACAGCAGCCCAAGTTCAACCACCTCTATCAGAAAAAGAGGCCACAATAATGTTTGTCCATACGTTAAAAGCTCCTTATTTAAGTCATCTAATGGGGAATGCAACCAGAAATTTTGCAGATTTGGTCATTTATGGAGAACTCATTGAAAATGTCTTGAAAAGTGGCATAACTGAATCAAATGAGGGGTCTAGTTCCAAAAGACCTATGTACTGGAAAAAAGAGAACGAAGTCAACAATGCAAACTCTTACAACAAGGATTCTTTGAAAAGTGTTACAATAACCCATCCAAGGGTTAAGAAAGAAGAAACAAACACTAATCGAGTAGAGTCCAGAGGATCTCGAAAGGAAAATGAAATGTTATCTTTTACACCTTTACCAGTACCCTATGTTGAGATCTATGATTCGCTGTTAAAAGTAGATGTCATACGGCCCTATCCGTTGGTTCCCATGCAACCACCATTCCCTCCATGGTATGATGTAAAAGCGTATTGTGTTTACCATGAAGGAATTACGGGTCATTCTATTGAAAACTGTTTGGCATTCAAAAGAGTGGTTCAAAATTTGATCAACACTGGAAAGTTAGAATTCAATTCACCATCTACATCAAATCATCTGCTGCCAAATCATGGAGATAAAAACGTGAACGCAATTCAGGAAGAGAATATAAAGAAAGCAAAAACTGACGTTTCTGAGATTAAATCTCCTTTTGGTTGGATATTTCAACAACTTTGCTTATCCGGTATGATTCCACAAGAATTCAGGCCAAAGCATAATGAAGGCAAGAATTATTGTGAATATCATCAAGAGAAGGGACATGAAATTCAACTATGTCCTGAATTTAGGGATTTGGTGCAAAAATTGATGAATAACAAAGAGATAGAATTCTTTGAAGAAGAACCAGGGAAAATAGAAGATGACGTTTGCTCATCAGAAGATTCTAAACCTAATCAGAGAACAAGTGATCCCGTGATTATTAATGTGAAATCATCTAAAGTGATTCCCGCACCAACAAAGCCGAAAGTAGTTATCACAACTCCTTTACCATTTCCATATAAGATACCCGTAGGGTACCTTGGAATTATACTACCAATGTTTCAATGGTAGAGGATCTGTTTCTCTGGAAAAATCAAAGAGAAAATACAGAATGTGGATTCTACATCTGAAGCAGTAAGTGAAGTCAAATTCTTTACAAGAAGCGGGAGATGTTACTCTCCCGAAACATCAAATGCACCAGAACAGGTGAAAGCAAAAGGAAAAGCCATGATAATACCCCAAAAGGTATTTGATGATGAATCCCCTCTAGTATTCAATGAGACTGTAACAGAAAAACAAGCACAAGAATTTTTGAAATTCCTGAAACACAGTGAATATAGTGTGGTCGAACAACTACACAAACAACAAGCGTGAATTTCTATTCTTGATCTATTGATGAATTCAGAAGCACACAGAAATGCCTTGATGAAAATGCTTAATCAAACCTTTATCCCTGAAGATATATCCCTCAATAAGCTTGACAGAATTATGGGACATATAGCCGTTAACAATTACATAACTTTCACGGATGATGAAATACCTGAAGGCGGAATGGGGTTAGTAAAAGCTTTGAATATTACCACACATTGTCATGGTCATGTTTTTCCAGGAGTATTGATTGACAATGGATCCGTTCTTAACTTGATGCCTCTATTCACACTTCAAATAATGCCGGTGGATAAATCGCACATGAAAAGTTATCAGAATATAGTGCGAGCTTTTGATGGCACTCAAAAAGAGGTGCTTGGGAAAATGGAAATACCGTTGTTGATCGGACCAGTCGTGTACAATATTGACTTTGTGGTGATGGATATCCACCCTACATATAATTGTTTATTAGGGAGGCCATGGATTCATTTGTAGGAGCTGTTCCTTCTTCATTACATCAGAAATTGAAATTCGTTGTTGATGGACAACTAATATGCGTAGGAGCTGAAGAAGAAATCATTGCGTCTATAACAAGTGATGTTTCGTATATTGAATCCAATGATGATGCTCTTGAATGCTCTTTCCGAGCTCTTGAATTTGTCAATGCAACCTTTATTGCAGAGGAAAGCAAAATTCCACATCCCAGATTGTCTGATTGCACCAAGATGACTGTACGATAGACTTTAGGCATCGGAGCTAAAACTGGGAAAGGATTGGGAAAGAATCTTCAAGGGAGTTCAGTTCCTGTAAGTATGAAGATGAAAAAAGATCGTTTTGGGCTTGGATTTAAGCCCAATTTTCAGCAAAAGAACAAAGAGATGAAAAGAAGATGTGAAGATAGAAAGGCAAGGTTGAAAGGAGAAGAAATTCCTTGGGAACACATGTTTTTCCCGCAGTTGAAGACCACATTCAGATCAGGAGGAACAGTTAATGTAGAACAACAGCTTGTTGATGCTTTTAAAGAAGAAAAGTTGACAAAAGATCAAAGCATAGTTGAAGAAGCTATTAAAGGATTATTTATCAACATGATCATGAATGAAAACAAGACTGGCAAATACTTGGCTAAAATTCGCCCTTGTTTTCCTGGAGAAACACTCAACAATTGGATTGCTGAAGACCTCCCTGTAGTTTTTAATATTAACACAGAGTAATATTCAGAATTAATCTTTATGTTTAGCCCAAGAGTATGAAAACTTTTTGTTATCTTGTAAATGAAATTATGTTAAGTTCACCGAATACAAATATAATAAATTTTCTTTAAAATTCTTAAATGGCAATCATTCTTTACATTCTTTACATTTTTACATTCATTATTTTTCATTTATTTCATAAATTTACTATATCCTTTCGGAAATATGTCCGACTTAAATTTGCAGGTGTCACAATGTTAATAGCATGTTTATTCCTAAATTTAATCGAGAGATAAATTTAGAGCAGCCCATATGTCTGGAGGAAATCAATGAGTGTCAGGATGAACTGGAATGTGATGTTCCTACTGAATTATTAAGACTGATAGAAAAAGAAGATAAACAAATTTTACCTCACAAAGAAGAGATTGAGACTGTAAATCTGGGAACAGATGAAGAAATGAAAGAGGTGAAAATTGGTACTACTCTGACAATCCAGATAAAACAAGAATTGATAAATCTCCTTCAAGAGTTCAAAGATATCTTCGCCTGGTCTTATCAAGATATGCCTGGTTTGAGTACAGATATAGTGATGCACAAACTTCCAATCAGTCCAGAATATAAACCGGTCCAACAAAAGCTCAGACGAATGAGGCCAGAAATGTTGTTGCAGATCAAAGAAGAAGTGATGAAGCAGATTAATGCAGGTTTCCTACAGGCAGCCAAATACCCAGAATGGGTAGCCAACATTGTTCCAGTACCAAAGAAAAATGGGAAAGTTCAAATGTGTGTGGATTACAGAGATCTCAACAAAGCTAGTCCGAAAGATAGCTTTCCATTACCCCACATAGACACCTTGGTGGACAATACTGCGGGACATGCATGGTTTTCATTCATGGATGGCTTTTCAAGATATAATCAGATAAAAATGAACCCTGAAGACATAGAAAAAACAACATTTGTAACCATGTGGGGCACATTCTGCTATAAAGTAATGCCATTTGGATTGAAAAATGCAGGGGCAACGTATCAAAGAGCCATGGTAACTTTATTTCATGACATGATGCACAAAGAGATTGAAGTATATGTGGATGACATGATTGCCAAATCCCGAACCGAAGAACATATTCAAAATTTGAGAAAGCTTTTCCAAAGATTGAGGAAGTATCAATTAAAGCTCAACCCCGCTAAATGCACTTTTGGGGTAACTTCCGGGAAGCTTTTGGGATTTGTGGTCAGCAAAAAAGGAATCGAGATTGATCTAGATAAAGTAAAAGCAATTCAAGATCTTCCACCACCCAATACAAAAAAAGAGGTTTGAGGTTTTTTAGGAAGATTAAATTATATATCTCGATTCATTTCTCAATTAACTGACAAATGTGATCCAGTGTTCAAATTACTTCGAAAGAACAATCCTGAAGTCTGGAATGATGAATGTCAAGAAACTTTGGATATTATTAAGAAATATTTATCCAATGCCCCCATTTTAGAATCACCATTGCCTGATAGACCGTTAATTTTCTACTTGACAGTCTTTGAAAATTCGATGGGATGTGTACTGGGACAGCATGATGAATCTGGAAAAAGGAAAAAGCCATTTATTATCTGAGCAAGAAATTTACTGATTGTGAAATTCGATATCCACCAATACAAAAATTATGTTGTGCCTTGGTATGGCTACTCGAAGACTCAGACAATACATGTTATATCATACTACTTGGTTGATATCCAAACTTGATCCTTTAAAATTCTTAATGGAATCACCAGCTTTGACAGGCAGAATGGCTAGATGGCAGATGTTATTATCCGAGTTTGATATTGTATATGTCAAAAAAAGCGATAAAAGGAAGTGTCATAGCTGATTTTCTGGCCAGTCGTGTATCAGATGATTATCATCCTTTGAGTTTTAATTTTCCAGATGAAGATTTGTTGTTTATATCCATGAATGAAGAAGTCATAACAAATGATGAATCTTGGAAGCTTTACTTTGATGGAGCATCCAACGCCTTGGGACGAGGAATCGGGGCAGTGTTAATTTCTCCAGAAAATATTTATTATCCCTTTACAAGCAGACTGGAGTTCTTTTGCACCAATAACATGGCGGAATATGAAGCTTGTGTCATGGGATTGAAAGCAGCCATAGAAAGAAAAATTAATTGTCTCAAGATATATGGAGATTCATCGTTAGTGGTGTATCAATTACGAGGTGAATGGGAAATAAAAGATCCCAAATTGTTAGAATACCCAAATTTTACCCTCAAATTAGTGAAAGAATTTGAGAGAGTCACCTTCAATTATCTCCCTCGAGAAGAAAATCAAATGGCAGATGCTTTGGCTACATTAGCTGCTATGTTTCAGGCAACTAAGAAAATTGATATGATGCCAATCAAAATGCAAGTATATGAAATTCCTGCACATTGTTATAGTGTGGAAGAAGAGGTAGATGGTAAACCATGGTATTATGATATCCTGCAATATATCAAATATCAAAGTTATCCACAAAATGCATCTGAAATTGATAAAAGAACCTTGAGAAGAATGGATGCTGGATATTTTCTTGATGGTGAGACTATGTATAGAAGAAGCAATGATCAAAAGCTATTGAGATGTTTAAATACCAGCGAAGCCAGAAGCATCATTGAGGAAGTACACAGTGGAATATGTGGAACACATGCAAATGGTCTTTCCATGGCTAGAAAAATAATGAGATATGGATATTATTGGCCTACCATGCACACAGATTGCATTGATTATGCAAGGAAATGTCATAAATGCCAGATATATGCAGATAAGATTCATGTACCCCCATCTCATTTACATGTAATGACAACACCCTGGCCATTTTCTATGTGGGGAATAGACGTCATTGGGGCAATCACACCAAAAGCATCGAATGGACATTGTTTCATCCTTGTGTCAATTGACTATTTTACCAAGTGGGTTGAAGCTGCTTCATATGCCAATATTAAGAGGTCCACAGTCTGCAAATTCATAAAGAAAGAAATAATTTGCCGGTATGGCCTACCAGAAAGGATCATTACAGATAATGCTCTGAACCTGAACAACAAAATGATGACCGAACTTTGTGCACAGTTTAAGATCAAACATGCAAACTCAGTGGCATATCGTCCAAAGATGAATGGGGCAGTTGAAGCAGCAAATAAGAACATCAAGAGAATCAATACAAAGACCACTGAAACTTACAAATATTGGCACGAGAAGTTACCTTTTGCTTTATATGCATACTGAACTACTGTTCGAACATCTACTGGGGCAACGCCTTTTTCTTTAGTCTATGGGATGGAAGCAGTCTTACCAATTGAAGTTGAGATTCCATCGCTTCGAATTTTGAGAGAAGTAAAATTGGATGAATCTGAATGGATCCAAGCTCGATTTGATCAATTGAACCTTATTGAGGACAAAAGATTGAAAGCTATTTGCCATGGACAGATGCATCAAAAATGGATGATGAAGTCTCATGACAAGAAAGTACATCCAAGAGAATTCCAAGAGGGTGATCTAGTACTAAAAAAGATCTTGCCTATACATAAAGATTTCCGTGGGAAATGGATGCCTAATTGGGAAGGGCCATACGTTGTAAAAAAGGCCTTTTTCGGAGGAGCGTTGATCTTGGCAGAAATGGATGGAAAAATTCTGAGAAACCCAATAAACTCAGATTTGTCAAGAAATATTATGCTTGAAGAAAAAATGAAATGAAAAAAAAGAAAAAAAAGAGAAAAGAAAAAAAGAGAAGAAAATAAAAAAGGAGGGTCAAGATGAAAACCCGCAAAGGGCATCTTGCAACCAAAAGAAGGATTTGAGTTGAAAACCTGAAAGGGCGGCTCAAATGCATGTTGATATTAGGCATCTGGCAATTGAACCCTCTTAAGATTTTGATAGTTTGGAAGGAACTTCACATCTACAAGCATTCGGACAACGTTTGAGATCTTCCAGACAAAAGCTTAAATCAGTACTCTAAATTATATCAATTTGATTAATTTAGAAATACTTATGCTAATAATTTGTTGAGTCATTTGAATTTTTATCATTCCTATGCTTGCCATAACTTTGAATACAATTCTATTTATTTATTAATAAATTCTAAGTTTAGTTTCTATAAATTCAATTTATTTTTTGATATTCAATTTATTTTCGAAATTCAATTTATTCTTTTATTTTGTAAATGGATTAACATAATTTTGAAATAAGCTAAAGATTTCTGATTATCACTTTATGTTAATAATTTTAAGGGCATGGAATACAAAGTAAGTCTTATCAACGTTTGCAATCATTGTTGAAAAGCAAACAAATTATTACCATCATAGAGTTATTTAAAAGCGGAACAAGAAGAAATCTGTTCTCAATTGGCAGATTATGAATATAGCCATTTTCCATACAGCGGTACAAAAATGCTTCGAATTTACAAATTTTGGCTCTACATCGTATAAGTACTATGATGTTTTGGTCCAAACACTAACTGAAGCAACCACCACGTTATCATGGTAGAAATAAGGAGGCCCAATAGCATCTTCTGGAAGTGTTCTTTGAGATATCTGATATGGTTCAGTAAGAACTCCAAAACCAATCATTGGATTAGAAAGATGAACCACATGATTGTCTTCATCAAGAAGCTTCTTTCCAAGCTACCTCTGCTTCTTCTTTTTTAAGAAAATCATATCCCAAGTTTCACTTTTTCTTGTAATTGGGATCATTGCATAATGGCTTTCTATCTTTTACCGGAAGAAGTGTGTCAGCAGCCTTAGCCATTTGAGCAGCACATATAAAATCTGTCAACTCTGCAATTGATGAATCAGGACCATATCTCTATGACTATTGAAGATTTAGCATTTGAGTATCCCATTTTCGTCAAGTATAACAGTTTACTCTCCTCATCATAATCAGAATTCAGGATTTCCTCGGTATCAGAAGAACTATCAATATATGTGAAATCATCTTGAGAGATCACTTCATAATTAGATAAGTAGTTTATCAGAATCAACATGTTACATGCGTGTAAACTTTTCAAGAGCCTGTGCCATTGAGTTTTGTTCTCAAGGGGTTTTGTGACATTATATCTACATCTACATTTTTCAAAGATGATAGATTCTCCGATTTGAAGAAGAAAGATTTATTGGATTTCTACACAACTGAAGAAATACTAAGTTCACCAATTTGAAATCAAATAAAGATAAACTTAACATTCATGCATCATATTTAGGCATTTGCAAAAATAGGTGCATTTTCATTCATTTTATCCATGTTGAATTTTGACAGGAATTTCAAAGATTTTAGCAAAGATTCAAATCCATCATTCAATGGATCAACATTTCCAGAAGAGTTCATAATGAGAAGAACTCATCTGAAGAAGGAAGCAGAAGTTCATAATGAGAAGAACTTGTTCAACTTTTTGCTTGAATTCATCAGCATTTCCAGGTCGAGTTCATAACGAGAAGAACTCATCTGAAGAAGGAAGAATAAGTTCATAATGAGAAGAACTTGTTCAACCTTTTGCTCGAATTCATCACTCGGTGGATCAGCAGTGCCAGTTAGAGTTCATAATGAGAAGAACTTGATAACTCTATAAAAAGGACACATTTTGGTACCTTTTCACTTAAGTTATTGAATGTCTAAGAGCACATTTAAGACCATTTAGATGCATTTAGGAGCATATAGTTGCATGTGGTGGAATTATGTTTGCCGCGACATTTTAATTTGTCATCAGTGCTACCTTATGGGGAAGGTGGTGTTTGTCTAATGATGTACAGGATTTGAGAGCAAGGAAAAGAAAAAGGAAAATGCCGTGGCATAAGGAGACTGCTGAGCAGAATGAAAATACTGAGTTGGAATGGTATTTCAAGAGCACACAAAGTGAAAGAAGATATTTTTGAAGCCAGTTGTTCCCTATTTGCACGTGATCTCTGCCACGCCGCCCTGCTGCAGATCTTGTCTGCTACGACAGGATCCTGTCGGGTGCCTAGATCAGTGTTGCCACGCCGCCTTGCTGTAGATCTTGTCTGCTGCAGTAGGATCCTGTCGGGTGCTCAGTCAACCACCCAGGCTGGACCATTACCAGCTGCCCAGCAGGATCACTGTCAGCTCTGCCCGATCATCACGTGAATCAAGCATGATTTGGGGTATCTTTGGAATTTTTACACAAAACTTTAGGGTTTTTCTCCCCTATAAATATATGATGAAGCCACAATGATAAAAGACTTTAGTTCAGCCATATTTGATCTTAAAAAAGTTAGAGAGAGAAAGTCTCATCTTTCTCTATCAATCCCATTTGCCGTGGCATTTCTCCTTGACTAGCAGAAGGGAGTGGCGTTCTGAGCATCCGAGAGGAGCTAGTCCGCTGGGATCAGTCCTTGGTGGCTGAGGAAGGCATTTGGCAGTGCACGTCGAAGGCTTTCTCTTCTCCCCTTAGTCCTTGCTTTTATATTTTGTTGTTGGGTTGTAAGGAACGAATGAATCTTGCTTTGTGCTTGTTGATTTCTAGCCCCACCATGAACTAATCCTATTTGGTGGGAGTTGTGTATAAACGATAGGTTAGATGTTAATGCTACCGCAAAAAGGTATTACCGAGACATATTCTATTAGCTGAGTCAATAGGATCACTGCTCTGGCTTACGCCAATCGGTTTTGCCAGGGCATCTTTAGTCTGTCGAGTCCCTTACTAGAGATAGCATAGGGCACATCAGTAGACTCTGTCAGGCAGGGTAAGCATAGAAGAAGCACCATTCAGAGAAATAAACTTAAGTTTTCCTTGTGTCTCCCATCACTCATTTCCATTGCTGCTTGTCTTGTGAGAAGCTAAAGTCCTACATATATTAAATCTAGTATTTGCATTTTTATTTTGCCTTGACATTTCCATTTGTTTTCACGTATCACAATTTAATTTGCCACGACATATCCATCTGCTACCACACTATCACCACTCCATTTCCACTACGTCCATTCCATTTTGCCACTGCATTCTCATCTGTATATACCATAACTAACTTTACTTAGGTGACAAAGTAAAGTGCCTTGACAAACCTATTTGATTTCCCCAATTCCCTGTGGAGACGATACTCTACTTATCACTTTATTACTTATTCGATTGTGTATACTTGCACACATATCCGCATCATATTTTAGTACTCACAAACAACGGACAAGTTTTTGGCGCCGTTGCCGGGGAATTGCAACTGGAAGTTAAATTGATTTGTCATAGCATTTTTATATTACTTGTGTAAATTTTTTTTCTTTTAGTTATCTTTACTTTATATTCTCTTTAATTTTTTTAGATTTTTTCGAGTTTATGACCAGAAGCAACCCTGAAGAGCCATTGGAACCTATTGATCCTGAAATTGAAAGGCTCTTTAGACAAAGAAGATGAGCACAATGTGTCAATATGTACCAACTCGGAAATCAGGGCATTGGCCATGAGGGTGATCAACATGCCGAGGCAAATCCAAATGCTAGGAATGCAGCTAGGCCTCGGGCTATTCGTGATCATTTAAATCCAATCTTAGAGGATCTCAACCCTGGAATTGTGGCACCCGATATTCAGGCAGCCCATTTCGAGCTGAAACCTGTCATGTTCAACATGTTAAACTCTATAGGGCAGTTTGGGGGCATGCCAAATGAAGATGCCAATCAGCATATTCGTAACTTCTTGGAAGTGTGCGATTCTTTTCGTCAACAAGGGGTGCACGAAGATGTTCTGAAATTAAAGCTATTCCCATATTCCCTACGAGACAGAGCAAGGGCATTTGTTGAGTGGAGTTCCAGCGGGTTCTATAGAGTCGTGGACAGATCTGTGCAAATATTTTTTGCTGCGGTATAATCCTCCGAACATGAACACCCAACTTAGGAACGACATTGCTTCATTCCGTCAAGCTGATGACGAGTCGATGCATGAGTGCTGGGATAGATACAAAGCATTGCTTCGTAAGTGTTCAAACCATGGTTTTCAAGATTGGACACAAGTAGTGATGTTATATAATAGAGTAAACACACCCACGAGGATGATGCTAGATGCCTCGCCAAATGGGACGTTACTGGATAAATCACCAGCATAGGCATTTGACATCTTGGATAGGATTGCTACCAATGATTATCAGTTTCCCTCAACTAAGCATGGGTTTGGGCGTAAGACACATGGAGCTCTCGAGCTAGATTCTAATGATGCCGTGTCAGCCCAACTTGCTGCCATTACCAACATGCTAAAAAATTTACAAAGGCCAAGTGAGGTAAGGGAAGCGAAGGCAGCCTGTTTAGTTTGTTTATTATGCCAAGGAAATCACAATGAGAGTAATTGCCCAACCAATCAAGAATCCATCAACTTTGTTGGCAATTTTAATCGAGGCAATAACAACCCCTATTCAAACACCTATAATCTTGGATGGCGTTAGCATCCAAATTTTTCTTGAGGAAATCAAGGAAACAGCACTGCTCAACAACCAGCTCGTCAGCAGAATTTTAATGATTCCCAGGGCTATCAATCGAATATGCCATGGCATAATCAAAACAAGGGAGGGCCATCTTCATCAAATACTAGTTCTTTGGAGGCCACAATGCAAGAATTCATTGCAACAACAAAAACAATGCTGCAAGACCACTCGACCTCTATAAAAAATCAAGGAGCTCTACTCCAGAGCCATAGTTCATCGTTAAGGGCACTAGAGAGTCAAGTAGGTCAGATTGCCGCGGCATTACAAGAACGCAAACCCGGACATTTGCCAAGTGACACTGAAGTCACCAAACCTCATAGCAAAGAATAATGCAATGTGCTAACTCTTCGAAGCGGTACACAAATTAATATAGAAGATAAGTCTGGGGGAAAACCGAAGGAAGATTCACCCCCCACAACCAGTTAAGCTGATAAAGAACTGCAGGAGGAAGCACTGAAGGAAGAAGATAAATCTGAGGGTTCATCAAGTAACAAAGATGAGGGGGAAAATAAAAATGCCACGGTAACTTCTGTTCGCACCCCATCATTACAAGAAGTCAGACCCCCGCCTCCTTTTCCGCAAAGACTGAAGAAACATAACGAGGATACTCTGTTTAAAAAATTTGTTGACATTCTGGGTCAACTGCAGATCAATGTTCCTTTTCTTGAAGCAATGGAACAAATGCCCACATATGCTAAATTTCTAAAAGAAATCATCACGAAGAAGAGAAAGGTTGAGCAGTACGAAACAATTACCACGGCAAAAGAATTTTGCTATTCCTTAAGCAAGCTACCACCAAAAAGACGTGATCCGGGCAGCTTTATCATTCCATGTTCGATTGGAAACAAATTTGTTGGAAAAGCACTGTGTGACCTTGGCTCAAGTGTAAACTTGATGCCTAAGTCGATTTTCGTAAAACTGGGGATAGGAAATGCGAGACCTACTTCAATCATCTTGCAACTTGCCGATCGATCACATGTGCGTCCAGAAGGGCAAATTGAAGATGTCGTCGTGAGGGTTGACAAGTTCATTTTCCCTGTCGATTTTCTGATTCTGGACTGTGAGGTTGACGCCACAGCGCCCATTATATTGGGGAGACCTTTCCTAGCCACCGGTCGTATTCTCATCGATTGCGAGAAGGGCGAGCTAACCATACGAGTGGCCGATCAACAGATCACTGTTAATGTTTTCCGATCTCTCAAACACATGGATGATTATGAAGAATATCAGAGCATTTTTGAGGTAGACACTGAAATTACAAAAGAGGCAGATCAATTTTGCCACGATAATTTCATTCAGCTAGATATTGATGAGAGGCTCCTTGAAGAGCCGAATGACTTTTCATCCGAGGAACAGCAGGCTAGCTTCCTTAAAGCTAGCCCAGGTACGCGCTTTGAACCTTTGAATTTCGAAGAGTTTGTTCCTCCTAAGCCCTCATTATAGCATGCACCTACCCTTGAACTTAAAAATTTGCCACAACATCTTAAATATGCTTATCTGGGTAGTAATGACACTTTGCCTGTGATTATTTCCTCAGCCCTTACTCTTAACCAAGAATCTAGTTTGCTAAGTGTTTTGTCACAGCATAAGAAAGCGTTAGGGTGGACGATGGTAGATCTAAAGGGAATAAGTCCAACAATTTGCATGCACAAAATTTTACTGGATGAATGCCACGGCAAATCCATAGAGCCACAGCGAAGATTAAATCCAATCATGAAGCACGTTGTGATGAAAGAGGTTCTCAAATGGCTCGATGCTGGAGTGATATACCCTATTTCGGATAGTTCGTGGGTCAGTCCCGTCCAATGCGTGCCTAAAAAGGGAGGCATGACCGTGGTAACGAGCGAAGGAAATGACTTAATACCTACTCGCACTGTCACTGGATGGCGCATCTACATGGACTACCGCAGGCTTAACAAGGCCACCAAGAAGGATCATTTTCCTTTGCCATTCATCGATCAAATGCTGGATCGACTTGCGGGCAAGGCATACTATTGTTTCTTGGATGGTTATTCAGGGTATAATCAGATTGCCATAGCACCAGAGGACCAAGAGAAGATGACATTCACGTGCCCGTATGGCACATACGCTTTTCGAAGAATCCTTTTTGGACTCTGTAATGCCCCGACAACTTTTCAGCGTTGCATGCAAGCCATCTTTTCTGACATGGTGGAGGATTTTTTGGAAATTTTTATGGACAATTTTTCTGTTTCCGGAGACGATTTTCAAAAATGCCTCGGCAATTTGGCAAAGGTATTGAAGCGATGCGAGGAGGCTGATCTCGTACTAAACTGGGAAAAATACCACTTCATGGTGACTGAAGGCATTGTTCTAGGACATAAAATTTCTGCAAAGGGCATTGAGGTCGACAAGGCTAAGATCGAGGTGATCGAGAAGCTTCCCCCACCAAATTCTGTCAAGGGCATTCAGAGTTTCCTTGGCCACGCTGGTTTTTACAAACGATTCATCAAGGATTTTTCCACACTATCCAAGCCTTTGTGCACCTTGCTACAACAGAACCAACCCTTTGTGTTCGATCAGAAATGCCATGGCGCATTCAAAGAGCTGAAGCAGAAACTTATCTATGCACCAATTGTAGTTCCCCCAGATTGGACGGCCCCATTTGAATTAATGTGTGATGCAAGTGATTTTGCCGTGGGAGCTGTGCTTGGGTAGATTAAAGGTAAAATCTTTCATGTCATATATTATGCTAGCCGTACCTTAAATGATGCACAATTAAATTACACAACCACTGAGAAAGAATTACTTGCCGTGGTATTTGCATTTGACAAATTTAGGCCATACTTGATAGGCACCAAGGTTATAATTCACACTGATCATTCAACTATAAAATATTTAGTGAACAAGAAAGATGCCAAGCCTAGACTGATCAGGTGGATATTACTTCTGCAAGAATTCAACTTAGAGGTAATTGATAGGAAAGGTACTGAAAATCAGGTTGCAGACCACTTATCTAGGCTAGAAAATATTTCAGAATGCCATGACATTTTTGATATTAAAGAAGAATTCTCTGACGAGAAAATTTTATATGCCACGGCAATTCCGTGGTACGCTGACCTGGTTAACTTTCTTGTTAGTGGTGTTTTTCCTTATGAACTGAATAGCCAGGGCAAAAAGAGGTTTCTTTATGATGCCAAGTTCTACTTTTGGGACGAGCCGTACTTATTCAAGCAATGTGCTGATCAAATGATTCGACGGTGTGTCCCCGAAGAAGAACAAAGCGATATCTTACACCATTACCACACATCAACTTGTGGAGGGCATTTTGGAGGTTCGAGGACTGCTGCAAAGGTCCTCCAGTCAGGTTTTTATTGGCCATCATTATTTAAAGATGCCCACGCATTTTGCAAGGCGTGTGACAGATGCCAGCGCACTGGAAATATTTCCAGACGATAAGAAATGCCGCTGCAAAATATTCTGGAGATTGAGCTCTTTGATGTTTGGGGCATCGATTTCATGGGACCATTCCCATCTTCCTTTGGAGATTTATACATTTTGCTAGCAGTGGATTACGTTTCAAAGTGGGTTGAAGCAATTGCTACGCCGAGAAACGACTCAAAGACTGTGCTCAAGTTCCTTCATAAGAACATCTTCACTCGTTTTGGAGTCCCAAGAGCTATTATCAGCGATGAGGGCACTCACTTTGACAACAAGTTGATTGCCAAGGCATTACAGAAATATGGAGTGCAACATAAGATTGCCACGGCATATCATCCGCAGACGAATGGACAGGCTGAAATCTCCAATTGAGAAGTTAAGCAAATCCTGGAGAAGGTGGTTAACCCCCGAAGGAAAGACTGGTCCCCAAAGCTTGACGAAGCATTATGGGCATATAGAACAACATTCAAAATACCTTTAGGAATGTCGCCCTTTAAGATGGTATATGGAAAAGCCTGCCACCTCCCTGTTGAACTAGAGCACAAGGCGTATTGGGCAATCAAAAAGTTAAACTTTGACGAGCAAATTGCTAGGGAGAAACGATTACTTGATCTAAATGAAATAGAAGAGTTTCGAGTGCAAGCATATGAAAATGCCAAGCTCTACAAGGAAAAAACCAAAAAGTGGTACGACAGAATGCTTTTGCCACGGCAATTTCATATGGGTCAGAAAGTACTGTTGTTCAATTCTAGGCTCAAGCTCTTCCCAGGCAAATTAAAGTCACGCTGGTCTGGACCATTTGAAGTTCACCATGTTTACCCTTATGGTGCTGTTGATATCAAGAACCTGGACGATGGATCCATCTTTAAAGTCAATGGCCAGCACCTAAAGGCTTATCAAGGAGTCCCACCTGCACGTGACAAGTCGGCGTTGCTCTTGCAAGACGTTGACACTGGTCCGGCATCTTAAGGATGCCGTGGCATTTTTAACTTACATCTGTACATAAATTATTTTTGTTTTGCCTTTATTTTAATATTTCTCATTATTCAGTAATTATTTTCATTTCATATTTTTGCCAGGGAATCCCACGCACTAAGCACGTGAGGCGTGTTGACGAAGTTGAGAACACTTTGGGCGGCAAAATGAAAAGGAAAAAGGAGGGAAATTTTATTTTGACTTTTGACTTAGGAATGAATTTTTTTTTCATTTTGTTTTCTTTCCCGCCCTACCCCACCGCTTATCTATTCCCCCCCCCAAAATATTTCCATTTAACTAGCCAACCCGAAGTATCACAACCTACTGAGTCGGCCGAGGAGTCACAATCGGAGATGCCACGGCAAACTCCTTTACGTAGGAGCAGACGTCGCCTACGAAAGGCATCTCAACATCAGGAGCCCCCGCTCCCAACTGTTCAAGAAGGCCCTCGCAATCCTCCAGCTGCACCAGTTTCTGACTCCGAGCATTCCAGCCCCGCTAAGCTCCGCAAGCGCACTCGTCGTGCAACTGCTGCACCACCACCATGAAGCCAAGGTACCTTGCATTGCATTGCTTTCATAGCATGTAGTTTTCATTTTTCTTAGATTTAGTAAGCATTGGGGACAATGCTTCTCTCAAGTTTGGGGGAAGTAGGGTTCTCGCATCATTGTATGATAGTATTAGTAAAATGAATATGCCATGACAATAGTAAATATAGAATTAGTTTTCTAGAATTAATTGAGGATGCCCGATGATGAAGAATTCTTGATGGCTAGGATAGAATGTATATGACTGGTTGAGGATGATAGAACCAACTCTAGGACTTGCTTCTTTGAAACCCTTGAACACGAGTGTATGTTTTCCATGCTTGAGAAACTTAGAAATTTTTTATAAGAGAATTCTTAAATGTCGTGGCATAAAACTGTGAATGATGAAAACCCCGCATAAAAAAAAGGAAAAAAAAAGAAAAAAAAAGAAATATAAATTATAGATAAATGCCTTGGTATATCTGTAGAGGAACACTCCGCTATGTCTTGGCATATGAGTGAATGAAATTAGTCACATGATGACTCTACCTGACTAGCTCGGGGGTGAAAGATATGCTCCCTTTCATCTAGAGTGTGGGATGGTAGAGTGATGGGCTGACTCTCCTCGTAGCAGAAGTAATCAAAGAAAACAAAGGGGAGTAGTAATTTGAAAATGTCGTGGCAAATTAAGAAAGCTTGCTTAGAAAATTTTTAGGTTTGTTAAGCATGGACTAGATACAAATACGCACACACCCACACAAAGAATCTTGCCCTAGGGGACAGTACTTGATTTCTCAACTAGTCTAGCATGTTGAAGCCAAATGCTGAGGGCTGAAATTTTATCCCATAAAACTACTCTGCTTCTGAACTTGCCATGGTATTTTTGTTTTGCTTAATACTATCCATTTCTTGAGGACAAGCAATAGCTTAAGTTTGGGGGTGTGATAACTCCGTAAAAAGGACACATTTTGGGACCTTTTCATTTAAGTTATTGAATGTCTAAGAGCACATTTAGGACCATTTAGATGCATTTAGGAGCATATAGTTGCATGTGATGGAATTATGTTTACCGCGACATTTTAATTTGTCATCAGTTCTACCTTATGGGGAAGGTGTTTTTCTAATGATGTGCAGGATTTGAGAGCAAGGAAAAGAAAAAGGAAAATGCCGTGGCATAAGGAGACTGCTGAGCAGAATGAAAATACCGAGTTGGAATGGCATTTCAATAGCACACAAAGTGAAAGAAGATATTTTCGAAGCCAGTTGTTCCCTATTTGCACGTGATCTCTGCCACGCCGCCTTGCTGCAGATCTTGTCTGCTGCGGCAGGATCCTATTGGGTGCCTAGATCAGTGTTGCCACGCCGCCCTGCTGTAGATCTTGTCTGCTGCAGTAGGATCCTGTCGGGTGCTCAGTCAACCACCCAGGCTGGACCATTGCCAGCTGCCCAGCAGGATCACTGTCAGCTCTGCCCGATCATCACGTGAATCAAGCATGATTCGGGGTATCTTTGGAATTTTTACACAAACCTTTAGGGTTTTTCTCCCCTATAAATATATGATGAAGCCACAATGTTAAAAGACTTTAGTTCCAGCCACATTTGATCTTAAAAAAGTTAGATAGAGAAAGTCTCATCTTTCTCCATCAATCCCACTTGCCGTGGCATTTCTCCTTGACTAGCAGAAGGGAGTGGCGTTCTGAGCATCCGAGAGGAGCTAGTCCGCTGGGAGCAGTCCTTGGTGGCCGAGGAAGGCATTTGGCAGTGCACGTCGAAGGCTTTCTCTCCTCCCCTTAGTCCTTGCTTTTATATTTTGTTGTTGGGTTGTAAGGAACGAATGAATCTTGCTTTGTGCTTGTTGATTTCGAGCCCCACCATGAACTAATCCTATTTGGTGGGAGTTCGCATGGTTATTTAAGTTGTTATTTTAATGAATGGTTGTTGTTTCATGCTCTATTCTGTTTTGTTTATGATGCTTAAAGTCTTGAGGTTGTAGGAGCTACGAGAGTAGCCTTTCCTTAGGAGGGTTCATGAGGTTCGAGAGAATGCCTTGGCAATTTATCTTTAGTCTTCGAGAGAAGCTAGGGAGGAACTACATAAACAACGAGTTCTAGATAGTAACTAGGCCTAATCCACCTTAGAGATAAGAATAGGATTTCATTCGACTAAAAGGAGTTGTGTATAAACGATAGGTTAAATGTTAATGTTGCCGTAAAAAGGTATTACCGAGACATATTCTATTAGCTGAGTCAATAGGATCACTGCTTGGGCTTACGCCAATCGGTTTTGCCATGGCATCTTTAGTCTGTCGAGTCCCTTACTAGAGATAGCATAGGGCACATCAGTAGACTCTGTCGGGCAGGGTAAGCATAGAAGAAGCACCATTCAGAGAAATAAACTTAAGTTTTCCTTGTGTCTCCCATCACTCATTTCCATTGCTGCTTGTCTTGTGAGAAGCTAAAGTCCTACATATATTAAATCTAGTATTTGCATTTTTATTTTGCCTTGACATTTCCATTTGTTTTCACGTATCACAATTTAATTTGCCACGACATATCCATCTGCTACCACACTATCATCACTCCATTTCCACTACGTCCATTCCATTTTGCCACTGCATTCTCATCTGTATATACCATAACTAACTTTACTTAGGTGACAAAGTAAAGTGCCTTGACAAACCTATTTGATTTCCCCAATTCCCTGTGGAGACGATACTCTACTTATCACTTTATTACTTGTTCGATTGTGTATACTTGCACACATATCCGCATCATATTTTAGTACTCACAAACAGCGGACAGAACTCATCTGAAGAAGAAAGAAGAAATTCATAATGAGAAGAATTTGTTCAACTTTTTTTTAAATTTATCACTTGATGGATCAACTTTTCCAGAGAAAGTTCATAATGAGAAGAACTCATCTGAAGAAGGAAGAAGAAGTTCATAATGAGAAGAGCTTGTTCGACCTTTTGCATGACTCTATCACAGAAGGAGATATATCATCATCAGCATTTCTAGAAGGAATTCATAATTAGAAGAATTCATCTGAAGAAGAAGAAGTTCACAATGAGAAGAGCTTGTTCAACCTTTGCTAGATTACATCACAAAAGGAGATGAGTTGTCATCCCCAGTGGAAAAGTTCATAATGAGAATAACTAATCCCAAAGAAGAATTAGTTCAACATTTCCATCATAATCAAGTGAAGTCAAATGAAAAAAAACTTATTATCTTTTCGTCTTTGCTCTATTCTTGTTAACACAAGAATAAGCAAAGAGGGGCAGCTGAAGATACTCATTTTTTTTCATTTGAATATTATTATTATTATTATAATTATAATTATTATTTTTGTTTTATTATTAATAAATATTATTACATGCCCAAATACATTACGAGCCCAACCGAGATACATCAGGCCCAACAGTAACCCAGATCCAGATAGCCTAGTAAACCCTAAAACTAGATTAGGGTTTCCATTTCAATACCCTAACCGCCTCAGCATCACAGCCGTTGGATCTGAGAGATCTAACGGCCCACACGTATCCAGAACAAACCCTAGGGTGATGATACCCTAGGGACTATGCGGCCGCCGTTCGTCAACCTCTGCTACCACGCTGCCACGACGCCAACCGAAGGATCCAGAAGGCCTAGCCATAGCCGCACACGTCGACCTCAACGGTGAGTCACCACTGGAAGTTCGGTGACTCACCAAGCTTCAATCTTTTACCCAGTCCGAAGAAGATACCGACGAGGCTTATAAAAGCCGACCACCTGCAAACAAGATAATGACAGAGGGCAAGAACAGAGAGCAAAAAAAATATAGAGAAAAGGAAAAACAGAGACCAACTCACAACAACCAACAATCAACCTAGAAGAGAGAAGGAAGAGTTTACCTTACCGGAGAACCCTAAACGGCGCCTGAGAATAAAAAATACCGAAGGTATTTTCCTTAGATCTAGGAAAATCCATAACTTTTTAGGATAAAAGAAGGGTGAAATCGGGTTTAGGGTACTCGGATTTAGAGTTTGGGAAATTTTGGTATTCTCCGGCCACCAGTGACGATGGCCGACGGTGAGGTTGGCGGCGGTGCAAGGCTGCCGACCGATTACCGGCTTCCCTCCGATGAGGGAAGCTAGAGAGAGGCGAGAGAGAGTTATAAAACTCTCTCTGTTAAGAGAGAAGAGAAGAAATGAGGATGCTGGCCCTTCGGTCCAACCGCTTGGGAAATATATACCCCTTCCCAAACGGTGTCGTTTCGGGTAGGGGTATATGCGTAATTTACATACGTGGACAAACTCGTCCGCAGTCCCACAGATTTGTAATTTTCTAATTTAGTCACTAAATCAATTTATGATCCTTTTAATCTGGTTTAATAATTTTAATTTTATTTATTTTAGTCCTTTGCATAATAATATATATTTGAGGTAAATAACAGATTTAGTCCTTTAATTTTAGAAATTAATATTTTAATTCTGAACAGTATGTTTTAATTTATTTTAATTTGATGTTCAAATTTTACATAATTTTAATTTAGTCATTAACTTTAAATTATTAGTTTATTATTTTTAATTTCATTTATTTTAGTTATGGTTTTAATTTTATATGTTTATTATCAATATATTTAAAATATTATTATAAATATATATATATAAGAAATAATATATTATTTTTTTTTATATAAATTATTTTTATATAAAAAAATATAATCCTATTTTAATATTAAAGAAAATGACTGTCTTAAAGCACCTACAAGTCTGTTTTCTGATATTTTTTTAATATACTAATTTTTAAGAAATATTTTATTTATTTTTTAATATCAAAGAAAAGAGCTGTCTTAAAACACCTAGAAGCCCTTTTCTGATATTTCTAAATAAATAAATATATTATTAATATATTTTCATAAAATTATAAATTTTAAATAATAATATTATGAATTAAATATATCTTTGAAATTTTAAATTTCCAATAATAGAGACAATTTATAATTAATAAAGTACCAATTTTGGGCGTTATAAGGGTGCTAATCCTTCCCTAAACGTAATCGACCACGAATCCTGTTTTACTAAATTTTTTTGGTTATACGCAGATCAATTTTATCTTTTAAATTATGTTTTATTTAAAACTATTTTAAAAGATTATTTTTTCAGGTATTTGACATACCTAACCTCAAAAGGTCAATGGTGACTCCTAAAATATTTTTTTAATCAAAATTATTTTTATCTCCGCCCAGTAAAAATTTGTGCCCGGGCGAAAACCGGTTACGACAATAAACATACGAATTCAATATATCTTTTTCAATCTACAGTTTCTTAACATAACTAAACTTACAAATTTAATTTAAATATACCTTGAAACAACAGTAATTAAAGGGAATTACATAAAATTAAAACAGTAAAAATGGTGAATACGCAGAGGCGGAACAAAGTTAGGATTAGTGGGCCATGGCTGTCCAAAATTTAAAAATTTTGAATTTAGATCTTTAAAATTTTAAAAATTTAATTAATTCTCACAATGTTTTTAAAAATTCAGATTAAATTTTAAAATATTTTTAATTAAATCCTTTCATTATTTTTAAAAATTTTCATTAAATCTCTCTAAATTTCAAAATTTTTGGTTAGATCGTAATCTTTTTGGTAAAAATATAAACTAAACTATTCATTTTTTTCAACATTTTAATTTAAACCTCTAAACATTTTAAAATTTTAAATTAACTCCTAAAATTGTATCAACAAGTTCCGCCACCGTATATATAAAAGACTTGTTTATATAAAAGACAACTTATAAATATATGGCTCGTGCTCGTTTCTGAAAGGCCATTAAGATTCCCACACTATATTTCTGTAACGATATATATATCACAGAAGTTTCAACCACAAAAAGGAAGAAACTTTTTCCCAATTTGGTTTCAAAAAATTTAGAAATTTTCTTGCTTCTATGGTGAATTCTGCTTTCCCATTTCTGGGATTCTTCTCTCGAGTGTTTCTCAAACCATTGAACTGTTTTACAACTCCAGAATATTTAATGGAGAAGGTGGCAAACAAGGTCCATTTGGAACTGCTTGTATTATCATTGCTCTTTTTATCTGCATGTTGTGCTGAAATTATAACCAGGTTCTTGCTTTATTCTTCTATGGTTTTGCTCTCTTCTATTATGCATGTTTTCTCCTTCCAGGCCCTTCTTGGAGACGTGAAAATAGAAAGAAAGAGTGCCTGCCCTGTTGCATTTTGTCCTTGAGCAATCTAATTCTTTGTCTTTGATCAGGGACAGGAAATTACACTCAGCAATTGGCCTTGGCAGCAGCTTCTTATGCTGAAGTACAGGTATACACATCTCACCATCCTCGGCCGTCATTTATCAGGGACAGAAGGCTTTTCACTTACTCTCTATGCTAATGAATCTTTTACGAATGTATTCATAGGTACGATTCAACGATTCGAATGTTGTTCGACCATATTTTACAACGAGGAGAATAGGTTACGACAATGCCGTAGCACGACATTGAATTCATGGAATGTACAGATTGTATAGTATAAATGTGGCTGGTAACAGATTTGAGAAAGGGGAGAACACAATCATTCTCACCCAGAGCAGAAGCATGGGGACATTCAACGCAGTTATGTATGACTATATTCGATTAGAAGGGCCTAAAGTTTAATAAGTACAAGATAGAAATATAGATTCTTTCTTCTTAATGATCATAGCCAGATAGTATATTTCAAGTAAATATTTTTTTGTTTGAAGTAAATATATATTTTTTCCGTATGTGACATTAGTTTTTTATCGTTAAGGATTTTCCCACTTCTCTCTTTTACGAGATAAGATTTGAGTAAACAAGAATACTTCTCTATGTGAATGTTTATATACTTGAAGCTCACAGAAAATGAATATATATATATTCATTCATTCTTTAACACTATTGTTTTTATAACAAATTGATCACTCAACCTTTAATAATCGTTATCTCATTAACAAAAGACTGATGTGACATGTTTTTATGGCTTACTTGTCACCGTTTGGCCACGCTGGACATGATTGACCGACCATTGAAAGAGTAAACAAAAATGAAATAAGGTCGAGAAGAAGATGACAGACTCGATCGATATATCACTGTGCAACGATAGACACATAACTCAGTTAGCCACTACTTGGACAGACAAAAATTATAAGAGGAGATTCTTTGATTGTTTCATATCTCCGTATATGGTTCAATTAAACTGATAACATAAATGAGTAGGATATATTTTTTTAAAATTATAAGAAGAGATTCTTTGATTGTTTCATATCTCTGTATATGATTTAAAAATCTCTAGCTTTTAATTTGTTTTTCGTTATCATGGTTGGATTTTCAGCTGCTACAGGTCAGTATGTGGAGCGGCATACACTCCATTCTTGGGAATTCAATTCAGTTTGAATTGTAGAAAACGAAACACACGGCGAACTGTGAGAAATGTTAGAATAGTTATCGATGTCTTGGTTCCTCTGGTTGTTCTGATGGCAGGGACAGTTGTAGCATTTATAGTTGGGTGAAGGATTTCAAGTGGATCCAGACATGGTAAAAAGGAGTATGTGACTGAAGTGAAGGTCATTATCCAGTTGAGACACAGGAATCTGGTGCAACCTATTGGTTGGTGCCACGATCGAAATGAGTTCATACTCGTCTATGAATTCATGCCAAATGGTAGCCTTGATTCCCACCTCTTCCGTGACAAAGATCCACTGACTTGGTCTGTGAGGTACCGAATATCGCTTGGATTGGCATCTGCAATTCTATACCTTCATGAAGACTGGGAGCAGCGTGTGGCGCACCGAGACATTAAATCAAGCAACGTAATGCTTGCTTCCAGTTTCAATGTCAAGCTCGGTGACTTCGGGTTGGCTAAACTCATGGACCATAAGCTAGGTCCCAAAACAACAGGGTTGGCTGGAACCTTAGGCTACTTGGCTCCGGAATACATAAGTACAGATAGGGCTAGTAAGGAGTCGGATGTTTACCAACATTATGATTACTTCAAGGCAAAGAGATGGTTACCAACAGTATTTAATTCATTAATATCACTATAATGCCACAAAGTAGCTTTCTGATGCCTATAAAATTGATTCAAGTCAATTCTGGAAATGCAAATATTTATATTATACAGGAAAATAAGAAGAGTCTTGAGCTTGCATCATTCCCTTATTATATTAAGAAATTATAAATACTTCTTTTGTTTAATGTTTCTTTCTAAGCCTTTTTGACAATGAAATTTCATATTTTATAGAAGAATTGCCTTCATATTTTTTTGGTATGATTGAGGTGATGACAATATATTTTAATTACCAGGATGACTAAGCTTTTAGAATGAAATGCCACTGTTCAACTCTTTATGTTCTGGCCAAGGACTTCATCATGTGAGATGGATGAGGCTGATGCATCCCTTCTGAGATAGCTCCATGCAGTTGACTTTAATTAAGAAAATTGAGACGGTGAAGTTTTTCCTGATTTCTGACTAACATATGATTGAAACCTTTCAATTGAAAAATATTCGAATCATGTCATCATGTTAGTCATAAATCAGGAAAAACTTAGATTACCTTACAGATAATACCATTGTTCAACTCATGTTATCCTAGTATTATCATTGTTATGAACAAGCATGTCACTTTCAAGAGAAGCATTGATGCCGATATCCTTGTATATCATACTCTTTTAATTTTATTTTACTAAATCTTCCTTCTTCCGTTTGTCTCTTCACTCAACTTCAATATTCCTAGACTTCACCAACTACACACATAAAATAAGCATGATCATCTTTTAAGAGGGTCATTATTTAATTTCGGCCATCTTCATTTTGTCAAAAAATAATAGAAGAACAATTACATGAAAATTGAAAAATAACTAAAAAATATTATTTTAGAATTGCTGTTAATTTTTTATAGATGGGCAATCAAAACATAACCTTAAACATGATTTTGAAAACAAAAATTGTATGACCAAAACAGAAATAAAATAATACGTGGATCACTAAATAAAAAATTTACTTTTTTTCAATTATTTGTGGATTTTTTATTTTTTTCAATTATTATGATTTTGTATCTTTATCGTGTTGGTTGGGCCACATACGCCGAGAGGGTGACGCTTTGGAACTCCAACGCTAGTAAGATCATTGACTTCACCTCCTGTTTCATGACCAACATTGACATACGGGCTCCTCAACTTATAGCCACAAGTTGTATGATAAGGATAATATAATAATAATAATACAATATCGTAGGAATAATAAACAATATAATGCCGTAACAATAAGAATACAATAAAATATTATTGCAATATTATTTAGTAGCAATATAATGTTGTAGCAGTAATGCTATAAAACACATTGAAAAAAAATTAGAAAGATAAAGTTAGAACAAGACATGTAATCAGGCAGAGTTAGATAAACATAAGAATTTTTTTTTGAGGTATGTTAGAACAATTATTTTAGGAAAGACTCATCATCTCCTCGGTGTCTTCAGTAACGTTAGAGGCCAGTTTTCAGAAAAAATAAACGATCACAATAGTAAGTATAACAATAGTGGATAGTCGAATACGGTCTTGCCTTTCTCTATCATCAAAAAGGATAAATTTGGAAGGAATTTTTCTAAATCTTATTCTTTTTCAAAATCGTGTCTAAATTGTGTTTCAATTAGTCTTTATATATAATTGAGAGGAAATGAATTGAAAGGTTAAAATCATTTGGTGAAGAGAATTGTTAAAAATCTAATAGACATGATTGAATGAATTCAATATAAAAATAAATAAATAACAAGTCTATTCACCAAGTGACATGACATATTATTAGCATCAATATCATTAAATTAATTCCTTATTTTTTCAACAATCCTCCACATGAATGAAATTAATTGTTTAAAAACAATAACTCGATGTAGTGATAGATTCTAGATTCAATACTTGCATAGGATAGGTAAGCATCCCTTTTGAACCTTTATTCCTTTGTGAAAATATGTTTACCTTACTGGTTGTCCAGTAAACATGATATCCTTAAATTATCGTGTTATTTGTGTAAGCGACGATATACTTCACAAAAATACTTATCTGACAAAAATTTAGTTCTATAATGTCTTTAAGAGTTTAGAGAACTTTGCCCTAATAGTTTCCTTAAAGTGATTTCATTTCACTCTCACATAGATAATTTATGTTATTTGGTTCATTGGAATTATTGATAATCTATCATATCATATGATACCATAAAGTAGCTTTCTGATACCTATAAAATTATGATTCAAGTCAATTATGAAAATACATATATTTATATTATACAAAGAGAGAGAGAGAGAGTCTAGAACATGTAGTTAAACCTTAAAAAGGTGTTTCCTTGGCAGTAATGACATGAAGAAAACTTTGATTTGGATAATCAATTCTTATCTTGGAATAAGAATTATATTAAGGGATAGACTGAGGTGCAAGGTGGAGCGGGTGAGAGTTGTAGTCCCCTGAAAATTTCAAATTATCATATGTTTTAGATATTTATTTTTTATTTTCTATTGATAATTTATTTTTAACATCTAAAAATTTAATAAATTTTGTCCTCCTAACATAAAGTAATATATATATATATATATATAGAAGAATTGACTTCATTTTATTGGTATGATTGAGAGATGAAAATATATGATAAAGATATAGAAGAATTGAATTCATATTTTAGAATGAAATGCCACTCCTCATGATTTGGCCGAGGACTTCATCATGTGAGATGGATGAGGCGGATGTATCCCTTCTAAGATGGATTCTGACTAACATAGGATTGAAACATGGACGACTGAACATAGGATTCTCCTAAACATAATTAAATTTGAGTTGTGAATTGGTGTTACTGTTTCAAATTAAGGTAGGGATTTAAATTATGGTTGCAGTCGTATATCCATTTGCGTTTATCATGACTACAACAATAACGAGTGTTACTGGAGTTATAGCGTCTGTTATGTCCGCAATTGCGATAAACACAACACACCAAAAAATACAACCGCAATCACAATTTAGATCTCTGGATCAATTATCTTTACCGTGATGGATGGGCCACATATGTCGTGAGGGTGAGGCTTTGGGACTCCAACATTGGTAAGATGTCCGACTTCACCTCCCGTTTCACGGCCACCATTGACACCCAAGACTCATCAACTTATGACCATGGGTTGTATTATGTAATAAATATATGAGGTTGTAGTAAAGATAATCTAACAACAGAAATACAATACCGTAGTAAGTCACTTTATGGCATTACTTAGATCAAAAGAGACAAATGTAATACCCCCGCTAAGGGTCCTCCATATATCAGTGTACCTTGTTCCTATGGAAGAGTCCTAAAAAGTCTTTGAATCTATGGTACCGAGGGACCTCCAGAAGACGTAAAGAGAAAATTTTTGGAAGAAAGATTCCGAAGATATAAATTTCAAGAAATCATAATTTGTTGACACGATCTCTCACAGACCACATGATCTTACAGAGTCAAATCCACTGCCATATGACTGTATCCACCTAGCCCGCCAATATACAAGTAGTCATTATAACCCTATGGCTGACACACACACTAACAAATTCCTATATAATCTCTCGAGCATGAACAAGAGACGAGATGCAACCACAATGAAACCACCTCACTTAAACTCTTCTCTTCTCCACCTCTTCTTGGAGATAGAGTTCATAGACAACGACCAACGATCAATTTTTGATTAATTGTGTATTGGGATCGCTGATACATCCCAGGGTGCAGTGAAAAAAATAATTTGACGATCTCACCAGTGATCCATGTACGAAAATCGAATTCAGGAGGAAGTGATATGTGACTTATCTTGGGTTCCTTGAATAATAGCAAAATAATAATAATAATAAAAGACCCTATTCCTATATGTAATGGGGTAAGGGGGAGTGAGGGTAGTAGGCTGCCCCCAACGCCAGGTTGAGAGCAGCTTCCGTGAAAGACCTCCGTTATGAATTGCCATCAGTGAGAATCCTTAGCCCCCATGATATCGTCTCGGCCTCTACTCAGTTCACCCGATTGAGACCACATTTTTTCTTTTTCTCAAAAACTATTTCGAGAAATTTCGACAAAGAAAATTAAAAAACGGCTACTAGACCATCATATTCCTTATATGATGTTGTTACCATAACCCTTAGGATTTTTACGAATTATTAATAAAAGAAAACAATTACATTAATTATTTTCTATTAATATTCATATTAAAATTACAAAATATGTTTTGAGAAATTTCGATAAAAAGAAATTAAAAAACGGCTGCTAAACTATCATATTCCTTTTTATATTCATTCAATATATATGGGATAATTAAAATTACACATATATATATTATATATATAGTAATCTTAATTATACATTTTAATTCAAGTACAATCAAATTACACAATTATAGCTCATTAGATATTTGTTCATTCCAACCCTGAGGTGTGACCCTGTAAGTTCTTGTAACATTAGTAGTAGTTATTAGAACCATTTAAAAATTATAAACAATGAGTGACATCTAGCAATGTATCATTCTCCTAAGTACAAGAAGTCATGATTCTATATAACATCTTCGTGGCTAATTTCTTCATGTATTATATCCTTTTGTCCTTTATATTTAGAATAGACACAAGTCCTGAAACAGTCACTTGAATAGTCTATCTAATATTTCTTGATATCTAGAGTAGATTATTATAAACGAACAACTTCTGATATCTCATATCAATTTGTTCAAGCATGACCATGCATTTTTAGCCATGAAGGTATAATGTGACTAGTTACGGAGCATGTTTAATTGTATCAAAACACACAACAATATATGTTGAGATAGCAATGATCTAAAGTCTGAGGATCATACATGTAGTCAACACCAAGAATAATATTATGACCATCACATAATAATCCAAGACATATACTCGTAGCGGGTCAATCCAATATGTCGTTCTCTAAAAACATGCCCATATATCGATTTTGACATCTCTATGTTAATGACAACTCAATGTCATCAATCAACTATATGTTGGGCTTGAACGTATTATTATTGCTCATGCCCATAATAATATTTGGCTAATGATCTTTTAATAGCAATAATATTATTATTTGAACTTCATCATCTTTCAGTTTATATAAAACATATAATTATAACTGAAAAATAATAATGACAATGTATTTATTCAATTAACACGAGAAAGAAAATACATTTGTTCAATCATCTTATGATTGATCTTTGGACATACTCTAACATTGCGTCTCTTCACCTAAAATTTATATTTTTAGATAAGAAGTAAACTGTCAATAACCAACACGACCCATTTAAACCATCAAAATTTTGTTTTTTTTAGATAAGAGGGATGTATTAAGTCTCAAGAACATTAATGAATCAATTTGGGATAACACCTGCAAAAGTAAACTTCTGGCATTAGAAATATTATACTTTCGCAATGTTTTATTTTGAGGTAATGATATAATTTATGGTTGATAATCTATAAGATATGACTAGCAATTGTTTAATAAATAATTTAAGGAAAAATGGGATTGTTGTCTTTTTCAACTAAAATATTTTCTTCGTTTATGGCTGAATTCAACTCGGGAGGAAATGGCTTTATCGATTGTTCAATGTAACTTCATAAGCTAAAATCTAGCTGAACCTAGATGCGTGATTGAAAAGCAATAACACTATTAGTTTAATATTGTTTCTGGTAAGTCAATGCTTCAATATATTATTTAATGTAACATCTTTACAGATGTTCTGAAAATTCCTCATCTTGAATAGCAATGGCTAACCCTTTCTCTGGTGTGTTAAGTTTGCTTCAGCTCCTTCTCTTCACTTTCATTCTTCCTTGTGTTAGTTCTATTTCCTTTAATATAACTCGTTTCGACTCGGATGCAACCGACGTACTCTACCAGGGTTCCGCAAGGCCTAATGTTGGAGCTGTTGAATTCACTAGTCTCACTTATATGTGTCAAGTTGGTAGAGTTATCTATGCCGAAAGCGTACCGATTTGGGATTCTGAGACTAGACAAGTTACAGACTTCACCACTCATTTCTCCTTCATCATCGACACCCAAGGTCAAGCTAGATTAAACTATGCAGCAGGCCTTGCTTTCTTTCTTGCTCCTATTGGCTCCGAAATTCCACCAAATTCGGCAGGTGGATTTCTAGGCCTGTTTAACACTACGACCAGTGATTCTTCTAGGAACCAGGAAGTCCATGTTGAGTTTGATACTTTTCCCAACCCTGAATGGGATCCTTCAGTCGAGCACGTTGGGATCAACATCAACTCGATTTCTTCGGTTACGTACGCTCCCTGGAACTTTAGTTTGTACAGTGAAGTCACTGCTGACGCATGGATTTCTTATAATGCTAGTACTAGGAACTTGAGCGTCACTTGGAGTTATCAGAACTCTACTTCTCAAGGGAATTCTAGTCTTTCTCACCAAATTGACCTGTCTGAAATTCTGCCAGAAACTGCCATAGTAGGGGTTTCAGCTGCTACAAGTTACTTTATAGAGCGACATCAGCTTGTGTCATGGGAGTTTAATTCTAGTTTGGAAAGAAAGGCAACTAAGGCAAAAAACAGGAACAGGATCAGAATAACTGTTGGTCTAGCAGTTCCATTCGGTGTTCTAATAATCGGGGGATGCATAGGATTTCAGATTTTATTTTGGTTGAGGAGGAAGAGATCATATCGAAATATTGAACGGACTTCTGGCATTAACGATGACCTTGAAAAAGGGACTGGGCCAAGAAAGTTTTCTTATAGAGATCTTGCCTCAGCTACCAATAACTTCTCAGAACATAGGAAGTTGGGTGAAGGAGGATTCGGTGCAGTTTATAGGGGGTACCTGAATGATTTGGGCATGGCAGTTGCGGTTAAAAGGATTTCAAGTGGGTCCAGACAGGGTAGAAAGGAGTATGTGACTGAAGTGAAGGTCATTAGCCAGTTGAGGCACAGGAATCTGGTGCAACTAATTGGTTGGTGCCACGATCGAAATGAGTTCATGCTTGTCTATGAATTCATGCCAAATGGTAGCCTTGATTCCCACCTCTTTGGTAACAAAGCTCCTCTGACTTGGCCAGTAAGGCACCGAATATCACTTGGATTGGCATCTGCAATTCTATACCTTCATGAAGAGTGGGAGCAGTGTGTAGTGCATCGAGACATTAAATCAAGCAATGTAATGCTTGATTCCAGTTTCAATGTCAAGCTCGGTGACTTCGGGTTGGCTAAACTCATGGACCATGAGCTAGGTCCCAAAACAACAGGGTTGGCTGGAACCTTAGGCTACCTGGCTCCAGAGTACATAAGTACAGGTAGGGCTAGTAAGGAGTCAGATGTTTATAGCTTTGGGGTCGTGCTCTTAGAAATTGCAACCGGAAGGAAATCGGTTGATCCTGGAGGAAAATCTGATATGGGATTGGTTGAATGGATATGGGGTCTTTATGGGAAAGGGGAGCTACTTTTGGCTGTTGACAGGAAATTGGACAAGGATTTTGATGAAAAGCAAATGGAATGTTTGATGATTGTTGGACTGTGGTGTGCTCACCCAGATTGTAATTCGAGGCCATCAATCAGGCAAGCAATTCATGTTCTTCATTCGGAGTTACCGATGCCTAATCTGCCTGTGAAGATGCCTGTTCCTATGTATCATGTATCTTTACCATCAGTCTTCCCTGGCTCTGAGGAACCTTCAGTAACTTATTCAAATTCAAGCTTGAATGTGGGTCGTTAAACATGCTTCACCTTATGCTCTATGTAGTTCTAGTTTCTTTTTCTTTTCAATTTCCCTGTTGAAAATTTGACATTTTATGTTGATGTATAAACACCACTTGCACGGTTACTTAGAAGGATGTAGTCATAAAGATTGATTAAAATGTTTGCACTGAATGTCTTCGGTTCACATATAAAAACTTTATATTTTATGCCTATATTTCCGATCTGGTGCTGGTTCTTAATTGAGGCACATATTTGCACACATGTGCCTGAGTTGAATTAATCTTTCCGTGCGTTGGTTATCAAGGTAAAGTCATAGTTACCAACATTATTTTATTCATCAACATTACTAAAATATTTCAAAGTAGCTTTCTTATGCCTATAAAATTATGATTCAAGTCAACTCTGGAAATGCATATATTTATTTATACAGGAAGACTCTAGAGCATTTAGTTAAACCTTTAAAAAGGATAACTAATAGAATGATATTCGAATTTCAAGGTAGGCACTTGTCTATCATGAGAATAAGCTACATCATCCCTAGTTAAAATCTATGTTAGATGATCCAACGAAGTTCTCAAGATCTGGTGTGATAATACAAGCATAGTTACATTGGTTGTTAATCTGATTCTTCATGCTAAAATCAAACATGTAGAATCTGATCTTCATTTTGTTCAAGATAGGATACTTGGTAAACAACTGCAAATTAATTATATACAGATTAAACTTTAGTTTGCAGACGCATTGATCAAGGCTTTACCAGTCAACACTTCCCCATATTTCGTCAAAAATTAAGAGTCTGCTCAAGATCATACTACAAGAGGAAAACCCAATTTCCTATATTTGTACATGCACTAGCTAATCCATTAATCTGCAGGTGCTTCTAATCGGATATAGTCGTACATAACAGAATCGAATGAGCCATCGGTTCTCGTCTGTGTTAGAAAGATTAACATCTGATTTCTTGAACCTACCTGGTTGGATAGTGATATTGAGATCCAATTTGTAGTCTCCGATGAAACCATCTTCTATATAATCCATTAATCCATTAATCTGGGAACCCAAAAGATTATATAAAAAACCTGGTTAAACTTGAATTATGCGTGAGACACAAGTTATATTAACCTTTCCTTCCGTTTGCCATGATCCTGCATTTCTAGGCGCTGCCAACCCCACAAAGGCGGATCGCGCCTGCATCGGTTCGTCATCCAAGCATCTGAACCCACCGAATGAAGAGAAGATTAGTAAGAGAAGAGAAAAGAAGAGAGTTACAGATGCAATGGATGTGGGATGAATAAACAAATACCGGTCTCGCACTAGTAATTGACCGCAAACTTCTCCTCGTTCTTCAGCGCAAGGAAAATCATGTGATCAAGTGAAATTGTAAGGCCAACTTTCAATTTCTTCACTCAGCTAATGGTACACAAAAGGTGTTAAATGAGTTGTTTCCACATTACAACTTAAACCCAAACCAGATACCGGCTAACAAACCTGTCTTTTAGCGTCATTCCAGAGTGTGTTGTGGTAATCATCGTCGGAAGAAGCAGAATTAAGATAGATTAACACGGGACCAAAAACTTTTCTCCAAGCTTCCCCTTTCTTATATGTTACATCTATGTCGATCCCGGTATAGTGAGTACTAACAAACATCTAGTTCACGTAAGCAGTCAAGTTTTAGACAAGCATTTGAAGCTGAATGGAAGCTGATATGTTTGAGTTGGCATTGTAAACAGACTTACAGATAGAGCTATGGGACCAACATGAGAAGTGAGGTCCTGTTTGTTTGGACCACCGGTTCGGAATTCATTGCTAGGGGTGATTATCCAGAACCCCACCGCATCGTCATCGGATATCCACCCATGAAGCTTGTTATCTTTGTTTTCACATGAATATTGGTACTTGTCATCAACCTGTACCCGACAATTTATCACGGACTAGCTATTACATTGACAAAGGAGAGATACAGACAAAAGGAAACACATGTTTTTCAACGCCTGGAATCTCAAAAGTAAAATTTAGAAGAAAATACCTCTCCTTTGAGTTGTGGATTGGATGGATTGGTTAATAGAACAGCTTCCTTGAAGGCAAGAATCTGACTTCGAGTACTATCTCGATCTTCTCCCCTAGGCATGATCCCTCGTCTGGTGTCTGATATCGCCATGAACCCGAACCTGATTCAAAATGTCACACGAAACAATCGACGCTAATTGTTTTCTCAACTCTTGGCAATATAGGATTATGTTATGTAGTTGTCAAGGGTTCATCTTTGTTTTACTTGTCTGCATTGAGCTTGAAGACAATCCTTAATTGATACATCAGAGCATCCGGAAAATCCTCCTCGCGCTCGAAAACACCATACACGTATAGCCCCGGAACGCCTCGTCGGACTATGAACCTGGAAGAATGTTTAAACTAAGCTCAAGGGTTAAACTCAAGCTGCACATTCAAACTTGGTGAAGATTTCATACCTTTTATCAATGTTCAAGGGAACTGTCTTGCCATGATCTGTTGTAAAATTCCTGTTCTTGGTAAAGGAAAGCTCTACAAAGTCATCAGTATGTGCTACAACCTTGACATATTTTGTTTCCATCCTGCGAACAACAAGAATTAAAAAAAAATAAAGCGTAACTTACGCATTTAGTACCTAAATTATCATTCTTTGTATATTTTAGCACCTAAACTTTCAATGTTTTCAAAATCATACCTAAAGTTTACTTTTTGTTTCATTTTAATACCTCTTCGTTAAAAACTTAATGCGTTTAGTACCTAAACTATCAGTTTTGATCCGTTTTAATATCAAATTTTCAATTTTTTTCAAAACTTAATGGAAGGGTACTAAAATAAAACAAAAACTGAACTTTAGGTATAGTTTTGAAAAGATTGAAAGTATAGGTATTAAAACGGATCAAAACTGATAGTTTAGGCACTAAATGCATAGTTTACCCAAAAAGAAATTACAGATATTCAAGACATCATGTATGTATAAATGGAGGAGAACTCACTTGTCAAAGATATAATCATCCCAAACAAAATCCCAGTACCTAGAATTAGGGATGTACGTAGAATTTTACGTTAAGGAGAACCGTTACCACCCGGAAAAATCCACAAAAGAAAAGAAATCTACGCAATGGAGAAATTTTGTAGCACTAGAAGAGACCCTCTATTAGAGTCTGGGTTTCTACATTCAAGCACATTAGCCGTCCTCATGTATTTTATTCCCATCACATGACCAGATGGGCTCTGGATAGTGACTTCAACAAGTCCATTATCAACAGTAACCTGAAAAAAGGTCCATTTCATATGAAGAATCATTTTCTTGGTACAAAAAACAATCGAATGTGATGTGATCTTACTTCGTGTTCACTTCTTTCCAACCTGACATGAGTGTTACAGTCTACTTCCTGTAGGATTTTTCTGCAGATCAAACATGCAACTGTTGGGGAAAACGGGTTATTTCCCACACGAACGTAGTTTTAAAATTGACCTAAAATGTCAAGATTAAAACCACCAAAGGTTGCACAACGGATAAACCTATCAAACTATTGAATATTGAAACACAATGGAAAAGAACCAAATAAAAAACAATAAAGGAGAGAACACACCAAATTTACGAGGTTCGACGAGAATATCGTCTACTCCTCGGGCACCACACCGGATGATAACTTCACTATATCGCCAATATTACAACAAATGGAATTCTTTGGAATTCCCAAAGTGGGAGAATGAAGAATACAAGAGGAAGAGAGAACTTGTTTTTGGGATGATTTCTAATGGAAATACTTAGGCCTATTTATAGTTGAGTTTCAAGAACAATATGTTCAAAGTTTGGCCACCTACCAAAGAATTTTCCAATGTGTACAAGTTAGCCACCAAATATGAAATTCACATGTTCAAAGTTTGGCTACCAACCAAGATGAAATTTACAATAAGTTGGCCACCAACCAAGATGAAATTTCCAACTTGTCAACTTAATTTCTAGACAAATCTAACAAATCTCCACCTTGGCTTGAAATTACCAAGCCTACTCAACTTCTTCAACTCCCCAAATTTTTAGTGCCTCTAATTGCGCTCACAAGCGTCACACACCCGAAGGTGTTCATACTTTCAGGATGTTAATCAAGTTCAAACAATGATTGAACTTGATTACTGTTACCACCTTGGTCATCATATCTGCAGGATTTTCTGATGTCGCAATTTTCTGAAGTATATCTTTCCTTCTTCAAAGATCTCCCGCACAAAGTGATACCTCACGTCGATATGCTTAGTCCTTGAATGGTAGACTTGATTTTTCACTAAGTGAATAACGCTCTGACTGTCACAATAGAGACTAATGTGACTTTGAACAACTCCCAAGTCTTCCATCAACCCGTTAAGCCAAATTGCTTCCTTTACAGCCTCTGAAACTGCCATGTATTCTGCCTCTGTAGTAGACAAGGCCACCGTAGATTGCAATGTAGACTTCCAACTTACTGGGGCTTTAGCAAGAGTAAACAATACCCAGTAGTTGATCGACGCTTATCCAAATCACCAGCATAATCAGAATCAATATATCCAACCATACACTGACCAAGTGCTTCATCTTGTTCAAAAACTAAACCAACATCCACGGTTTGTTGGAGATACCGTAGAATCCATTTCACAGCTTGCCAATGTCCTTCTCCAGGTCATGCATGTACCTGCTCACAACTCCAACTGCTTGTGAAATGTCAGGACGCGTACACACCATTGCATATATCAAGCTCCCAACTGCATTAGCATATGAAACTTTTGCCATGTACAATCGTTCTTCATTAGTTTTAGGAGATAATTGAGAACTAAGTTTCAAATGAGAAGCCAATGGGATACTGACATGTTTGGTATTTTCATTCATGCTAAAACATTGTAATACCTTTCGCAGATACTGCTTCTGTGTTAAACAAAGCTTCCCTCTCTGTCTATCTCCATACCAAGAATCTTCTTGTCCTCACCTAGATCTTTCATCTCAAACTCTTGATTCAACTGAGCCTTTAATTTGTCTATCTCCTTTTGACTCTTCGAAGCGATCAACATATCGTCAACGTACAAGAGAAGATAAATGAAAGATCCATCTTTGAGCTTTTGCAAATACACACAATGATCATATTTGCTTCTAGTATACTTTTGCCTCCTCATAAAGCTATCAAATCGCTTGTACCACTGCCTCGGAGATTGCTTCAATCCATATAGTGATTTGTTCAGCTTGCAAACCCATTTCTCACAACCACCATCTTTGTATCTTTCTGGCTGTGTCATATAGATCTCCTCTTCTAAATCACCGTGCAAGAAAGCCGTCTTTACATCAAGTTGAGCTAGCTCCAAATTCAACTGTGCTACCAAGGCCAACAATATTCTAATGGAGAAATGCTTCACAATAGGGGAAAATACTTCATTGTAGTCGATTCCCTCCTTTTGAACGTAGCCTTTAGCTACCAACCGTGCCTTGTAGCGAACATCTTTCTTGTTATGAGATCCATCTTTCTTTATAAATACCCACTTGTATCCAATGGCTCTTTTACCTTTCGGTAATTGTGCCAGTTTCCAAGTGTCGTTCTTTTGGAGAGATTACATTTCTTCATCCATGGCACTTTTTCACTTATCACTTTCCAAGCTTTGTATTGCTTCTTGGTAAGTGATAGGGATATCATCATCAACAACTGGAAGAGCATAGGCCACCATATCAATAAATCGAGCAGGTCTACGAATTTCTCTCCTTGGCCTTGTAACTGCAAGTGTTTCTGGTGTCTCCAATGGTTCTTGGGTTTAAACCTCTTCATCTTCTGATTCTTCTATTGGAGTTGAAGAATCAGCTGCATCAACTTCTGGGATCATCATCTGCTAAAACTCCACCTGTTTTGGAGTATGCTCCACCTGCTGCGGAGTACTACTTGTCTGGAAAGCTTCACTTGTTACCTTCTTTACTAGGGCAGATTCATCAAAGGTAACATCTCTGCTACAAATTATCTTCTTGGTGTCTAAACACCAAAGGCGGAATCCCTTCACTCCATGGGTGATTCCCATAAAGAAAGGCTTCTTTGCTCTCGGATCAAGCTTGGATTCCTTCACATGATAATAAGCAGTGGATCCAAATACATGTAAGGAATCATAATCAGTAGCAGGTTTTCCAGACCATACCTCCAATGGTGTTTTTCCTCCTATCGCTGATGACGGCAGACGATTAATGAGATGGCCAGCATATGTCACAGCCTCAGCCCAAAATGCCTTGCCTAACCCAGCATTAGACAACATACATCAAACTTTCTCCAATAGTGTTCGATTCATATGCTCTGCCACCCCATTCTGTTGTTTTGTATGTCTAACAGTGAAGTGTCAAACAATACCATACTCATGGCAAACGTCAAAGAATGGGTCACTTTTATATTCCCCTCCATTGTCCGTCCTAAGACGTTTGATCTTTCTACCAGTCTGGTTCTCGATCATATTTTTCCATTTCAGGAAAATTTGAAGCACTTCATCTTTAGACTTCATCGGATACACCCAAACTCTTCTGGAAAAGTCATCTACAAAAGTTATAAAATAATGGTTTCCTCCCAAAGACGATGTCTTTGAAGGACCCCATACATCTGAGTGAATATAATCTACAATACCTTTTGTATTATGTATAGTGGTGCCAAACTTCACTCTCTTCTGCTTTCCCAGAACACAATGCTCGCAAAAGTTCAATTTGCAAGCCTTTGCACCTTTCAACAATCCTTTCTTTGCCAGAATTTGCAAGGATTTCTCTCCAGCATGTCCCAACCGCATATGCCACAACTGGGTTGCGTCCAAATCATCACCTCCAGAAGCTGCTGCAATTGCTCCAATAATTGTACTACCTTGGTAGTAATACAAATTATTTTTCTTGATGCTCTTCATCATCACAAGTGCGCCATATGTGACTTTTAAAACTCCATCTCTCATAGTAACTACTGAGCCTTTGGATTCTAAGGCTCCCAACGAGATGAGATTTTTCTTCAAACTGGGCACGTATCGGACATCCGTCAGAACTCTTGTTGATCCATCTTAATTCTTCAATCGAATTGAACCTATCCCAACAGTTTTACAGGCATTGTCATTGCCCATATAAACAACTCCTGCATTTAGTTCCACTAAATCGGAGAACCACTCCCGATTAGGGGACATATGATAGGTGCAACTCGAATCTAATATCCACTCATCAGAATGAAATGTTATTGATGAAGTAACCAATGATATGTCAGAGTCATGTGCATCATGCTCTGCAACACATGCATCTGGAGCAGCTTTTCCTTCTTCTTCAGCTTCGGACAATCTTTCTTCCAATGGCCTTTCTCATGACAAAAGGCACATTCATCTTTTCCCAGTCTGGACTTCGACTTTGATCTCCCTCTCCACTTTGGCTTTGACTTTTCGAGCGACCTCTTGCCACCATGGCCTCTGCTGCTTCGTACTTGCTCTCCTTCTTGGTTTTCTTCCTAAGTTCATAACTATACAAAGCATCAGTTACATCTTTAAGGGTAACATTATCCTTACCATGAAGTAACGTTGTCTCAAGGTGCTCAAATTCATCTAGAAGAGATGACAACAACATCAAAGCCAAATCTTCATCTTTGAAGGTTTCATCCATGCCCAATAAGTCTTCCACTAGCTCATTGAACGTAGTGATGCGTTCATTCATACTGGTGCCTGGTTGATAATCAAATCTGAACAATCTTTTCTTCATGTGGAGACAATTCTGAGAGTTTTTCTTCAGGAATTTTTCCTCCAAAGCTTTCCACATCTTACTTGCAGAAGTCTTGTTCTTGTAGCCATACTTCTGCTCTATGGAAAGACAAGATCGAATCGTACTGCACGCCAAACGATTGATTGTTCCTCATTCTTTCTCCTCCATATATTCGGGATTTTCTTCCTCAATGGCGATGTCTAGACCTTGTTGGAATAAAGCGTCTAACACCTCGCCTTGCCACATGCCAAAATGATCGGATCCATCGAACAACTCCACCGAGAAATTTGCATTTGACATCACCCTCCTCACCAGTCCAGATGAAGAGCTTGATGTCTCAACTGATCCGTATTTTGGCATTTTAATTCTAACGAACAATATTCAATATCACGAACTGTATCTTTTCAGCAACGGAACCACCATGATAACATCAACCGAAGCTCTGATGCCAATTGTTGGGGAAAACGGGTTATTTCCCACACGAACGTAGTTTTAAAATTGACCTAAAATGTCAAGATTAAAACCACCAAAGGTTGCACAGCGGATAAACCTGTCAAACTATTGAATATTGAAACACAATGGAAAAGAACCGAATAAAAAACAATAAAGGAGGGAACACACCAAATTTACGAGGTTCGACGAGAATATCGTCTACTCCTCGGGCACCACACCGGATGATAACTTCACTATATCGCCAATATTACAACAAATGGAATTCTTTGGAATTCCCAAAGTGGGAGAATGAAGAATACAAGAGGAAGAGAGAACTTGTTTTTGGGATGATTTCTAATGGAAATACTTAGGCCTATTTATAGTTGAGTTTCAAGAATAATATGTTCAAAGTTTGGCCACCTACCAAAGAATTTTCCAATGTGTACAAGTTAGCCACCAAATATGATATTCACATGTTCAAAGTTTGGCCACCAACCAAGATGAAATTTCCAATAAGTTGGCCACCAACCAAGATGAAATTTCCAACTTGTCAACTTAATTTCTAGACAAATCTAACAGCAACAATATATGTTTAATCAGTAGAATTAGAATTCATGAACGAACTCAATATTATCCTTGGCATTTGAAAATTTTGATACCAAAAAAGGACAAAAAATAAACCATGCAGGATCACATGCTGGTGTAAGCAAAAGAGAAGGTCCAAATTAAAAGCACCGCAATAGGGACAATGGGGGGAATGGGACTGGAGGGATAATACCAACTCTTGTTAGAATTTGGGGTCACGGGTCAATATTCAACCATCCCCTATGCTTTAGGTTCAGTGTGAAAAAAAGTCAGTGTCCCATATCCATTGGCCTAAATAAAAAAACTGCCAGGGACGTTCGTATGATTTTATGTTAAAAGTCGAACAATATATTAAAAATTTAGGGATACGAATTGCACCCTCGGTCCATCCCTGATCAAAGACAAAGAATTAGATTGCTCAAGGACAAAATGCAACAGGGCAGACACTCTTTCTTTCTATTTTCATGTCTCCAAGAAGGGCATGGAAGGAGAAAACATGTAGAATAGAAGAGAGCAAAACCATGGAAGAATAAAGCAAGAACCTGATTAGAATTTCAGCAAAACATGCAGATAAAAAGAGCAATGATAATACAAGCAGTTCCAAATGGCCCTTGTTTGCCACCTTCTTCATTAAATATTCTGGAGCTGTAAAACAGTTCAATGGTTTGAGAAATACTCAAGAGAAGAATCCCAGAAATGGGAAAGCAGAATTCACCATAGAAGCAAGAAAATTTCTAAATTTTTTGAAACCAAATTGGAAAAGAGTTTCTTCCTTTTTTTGGTTGAAACGTCTGTGATATATACATCGTTAGAGAAATATAGTGTGGGAATCTTAATGGCCTTTCAGAAACGAACACGAGCCATAGATTTATAACCTGTCTTTATATAAACAAGTCTTCTCGTGACAAAGCACAAACTCCTGATTTTTACGTATTGGCAGAACTTGGTGATAGAATTTTATGAGTCAATTTAAAATTTTAAAATTTTAAAATGTTAAGAGGTTTAAATTAAAATTTTGAAAAAATGAATAGTTTAGTTTATATTTTTACAAAAAAAAAAATCAGGGTCTAACTAAAACTTTTGAAATTTTGAGAGATTTAATGAAAATTTTAAAAAATTACATAAGGGATTTAATTAAAAACATTTTAAAATTTTAAAATTTAAGCTGAATTTCTAAAAAAAATGTGAGGAATAAATTAAATTTTTAAAGATCTAAATTATAAATTATAAATTTTTAAATTTTGGGCAGCCATGCCCACTAATCCCAAGTATTTTCCGCCTCTGCGTATTCACCATTTTTACTGTTTTTATTTTGTCCCCCTTTAATTACTGTTGTTTCACGGTTATTTAAATTTGTGCAAATTTAGTTAATTGAATTTATGACAACAATTGGTACGTTTTTTACAAGAGTATTTGACAGCTTTACGTAAAAGTTAAAGTACTATCATTGAAAAGTAAACAAGTCATTTAGAAATTTTATAATAAAAATATGTATAGCTTTTGATTAAATAATTATTTTGATATTTTTTATTATATTTTAATTTTTAATATTTTATTTTAAGATAAAAAATTTTAAAATTTGACTAAATGATACTACATAAAGGTCATAGGTTTGATTAGTTGTATTTACAAGATGTGTGATCGTTGTTAAATAATTAAGAAAATTTTGAACATATAATATATTGTAGTCACCCTATACTATTAAAAAAGGGTAAATTACGTATTTAATACTTAAACTATCAGTTTTGATATGGTTTAGCACCTAAATTTTTAATTTTTTCAAAACCATACCTAAAATTTAGTTTTTATTTATTTTAATTACCCGCCATTAAGTTTTGAAAAAAATGAAAGTCTAACTACCAAAACATGTTTAGTAACTAAATCATAATTAAGTTTTGGGGGAAAAATTGAAAATTTAGGTACCAAAACGGATGAAAACTAATAGTTTATGTACTAAACGCGTTAAGTTTTTAACGACGGGGTATTAAAATAAACAAAAAATAAACTTTAGGTATGATTTTAAAAAAATTGAATGTTTAGGTACTAAAATAGATCAAAACTGATAGTTTAGGTACTAAATACGTGATTTACCCTAAAATAATCATTTTGGCACATATTTATTCTTTTTGGAGCATTTTGACTAATAACATTTCATTTTAGGACAAAAGGACCCCTAACATTCGACAGAATAATCACTGTCCCTTATTCTTTTTTTTAGCATTTTAGCCCTCAACGTTTTATTTTAGCTTAAAAATGCTCATATTTCGAGACATTAATCGTATGTTAACTAATGTTTATCATCTATAGAATGAGCTTTTTTCCCCAAAGTGAAACGTTGGGGGCTAAAATGCTAAAAAAGAATAGAGACTAATATAAATATTTTGGTAAACGTTAGGGGCTATTTATGTCATTATGCCTTTAAAAATATGTTAGGTTAACTATACCTCTTGGTCACTAAAATTGAATAAGTTTTTCATTTTAGTCACTAAGTTTATTAAAAAAATCATAAAATGATTATTATGCCGTTAACTCATGTTAAGTTAATTATGTGATACATTAATAAAAGGGTAAATTACACATGTAAAATCTATACTATCAATTTTGGTCCGTTTTAGTACCTAAACTTTTAATTTTTTCAAAACCATGCCTAAAGTTTACTTTTTGTTTCGTTTTGATACTCGTCGTTAAAAGCTTGATGCGTTTAGTACCTAAACTATTATTTTTTATCAGTTTTAGACCTAAATTTTCAAAAAACAAAATTCAAAACTTAAGTATGATTTAGGTACTAAATGTGTTTTAGTACTTAGACTTTCATTTTTTTTTCAAAACTTCATAGTGGGGTACTAAAATGAAACAAAAACTAAACTTTTGGTATGGTTTTAAAAATAATTAAAAGTTTAGGCACTAAAACGGATTAAAACTGATAGTTTAGGTACTAAATGCATAGTTTACCCTTAATAAAAAGGATTAATATCGGATTTGTCCCCTAAATTATAACTAAAGCTTCAATTTAATCATTTAACATGTTCTTTAACATGAAATTAAAAGATCTAAGAAACTGGCGCAATCTAATGGAAAATCAAAGAGACAAGAAATTAGACAACAAACCCAGAGGATCAAACGAATCATCTCCAGCATCTCAATCTGTTCTTCCAGAGTATGCAAATACATTTCACAGTTTCAACATGGAATTTGCAATTAAAACCACACATACACACACAATTTGACGTCATAGCCCAATTGTGAAAATAGAAATTTGTATGCAGAAAAGAAGAAGATTGAATATTTTCTTTAAAATCTCAGATAACATCTTTCTGTACATCTTTTTTCTGTTATATAACTTCCTTTTTTAAAATACTAATTATTGTTATTGTTTTTTAGTAAATTACATGTTTAGCATCTAAACTATCAATTTTAATTCGTTTTAGTATCTAAATTTTCATTTTTTTTTCAAAACTATAACTAGTATTTAGTTTTTGTTTTATTTTAGTACCCCGCCGTTAAAATCTTAACGGACGTGCTCGTCAGCGGTCGCGTCTACAATCGTCGGCCGCTGAAGTCCAAACTTTCCAGTTCATACTTTTTCAACCCCTCTAAACGCAATTCTAGCCTCCGTTTCATCGGGAAACGCCTCAATCTCCCCAAATCGACGGTGGACTTTTCGATTTCTTCATCCTCTAATCTCCATGTCCACCGTCCGGTGGGCTAAAATTAGACTATATTAGTCGACTCATAATTCTCTAGTGGTCCACCGTTCAAATTGGTTGTTCGTCCACTGGAGTTATGCCCCATCAGTCAGTTTGTTAAGTTTTTTTATGACGGGTACTAAAATGAAACAAAAACTAAACGTTAGATATGATTTTGAAAAAAATAAAAGTTTAAATACTAAAATGAACAAAAACTGATAGTTTAGATGCTAAACGCATAGTTTATCCTTGTTTTTTTCACGGATTGTCGTTCCTAACCGTTGTTGCTCCATCAATTTGTTCCTTGGATTTGAGCTCATCATTTACTTCTGTTGCAGGTCCATGTTTGTAGCTTGGATCAATTGAAGGATTGCACCTACTGTCCTGCCCATCTAGATGCCTACACCTTTCTTTTTCTTCTCTAGACTTCGATTCATTTCGTGTTTCTATTTCATCAAAATTAATATTTAAGTTAAACTATATTATCTAAGTGATTAATAAATTTTTGTTATTTCTTAAAGTTTCGGGTTCGAATACTGTGTATGTATGGGTGTATAAACATTTATTTTCAAATGATTAAGAGTTTTTGAACATATATTATCTTATATTAATCACATACTAATAAAAAAAAGTTAAACTATATCACCACTTTAAAAATTGTGTCAAAATATGTCTGGGGATGATTAAACTTGAGATCTTTATAAAAGTAATTCAATGTTTATCCACTAAACCATGTATATATGCTTCCGGTCAAGTAATTCAATGTTTATAAAAGTAATTCGTAAGTAGTTTTAAAACTCATTAACGTGAAATTGTATCAGATTTTGTCAAAGTTTTTTTCTACAAACCGATATTGTTTTGGTATGTCGTCCACGTCAACAATCGGCATTCTAGTGATCCTTCCGGTCACAAGATTAATCTTGCTAAAACCAATATTTATTTTTCCAAGAATGTTGATGAATCATCTCGATAGGACAGTACTTGTGGCTTTCGTTTCACACAAGTTGATGATTTAGTGAAGTATTTGCGGGGTCACTTACTCCATAAACGAGTCACTCTTGCAACATATCAGTATATTACCCAGAAAGTCGGAGATAAATCAACTGGGTGGAAAGCTAGAAACCTATCTTTAGCCAGCCGCGTCACGCAGGCTAAATCCATGTTACTGCAGCACTACCTTCTTACGCTATGCAACATATCATTTACCTAAAGGAACTTTTGCGGATTTTGAGTGTCTAATCCAAAATTTTATTTGGGGCGTGTTGAAGGTTCTCCTGGTACGCATATTGTTAAATGGAAGGAGATTTGTCGACCTACAGGATTAGGTAGACTCGGGTGCAAAAGCTTCAAGGCCAAAACGAGGCATTTACGATGGAAGTTGCATTTCGTTTGATCTCTCAAAAAGATCAGTTGTGAATGCAACCTGCGGTAGCCTATCACTTATCCTATTAACATGGATGATTGGGACTTATGTTTGGAGCAGTCATTTGGTGTTTTGCGCGATCACCATGCTGTTTGGATAAGAGGTTTCTCGAAAGCAATCGGGTGTTGTCACTGCAAGAAATAAGATCTTTAATGGCCATTTAATTGTCACATTGAAGAATCTCATCACAAAAAGTAAGTTATTTGTGACGAAAATTATTATTGTCACTCTTGAAATGAGTAATTGTGACATTTTTCTGTTGGTCACTCATTAGGTAATAATTGTGACGATTTTAAAGCACATCACAAGTAACTCATCACTAATAGTGTTTATTGTGACAAAAGCAAGTTGTCATTATCAATTAGTCACTAATAAAATGCTTTAATTGATGTTAAATTATTTTTCTCGCGAAAATTATAAGTGTGGCAATATATTAAGTAGTTGTTATTTTCATAATTTTAAAGAAAACAATTTGTCATTAGTTTTAGTTGGTGATTTGTCAAGATAATTGTTTTTGTCACGATGGAAGTGAATAATTGTGTCCTATTTCTATTTGGTCACTATAAACTTTGACAATGCCATTTAATCTTCAATTATAATTAGTTTTTCTTAAAAAATTGATTAGTTTTATATGTAACTTATGATCTTTATTTAGATATATATGAATTTTATAAATACCAGCTAATTATTAGTATTTCGTTTTTTTAATTTAGGACTTCCATAATAAGGGGTTAAAACGTTTGTCAAATATTTTTATTTTTATTTATTTTATTAAATATAATTTAAGGACACTTTATTATTTTAGGTTTAAATATTAATATTTATATGCCTATATTTTGAAATAAACCTAATTATTTTTTATATTTTTCTTTCACGAACGTGTTTCATATGAGAAATCATAAAAAAATTAATTATATTATTTTTATAATAATTAATATTATAATTAATATACTTTCATGAAATAAATAAAATTAATTCCAACAATAGTTTACCCTAAATATTATTTTTTGTCAAAAATAAATATTTATTTATTAGCATAGTTGTTAGGCTTGCACTTTTCATATGAAGGTTCTAGGTTCGATCATCTTAAAATTCATGTATAGTTTTGTTTTATCAAAAAATAACATGTGAAACCAACAATCAATTGGTCTAAAGTGACGAGACACTAGATCCCTTAAGCAAATTGGGTTGGGAGGGCTCGCCCTAATTGGCGACAATGATTGCAATACAAGTTCCTAAAGAAGATGGCTACAACTAAAAAATGTAATATCCTACTATAACTGATTTCATAATTAATTTTTAATTAATCAATTTAATTATGAAGTTGTGATAAAATATTTGTTACTAATAAGAATAATATTGTGTTTAAATTTTTGTCACTATTATTAATATTTATGTGACAAAAAATGTAATTAAAGAAAACATATATAATTCCTATCCTAATTCCTATCCTGTATTTATACATTTACTACTAAAATTAATTAAACTTTAGGTTATTCTAATTGGATATAGTCATACATGACTGCGTTGAATGTCCCCATTCTTCTGCTCTGAGTTATAAATATTGTGTTATCTGTTGCGGAAGACGGCTATCGGGTAGAGTAAAAACGCAACTGATAATTTGAGAAAATAAAAATTGAAGATAAAAGAGACACAAAATTTACGTGGAAAACCCCTAAATAATATAGGGTAAAAACCACGGGCAACGATAGAAGAATTTCACTATGAGAAAATAGGAATTACAACTTCTCTCGATCTACCAAGGAGAAAACAATAATAATTCTCTCTTGATAAAAAGGAGAAAACAACTCTCAAGAAACTCTCTAAATTCTCTCTAGTATTGGAAGAAAGCTAGAATGCTTTGGGATGGTTTTTGAAGCTAAATGAGCTAGGGTATTTATAGTTGAAACTTAAGGACCAATATTGTAAATACCTTAAAAGTAAAGTGACTAAATTGGGTATTTTACCCTTTTACATTTTCAACAAATCTACAGACCAACCATCCCAATTTGACTAATTAATTCGGTGCATATAATATGCACACTTTCCACCGAAAGTTCAGAAAACAATTGTAAAATTGCTGACTTTCAACAATCTCCCACTTGAAGATTAGATTGGAACAATCATATCTTCACACCATTCTTTCTACCTTTTACCTTCATGTTGCTTATGTCTCTGATAGGCCACAGGAGGATCGACACCAAGTAAATTTATCAGCATTGATCGCCTTCGTCATGAATCTGCTATGTTGTCTTTGGTATGAATCTTCTGCATATCTACGTCCCTTCTTCCACCTTTTCACGAATGAAATGGTACTGAACTCGTATGTGCTTTGTCCTTGAATGAAATGCTGGATTCCTTGCTAGATGCAAGGCGCTTTGACTATCACAAACAGAGAGACATACTCTTAATTGTGCCCAAGCTCCTCCAATAGCATCTTCAACCAAATTGCTTCTTTACTGGCTTGTGTAGCTGCTACATATTCTGCCTCTGTTGTGGATGTAGCCACAACTGACTGTAATTTTGAAACCCAACTTACAGTTCCACCATCAACTTTGAACACATATCCTATAGTAGATTTGCTTTTATCCAAATCCCCTGCATAGTCAGAATCTACATACCCATTTATTAGTAAGTTTGATCCTCCGTAACATAATGCAACATTTGAGGTCTCTTTGATGTATCTCAGGATCCTCTTTACTGTATTCCAATGCTCTTTTCCTGGATTCGCCATGTACCAACTAACCACTCCCACTGCTTGTGCAATGTCTGGTCTTGTGCATATCATAGCGAACATTAACTTCCCACTGATGATGCATACGACACTCGAGACATCTCCATCATCTCTTCTTCGCTGCTAGGACTCATACTGGAGGATAATTTGAAGTTAATAGGAAGAGGGGTAGAAATTGGCTTACAATCTTGCATTCTGAATCGTGACAAGATCTTCTTCAAGTAATTCTTTTGTGAAAGCCAAATATTCCTATTACTTTTGTCTCGGTGAATTTGCATCCCTAGAATCTTGTTTGCTGATCCCAAGTCCTTCATTTCAAATTCCCTAGCCAGTTGTGCCTTAAATTCTTCAATATGATCTTTGTTGGGTCCTGCAACCAACATGTCATCCACATACAACATCAATATAACAAAATTGTTATCACCAGACCTCTTGAAATAAGCACAAGGGTCTGCATTAAGTCTATTGTATCCAAGGTACATAATGAATGAATCAAATCTATTATACCAACACCTCGGCGCCTGCTTTAGACCGTACAAAGATTTGTTCAACCTGCAAACCATGTTCTTCTTTTCTTTTTCTTCAAAACCTTCAGGCTGGAGCATGTAAATATCTTCTTCTAGATTTCCATGAAGAAAAGCTGTTTTAGCATCTAGTTGCTCTAGATGTAAGTTCAATGTAGCACACATTGCCAAAACTACTCGAACTGTTGTTAGTCGAACCACAGGAGAAAAGATTTCATTAAAATCAAGACCTTCTTTTTGAGTATATCCTTTGACCACCAGTCTTGCACGATACCTCTCCACTTGATCGTTACCATTTCGATTGATTTTGAAGACCCATTTGTTACCAATTGGCTTCCTTTCTTGTGGTAGTGGCACAAGGTCCCATGTATTATATTTTTGAAGGGCTTCAATTTCTTTTTGCATCGTCATCATCCACAGTGAAGCATCTGAGTTGTTTATTGCCTCCTGGTATGTTGATGGCTCACCGTCCTCTGTTAAAAGACAATATGCAATATTACCTTCTATAACATAATCTGAGTGCCAATTGGGACGTATTCTCACACGATTTGATTGACGAATTGTTGGAGCTTCAAAAATTTCTGGTTCTTGTTCATCATGAGCTGGTTCTGCTTCAGAAGAATCTCCTTGTTCAACCTCCTTTTCCACACGTATCTGAGTAGTCTCTGACTTTTCAGCGCTATCATCGTCTTCTTTTCTTTGTAGTTTATCTTCTACAAATATAACATCCTTGCTGATGATCACTTTGCGGGAAGTGGGATCCCACATGCGATACCCCTTTACTCCATCAGCATACCCTAAGAATTTGTATTTCCTGGATTTTTGATCCAGCTTTGAGATTTCTTAGGAGTTGTACATCACGTACACAATACTTCCAAATACATAGAGGTTTGAATAATCAGTTGGTTTACCAGTCCACATCTCCATTGGTGTTTTTTAGCTCTATTGCAGTTGATGGAGCTCGATTCACCAAATAACAGGCGGTATTGACTGCTTCTGCCCATAATGATTTTTCTAGGCCTGCATCCCTCAACATTGCTCTTGTTCTATCTAACAAGGTTTTGTTCATCCACTCTGCCACTCTATTTTGTTGAGGAGTGTTCACCACTGTGAACTGTCTTTTGATGCCTTATTTCATGCAAAAGTCATCAAATTCTTCGCTTGTGTATTCTCCTCCATTATCTGTTCTGAAACACTTGATCTTATTTCCAGAATCAAGTTCCACCCGCGCTTTGAAGTTTTTGAAAGTTGAAAACACAACTGACTTCTTCTTAATAGGGTACACCCAACATCTCCTGGAGTAGTCATCAATAAATGAGACAAAATATTTTGCTCTGCCTAGGGATGTAACTGGTGCTTGCCATACGTCAGAATGAACCAATTCTAGAACATTTTTGCCTATAGAATTTGACGTTTTGAATTTCAACCGATGCTGCTTACTTGTTATGCAATGCTCACACAAAGTAAGCGTTACCTTTGTTAAGCCTGGAAGTAGCTTTTGCTGCACAAGGAATTTCATTCCTTGTTCTGACATGTGTCCAAGTTTTTGATGCCATAGCATTGCAGAATCTGAACTACATGAGGCAACAGAGGCTTCTGCTTCTAGCAAAGTCTTTCCCTTCAGCATATACAAGTTTGCTGCTATCTTTTCGCCTTTCAGCACCACAAGCACTCCACGGAACACCTTCATGATTCCTTTCCGTGTTTCAATCTTGCTTGCATTATTATCCAACAATCCGTAGGATAATAAATTTTTCTTCAGGCCTTTCATGTGCCGCACATCTCGAACAACTTTAATTGTTCCATCATACATCTTCAATTTGATGGTTCCCACGCCAACGATCTCCAAGGCATGATCATTGCAACTATACACAGATCCTCCTGAGACAGGTTCATAATGATGGAACCATTCTCTTCTTGAGGTCATGTGATATGTTGCTCCCGAATTAATGAGCCATATATATGCAAATCTTTTTCTGCCTTCCACGGTGGTTGACGCTTTACAGCATAGAGCATCTCCATCATCTGAAGTGTTTGTGGTATTGCCTTGTGGATTGGAGTTTTTATTTAGACTCCAACAATCCTTCTTCAAGTGACCCTTCTTTCCCCAGTTGTAGCATTTTAAATTCTTCTTACTTCTCGACTTTGATCTACTATGTTTGTAACTGCTGCTTTGGCCACGTTCTGTTGATCTCCCTCTCATCGTTGTCAATGCTTCTGCTTGTTGCAGATTTACTTGTCTGTCTTCCTTGTTCTTGCGTCGATTTTCTTCTTGTAGAACAGCAGCTGCAACGTCTTCGAAGACTGGACTGGTGACATTATTGTTTGTCAAGTTGATGATGAGTTGATCATACGAATCCGGTAGACTTTGAAGTAGAAGTTCAACACGTTCTTGTTCTCCTATTGTACATCTTAAGGATGTAAGTTGAGAAAATAACGTGTTCAATGTGTTTAAGTGCTCCGTCACTGAAGTAGATTCTGACATCCGGAGAGTATACAATTTCCTCTTAAGGAAAATTTTATTGTGCAACGATGTGGCCTCGTACAATTTGGTGAGATGATCTCATATCTCCTTAGCTGTCTTTTTCTCCTCGATGCTTGACAATACTTCATCTGCTAATGCTAGATGAAAGTTTGCCAAAGCATTCCCGTCCATCTCGTTCCATTTGTTGTCATGTATGAAATCCACCGGCCTTTCACTTATACCTGCTAGACAACCGTCTTTCCTCAGGATGGCCTTCATCTTCAATTTCCACAATGAGAAATTTCTCCCATTGAATTTTTCAATATCAAATTTCGTTGCCATAGCTTCTTTTACGGATAGCTCCCACTATTTCACTATCATGAATAGTTCTTTGGAACCTTCAAAGAATAGGTAATAACTTCTTACTTTCTTATGTTGGAGGATCCACCTTTTGGTGGCAACCACAAAGACAATAAGCAGATATTACACACTCTAATCTGGCTCGGATACCAATTGTTGCGGAAAACGGCTATCGGATAGAGAAAAAACGCAACTGATAATTTGAGAAAATAAAAATTGAAGATAAAAGAGACAAAAAATTTACGTGGAAAACCCCTAAATAATATAGGGTAAAAACCACGGGCAACAATAGAAGAATTTCACTATGAGAAAATAGGAATTACAACTTCTCTCGATATACCAATGAGAAAACAATGATAATTCTCTCTTGATAAAAAGGAGAAAACAACTCTCAAGAAACTCTCTCTAGTATTGGAAGAAAGCTAGAATGCTTTGAGATGGTTTTGAAGCTAAATGAGCTAGGGTATTTATAGTTGAAACTTAAGGATTAATCTTGTAAATACCCTAAAAGTAAAGTGACTAAATTGGGTATTTTACCCTTTTACATTTTCAACTAAATCTGCAGCCCAACCATCCCAATTTGACTAATTAATTCGGTGCATTTAATATGCACACTTTCCACCGAAAGTTCAGAAATCAATTGTAAAATTGCTTACTTTCAACATTCTCCCCTTTCTCAAATCTGTTACCAGCCACATTTATACTATACAATCTGTACATTCCATGAATTCCATGTCGTGCTACCGCATTGTCGTAACCTATTCTCCTCGTTGTAAAATATGGTCGAACAACATTCGGATCGTTGAATCGGACCTATGAATACATTTGTAAAAGATTCACTAGCATAGAGAGTAAGTGAAAAGCCTAGGCTACATTCTGTCCCTGATAAATGAGGACCAAGGATGGTGAGATTTATACCTGTACTTCAGCATAAGAAGCTGCTGCCAAGGCCAACTGAAGAGTGTAAGTTCCTGTCTCATTTACATCCTGGAGATTGTACTTAATCTTCCATGTGGTCGGCCGGAGAGTATTGTTCCCTATGTTCCTGTAAATAGAAAATATTAGATCCTAGACACTCTACACCCTGAATATATGTTGAGGAATTTATGGAGTTGAAATTGGCACCTGGGAACATGAGCAAAGAACCAATCCTGAGAATAGTTACTAGTGCCGATCGTATAGACAAGATCGCTGTCACGGTAAATCTCCGAGTAGCAATCCCATAATCCGTATTGTCTATACCTGTCCATTGGAAAAACATACTCTTAAGTTGAAGAAATATGTTTGGAAATCTTTAGGCTGAATGGTATGCATGAGCAAGAGGTTAAATAGAGATTACTTGTCCATTTCATCAAGGCACAATGAGTTAACAAGCAACGGGTCAGGGTATGAAGAACTCGGCTGCTGTGCGGTCAGGAATCCCAATTTCCCACAACGTAGGAACATTCCTTGGAGGATCATATATTAGAGTACCCAAGCTAATCTTGTTTCCTGCACAGGCAATTAGGGAAAAAAGATTATGTGATTTCATGAACCAAATGGTCCAAAGAAGTAAAATAACATGGAAATAAATTTGACCTGGTCGGATAGTGATGTTGAGATCTAATTTGTAGTCTCCAATGAAACCATGGACCCATGCATACAAGTTATACAACCCCTGTCGGACATTTTTTATATGGAAAACGGCCATCGTTATCGGCTTGAGTCCAAAATTGATAACCCTGAAAACAGAAATGAACATGACAGAAACCAGAGCTGTGGATATTCACATACGTCTATAGTTATGACTTAAGATGTGCCTTGGTTAACAATATTCACCTTCCCGTCGTGTTGCCATGATCCTGCATCTCCAGGCGCAGCCAACACCACAAAGGCAGATTTCGCCGTCACTAATTCCTTATTATTGTACCTGTCTCGCACTAGTAACTGACCGCTAACTTCGCCTCGCTGCTCAGCATGAGGAAAATCTTCCGATTGAGTGAAATTGTAAGGCCAGCTTTTGATTTCTTCACTCAACTAATGGTGCACAAATAAGTGACAAATGAGTTAGTTGCTCAATAGTCAATACCATAAATTTAAGATTACCCGATCTTGCTAGTAATGAGAAAACCTGTCTTTGAGCGTCATTCCACAGTGTCTTGCGGTGATTTTTACTGGAAGAAGCAGAATTAAGATAAATAAAAGCAGGACCGAAAACCTTTTTCCAATGCCCGCCTTTCTTATTTTGTGTCAAAATCTTTCCCGGCATAGTGAGCGGTAACCATCATCTACACCATGAAAACAATGAAAATATCAGACAATCCTTTCTAGCTAAATGAAAATTATTACAAGTTTTTATAATTTATGCATGTATGTATGGTATGTTGGCTTATAAATTGACTTGCACAGAGAGATGTGGCACCAGGATGAGAAGCGAGGCCCTGCTTGTGAGGGCCACCGGCTCTGAACTCAGAGCTTGGTGTGATTATCCAGAAACCAACGGCATCATCATCAGATATCCATCCATGAAGCTTATTATCTTTGTTCTCAATCGAATATTGGTACTTGTCATCAACCTACAACCCACAATTATCAAGGGACTTCAATAATAGTACTATACAATGAAGCTCAGTTTAGTTCTTTCGTGAAATGAAAAAGAAAGAAAAGAAAAAGAAATACCTCTCCTTTAAGTTGAGGATCAGATGGATTCGTCAATACGACGGCTTCTTTGAAGGCAAGAGTCTGGGAGCGGATACTACTTCGATCATATGTACTAGGCATGATTCTTTGTCTGCTGTCTCATAGTGCCATGAACCGAAACCTAAACCAAAATGTCACATGAACCTTTAACATCACTTATTATGGAAAAAAGGATCTCATACATACATGTAGCTATTAAGGAATTCATCTTTGTTTTACCTGTCTTCCCTGAGCTTGAAAACAATCCTTATGTGGTCCATGCTAGCATCCGGAAAATCTTCTTCCCTCTCGAAAATACCATACATGTAGAGTCCCGGAATGCCTCGTCGTACTAAGAACCTGGAAGAAATAAAATATACAAGCTGCACAGTCATCTTAGAAGAATATTGAGGGTTGTTTGAAAGCAATTGCACACCTTTTGTCAATGTTTAAGGGAACATGCTTGTGATAATCGGTTGTGGAATTCCATCTTTTGGTGAAGGAAAGCTCTACTAACTCATCAGTTCGTGCAATAACCTTGAAATGTTCTGTGATTAATCTGCAGTAGCATCAATATTATCAAATTAAAAAAGTTGAATAGAGAGGGTGAAGAAGAAGAGAGAAGGAGGAGAACATACTTGTCCATGGGACAGTGATCCGTAAAAATGTCCCAGTACCCGTAAATATATTTCCATTTTATACGGTTAAAAAATTGAAAAACAAACGAGGGAGACGACAACAGTTGCATGTTAATTAAAAATAATCCATACCCTCTATCGTCGTTGCGGTGTCTCCAGTAAAAAACATTATCCATTCCATTATATCTTATTCCTGTCAAAAGACCAGACGGATTCTCTGTTGACGAAAACGGGTAAAGAAAACGAAAGAACACGAGAATTTTACGAGGTTCGGCAATGTGCTTACGTCCTCGGTGCCTAGGCGGCGCTAGAAGTTTTATTCAATGATCTTTTAGGTCTAGGTTACATCTCTATTTATAATAGAAAACCCTGGTACATAATTACAAAATCAACCCTGTACCGTACCGCGGGGGCTGCGCCCCCACACCCCCAACCCACATAATTCGTAACCCCACAACGAGACTTTTTATGAGCCATACATAACAAATCTCCACCTTGGCGAATATCCTGCCCCTTGGAAACTTCAATGTGGGTTGGGTTACCTTGCTTCTTTAACAACTCGAAACATTCAACAAGTCCAAGCAATGCTTGAACTTGTCTGTCGTAACTGGCTTGGTGAACATATCAGCGGCATTCTCATCAGTATGTACCTTCTGAAACAAAACCTCTCCAGATGCAAACCAACTCTCTGATCTTGTGGAACCTTACATCAATATGTTTAGTTCTAGCACGATACACCTGATTCTTAGCCAAGTGAATAGCACTTTGATTATCACAAAGCAACTGAACTCCACCTTGTTGAACACCCAACTCCTTCACTAAACCAGTAAGCCATAAAGCTTCTTTGCAGCTTCAGCCGCTGCCATGTATTCAGCTTCAGTTGTAGATAGTGCCACGACAGATTGAACAGTAGACTTCCAGCAAATAGGCCCTCCACCAAGAGTAAACACATACCCTGTCGTAGATCTTCTATTATCCAAGTCACCTGCATAATCTGAATCCACATATCCTACAACCAAAGGATTATCCCGCTGACTCCCAAAAACAATTCCATGTCCCACAATACCCTTTAAGTACCGAAAGATCCACTTGACTGCATCCCAATGTTGCTTACCAGGTTTAGACATGTACTTACAAACTTGACTAACAGCATGAGCTAAATCAGGACGAGTACATACCATCGCATACATCAAGCAGCCAACAGCATTAGAATACGGAACCTTTGCCATATTTTCAGCTTCCTTATCTGTCTTAGGGCACTGTTCTGATGAGAGCTTAAAGTGATTCGCCAATGGAGTGCTAACTGGTTTCGCGCTGCTCATCGCAAACCTTTCTAGCATTTTCTCAACATAACCCGTTGAGATAACCGCAGTTTCCTTGAGTCTCTGTCCCTGCAAATTTCCATTCCAAGAATTTTCTTTGCAGCACCTAAATCTTTCATATCAAATTCCTGACTCAATAAAGTTTTCAAACCGATAACATCATCCATGTTCTTCGCAGCAATCAACATATCATCAACATACAGTAATAGAAAAATAAAAGAACCATCATCAAGGCTCTTAACATAGACACAACAATCATACTCACATCGGTTATAGCCAATCTTGATCATATAGGAGTCAAACCGTTTATACCACTGTCTCGGAGACTGTTTTAACCCGTACAAAGATTTCTTCAATCTGCAAACTAAATGCTCGTTTCCAGGTTGAGTGAAACCTTCAGGTTGCCGCATGTAGATCTGCTCCTCTAAATCACCATGCAAAAAAGCAGTTTTAACATCCATCTGCTCTAAATGCAAATCCCAACTAGCCACCAATGCAAGTACTGCTCGGATTGAAGTGTGCCTGACCACAGGAGAAAAGATTTCATCATAATCAACTCCTTTCTGCTGTGAAAAACCCTTCGCTACCAAACGAGCCTTGAACTTCTCCCCCTCTTTTTCTGTTACTGCTGGTTTCTTCTTATACACCCATTTGCAACCAATCGGCTTCTTACCCTCAGGAAGGGGAACTAACTCCCATGTGCGATTGTGATTCAAAGACTCCATCTCCTCAACCATGGCTGCCATCCACTTGTCGTTTTCCTGACTAGTAACGGCATCATGAAAAGTAACTGGATCATCACTGCTAACAGTAAGTGCAAAAGATACCAAGTCTTCAAAACCCAATCTGTTCGGAGGCTTTATATTCGTCCGTCTCACCCTGTCTCTAGCGAGACTATAATCCTGCAAATCATCCGTAGTGGAACCACCAGAAGTCGGTTGAGAAGTTTCTGGTTTCTCAACTGGAAACTGCTCGAAATCTACCACTGTCGTGTCTTGCTTCTGCTGCAACATAGACTGTTCATCAAAAACGACATCTCTACTAATCACAACTTTCTTCGCAACTGGATCCCAGAACTTGAATCCTTTGACACCTTTCTTGTAACCCAGAAAAATGCACTCCTTCGATTTTGCATCAAGTTTGGATCTCTCATCAGCAGGTACATGCACATAAGCAGGACAACCAAAAATCCGTAAGTTATCAAAACTAACATCATGACCAGTCCATACCTCTTCTGCAACTTTCCCAGTCAGCGATGCCCTTGGCGATTTGTTGATAAGGTAACATGCCATGTTAACAGCCTCAGCCCAGAAGTGTTTGGGAAGCCCCGCATTCAACCGCAAACATCTGGCTCTTTCATTCAACGACCTGTTCATTCGTTCCGCAACACCATTCTGTTGTGGTGTCTTGCGCACTGTAAAATGCCTCATAATCCCATGCTCCTTACAGAATTGTAGGAACCGTGAATCTGTGTACTCCGTACCATTATCAGACCGCAAACACTTGATTTTTCGTCCTGTTTGGTTTTCTACCTCAGCTTTCCACAGCTTGAACTTCTCAAAAACTTCAGATTTCTGTTTCAAAAAATACACCCAAACTTTCCGTGAAAAATCATCAATAAAAGTAACATAGTACCTAGATCCACCCAAAGACGATGTCGTGGAAGGCCCCCATACATCAGAATGCACATAATCAAGAATCCCTTGAGTTGTGTGCTTCGCAGTCTTGAAACGGACTTTAGTCTGTTTACCAAGAACACAATACTTGCAAAAATCGAGCTTACAGCTTTTGACACCATGCAACAAGTTTCTCTTGTGTAATTCTGCCATACCACGTTCACTAAGATGAGCAAGGCGCATATGCCACAATTTTGTCGTATCATCACAGGACTCAACAGAGTGAACTCCACCTGCAACGGTACTCCCTAACAATCTGTAGATATTCCCTGCAGTCATCTTGCCTTTCATCACAGTCAATGCTCCTTTAACAATCCGAATGGTTTCCCTATCCTCGTCAGCCTTAGGGATAAAACCATTCTTGTGCAAAGTGCCCAAGGAAATCAAATTCTTCTTCAAGTCTGGGATATGTCGAACACCACTCAACGTCCGAACGGAGCCATCGTGCATCTTAATTCTGACATCACCAATACCAACAATATTGCAACATCGATCATCACCCAAATAAACCGAACCAGAATTAACCGGCCTGTATGTCGAAAACCATTCCCTATTTGGCGTGATGTGATAAGAACATCCAGAATCAAGAATCCAAGCATCCGTCAATTGTGTCGTTGAAATAGAAAGCATATCACCCTCACTGCAATCAGAAGTATCATCCTCGACCACGTTCACAGACTTGGATGAGCCATCACACTTCTCATCGGTCTGCTTTTTCAACTTCGGACAGTCTCGCTTCATATGTCCCGCCTCCTTGCACTTGTAACAGTGAATCGTCTTCTTATCCCTGGATTTGGATCTGGAATTCCGCTTCCCGGACCCTGCCTTCTCTGGCTTCCGTCCACGATCTCGATTACCCTTGACATATAAGCTATCGGCTTGAGAGCTTTCCCCTGCATTCTGTTTCCGCTGGTTGTGAGCCAACAAGGCTGCAGTAATCTCCTCAACGTTGATAGTCTCTTTCCCATATGTAAGAGTAGTCACCATGTGTTCGTAAGAGGAAGGCAACGAACACAACAGAATCATCGCTCTGTCTTCATCCTCAATTTTCACATCAAGCCGAGCCAGATCAAAACGATTTGATTGAAGACATTCACGTGTTGCGCCAAATCGTGATCGTCCTGCATCTTCAGCCCATACAGCCGCTGCTTCAGATACAGTTTTGTCGTTAAGGATTTGGACATAAACTGACTTTCCAACTTCCTCCAAATTTCGTCTGGAGACGATAGATGCATGACGTGATACATGACCTCGTCCGCCAAGCATAATCGTATGGTTCCTGCCGCTCGCTGCTGCAATTCTTCCCAATCTTCCTCATCCATCGACGCCAGCTTTGTAGGTCGCAAAGCCTTCAAGATCCCTTGCTGCGCCAATAGATCCTTCACCCTCGTTTGCCATAATCCGAAGTTACCCTGACCATCGAATTTCGCGACTTCGAATTTTGCTCCTGACATCTGATACCAATTGTTGACGAAAACGGGTAAAGAAAACGAAAGAACACGAGAATTTTACGAGGTTCGGCAATGTGCTTACGTCCTCGGTGCCTAGGCGGCGCTAGAAGTTTTATTCAATGATCTTTTAGGTCTAGGTTACATCTCTATTTATAATAGAAAACCCTGGTACATAATTACAAAATCAACCCTGTACCGTACCGCGGGGGCTGCGCCCCCACACCCCCAACCCACATAATTCGTAACCCCACAACGAGACTTTTTATGAGCCATACATAACATTCTCGATAGTGACTTCAACAATTCCATTACGAATCATCACCTGCAAACCAAAAAAAAAAAGGTTCAGTTTCCTTATTATATTCTCATAAGATAAACTAAAACTCAAAAATTTACCAGAGAAGGAATGTGATCTTACATGATTATCAGTTACGCGCAATCGAACATGATGATGTTTATTTTCTCTGCCATTAAAGATTTTTCTGCAATTCAAACATAAAGGAATATGCATACTTTACGTTAGCTTGATCCCACAATATAATGTTAAACATAATATAATATATTATTAAACAGAAAAAGAGAACCTGTTTGCTGGGATTTCAGCACAGCAAGCGCATAGGAGTGAAATTACAATGATTAATCTAAGCCATAGCCCATAAAGCAGAAGGTGTGAAGCTGTTGCTGTTTGACACTATTTTTAGTTTATTTAGTTTTCTGTAAAAAGTTACAACGATGGACCAATATTAGTAAAATATTATTTTATCACTATATTATAACATATTAGATTTTTTTTTACAAAATTAATTTATTTTTTAGTGTATTAAAGAAGTTTTTATTCTCTATTTTATTACATTAACTAACTAAATGAGACGTTAATGAATTAGTCTTTTAAATTGTATTGAAATTTATTTAACATAACCATTTAGATAATAAAAAATAAAAACTTAATTGAACTGTATTTTAAATACTAGATGTTATAGTTTGATTCGAATTTGATGTGACACAAAATTTTAAAGATATAAAGTATAGAAGTAATTGAGGAAAGTAAAAAATCTAGTTTGATTATAAATTTATTAATAATAGAAAACCTACTTAAGATAGATTTTTACTAAATAGTTTGATTTATAACCAAGTAACTATTCTTATAAATAGATACTAGGGATTATGATTCAAACTTCTTCTAAAATTCTTCGTGTATTCTTCCTTTTTTGACATTAGTGAAATTTATTCTTTTTTGTATATGGTTTTTTTGAAATATACTTTTTATGTTAAATCTTGGTGTTCTTTATCTTTTGATATTTTTTTCAAATGTTATCACCGTGCTTAAATTATTACAAATTGGTAGAGCTTATCGAGTCTGATCTTTTGTTTTTCTCAGTAGGTTGATTTTATGAAATCAAAAGTTTCTCATATGGTTGTATGTCTCATTAAAAACATTCCTAAACATAAGTGGAGGAAAAGAATAGATACAATCAATATAAAAACCAAACATACAACTAACCATAGTTCCCAACACCGTAATTATGTGATTTCAGGAGTAAGATATCAACCATCAACAACATCTATAATTATTCGACAATACCTACAAAATAATACATTAAACAAAAAATATTCTACATCATCTGTAACACCTACAAACAATGTTACTTGAAAAGATTATCATCAAGCTTTAAAGAATTATTGTCTCAAGTCTCGACATCCTATTATTTGCCAACCATTGCACCATTGCAGAGTAGGACCTCGAAGCATGGATGAACTGCACCTTTTCGATATATTTTAACTGTCCTTCAATTTCAAAAGATGCGGACCACCATTCCAACGGGCGATGTGATACACGCATGACCATAAACCTATTCATCATCTTTATACTTCCATTCATTCCAATGATGGAAGTCCAGGTTTCTTTCTTACTTTATTACATCATTACTTTAATTATATCATTCATTCACATTCTTTATCATGTATGCATATCTATGATAATGACTTTGTTATATATCTCATATCTTATCATAATATGTTTATCTATGGCTATAATTTGATAATTCAAACATTACATATGTTTTGCATATAACATAATATTTATGATGTCTTGTTTGTCACACATCTTTACTTAGCTTTATATTATGTTTTGCATATGTTTTATATTCATTTAATATGTTTGTATGTCAATTATATGTCATGGCAGCATGTTTCATTCATTTATTAGCTTATGACATATTATTCTAGCTCATGTTACATTTACCTTAGCTCATTAGCTTTGCATCCTTGTTTCTTTAGCTCATTGCATTCATTTATAGCTCACAAGTATGAATACATAGGTGGCATCATGCATTTAGCCTTCTACAAGCTCACTTGTTTAATGTTTGAATGTTTGAATGATTCATATATGTGCATCACAAAGGAACACATCTTATGGCAGCTCGGGGAGACATTTGGCAAAGCATGACAGCTCATAATTAGCTCACAATACCTATGGCAGCTCATAGCTCTCAAATGGAAGTTCACATTAGCTGGAGGAGCTAGCAAGGAGCTAAACTCAGCTGGGAAGCACTTTGGAGCAAGTTACTGAAAAGTAGATTGAAGGTAGCTGAAGAGTAGCTGAAAAGCTTACAAGACCATAACTAGCTAGATTGAGTTCATCAAGCTACAACTCACCTAACTAGCTACTTAAATTACTCCTAGTCATCCTATGGCCGAGACCATACCTTAGGCTAACATGAAGACCATGTTATCATCCTATGGCCGAGACTACACCTAAGGTTTAATGGAGACACCATGTGCTTACCTTGTGACATAAGAACCATATGCTTTGCATGTGCAATGCTTAGGCGCCAAGATGAAAAGGTGTCTCTCTATCCGGCAAAGCATTATAATCACCCAAGGAATGGCGCCAAGATGAAGAGTTGTAAGTATTATTCGGCCAAGTCACATTCCTTCACCATTTGGTCGAAACATCCTCATTCTTTGCACCTAATGTAATTAATTAAATTGTGTCTTTATGAAAGGAAACTAGTGTGGTCGAATGTTCATGTATCTTTTGATCTTGTTTCTTTTCATAAACTATAAATAGGCTAAATGCATGAGGTTAACACCTTCAATAAATCATCTTGATACATGAGGTTCTATCTCTTTATAGATAGTAGGTCCAAGTACTATTCACCACCCTTTTTAAAAGCATATTAAGGACGAGTCTTTGCTCTTTAGCATTGGTTCTCCTTAGAGTCTTTCTAAAGATACTATCTTCTCCATTTATCCATTCTTTCTATAGCCCATCACCATCCCAAAAATACTTAACTATTCTTCCGCTTATCGTATCTTATTTCTAGCTCACCCAATTACCTTTACATTTACTACCTTTAACCATTTTTTTGTAATCTTCACTTGCTACGGGTGCTTGCTTCCTTTCATAGCTCCTACAATCAAGTTGTCGCCATTCACTAAGTCCATAGAGGTGTGCCCCAACCTATATCATGCAGTAATCAAAGCATTGGTGGAAGAAGTAACAACAACAACAATAACAACAATGAAGCCCTTACAAAAAAATAAAAAGAAAAGAAGTGCAGTGACAACAAAAAGAAAATCAAGAAAAAGAAGTCTCCAAATCATTCAAGAAGTTCCAAAAGAAAAATACAAAAAAAAAGCATTACAAGGCAAGGGTGAACACGTATTCTACTTCATCTTCTTCATAGAATTCAAGTTGCCATTTGAAGAACTTGATTGGGGTGATTTAGAGGGTTGTAAGTACTTCAACAGTAAGTAACCCATTTTTTTTTCTTTTCTTTCTATTTCTAAGCCTCATTTTCTATTATTATTTTGCTTCCCATACCTAACATTTCTTTCAGTCAACGCACACAAAGTGACTCTACTTGAACAAGTTTTGAATAAGTAATTCAAAGAACTTTGTAAAAGCAGAATCGAGTGGAAAAAGGCTTGAGTGAACTGAGAGCAGAAAAGAACCTGCAAAAACCATAAAGTCCTAGAGTGCAAACACGAGTAATTGTGTGACATTTAAAAGTTTTATTTGGAGTGTTCATAGTGAGGCTTTGTGAGAGCATTCTGGTAAGGTCCTTTTACACATTCTTTTTTTACTACTAATCATGTCTCAACATTCCAATGATGAAAGGCATGGAGGTGTCCTAAATCTTCATGTTCAAGAAACCATGCGTAATATGGTAATATTTTTAAGGATTGAACTTGAACCAATCCATGAATGGATGGTTAGAATTGAATATTCATGAGGAACCGTTCCAATTGCAGCACCCAGAGGACAACCATAAGCAAGGCGTGATGATGAAGAACAAGAACACAAGGATGATGAAGAACAAGTTTCACAAGTATCTGGAATAAACCATGGAATATGCCCTATGAATGATGACAATCTCAACAACATTCGTGCTATTATTCCTCTATTCCAAGGAAAGACTGACCCAGAAGCATATCTAGATTGGGAAACCAAGGTAGAACATGTTTTTGGTTGTTATAATTACACTGATAAAAAGAAATTGAGGATGATACCAATGGAGTTTGTTGACTATGCCTTGATTTGGTATGATCAATTGGTTAATTCAAGAAGAATAAATGGAGAAAACCCCATCAACAATTGGAATAAAATAAAAACAATTCTCGCAAGAGGTTCATACCTATTCATTATCATCGTGACTATTCCATAAGTTACAAAACCTTAAGTAGGGGAATCGAAGCATTGAAGACTAAGATAAAGAGATGGATATTTCTATGGTTAGAGACAACATTGATGAAGATTGAGAGGCTACCATGGCAAGATTTCTATCAGGTTTGAATCCAGACATTGCTAACCTTGTTGAATTGCAATACTATGTTGAAATTGATGAAATGGTACAGTTGCAATGAAAATTGAAAGGTAATTAAGGAGGAGAAAAAAAAAACAAAAGTGGAAAAACTTCAACTTCAAGATGAAGTCAATGAAGCAATTCCAAGAAACCATCTTCATTTCCAGCCAAAGAAAGTAATGAAGCAGTGAAGACTAAATCATTCAACGTGGAGAACAAAAAGAATAAGCAAGTTATGAATTCATAAAGATCTAGAGACATTAAGTGTTTCAAATGCTTGGGAAGGGGTCAGTTGCTAATCAATGCCTAAATAAAAATGCTATGTTACTCTTGGATAATGGTGTGGTTACTTCTGATCTTGAAGACAACGAGGCTAAATATGGAAGAGAAGAAATCGTTGAAGAGGAAAATGAAAAAATTGAATCTGCCAATGGAGAGCTTTTGGTGATAAAAAAGACACTAACCCTTCAAATGGCTAAGGATGATAAACAAAGTGAAAACATTTTCCGTACCCGTTGCAAGGGACAAGATAAAGTTTTCTTATGATAATTAACGGTGGTAGTCGTACCAATGTGGCAAGCCCTATCATGGTGTACAAGTTGGGGTTGAAGACATTAATGCATCCAAATCCGTACAAATTGCAGTGGCTTCTTGAAAATTTATAAATATGATGCTTGTGGTCATAATACATGCATGTTGTATGTCTTTGGGAGAAAAGCATGTTGGATGCTTTAAATTAAGCTAAACATTTAGTTGTGAAGTGTTCTCATCGAATTGTTTGAACATGTAAAAACTTAAAAATTTTGTATTAAATTCTACTAAAAGAATTAGGAAGATCTCTTTATATCGTTGTAACTGGGGTTCATTCTAGTTTTGTTTAAAATAAACATATATTGTTATTGATATGTGCATTAAAATATATGAATATTTAAGTAATGAAAGGTCAAAAATCTAGGTAGCATAATCCTTAGAAAACAATTTTAGCAGTAAATTTGAAAAAGTACCAAAAAGTTTATAGTAAATATTAGGAAGTAACCTTATATAATTATAATTTTTTAAGTGAGCAAAAGTCAGAAGAGAAGGTAACATACTATTTTGAAAAAAGTAAGGACTATGACTTCTAAAATTCACCACAAATAGTACAAGTTAAATTAGAAGCTTTAATTATATGGTTGGAAAAGTTAGTGATTCTAGTTTCTTATAAAACAAATGGAACATGATTTGGAATGGTAAATTATTAATTACACATTTTTCTTTCAAGATAGTGCAAGCTTTCATATTTGAAGGATTGATATTTTAGTCATGATTTAAGATTTTATAAAGTTTAAATGACCAAACTATACTCAAACATAATATACCTTGCAAGTTTGAAATAAGCATAAGACTTTGAATAACATTGTGTTATACTCATGATTAGTTGGTTGATGCTTTGTTTGTGCACAACCTTTAGGCTCTAAACGTCCATGAGTGGGACTCGGGAAAATAATTCGAACACCCTAGATTATTTAACTAGTGGAATGTGTGGTGATTGAGAAAAAAATTCAAACACTCGAGATTTGTTTGATTATCGACCACGAGTGGCGCATGACTATTCGGATACCCGATTATATGAGTACATGTGCATCCTAGCAAATTTGACAAGTTTGATATGCAATTGATATGTTTATGAAATTTTGATGACATGTGATTTATTTTTTATTACACATGCCATGCTTCTATATATGTTTGATTTGCATGCTCGTATTTGTGAATTTCTTGAAGTATGGTAGATTAGTTTTGTACCTCTAAGCTTGAAAAGCTCAACGTTTGAATTATTTTTATTTTCAAATTAGTAGACTTTTTTTCATATTTGAGGATCATCATCAACGAGGGACTTTCAACATCCCGTATTCAGAGTACAACAAGAGCATAAAAGTAATGAAAATACAATGATTAATCTAAGCCATAAAGAAGAATGTGTGAAGATGTTGTTGTTTGCCTTGGCCACATTCTCCATTATTATTTAGGGTAAACTAATCAAATGGTCGCTACTGTTTGAGTAAGTTTTCGTTTTCACCACTGATGTTTCAGAAGTCACAAATCGGTAATTAACGTTATCGTTTGTTATAAATTGGTCACTCGACGTTAACAACCATTAACTGGTGTGACGAAAAACACATGTGGACTGTTATTTGCTTACCTGGATGGTTAACCGTCATAGTGGAGAACTGTTGGAATACCTTTAACCGATTTTTTACCACATTATTAAATGAAAATTTAATTAATAAATACATTAACTGGGAAATCAAGGTTTAATAAAACAAAAAGGTTTAACCTCTTTCAAATCTTTAAACCTTTTATTCTTCCATTCATTCACGAGAGAAGTAGATTCATAGAGGGTTTAAGAGAAAAGGGGGAATCGTGAGGAAGATAAGGGGAAATGTGAGGAAACAAAGAGAGAATAACATAGAAAGTTAGCAATTAAGAGGAAAAACAAGCAATACTTGGATCTAAGAGGGGTTCGAAGTGATTGGGTTTAAGAAAAATTTTAGGGTTTGAAGTGAAGATGGTACTACAATGGATGTTACGACAAAAGGGGACAATGTAATGCTTTACGGTAAGTTTTCTTTTAAGTTTGAGAGAAAATGTAAAAACCTAAGTTTTTGACATAAAAATGAATGGGTTTTCTTTGAAATAATGTTGTTGATTATTTTGTTATATTTTTACAACTTTACTAATTTTCTTTTGAAAGAAATCCTATGTGGTAATTCAACATTTAACTGTTAGGTTTTCACATGTATGTTAATATGATTTTCTGAAATGGTTTTCTTGACAGAATAGTTGATGAAATAATAATATGAAATCATTTTTTGAAATAATTTTATTAATTCTTTTGTTATATGTTTACAACTTTACTTGCGATTTTTCCCTTTATATGACCACTTTCCATGTTGATATGAACTAATATCATTTGCCATGTTTTCTGTTGATATGAACATTTGATGTGATCCCGGTTATGCACCTTACATCATTTTCTGCAATCTCCCTGAGATCGTTTGATCGAGGCAAGTTGTTTACATTCGAGAATCTTCAAGAAGATTATTTGAACTAATTTCAAGGCAAGTTTAGATTTTCTGAAATCCTTTTTCAATCCAAAAGGAGAACCTCCACCATCATACTCAAGGCTAGGACATGAAGAAGGAACAACAAAGTTTAAGGGAGGGTTTTATCTTTTACTTGGATATATTTTCATGAGAATTTAAAAGTTTGCATAACATTGATTGCATTTAATAAAAGTTCTACTCATTTAAGCATGCATTGCATTTAAAGCATCTAGTTCATTTAGGAAAGTAGTTTATTTATGTATTTAGATCATTTAGCAAGCTACTTCATTCATGCATCTAGTTCATTTAATAAAGTTATTTTATTAATTAAACTGGTCCATTCATAAAACTAGTTCATTTATTAAACTAACTCTTAATTGTTTCATGAATGTTTACAATTAAAGATTGAATAAAGTTCACCTTTGCGTCTAGGTGCATGAGAGAGGTTGAACGGTTTCATCAGATACAAGAATATTAGTCAGAATGTCTTCCAATTATGGATACAGTACAAATGTTCTTGGTTCCAGAAATCAATTGGGAATTATTCCTCTAACTCTTATCTTTCCAATGCCTTTTGAATCACCTTAATTCGATATCGGAAGCTTGAGATATGGTCGATTTATTAAAGACAGTGTAGGCTGGAACTTTGTTACGGGAATTTTATGCATGGATGATTTGGATGAGTTTGAGCCAATGGAGAGTCTTTTCAACTTCATCCAAGTGGAAAGCAATTGAAGGACTCTTAATTCACCTATTCAAGGGATTCAAACTGATTGTTATCATCTAAATTCAAGGGCTATTCATTTTCTTCAAGGGAGCATGCAATGAAGGGTGATTTAATTCACTTATTAAGACAATTTTCAACATGGAATAGCAAGAGTCTTCCATCCATTGTACGAAATTAAGGCCAAATTCAACTTCAAATTGTCTAGATTCATCCCCAAAATGATCTAGAATATTCAGCCAACCTTTAAGATAAGAAGACAAAGCATTCAAGTGTATTTTATTGCTAAAATGATGAAAATGTTTTCATCTTTTGAGTTTTTTTTATATGCTTCTTAGAAATACTATAAATAGGCACCTTTGGGAACATTTTTAGACACATTTGAATATATATAAAACATCTTTGAGAGGTTGCTTTCATTATTGTTCTTTTGTAGAACTTTATCGGCTTCAAGATAGTCTTGTAGTCTTCATCTATTTCCTTTTATTATAGCGTTGGTTCCTAGCTCATCTATAGCTAGTGGGTCACGTTCCATCTACTTCCACTTCGAGATTGGCTTATAAATTGACTTGAACAGAGAGATGTGGCACCAGAATGAGAAGCGAGGCCCTGCTTATGAAGGCCACCGGCTCTGAACTCAGAGCTTGGTGTGATTATCCAGAAACCAACGACATCATCATCGGATATCCATCCATTAAGCTTATTATCTTTGTTCTCAATCGAATATTGGTACTTTTCATCAGCCTACAAACCACAATTATCAAGGGACTTCAATAACAGTACTATACAATGAAGCTCAGTTTAGTTCTTTCGTGAAATGAAAAAGAAAAAAAAAGAAAAAGAAATACCTCTCCTTTAAGTTGAGGATCATATGGATTCGTCAATACGACGGCTTCTTTGAAGGCAAGAGTCTGGGAGTGGATACTACTTCGATCATATGAACTAGGCATGATTCTTTGTCTGCTGTCTCATAGTGCCATGAACCGAAACCTAAACCAAAATGTCACATGAACCTTTAACATCACTTATTATGGAAAAAATGGATCTCATACATACATGTAGCTATTAAGGATTTCATCTTTGTTTTACCTATCTTCTTTGGGCTTGAAAACAATCCTTATGTGGTCCATGCTAGCATCCAGAAAATCTTCTTCCCGCTTGAAAATACCATACATGTAGAGTCCCAGAATGCCTCGTCGTACTAAGAACCTGGAAGAAATAAAATATACAAGTTGCACAGTCATCTTAGAAGAATATTAAGGGTTGTTTGAAAGCAATTGCACACCTTTTGTCAATGTTTAAGGGAACATGCTTGTGATAATCGGTTGTGGAATTCCATCTTTTGGTGAAGGAAAAGCTCTAATAACTCATCAGTTCATGTAATAACCTTGAAATGTTCTATGATTAAGCTGCAGTAGCATCAATATTATCAAATTAAAAAAAGTTGAATAGAGAGGGTGAAGAAGAAAGAGGAGAAGGAGGAGAACTTACTTGTCCATGGGACAGTGACCCGTAAAAATGTCCCAGTACCTGTAAATATATTTCCATTTTATACAGTTAAAAAATTGAAAAACAAACGAGGGAGACGATAACAGTTGCATGTTAATTAAAAATAATCCATACCCTCTATCGTCGTGGCAGTGTCTCCAGTCAAAAACATTATCCATTCCATTATATCTTATTCCAGTCAAAAGACCAGACGGATTCTCGATAGTGACTTCAACAATTCCATTACGAATCATCACCTGCAAACCAAAAAAAAGTTCAGTTTCCTTATTATATTCTCATAAGATAAACTAAAACTCAAAAATTTACCAGAGAAGGAATGTGATCTTACATGATTATCAGTTACGCGCAATCGAACTTGATGATGTTTATTTTCTCTGCCATTAAAGATAAAAGTCAGATTTTTAGACTTTGTTTTTCGGTGATTTAATGCACCGAAAGGTGCAATGGACAATTGAACATTCACAGCTTGATTTTGTTGAATTAAATGGTAATGGGAAAATTTTATTTAGTCATTGAACTTTAGGGTATTTAAAAGATTAGTCCTTAAGCTTCAACTATAAATACCCTAACCCATTTAGCTTTAAAATAATCCCAAAAGCATTCTAGCTTTCTTCCAATACTAGAGAGAATTTAGAGAGTTTCTTGAGAGTTGTTTTCTCCTTTTTATTGAGAGAGAATTATCATTGTTTTCTCCTTGGTAGATCGAGAGAAGTTGTAATTCCTATTTTATCATAGTGAAATTCTTCTACCGTTGCCCGTGGTTTTACCCTATATTATTTAGGGGTTTTCCACGTAAATTTTGTGTCTCTTTTATCTTCAATTTTTATTTTCTCAAATTATCAATTGCGTTTTTTGCTCTATCCGATAGCCGTCTTCCGCAACAATTAGTATCAGAGCTAGATTTGAGTGTGTAATATATGCTTATTGTCTTTTTGGTTGCCACCAAAAGGTGGATCCTCCAACATAAGAAAGTAAGAAGGTATTACCCATTCTTTGAAGGTTCCAAAGAACTATTCACGATAGTGAAATAGTGGGAGCTATCCGTAATAGAAGTTATGACAACGAAATTTGATATTGAAAAATTCAATGGGAGAAATTTCTCATTGTGGAAATTGAATATGATGGCCATCCTGAGGAAAGACAGTTCTCTAGAAGCTATCAGTGAAAGACCGGTGGATTTCACATATGACAACAAATGGATCGAAATGGACGGGAATGCTATGGCAAACTTTCATCTAGCATTAGCAGATGAAGTATTGTCAAGCATCGAGGAGAAGAAGACAGCTAAGTAGATATGGGATCATCTCACCAAATTGTACGAGGCCACATCGTTGCATAATAAAATTTTCCTTAAGAGAAAATTATACACTCTCCGTATGCCAGAATCTACTTCAATGATGGAGCACTTAAACACATTGAACACGTTATTTTCTCAGCTTACATCCTTAAGATGTACAATAGGAGAACAAGAACGTGCTAAACTTCTACTTCAAAGTCTACCGGATTCGTATGATCAACTCATCATCAACTTGAAAAATAGTAATGTCACCAGTCTAGTCTTCGATGACGTTGCAGCTGCTTTTCTACAAGAAGAAAATCGGCGCAAGAACAAGGAAGACAAACAAGTAAATCTGCAACAAGGAGAAGCGTTGACAACAATGAGAGGGAGATCAACAGAACGTGGCCAAAGCAGCAGTCACAAACATGGTAGATCGAAGTCGAGGAGAAAGAAGAATTTAAAGTGTTACAACTGTGGAAAGAAGGGTCATTTGAAGAAGGATTGTTGGAGTCTAAATAAAAACTCCAATCCACAAGGCAATACCGCAAACACTTCAGATGATGGAGATGCTCTATGTTGTGAAGCGTCAACCAACGTGGAAGGCATAAAAAGATTTGCAGATATATGGCTAATTGATTCAGGAGCAACATATCAGATGACCACAAGAAGAGAATGGTTCCATCATTATGAACCTGTCTCAGGAGGATCTGTGTATAGTTGCAATGATCATACCTTAGAGATTGATGGCGTGGGAACCATCAAATTAAAGATGTATGATGGAACAATCAAAGTTGTTCGAGATGTGCGGCACGTGAAAGGCCTGAAGAAAAATTTATTATCCTACGGATTGTTGGATAATAATGCAAGCAAGATTGAAACACTGAAAGGAATCATGAAGGTGTTCTGTGGAGCGCTTGTGGTGCTGAAAGACGAAAAGATAGCAGCAAACTTGTATATGTTGAAGGGAGAGACTTTGCTAGAAGCAGAAGCCTTTGTTGCCTCATGTAGTTCAGATTCTGTAATGATATGGTATCAAAAACTTGGACACATGTCAGAACAAGGAATGAAATTCCTTGTGGAGGAAAAGCTACTTCCAGACTTAACAAATGTAACGCTTCCTTTGTGTGAGCATTGCATAACAAGTAAGCAACACCGATTGAAATTCAACAAATCAAATTCTAGAGGCAAAAGTGTTCTAGAATTGGTTCACTCTGATGTATGGCAAGCACTAGTTACATCCCTAGGCGGAGCAAAATACTTTGTCTCATTTATTGATGACTACTCCAGGAGATATTGGGTGTACCCTATTAAGAAGAAGTCAGACGTTTTCAACTTTCAAAACTTCAAGGCGCGGGTGGAACTTGATTCTAGAAATAAGATCAAGTGTTTTAGAATAGATAATGGAGGAGAATACATAAGTGAAGAATTTGATGACTTTTGCAGGAAAGAAGGCATCAAAAGACAGTTCACAGTGGCGAACACTCCTCAACAAAATGGAGTGGCAGAGCGGATGAAAAGAACCTTGTTAGAAATAACAAGAGCAATGTTGAGGGATACAGGCCTAGAAAAATCATTCTGGGCAGAAGCAGTCAATACCGCCTGTTATTTGGTGAATCGAGCTCCATCAACTGCAATAGAGCTAAAAACACCAATGAAGATGTGGATTGGTAAACCAGCTGATTATTCAAACCTCCATGTATTTGGAAGTATTGTATACGTGATGTACAACTCCCAAGAAATTTCAAAGCTGGATCCAAAATCCAGGAAATGCAAATTCTTGGGGTATGCTGAGAGAGTCAAGGGGTATCGCTTGTGGGATCCCACTGCCCACAAAGTGATCATCAGCAAGGATGTTATATTTTTAGAAGATAAACTAAAAAGAAAAGAAGAAGATGACAACATTGAAAAGTCAAAGACTACACAGATACATGTGGAAAAGGAGTTTGAACAAGGAGATTCTTCTAAAGCAGAACCAGCACATAATGAACAAGAACTAGAGAATTCTGAAGCTCCAGCAACTCGTCAATCAGATCGTGTGAGAAGACGTCCCAATTGGCACTCAGATTATGTTATAGAAGGTAATATTGCATACTGCCTTTTAACAGAGGACGGTGAGCCATCAACATACCAGGAGGCAATAAACAACTCAGATGCTTCACTGTGGATGATGGCGATGCAAGAAGAAATCGAAGCCCTTCATAAAAATAATACATGGAACTTGTGCCACTACCAAGGAAGGAAGCCAATTGGTAACAAATGAGTCTTCAAAATCAAGCAAAATAGTGACGAACAGTTGGAGAGGTATCGTGCAAGACTGGTGGTCAAAGGATATGCTCAGAACGAAGGTATTGATTTCAATGAAATATTTTCTCATGTGGTTCGACTAACAACAGTTCGAGTAGTTTTGGCAATGTGTGCTACATTGAACTTACATCTAGAGCAACTAGATGTTAAAACAACTTTTCTTCATGGAAATCTTGAAGAAGAAATTTATATGCTCCAACCTGAAGGTTTTGAAGAAAAAGAAAAGAAGAACTTGGTTTGCAGGTTGAACAAATCTATGTATGGTCTAAAGCAGGTGCCGAGGTGTTTGTATAAGAGATTTGATTCCTTCATTATGTGTCTTGGATACAACAGACTTAATGCTGATCCTTGTGCTTATTTCAAGAGGTCTGGTGATAATGATTTTGTTATATTGATGTTGTATGTGGATGACATGTTGGTTGCAGGACCCAACAAATATCATATTGATGACCTGAAGGCAAAACTGGCTAGGGAATTTGAAATGAAGGACTTGGGATCAACAAACAAGATTCTAGGGATGCAAATTCAGCGAGACAGAAGTAATACAAAGATTTGGCTTTCACAAAAGAATTACTTGAAGAGGATCTTGTCACGATTTAACATGCAAGATTGTAAGCCAATTCCACCCCTCTTCCTATTAACTTCAAATTATCCTCCAGTATAAGTCCTAGCAGTGAAGAAGAGAGGATGAAGATGTCTCGAGTATCGTATGCATCAGCAGTGAGAAGTTTAATGTTCGCTATGATATGCACAAGACCAGACATTGCACAAGCAGTAGGAGTGGTTAGTCGGTACATGGCGAATCTAGGCAAAGAGCATTGGAATACATTAAAGTGGATCCTGAGATACATCAAAGGGATCTCAAATGTTGCATTATGTTACGGAGGATCAAACTTACTAATCAATGGGTATGTAGATTCTGACTATGCAGAGGATTTGGATAAAAGCAAATCTATTACAGGATATGTGTTTAAAGTTGCTGGTGGAGCTGTAAGTTGGGTTTCAAAATTGCAGTCAGTTGTGGCTACATCCACAACAGAGGCATAATATGTAGTAGCTACACAAGCCAGTAAAGAAGCAATTTGGTTGAAAATGCTATTGGAGGAGCTTGGTCACAATCAAGAGTATGTCTCTCTGTTTTGTGACAGTCAAAGCGCCTTGCATTTAGCAAGGACTTCAGCATTTCATTCAAGGACAAAGCACATACGAGTTCAGTACTATTTCATTCGTGAATAGGTGGAAGAAGGGACGGTATATATGTAGAAGATCCATACCAAAGACAACATAGCAGATTTTATGACGAAGGCGATCAACGCTTATAAATTTACTTGGTGCTGATCCTCTTGTGGCCTGTCAGAAACGTAAGCAACATAATGGTACAAGGTATAAAGAATGATGTGAAGATATGATTGTTCCAATCAAATCTTCAAGTGAGAGATTGTTAAAAGTAAGATTTTTAGACTTTTTTTTTCGGTGATTTAATGCACCGAAAGGTGCAATGGACAATTGAACATTCACAGCATGATTTTGTTGAATTAAATGGTAATGAGAAAATTTTATTAGTCATTGAACTTTAGGGTATTTACAAGATTAGTCTTTAAGCTTCAACTATAAATACCCTAACCCATTTAGCTTCAAAATCATCCCAAAAGCATTCTAGCTTTCTTCCAATACTAGAGAGAATTTAGAGAGTTTCTTGAGAGTTGTTTTCTCCTTTTTATTGAGAGAGAATTATCATTGTTTTCTCCTTGGTAGATCGAGAGAAGTTGTAATTCCTATTTTATCATAGTGAAATTCTTCTACCATTGCCCGTGGTTTTTACCCTATATTATTTAGGGATTTTCCACGTAAATTTTGTGTCTCTTTTATCTTCAATTTTATTTTCTCAAATTATCAGTTGCAATTGCTCTATCCTAACCTTCTTCCGCAACAATTAAAGATTTTTTCTGCAATTCAAACATAAGGAATATGCATACTTTACGTTAGCTTGATCCCACAATATAATGTTAAACATAATATAATATATTATACAGAAAAAGAGAACCTGTTTGCTGGGATTTCAAGACAGCAAGCGCATAGGAGTGAAATTACAATGATTAATCTAAGCCATAAAGCAGAAGGTGAAGCTGTTGCTGTTTGCCTTGGCCACATTCTCCATTATTATTACTATTACTGTTCCTAAACAATTCTTAGTTTACGTTTAGATATATATATATACACACACTATTTGATTATAGTTCGACTATGACAAGAATTAGTCCCAGGAAGAAATTATGTTGTCTCCTAGAATTTTGATTACAATTAAAGTGTAAATTTGATTATTACGACATGATTAGTAATAAGTAGTTTTTAAGTCAAACACCTTATTTATTTATTATTTTTAAATGTAGGATAATGTAATAAAAGGAAAAAATCTTATAATATTTAAAATAAGATTTTATTTTTATTTTAAATAGATTTTTGGGTGATTGGTTTTTTTTAATCACGACATGAACATTAGTATGTAATTTTTAAGTCAACACCTATTGTATTTACTTTTAGTTTATTTAGTTTTCTGTAAAAAGTTTGAACGATGGACCAATATTTGTAAAATATTATTTATCACTATATTATAACATATTAGTTAGTTTTTTTTAAAAAAAGATTAATATATTTTTTAGTGTATTAAAGAATTTTTTATTCTATATTTTATTACATTAACTAACTAAATGAGACGTTAATGTCTTTTAAATTGTATGAAATTTATTTACATAACCATTTAGTTAATAAAATAAAAACATCATTGAAGTGTATTTAAATACTAGATGTTATAATTTGACTCAAATTTGATGCGACTCAAATAAATAAAGATATAAAGTATAGAAATAAGTGAGGAAAGTAAAAAATCTAGTTTGATTATAAATTGAAAACTTATTTTCTTTTATTTTTATTAATAATAGAAAACCTACTTAAGATATATTTTATTAAATAGTTTGATTTATAACCATGTAACTATCCTTATAATAAATATTAGGGATTATGGTTCAACTTTTTCTAAATTCTTCGTGTATTCTTCCTTTTTTGACATTAGTGAAAAAGTTTTTTTTTATGTAATTTTGTTGAAATGGACTTTTTATGTTAAATCTTGGTGTTCTTTATCTTTTGATAACTTTTACATATGTTATCATGGTGCTTAAATTATTACAAATTGGCAGAGCTTATCGAGTCTGATCTTTTGTTTTTCTCAATAAGTTGATTTTAGGAAATCAAAAGTTTCTCTTTGATTGTATGTCTCATTAAAAACATTCCTAAACCTAAGTGGAGGAAAAGAATACATACAATCAATATAAAAACCAAACATACAACCAACCATAGTTCCTAACACCATAATTATGTGATTTCAGGAGTAAGATATAAACCATCAACAACATCTGTAATTATTCGACTATCCCTGCAGAATAATACATTAAATGAAAAGACTCTATATCATCTGTAACACCTACAAACAATGTTACTTGAAAAGATTATCATTAAGCTTTAAAGAATTATTGTCTCGAGTCTCGACATCCTATTATTTGACAACCATTGCACCATTGAAGAGTAGGACCTCAAAGCATGGATGAACTGCACATTTTCGATCTATTTTAACTGTCCTTCAATTTCAAAAGATGCAGACCACCATTCCAAGGGGCGATGTGATACACGAATGACCATGCAACTATTCATCATCTTCATACTTCCATTCATTCCAATGATGGAAGTCCAGGGAGTCTTTCTTACTTTATTACATCATTACTTTATTATATCATTCATTCACATTCTTTATCATTTATGCATATATTTATGATCATCACTTTGTATATCTCATATGTTATCATAATATTTATCTATGGCTATCATTTGATAATTCAAATCATTACATATGTTTTGCATATAACTTAATTTATGATATGTCTTGTTTGTCAAACATCTTTACTTAGTTTTATATTATGTTTTACATATGTTTTGTATTCATTTAAAAATGTTTGCATATCAATTTATGTCATGGCAGCATGTTTCATTCAATTAGCTATGACATGTTATTCTAGCTCATGTTGCATTTACCTTAGCTCATTAGCTTTGCATCCATGTTTCCTTAGCTCATTGCATTCATTCATAGCTAACAAGTATGAAATACATAGGTGGAAGCATGCATTTAGCCTTCTACAAGCTCACTTGTTAATATTTGAATGTTTCTTGATTCATATACGTGCATAACAAAGGAACACATCTTATGGAAGCTCAGGGAGACATTGGCAAAGCATGGCAGCTCATAATTAGCTCACAATACCTATGGCAGCTCATAGCACTCAAATGAAAGCTCACATTAACTGGAGGAGCTAGGAAGGAGCTAAACTCACTGGGAACAATTTGGGACCAAGTTGCTGAAAACTGAATTGAAGGTAGCTGAAAGGTAGCTGGAGAGTAGCTAAGAAGTTTACAATACCATAGCTATCTAGCTTGAGTTCATCAAGCTACAACTCACCTAACTAGCTACTTAAACTATAGTCATCCTATGGTCGAGACCACACCTTAGGCTAATATGAAGACCATGTTATCATCCTTGGTCGGACTACACCTAAAGTTGAATGGAGACACCATGTTCTTACCTTGTGATATACAACCATGTTCTTTGCATGTGCAATGCTTAGGCTCCAGATGAAAAGGCATCTCCCTATCCGACAAAGCATTATAATCACTCAAGGAATGGCGTCAAGATGAATAGTTACAATATTATTCAGCCAAAACATTTCCTTCATTCTTTGCACCTAATGTATTTAATTATATTATGTCCTTATGAAAGGAAACTATGTGGCTAAATGTTCATGTATATTTGGTCTTATTTCTTTTCATAAACTATAAATAGGCTTGCCTATTTCATTTTTACTCAACCTTTGTTAACCAAATATACAAGTGAGATTATTTCCGTTTAACTTAGTCCTTTGTGACTTATCGACTTATCAAGTGGCAACACTTGTGGCGTTAACCCCTTTACTAAATCATCTTGATACCTGAGGTTCCTATCTCTTTATAGATAGTAGGTCCAAGTACTATTCAACACCCTTTTTAAAAGCATATTAAGGATAGGTCTTTGCTCTTTAACATTGGTTCTTCTTAGAGTCTTTCTAAAGATACTATTGATAACTCCGTAAAAGGTCGCATTTTGGGACCTTTTCACTTAAGTTATTGAATGTTTAAGAGCTCATTTAGGACCATGTAGATGCGTTTAGAAGCATTTAGTTGCATGTGGTGGAATTCGGTTTGCCGCAACATTTTATTTTTTTAAAGTGGTGCTACCTTATGGGAAATGCTTGTCTGATGATGTGCGGAACTGGAGCAAGGAAAAGAGGAAAGGAAATGATGAGACATCAAGAGATTGCTGAGCGAATGAAATGCCATGTTCGGCTGGCATTTCGAAAACGTGCAAAGTGCGAGAAGATATTTTTAAGCCAACTGTATCCTACTCTTCAAGAAGCTCTGCCCGAGAAATCTACCTCGAAGATCCGCCTGGAGGGATCAGCGCTGCTACAGCCGATCTTGCTGACCGCGCCGCCTGCTCTGCAGATCCTATCTATCCTTGAGCCTCTGCAGTGGGATTATGTCGGGTACTCAGTCGACAACCTAGGCTAGATCACTACTATGCTCTGCCTGATACCCACGTATTTAAGCATGGTTTGGGGTTTCCTAAGAATTTCAACACCAAATCCTAGGGTTAATCTTCCCTTATAATAGGGATGAAGCCACAATAAAGAAGACTTTAGTTCCACCCGGATTTGAGCTTAAAAGTTAGAGAGATAAGGTCTCACTTTTCTCAGTCAATCACTTGTCGTGGTATTTCTCCTTGACAAACCTGAGGAGTGGCGTTCTAAGCGTCCGAGAGGAGCTAGTTCGATGGGGGTAGTTCTTAGTGGCTAAGGGAAGCATCTGGCAGTGCACGTCGAAGGCTTCCTCTCCTCCCCTTAGTTCTTTGTTTTCATATTTTGTCATTGGGTTGTAAGGAACGAATGAAACTTGCTTTGTGCTTGTTTATTTCGAACCCCACTATCAACTAATCCTATTTGGTGGAGTTTGCTTGGATGTTTAAGTTTTTTATTTTAATGAATGGTTGCTTTCTATGCTTTAATCTATTTTTTTTTTATGAAACTTAATGCCTTAAGGTTGTAGGAGCTACAAGAGTAGTCTTTCTTTAGGAGGTTTTTGGGGTTTGAGAGAATACCTTGGCAAATATCCTTAGTATTAGAAAGAAATAGGGAGGAACTATATAAACAAGGGGTTCTAGGTAGTAACTAGGCCTAATCCACCTTAGAGATAAGGTTAGGATTTCATTCGACTAAAAGAAGTTGTGCAAGAACAATAGGTTAGATGTTAATGCTGCCGCAAAAAGGTATTGCCGAGACATATCCTGTTATCTGGACCAATAGGATCACTGCAGGGGTTTACACCAATCAGGTTTGCCAGGGCATCTTTAATTTATCGAGTCTCTTACTAGAGATAGCATAGGGCACCTTAGTAGACTCTGTCGGGCAGGCTAGGCATAGAAGAAATACCATTCGGAGAATAGGCTTAGATTTTCCCAGTGACTCCTATCACTCATTCCCATAGCAGCTTGTCGTGTGAGAAAGCTAAAGTCCTACATTTTAAATCCAGTATTTACATTTTATTTTGCCTTGACATTTCCATTTATTTGCACGCGACACAATTTGATTTGCCATAACATATTCATTTGCTACCACACTACCATCATTCAATTTCCACATCAGTCACTCCATTTTGCCACAACATTCCTGTTTGTATATACCATCACTAACTTTCTTAGGTGACAAAATAAAGTTCCTTGACAAACTTATTTGATTTCCCCAATTCCCTGTGGAGATGATACTCAACTTATCACTGTATTACTTGTTCGATTGTGTATACTTGCACATATATCCGCACTCATTTATAGTACTTATACCGAGTGGACAAGTTTTTGGCGCCATTGCCAGGGAATTGACAACTGGAAGTTAAATTGTTTTGTCATAGCATTTTTATTTTACTTGTTTATATCTCTTTTAGATAGTTTTACCTTTTATTTTCTTCTTTTTCAGGTTTTCTTGGTGTATGACCCAGAATAACCGAACGAGCCATTAGAACTAGTTGAACCTGAGATCTAGAGGCTCTTTAGGAGAAAAGACGTTCTCAACGTGCAAATATGTACCAAATCAGAAATTAAAGCATTGGTAATGAGGATGATCAGAATGCCGAGGCAAATCCATTTGCTGGGAATGCACCCAGACCTCGTGCCATTCGATAACTTAAACCCGATTTTAGACAATTTAAATCCTGGAATTGTGGCACCAGAGATTCAGGTAGCCCACTTTGAGCTCAAACCTATCATGTTCAATATGCTGAACTCCATAGCGCAATTTAGGGGCATGCCAAATGAAGATGCCAAGCAGCATATTCGTAACTTCTTGGAGGTGTGCGATTCCTTTCGCCAACAAGGAGTGCACGAAGATGTTTTGAAGTTAAACCTATTTCCATACTCTTTGCGTGACTGAGAAAGGGCATGGTTGAGTGGCGTTCCAGTGGGTTCAATGGATTCGTGGACTAATGTGCAAAAAATATTTACTGCTGCGGTATAATCCTCCAAACATGAACACCCAACTGAGGAACGACATTGCTTCTTTTGTCAGGTTGATGACGAGTCAATGTATGAATGCTGGGATTGATACAAAGGATTGCTTCGTAAATGCTCAAATCATGGTTTTCAAGATTGGACGCAAGTGGTGATGTTCTACAATGGAGTTAATGCACCCACGAGGATGATGCTAGATGCCTCGGCAAATGGGACATTACTTGACAAATCACCAGCAATGCATTTGACATTCTGGATAGGATTTCCACAAATGATTATTAGTTTCCATCCATAAGGCTTGGAGTTGGGCATAATCACATGGAGCTTTCGAGCTAGATTCTAAGGATTCGGTGTCCGCCCAACTTGCTTCTATTACAAATATACTGAAGAATTTGCAGAGGCTAAGCGAAGTGAAGGCAACCAATTCAACATGTTTATTATGCCATGACAATCACAATCGAGGCAACAATAATCCCTATTCCAACACATATAATCCTGGATGGTCAACATCCAAACTTTTCTTGGGGAAATCAAGGAACCAACAATGCATACCAACCAGCTCGGCAACATAATTTCAATGACTCCTAGGGATTTCAATTGAATATGCCATGGCATAATTAACAAGGGAGGACCATCTAATCAAACACCAGTTCTTTGTAGGCCACAATGCAAGAGTTTATAGTAACAACGAAGACAATGCTGCAAGACCATGCGACCTCCATAAAAAATCAAGGGGCCCTACTTCAGAGCCATAGTTCGTCACTGAGGGCATTGGAGAGTCAGGTTGGTCAAATTACCGTAGCATTATAAGAACATACTAGGACATTTGCTGAGTGACACTGAAATCATGAAAACTCATGGCAAAGAGCATTGCAGTGTGCTAACTCTCCGAAGTGGTTCACAAATTAATGTTGAAGATAAGTTTAGGGGAAGACCGAAGGATGATTCACCCCCTGAGACCGTGCAAGTTGACAAGAAGTGCAGGAAGAAGCACCAGTAGAAGAGGATAAGGATGAGGGTTCATCAAGTAAAGAAACTGAGGGGACAAACAAAAATGCCAAGAAAACTTCTATTCGTACCCTGTTAGTACAGGAAGTCCGACCCCCGCCTCATTTTCCGCAAAGACTGAAGAAGCATAACGAGGATATTCAATTCAGAAAATTTGTTGACATTTTGAGTCAACTTCAAAGCAATGTTCCTTTTCTGGAGGCTATGGAGCAAATGCCTACATATGCTAAATTTCTCAAGGAAATTGTTACCAAGAAGAGCAAAGTGGAACAGTACGAGATAATTGCCACGACAAAAGAATTTTGCCATTCCTTAAGCAAGCTGCCACCGAAGAGACATGATCTAGGCAGTTTTATCATCCCATGTTCGATAGGAGACAAATTTGTTGGGAAGGCAGTATGTGACCTTGGCTCAAGCGTAAACTTAATGCCTAAGTCAATTTTCGTTAAGTTTGGGATAGGAAATGCGAGACCCATATCTGTCATCTTGCAATTAGATGATCATTCACATGTGCGTCGTGAAAGGCGAATTGAAGATGTCATCGTGTAGGTTGACAAATTCATTTTTCCTATTGATTTTCTGATTCTCATCGACTACGAGAGGGGCGAGCTGACCATGCGAGTGGCCGATCAACATGTCACTGAATGTCTTCTGATCTCTCAAGTACATGGATGATCTGAGGAATGCCAGAGCATTTTAGAAGTGGATACAATAATCACGAAAGAAGCAGAGAAATTTTGCCAAGACAATTTCATTCAGATGAGACCTGATAAGGGGCTATTTGAAGACTTGAAAGCTGGAGAGCCTAATGATTTTTCTACCGAGGAACAACAAGCTAGATTCCTCAAAGCTAGCCCACGTACGCACTTTAAACCTTTGAATTTTGAAGAGTTTGTTCTCCCAAGCCCTCATTACAGCATGCTCCTACCCTAGAACTTAAGTATTTGCCACAATATCTTAAATATGCTTATCTGGGTAGTAATGAAACTTTTCCTGTGATTATTTCCTCTCCCCTTACCCCTAACCAAGAATCTAGTTTGTTAAGTGTTTTGTCACAGCATAAGAGAGCGTTAGGATGGACGATAACAGATCGGAAGGGAATAAGTCCAATTATCTCCATGCACAAGATCCTGTTAGAAGAATGCCATGGAAAATCCATAGAGCCACAGCAAAGATTGAACCCAATCATGAAGCAAGTTGTGATGAAAAGATTCTCAAATGGCTTGACGCTAGAGTCATTTACCCTATTTTGGATAGTTCGTGGGTGAGTCCAGTCCAATGCGTGCCAAAGAAGGGAGGCACGATTGTGGTGGCGAGTGAAGATAACGAGTTGTTACCTACACACACAGTCACCGGTGACGAATCTGCATGGACTACTGCAAGCTTAACAAGGCTGCCAAGGATCATTTTCCTTTGTCGTTCATCGATCAAATGCTGGATCGACTTACTGGTTAAGAATTTTATTATTTCTTGGACAGATACTCGGGGTATAATCAAATTGCCATTGCACCAGAGGACCAAGAGAAGACAACATTCACGTGTCCCTATGACACTTATGCTTTTCGAAGAATGCCTTTTGGACTCCGTAATGCCCTAGCAACCTTTCAGCGCTGCATGCAAGCCATATTTTCTGACATGGTTGAGGATTTTCTGGAAATTTCACGGATGATTTTTCTATTTCTGGAGATGACTTTCAAAAATGCCTCGACAATTTGGAGAAGGTACTGAAGCGGTACGAGGAGGACGATCTCGTGCTGAACTGGGAAAAATGCCACTTCATGGTGACTGAGGGCATTGTTCTAGGCCATAAGATTTTTGCAATGGGCATTGAGGTAGACAATGCCAAGATCGAGGTGATCGAGAAGCTACCCCCCCAACTTCTGTCAAGAGCATTCGGAGTTTCCTTGGACATACTGGATTTTATAGACGATTCATCAAGGACTTCTCCATAATATCCAAGCGCTTATGCACCTTGCTGCAACAGAACTAGTTGTTCGTGTTCGATTAGAAATGCCATGGTTCAAAGAGCTGAAGCAAAGACTTATCTCTGCATTGATCGTGGTTCCCCCAGACTAGACGACACCGTTCGAATTACTGTGTGATGCAAGCGATTTTGCTATAGAAGCTGTGCTTGGACAACGTAGAGGTAAATTTTTTCATGTTATATATTATGCTAGTCGTACCTTGAATGAGGCACAATTAAACTATACCACCACTGAGAAATAATTATTTTTCGTGTTATTTTCATTTGACAAGTTTAGGCCATACTAGATAGGCACCAAAGTCATAGTTCACACCGATCACTCAGCTATAAAATACATAGTGAATAAGAAAGATGCAAAGCCTAGACTTATTAGATGGATATTGGTACTGCAAGAGTTTGACTTAGAGGTCATTGATAGGAAAAGTACTGAGAACCAAGTTGCAGATCATTTATCTAGGCTAGAAAACATTTCTTAATGCCATGACATTTTTGATATTAAAGAAGAATTCCCTGACGAGAAAATTTTATATGCCACGGCAATTCCGTGGTACACTGACCTTGTTAATTTTATTGTTAGTGGTGTTTTTCCTTATGAATTGAACAGCCAGGGCAAAAAAAGTTTCTGCATGATGCCAAGTTCTATTTTTGGGACGAGCCATACTTATTCAAGCAATGTACCAATCAAATGATTCGACGGTGTGTCCCCAAAGAAGAACAACGCGATATCTTACACTATTGCCACACAACACCTTGTGGAGGACATTTTGGAGGTACGAGGACTGCTGCAAAGGTCCTCCAATCATGCTTCTATTGGACATCACTGTTTAAGGATGCCCATGAATTTCGCAAAGCGTGCGACAGATGCTAGCGCACTGGAAACATTTCTTGACGACACGAAATGCCGCTGTAAAATATTTTGGAGATAGAGCTTTTTGATGTTTGGGGCATTGATTTCATGGGACCGTTTCCATCTTCGGTTGGAGATTTATATATCTTGCTTGCAGTAGACTATGTATCTAAGTGTGTTAAAGCGATTGCCACACCGAGGAATGACTCAAAGACGATGCTTAAGTTTCTTCACAAAAACATCTTCACTCGATTTGGAGTACCACGGGCCATTATCAGCGACGAAGGCACCCACTTTGATAACAAGCTAATTGCCAAGGCATTACAGAAATACAGAGTACGACATAAAATTGCCACAGCATAACACCCACAAACTAATGGGCAAGCTGAAGTGTCCAACCGTGAGATCAAGCAAATTTTAGAGAAGGTGGTGAACCCTCAAAGGAAAGACTAGTCCCCAAACTCTATGAAACACTTTGGGCCTAAAGAAGGACATTCAAAACACCTATGGGAATATCGCCCTTCAAGATGGTATATGGAAAAGCCTGCCACCTACCAGTTGAGCTAGAACACAAGGCATACTGGGAGATAAAAAAGCTAAACTTCAACGTGCAAATCGCTGGGGAGAAACGATTGCTCAATCTGAACGAAATGGAAGAGTTTCGAGTGCAAGCATATGAAAATGCCAATCTCTACAAGGAAAATACCAAGAAGTGGAACGAAAAAATGTGATTGCCACGACATTTTCATGTGGGCTAGAAAGTACAGCTGTTTAACTCTAGGCTCAAACTCTTCTCGGGCAAACTGAAGTCACGGTGGTCGGGACCATTCGAAGTCCACCATGTTTACCCGTAAGGCGTTGTTGATATCAAGAACATGGATGAGTCCATCTTTAAGGTCAATGGCCAGCGCCTGAAGGCTTACCAGGGAGTCCTACCATTGCGTGACAAGTCGACGCTTCTCTTGCATGACGTCGATACTGGCCCAACATTTTAAGGATACCGAGACATTTTCAATTTACTCATGTGCATAACTAATTTTTACTTTGTCGTTATTTTAGTCTTTCTTTTTTTAATTAATTGCTTTTATTTTATTTATGTTGCAAGGGATATTCCACATGGCTACCACGTGAGGTGTGTGGTGGAAGCTTGTGAAAATTTGGGCGGCAAACTTGAATAGTAAAATGAGGGAAACTTTTTTAATTTTCACTCTTACTTAGTATTAAATATTTTTACTCTTTCTTTTTGTTTTCTTCCCCCCTAGACCCCACCTTCCTATTTAATATTCCCCCCCCCCAAATCTTTCTTTTGTTTATATCTTCTTTTCACAAGCTCCACGCTTTCCACCACTTTCCTTACTTTGTGTTTTCATCATGGCACGATCCCGACCATCTTCTTCTGCACCACCATGTTTTATGGATGATGACGCCCGAGACTGGTTCCAAACCATAAAAAAACCGATGGGTCTCTTTTAAGTTGGGGTTTATCTTCTTCGAGGATGAGAATGCTTCCTTAGGAAGTGAGGTGCTCGACGTGGTTAACAAGCATAAGTGGAAAACATTTGCCAAGCATCCCGCCACTGTCAACGCATCGATAGTGAATGAGTTTTACTCAAACTAGCTGAGCCAAACCAACATGCCGTCGTAGTTTGTGGTATTTCTATTCGATTTACTCCTACTGCTATTAATCGTTACTTTAAATTGCAGGCTGTGGAAGACCTCCATACCACCTTCGCGAAAGACGCAGACAACAAAACATACCAAGGCATTTTAGAAGACCTCTGTCTTCCCGACACCCAATGGAACTTCCAGCAACTGAGTCGTAGGACCATGGACCGGGAGAAGCTGCTCCCGCAAGTGAAGTTGTGGAACCATTTTATGAAGAACAAGCTTCTGCCCACTTCCCAAAAAACCACCGTGTCTTACCAGTGGATGCTTTTACTGCACTTAATCATATTCGGGCGCTCCATTAACATAGGGAAAATCATTATAGAGCAAGCCCATTTATGCCTAAAGCGACCTACAAGTTCCTTGGTATTTCCGAATCTCATCACTGCCTTATGTCGTAAAAAGAAGGTTCCTGAAGAACAGTTTGACGAGATTTTACCGGGTATTGCTGGAATTACCAAGGCAAAAATCCCTATGTTGTTTGGTTTGAAAGAAGCAAAAGGAAAAGAAAATGAGGCGACCACTTCTCGTGTTTCACCATCTTCACATGCCATGGAAAACTCAGATGCCTTGGAGCAAGAAATCCAGCACACGCAAGAGTAAGTCGGGCAGCTGTCCGATAAACTGATGACATATTTTGCCTACGTTAAGCGCCGTGATGAGTTTTTCACCAACGCCTTCTTAGAGTTTCTCCCGAATATGAACTTCACCATCCCAGACTTCCCTGAAACACGTAGTACCACCAAATGAGGATCCGAGGCATCTACAGAAGTACCTCATCCTGCCACTGCTGACGCTCATCAATCACCCAATACAGAAAGTCCTCAGCCCACTGAAGCAGAAGAGCCCGCTGAAGCAGAAGAGCCCGCTGAAGCAGAAGAACCCGCTAACCCTGATTCCATCCATACTATGTCGCCCAATGTAGATCGAGAAGCCAACCTCCAACTCTCTCATCACCCAGAATCCCCATAATTTGTTGAACCTATGGAGACAGAACATCTTAATATGCCGCAACCTGCCGCGCCAATGGAAGAAGAGCACCCCGAAGTGCCGCAGCCCACCGAGTCAACAGAGGAGTCCAATCCGAGATGCCACGACAAGATCCCTTGCTTAGGAGCAGACGTCGCCTGAAGAAGGTATCTAAGCAGGAGGAACCCTAACTCTCAACCATCCCAGAAGGTCCCAGTACTCATCCGGCTACACTCGCTTCTGACTCTGAACACTCCATCCCCGCCAAACTGAGAAAGCGCACTCGGCGCACGATTGCTGCACCACCACCCGCCTAGAGCCAAGGTACCTTCCACTGCATTGCATTCATAGCATGTAGTTTCATTTTCCTTAGTCTTCATAAGCATTGAGGATAATGATTCTCTCAAGTTTGGGGGAAGTAGGGTTGTCGCATCATTGCATGATAGTATCAGTAAAATAAATATGCCATGACATTAGTAAATGTTTGAATAGTTTTCTGGAATTAGTTAAGGATGTCCGATGATGATGAATCTTGATAGCTAGGATAGAATGTACATGAGTGGTTGAAGATGATAGAACCAACTCTAGGACTTACTTCTTTGAAATCCTTGAATACACGATTGTATGTTTTCCATGCTTGAGAAACTTAGAATTTTTTTATAAGAGAATTCTTAAAATGTCATGGAATAAAATTTTGAATGATGAAAAACCCACGTAAAAAAATGAAAATGATGAAAAAAATTGAAAAAATGAAATGAATGAAGTTATGAATAAATGCCTCGATATATCTGTAGAGGGACACTCCGCTATGCCATGGCATATGAGGGAATGAAAGATGTCACGGGATGACTCTACCTGACTAGCTCAGGGGTGGAAGGTATGCTCCCTTTCACCTAGAGTGTGGGATGGTAGAGTGACGAGCTGACTCTCTTTGTAGCAGAGTTAATAAAAAGAAAAGAAACTGAAGTGGGAGTGAATTTTTTTTAAATGTCATGGCAAATTAAGAAAGCTTGCGTAGAAATTTTTTAAGTTTGTTAAGCATGAGTTAGATACAAACACGCACACACCCACACAAAGAATCTTGTTCTAGGGGGCAGTACTTGAATTCTTAAACCTTGTATAGCATGTTGAAGCCATATGTGCTGAGGGCTGAAATTTTATCCCATAAACTATTATGCTTCTGAACTTGTCATAGTATTTTTGTTTTGCTTATTACTATCCATTTCTTGAGGACAAGCAATAGTTTAAGTTTGGGGGTGTGATAACTCCATAAAAGGTCGCATTTTGGGACATTTTCACTTAAGTTATTGAATGTTTAAGAGCTCATTTAGGACCATGTAGATGCATTTAGAAGCATTTAGTTACATGTGGTGGAATTCAGTTTGCAGCGACATTTTATTTTTTTAAAGCGGTGCTGCCTTATGGGAAAGGTGTTTGTCTGATGATGTGCAGGAACTAAGAGCAAAGAAAAGAGGAAAGGAAATGCTGAGACATTAGGAGATTTCTGAGCAGAATGAAAATAACAAGTTCGGCTGGCATTTTGAAAAATGTGCAAAGTGCGAGAAGATATTTTTAAGCCAATTGTATCCTACTCTTCAAGAAGCTCTGCCCGAGAAATCTACCTCGAAGATCTGCCTGGAGGGATCGGCGCTGCTACAGTCGATATTGCTGACTGCGTCGCCTGCTCTGCAGATCCTATCTGTCCTTGAGCCTATACAGCGGGATTATGATGGGTACTCAGTCGACAACCCAGGCTGGATCACTGCTATGCTCTGCCCAATACCCATGTGATTTAAGCATAGGTTGGGGTTTCCTAGGAATTTCAACACAAAGTCTTAGGGTTAACCTTCCCAATAAATAGAGGATGAAGCCACAATAAAGAAGACTTTAGTTCCACCTGGATTTGAGCTAAAAAAGTTAGAGAGAGAAGGTCTCACTTTTCTCAGTTAATCCTACTTGCCGTGCCATTTCTCCTTGACAAGCTTGAGGGAGTGGCGTTCTAAGCGCCCGAGAGGTGCTAGTTCGCTGGGGGTAGTTCTTGGTGGCCGAGGGAAGCATCTGGCAGTGCACGTCGAAGGCTTTCTCTCCTCCCCTTAGTTCTTTGCTTTCGTATTTTGTCATTGGGTTGTAAGGAACGAATGAAACTTGCTTTGTGCTTGTTTATTTCGAACCCCACCATCAACTAATCCTATTTGGTGGGAGGTCGCTTGGATGTTTAAGATTTTATTTCAATGAATGGTTGCTTTTAATATGTTTTGTTTATGAAACTTAATGCCTTAAGGTTGTAGAGCTATGCGAGTAGCCTTTTTTTAGGTGGTTTTTAGGGTTTGAGAGAATACATTGGCAAATTATCCTTAGTATTCGAGAGAAACTAGGGAGGAACTACATAAACAAGAGGTTCTAGGTAGTAACTAGGCCTAATCCACCTTAGAGATAAGGTTAGGATTTCATTCGACTAAAAGGAGTTATGCAAGAACGATAGGTTAGATGTTAATGCTGCCGCTAAAAGGTATTGCCAAGACATATCCTATTATCTGGACCAATAGGATCACTGCAGGGGTTTACGCCAATCAATTTTGCCAGGGCATCTTTAATCTGTCGAGCCCCTTACTAAAGATAGCATAGGCACCTTAGTAACTCTGTCGGACAGGCTAGGCATAGAAGAAATACAATTCGAATAAATAGGCTTAGATTTTCCCAGTGACTCTTATCACTCATTCCCACAGCCGCTTGTCGTGTGAGAAAGCTAAAGTCTTACATTTTAAATCCAGTATTTACATTTTATTTTGCCTTGACATTTCCATTTATTTGCCCGCATAAAAATTTGATTTGCCACAACATATCCATTTGCTACCACACTACCATCATTCGATTTCCACATCAGTCCTTCCATTTTGCCACAACATTCCCATTTGTATATACCATCAGTAACTTTACTTAGGTGACAAAGTAAAGTGCCTTGACAAACTTATTTGATTTCCCCAATTCCCTGTGGAGACGATACTCAACTTATCACTGTATTACTTGTTCGATTGTGTATACTTGCACATATATCCGCACTCATTTAGAGTACTCATACCAAGCAGACAACTATCTTTATCATTTATCCATTCTTTTCCACATCAGTCCTTCCATTTTGCCACAAAATTCCCATTTGTATACCATCAGTAACTTTACTTAGTGACAAAGTAAAGTGCCTTGACAAACTTATTTGATTTCCCCAATTCCCTGTGGAGACGATACTCAACTTATCACTGTATTACTTGTTCGATTGTGTATACTTGCACATATATCCGCACTCATTTAGAGTACTCATACCAAGCAGACAACTATCTTTATCATTTATCCATTCTTCTATAGCCCATCACCATCCCAAAAATACTTAACCATTATTCCCTCTTATCTTATTTCTAGCTCACCCAATTACCTTTACATTTATTACCTTTAACCATTCTTTTTGTAGTCTTCACTTGTTGAAGGTTCTTGCTTCCTTCCTAGGTCCTACAATCAAGTTGTCGCTGTTCTCTAAGTCCTTAGAGGCGTGCCCCAACCTATTATTATGCGGTTATCAGAGCATTGGTGGAAGAAGCTACAACAACGATAATAACAAGTGAATCCCTTACAAAAAAAAGAAAAGAAAAGAAAAGAAAAAAAGTGGAGTGATAGCAAAAAGAAAACCAACAAAAAAAGTCTCCAAATCATTCAAGAACTTCCAAAAGAAAAATACAAAAGTAAGTGCACTACAAGACAATGGTGAACAAGTATTCTACTTCATCTTCATCATCATAATTCAAGTTGTCATTTGAAGAATTTAATTATGGTGATTTAGAGGGTTGTAAGTACATCAACAGTAAGTAGCCCATTTTTTATTTTCTTTATATTTCTAAGCCACCCTTTCTATTATTATTTTGGTTTCCATACCTAACATTTCTTTCAACCTACGCACACAAAGTGACTCTACTTAAACAAGTTTTGAATAAGTCATTCAAAGAACTTTGCAAAAAGAGAATTGAGTGAAAAAAGGCTTGAGTGAAGTGAGAGCAAAAGAGGACGTGCAAAACCCATCAAGTCCTAGAGTGAAAACACGAGTAATTATGTGGCATTTCAAAGTTTTCTTTGGAGTGTTCATAGTGAGGCTTTGTGAGAGCATTCTGGTAAGGTCCTTTTACACATTTTTTTCTTTCTTTACTACTAATCATGTCTCAACATTCCAATGATGAAAGGCAAGGAGGTGTCCCGAATCTTCATGTTCAAGAACCATGCGTAATATGTTAAGATTGTTAAGGATTGAACTTGAACCAATCCATGAACGGATTTTTAGAATTGAAGAGTCATGAGGAAACATTCTAAATGTAGCACCTAGGAGACAACCACAAGTAAGGCATGATATTAAAGAACAAGAACATAAGGACGATGAAGAACAAGTTTCACAAGTATCTCGAAGAAACCATAGAGTACGCCCTATGAATGATGACAATCTCAACAACATTCGTGCTATCATTCCTCTATTCCAAGGAAAGACTAATGTGGAAGCATATCTAGATTGGGAAACAAAGGTAGAACATGTTTTTGGTTGTTACAATTACACTGAACAAAAGAAAGTCAAGATGACAACAATGGAGTTTGTTAACTATGCCTTGATTTGGTTGGATCAATTGGTTAACTCAAAAAAATATAAATGGAGAACGCCCTATCAACAATTGGAATGAAATAAAAGAAATTCTTCGCAAGAGGTTCGTACCTATTCATTATCACTGTGACTGTTCCATAAGTTACAAAACCTTAAGTAGGGGAATTGAAGTGTTGAAGACTATTACAAAGAGATGGAGATTACTATGATTAGAGCCAACATTGATGAAGATTGAGATGCTACCATAGCGAGATCTCTATCAGGTTTGAATCCATACATTGCCAACCTTGTTGAATTACAATACTATGTTGACATTGATGAAATGGTACAGTTAAATGAAAATTGAGAGGTAACTACAAACAAAAGTGGAAACACTTCAACTTCAAGATGTAGTCAATGAAGCAATTCAAAGAAACCATCTCCATTCCCAGCCAAATAAAGCAATGAAGCATTGAATACTAAGTCATTCAATGTGGAGAACAACAAGAATAAGCAAGTTTTGAATTAATAAAGAACCAGAGACATTAAGTGTTTCAAATACTTGGGAATGGGTCATGTTGCTAATCAATGCCCCAATAGAAATGATGTGTTACTCCTGGATAATGGAGAGGTTACTTCTGATCATGAAGATAATGAGGCTAAAGATGGAAGAGAAGAAATCATTGAAGAGGACAATGAAGAAATTGAAGCTGAAGAGCTATTGGTGATCAAAAGAACACTAATTGTTCAACTGGCTAAAGACGAGCATCATAGTGAAAACATTTTCCATACCCGTTGCAAGGTACATGATAAAGTTTTTTTATGATAATTGACAGTGGTAGTTGTACCAATGTAACAAGCACTATCATAGTGGATAAGTTGGGGTTGAAGACATTGAAGCATCCAAATATGTACAAATTGTAGTGGCTCAATGAAGGTGGAAAATTGAATGTGGAAAAGCAAGTTCTTATTCCATTTTCTATTGGAAACTATAAGAATGATGTACTATGCGATGTTGTTCCTATACACGTTAGTCACATCCTGCTTGGATGACCATGACAATATGATCAAAGAACTGTCCATGATTACTACATAAATCAATACACATTCAAGCACGGAGGAAAGAATATTACTTTGACACCATTGAAGCCAAAATAAGTGCAAAATGACCAATTACACATGAAGAAAAACGTTTAATCATTGAAAAAGAAGTATGTGACTATTGGTGATGATTCCGTAAGGATAAATATTTTCACCAAGCAAAGAGACACAATGTTATGAAGAGATGCATACCTTGAATCAAGAGACACATCTTTCCCCCCCAAAGGAAACGATGATTCAAATCAACATTGAAAGGCATTCCAAGAGGTATGCAATTTTTCAACTCAAAAGATATTTCTGTCATCTTTTCAGGGATTAAAGGGTGAAGGTTGTCTTTAAAAGAGGTGATTCTTGAAGAGAATTCTTCTAAAAAGGTACTTGTTGGTAATAATCATTCCAAAGAAATGCTTTCAATGGAAAGTTCTTCCTATTCTTTCAAAGGGATCCAACTTTCAAAGGACAAAGGTTCAAGTTGTGAGAAAGGTAAACAAGTGATTGAATTTGATGAATCTATTTGGAGGACATCACACACCCCTATATTAACAGTGGACTTCGATTTGAGGAAAATCTCTTCAAAAAAAGGGGGTGATGCACGCATGACCAAGCACCTATTCATCATCTTCATACTTTCATTCATTCCAATGATGGAAGTCCAGGAGTATTTCTTACTTCATTACATCATTACTTTAATTATATCATTCATTCAAAATTTTATCATTTATGCATATCTATGATCATCACTTTGTTATATATGTCATATGTTATCTTAATATGTTTATATATGGATATCATTTGATAGTTCATGTCATTACATATGTTTTACATATAACTTAATATTTATGATATGTTTGTTTGTCACATATCTTTACTTAGTTTTATATTATGTTTTGCGTATGTTTTGTACTCATTTAATATGTTTGCATATCATTTATATGTCATGGAAGCATGTTTCACTCATTCATTAGCTCATGACATGTTATTCTAGCTCATGTTACATTTACCTTAGCTCATTAGCTTTGCATCCATGTTTCCTTAGCTCGTTCTATTCAATCATAGCTCACAAGTATGAATACATAGGTGACAGCATGCATTTAGCCTTTTACAAGCCCACTTGGTTAATGTTTGAATGTTTTCTTGATTCATATAGGTGCATCACAAAGAAACATATCTTATGGCAGCTCAGGAGACATTTGGAAAAGCATGTCAAGTCATAATTAGCTCACAATACCTATGGAACTCATGGCACTCAAATGGAAGCTCACATTAGCTGGAGCAAGCAAGGAGCTAAATTTAGCTGGGGAAGCACTTTGGACTGAGTTGCTGAAAAGTGGACTGAAGGTAGCTGGAGAGTTGATGATAAGCTTACAAGACCATATCTATCTAGATTGAGTTCATCAAGTTACAACTCACCTAACTAGATATTTAAACTACTCCTAGAAATCCTATGGTCGTGACCACACCTTAGGCTAACTTGAAAACCATGTTATCATCTCATGGCCGAGACTACACCTAAGGTTCAATGGAGACACCATGTGCTTACCCTGTGACATAACAACCATGTTTTTTGCATGTGGAATGCCTAGGCACCAAGATGAAAAGGTATCTCCCTATTCAGCCAAGCATTATAACAACCCAAGGAATGACGCCAAGATGAGGAGTTGCAAGTATTATTCAGCGAAGACACATTCCTTCACCATTTGGTCGAAACATCATCATTCTTTGCACCTAGTGTATTTAATTAAATTATGTTTTTATGAAAGGAAACTAGTGTGGTCGAATGCTCATGTATCTATTGGCCTTATTTCTTTTCATAAACTATAAATAGGCTTGCCTATTTCATTTGTAGTCAACCTTTGTTCATCAAATATACAAGTGAGATTATTTCTTTTTAACTTAGTCCTTTCTAATTTAATCGACTTATTAAGTGGCTACACTTATGGCGTCAATCCCTTCACTAAATCATCTTGATACTTGAAGTCCCATCTCTTTATAAATAATGGGTCCAAGTCCTATTTACCACCCCTTTTGAAAGCATATTAAGGACATGTCTTTGCTCTTTAGCATTGGTTCTTCTTAGAGTCTTTCTAAAGATACTATCTTCACCATTTATCCATTCTTTTTATATCCCATCACCATCCCAAAAATACTTCACCATTCTTCCGCTTATCTTATCTTATTTCTAGCCCACCCAATTACCTTTACATGTACTACCTTTAACCATTCTTTTTGTAGCCTTCACTTGTTGCAGGTGCTTGCTTCCTTCCTAGGTCCTACAATCAAGTTGTCACCGTTCTCAAAGTCCTTGAAGGCGTGCCTCAACCTATATCATGAGATTCCATGGTTTATCAATCCAATTTAGCCAAGCCCAGCCGACTTTCCTCTACAAGCACACCCAAAACCGTTTTAATGGCTAGAATCTCAGCATAATCTGAATAGGAAACTCGAGCGGGTCTTGAAAATAACTCTTATTGCACCGAGCTTATTTGAAGGAACCCACCACAACCTACAATCCCCTCCTTAGTCGTACCATCCCCGCTAAATATAATAGGAGCATAAGTCAAAGGAACAATTCATCAACATTAACCGATAGATTTTAGGGTCTTCTGTGCCTCTTTAGTTAATCGCAATCACCTATTTGTAAGGTCCAAATCGTATAATGATCTATCTGAAAGTTCCGACGATTCCAAAAGGGTCTTCTTTAACTCATGTTTTTTTTTTGAATGCCTGATCTCTCTTCCTCCGATCAACAACTGACAACACTTTGTCTTGAAATTTCAAAAGGGAACTGTATTTACTTTCTTTTTTATTTTTCACCACTGGAATTAACTTTGGAAAGAAAGCCAAGCCATCTCCTCTTCACTATAACCCCACGATTAACATTTTCAATTGGGTCATAGATGTCACTTCCTTTGAGTCGTGCATTGAACTTATCATCAAACCCTTCAGCCCACGATGGTTCACTTAGCCCTTGATGTTACCATATTTGTATCCTCAATACATGTATCGTCCTTGTTACCCTTTGTTCCTCTATTCCTCTTATCTACATCCATCCAACACCATTTTAATTTAACTTTTCTTGACTCATTGCCACCACCTTAGCCCAACATCCTTTTACATTCTTCATTGACACATGTAGTTCCTTACTCTGATCAATAGATACTTGCTTACATCTAGCCTACATCTAGCATGCTTTCTAAATCATCTAACTCTCCAGAATGATTACCCACCTCTTTTTCTTTAATAATACTCACGCCAAGATCATTCCCTAGACATATCTCATTAAATGAATTGTCCTCCTCCACCTACACTTCCCTTCCTCCATCACTTTCCAACTGCGTAGCCGGCATCGATATTTTAGTTTGCTTCCGGTGATGAATCTGATATAACTTCATCTGCATTAGGGACGGACGCATGATATTATGTAGTTAGAGAGGGTGAATCTATAAAATTTTAAATGATAGAAAAACTTATAAAATTTTAGAGGAAAATTGAACAAAAAATATAAATAAATATCTAAAATATATAGGAATTTAAAACCTTTAAGGCGACGAACGCCCCCTCTAGGTACATCTAGATTCCCATGTTTCTCCTTGTCCCCCTTTGAATTCAATTTTTCAGTCAACCCCTTATGTTCCATCGAGCTATTGGAGAATCTCATTCCACGACTCTAACTTCATAATTGATGTTTCCTATATTAACCTCCACCACGAGTTAACAATCGGTTAACAAGCATCGGATCAGGTTCCGGTATTATTGAATTAGTCTTTTAAATTGTACTGAAATTTGTTTAACATAACCATGTAGGTAATAAAAATATGGATGATGTTGTTACCCTCATCGCACGGATGAACCCCATTAAACTAATTTAAAAATATTAAAATGTACTAAATGTATAATTATAAATTAGTTAAAAATCAAAATGTAATTTTATTAAAATACAATATTTATAAAAGATTAGTTTTTAGGTTAAACTATACCATTGACCATCTAACTATTTACCCCTTTTACTTCAACCATTGATTTTTCAATTTTTTCAATCGAGTCACCTATATATTTAAATCTTGTCGATTGAGCCACCTGTAGAGCTGGGTATATGGGCTAAGGCCCGCGGGTTACCCGTTTAACTAGCGACCCGTGCGGGCTTCGGGCCTCAAAAATTGAAGATCGTTTAAATTGCGGGCTTTTTATCCCGGACCATTAAATCCGCGAGTTTAAATGGTATAATCGCGGGCTACCCGCTAAAGCCCGCTTAATTTAAAATTTATAAAATTTTAGAGAAAATAAACTTAAAGAATTTTATAGAAAAGGAAAATAAATTACCTATAAATATGATGTTACTTATAACTATTGTAGTTCTTAAATTTATTAGGGTGTTTGTCATAATTCTACCGCTGTTTGATATTTTTTTTTTCATTTAAATATGCATCATTAATGTATCAAATTATTCTTCATTTTAAAAAATAAAAATTAAAAAATTTATATAGTATTTTAGTCTTATTATAGCCTTGAATAATCGTATTTTATAAAAGTATAATGTGGTTATTGTTTTATTTGTTTTTCAATTTGGTGATATAAGTGAATATTGTTTTTTTAATTTGAGTTTAAGTAATATATCATTATATATATATATATATATATATATATATATATATATATATATATATATATAATATATATATATATATATTGATTAAAAAAATTATTTTACAATCATTTCTGGCTATTTAAATAAAATTTAAATATTATTTATTATTTTGACAGTGCTACCTTCTTTTTCAAGTTGCTCGATCATTTTTAAAGGTGTAGTAAGTTAAAACATTATTTTTTATTGCATTTAAAGCATTTAAAATTATTTTTATTAAACGGGCCGCGGGTAAGCCCGTTTAGCCCGCGGGTTAAATGGGCAGGCCGCAGGCCTTAAAATTCAAAACCGTATGAATGCGAGCATTTTAAACTGCTCCGTTTAAGCCCGCACTGTCAAAACCCGCGGGATAAACGGGCGGGTAGCCCGTATACCCACCTCTAGCCACCTGTCGTTAAATATTAACGGAGGAGATGATGTGGTGGTTAATAAAATTTGTATAATTATACATTTTTCCTCATTACTTACACATTCTATTAATTTGGTCTTAAATTTTATTTAATTCAATAAATTTAATCCTCAATCGGATTGTGACATGTGTCACTATATGATTGGATTTTTTAATATTTTTATTTAATAAATTTCCATCCAATCAAATGGTGTCGTGTGTCATTAATTGAATGAATGAAAAATAAATTAAATCAATAACCGCTGCTGGTGGAGTTTAAACTTGGGAGCAAGCAAAAAAACTAAGCTAGACCACTAAATTTGTTTAATATACATAACATAATCTATATAATTTATAATATAGTTAATGTTAATAAATGACCTTATAAGGACTCAAACATGAAATAATTGAATAGTATGAAAATATAAAATATATAACAAATATTATAATTGATTAATAAATGAATATGTTTTATTTATATTTTAAATCACATTTAATGCAAAAATTAAAATAAAAGTGAATTTAATATGTTATAATTGAAATGTATCATTTTACATATTTTAAATTAATAATTTGTCTTCATTATTCAAATTTTATTGAATTGAACTGAAATGTACCATATCTTATATTTTAAAATATTATAATGTCGATTGGATTCTAATCTTATTTAACAACTCAATATTAAAATAGACTAATTCAATAAGTTTCAACTAAAATTTTCTTCAATTGTATAATGAATAAATAATAAAATATAAAATTCTTACTCTAACCAGGATATAAACAAGTCAATGCATAAGTTAAAATGCTTACAACGATAAGCCTCCAGCTATCAAGAAAATTCAAGTCAACGAAGCTCTTCGTTCTATTAATTTTTTTATTGTTTCAATAAAATGATTTAAAATATAAATAAAATACATGCCCATATTAATTAGTTATAATATTTGTGGGTATATATATATATCATATTTTGTATTGTTCAATTATTTCATTTTGGAGTTCTTATTAGGTTATTTTCTTTTTTTATTGCCATTAACTATATATATTATGTCGTGATAGGTTACTCAAATGAATGGTTCAACCCAGTTGTTGTGGCGTTTGCTTCCCCTCCTCACGTCTTGGGTTCCAACCAGAGATTCAAATCGCAGTCGCGTTTTCGTCGAGTCGTGTTTACTGCCATTGCAGGCATAGCAGGTTCTATTGCGGTGATTGCAGGTTTCACGGTCATATAATAACATTTGTGGAGGGCACCACTACCACTATATCGCGGGTGCTATCGTCGTTTCGGACCGGTATTTAAATCCTTGGTTCCAACCCCACTAGCAACTATTATTGATTTAATTTATTTTCTATTCATTCAATTGGTGACATGTGGCACTATTTGATTCGATAATCCCTAACTTCTAATTTTATTCGATTGATTTATTTTCTGCTATTTACAGTTTGGTCCTTTAATTTTTTGTTATTTTATTTTTTTCTTTCGATTATCAATATCTAAATTTCAGTCCTTTAAATTCTAGCTTTTAATTTCTTAGTTTAAGCTTTTATTTATGTTTTCTTTTATTTTGGTCCTTTATTTGATGAATTTAATTTCAACTTTGCATTTTAATTTATTTCAATTTAGTCCTTTTACATTTGTTAATTGCTTTTAATTTTGTCTTTATTTTCAATTTCTTTAAATTTAGTCCTATAACTTTAGATTTTGAGTTCACCTTTAGATTTAAAATTTATACTATTTTGGTCCTAATTCTAGATTATTTGATTCATCACTTAGTCTTTTAATTTAGGTGAATTTTAAATTCGATCTTTGCTTTTACTTGAGGTTCTAATTTAATTATTCGAATAAGTAATTGGTTAAAACTGACTAGGTTAATAATTAGACCCTCCAATTTAAGCTTAATTTCAAATTTAGTCCTTTTAATTTAATAGAATTCTTAATTTGGTTCTCACTTTTGCTCGAGGTTCCATTTTAATCATTTGAATCACATAATTGATAAAAATTAATAGGTTAATATTTAGAACCTTGATTTTAGGTTTAATTTCATAACTAATCCTTAAATTTAGGAGAATTTTTTATTTGGTCATCATTTTTGCTCGAGGTTCCATTTTAATTATTCGATTCAATAATTGGTTAAAATTGATTTGGATTAATATTAGATCTTACATTTTCAGGTTTAATCCCCTAGGTTCTTTAAATTTCACAATTTGACACTTTAAGTTAGAGGAAAACCTTAATTCATTTAGTATAATTAGGTTCCATAAACGATTGTTTACTTGCATTTTGTTTTTAAGACAAGGCAATGTTCATTTATTAAGGGGTTAGTAGTGTATCTCCTGCTTTTGCCCGGGGTGACCGCCATTGATTCCCGAAGTAAATCAATATCCTTTTCAAAATCCTACATCATGATTTCTAAATTATTATGGCAACGTTAATTTATTGAGGTTGATAACGAAGCTTTCGATTTTGCTTGGGGGTGGTCGTTTTTGATCTTGGTAAATCAACATCCTTTTCAAAATTTGCATACATAGTGATTTTTAAATTAAATAAAATTTCAAAGTCAAAATTTCCAATTTTAAAATATAGGGTAATCAACTAGGTACCAATTTTGGCCGCTGTGGGGGATGCTAATTCTTCCCAATGAGTAACTAACACCCGAGCTTGATTTTTGATTTTGCAGACCAAATTTAGTATTTTTGATAAATTAATTTTTTTTATTAAACTTACCTAATTTTGGACGTTCCAATCTCACCTTAAAATGATTGGTGGTGACTCATATCTTTTCATAAAAACCTTTTATTTTTCGAAAACATCGGATCGGTCTTCTCGCCGAAAATTGGTCACGACAGTTCACTTGAGAGAAGAGCAAGTTACAAGGATTGTGCCTTGTAGACTGTAACCGACAAGATTCCCATAGTAAAATCTATTTCAGTGATTGAAATAAATTGAGGCGAAGAAAATCTGGAGGCTATCTCTCATCATAATTATTTTCAATCATCTACTTTTCTTATTTATTTTAATTTATTTTATAAACCCGCTTTATCTTACTTTTGCAGTTTTCTTGGATCAAGACCAATTCAAACCGATATTGGAAATTTATAAATCCTTGTGGATCGACCCTTTCTTCTCTATACTACGTTTTTAACTTATTTATTTAAGAGAAGGCTTTATTTATTTGATAATGACAATGCTTGTCAAATTGGCGTCGTTACCGGAGACTTTGGAAAATTAGTGATATTGTTTGTTTTGATTTATGACCAGGAAGAATCCGGGTGAACTAGTTGAATTTGAACCTGAGATCGAAGCATATGCCCGAAGACTTAATGCACGAACTCGTTGGGAGAAGAGAATTCGATGGAAACAAGAACCCATACCTGATACAACCTCTGACACTGACATGACCTCTGACGCATACTCTGAGTTCGAAGATAATTAACCAATCCCTATGGCTTATCCGACTATCCGTGAATTAGTCGTGGCACCTGAGAAAAAACGACCATTATTCATTGCATTCCCGAGTGGAAAAACACCATTCAAACTAAAGATAGGCTTGATCCATCTTCTACCTACTTTCCGTGGATTACCGAGTGAAAATCCTCACAAATACCTTATCGAATTTCATATGGTTTTCTCTAGCATGAAACCACAGGAAGTGTCTGAGGATTAGATTAAACATTATGATTTTCCTTTTCCTTGGTCGATTTGGCTAAGGATTGTCTATTTTACTTACCACCTAATTCTGTTGATACTTGGGATGATATGAGTCAGCTTTTCTTTGACATTTCTTTCCTGTGGAGAAAGTGAGTGTATTAAGGCAAAGCATCTTAGGAATCTGAAAAGGATGGAGAATCGTTATACGACTATTGGAAATGATTCAAGAAAATATATGATAGCTGTCCACAACACAGGTTAACCAAACAAACTCTTCTCCAATATTTCTATGAAAGACTAATTCCTTTGGAGATGAAGATAATTAACTCAACTAGTGGAGAAACACTTGTCAATATGACTCTGAATGCAGCTAGAAATCTAATTTCAACTATGGCTGCTAACTCTCAATAATTTGGCTCTTCTAGTGAACCTACTCAATGAGTTCATGAGATAAGTACAACTTCATTGGAAAATATAATTGATAAGTTGGTTGATATTTTTCAATCTCTTATTACATTCAAAACATTTATAACCAGACTTTGAAGAATATTCACAATATCAAACCATCCCACAGATTGTTATCTAATGTTACAAAAAGACTATGCCGTACAAGTAAATGTAGTTGGCAATTTTCCAGGACCTCTCTAGAGACCTTACAATCCTCATGAAAATACCTATAATCCAGGGTGGAAGGATTATCCGAACTCCAGCTATGCATAAAATCCTACACTAAATCAACCATATCAAATGAGGACATCTCCACAAGAGCCATGCCAACCATCAAAATCTTCACTAGAGTCCACCATTGAACGATTGGCAATGTCTCAATAGAAGTTCGAAAACTAAACTAAAGCTCGTCTACAAGAGTTAGATAAGCAAATGGCCTAAATGGCCCAAATCGTGGGACGAATGAAATTGCAAGGAAGGCTATCATCTCAAATCAAGGTAAATAGTGCCATCACCCTTCGGAGTGGCACCATCATTGAACCTATGCCTAAGAATGTTTTCGCTAAATCTAATGAAGAAAAAGAAAAGAAAGAATCACAATCACAAAGAAATCAAGAAGAAACCAATACAAGGAAGAAAGAAAAAGAAGAAGAATCAAGACCCCATGAGGAAGAGAGAGTTAACGCAAAATCCCAAAGAAAAAACAAGGTAAATCTTAACCCTCTCCCACAATTTATCCCTACGCGACGCCACCTCCCTTTCCATCAACATTGGTTAAAAGAGATAAACAATGTGAGATATGCTCGATTATTGAAAGATCTTTTCACTATGAAAAGAAGACTTATCATCCAAGATAAGGTAAATTTAAGTGAGAACGTATCAATTATTTTTACCTTCCATTTTACAGGTACCAAAATTAGAGATAAAACCACTGTCGAAACATTTGAAGAACATGTTATTGGGTAAAAAAGATACTTTACCGTTTATTATTTCGGATAAGCTTTCAAAGATGAAAAAGATCCGAATAAAAGGTTATGAAAATGTAAGAATCTACAAGGATAAAATGAAAAAAAAAATCTTTATTGTAGAATTTATCGTAAGGAAGTTCTCAATTGGACAATAGCGTGGAGAAAGTATATCTCGAAGAATCTGTAGTCTGAACCAGGTCGTCGAGCTAACGATGTTAAATAAAAGCGCTCTAATGAGAGGTAACACATTCTTATTATTTTTCGTTAAATTTAATTATTTTACTTTGTATATTTATGTAAACCATATTTTGATCAAGATTAAAGATATGACCATTATCATGACGAACTTTTTCTCGAAGGTGTATATGGAATAAATTGAAAATTGGATTTAAAAATCAAAATTTTAGAAAAGATTGAAACGCTTGGAGTCTCTATCTTTGAGATCTGGTAGGTTGAAAACCCTGGATACACCCTTTTAAATAAAAATATAAAAAAACATGGTTTGGTCAGAGATTGCGAGTTCGGGAGTCGATTACGCTTGGGGAATGATTAGCACCCCTACAACGCCCAAAAATTGGTACCTTCAATTATGAATTTTTCCCTATATTGAAAGTTAAGAAATTCAAATATTTATTTAATTAATGATCAATTTATTCCCTAAAGTAAGAAAATTTTATCCTAATTAAATAATTTTAGAGAGATACACAACATTTATTTATTTCCAATTAAAGAAGAAACTGACCCCTAATCATAATTAAGACGATTATTTCTTATGTTTTAATCGAAATTATGAAATGTTGTCATCCTTAAAAATTATAAAATCCAAAATAAAATTAAAGGTGGCAAGTTAGTCAAATTATTATTTAAAAGAACAAGGATATTCCTTGATTTAAAAAACGAAAGTCAAGATTTTGACGTTAATCAAACAACTTGTCCTTAGCAATTTAAATGTAGAAACAAACATCTACTATTTTGTTTTAATTAATGAGCCTATTTAATTTTTAGAGTGACCACTGATAGAATATTTATTTATTTGAAAATATTGAAAAAGAAATGTCTAGTTATTTTAAGTGCATTTCTTTCAATATGAAAAATAAATAGATACTCTATTTTAATCAAATTATGAATTTATTTATTTATTTATAATTAATTTTATTAAATAAACTAATCCTAAAAGGATAATTCTGAACTTGATTAATTTATAATTAAAGAATTTAAACTAAGGCTCTAATTAATAACCACTAAAGCTAAAGAACTTAAAATCTAAGGCTTTAATTAAAAAGTCTAAGGCTCGATTCTAATATTGGTGACTAAATTAAAAGATTTAAAAATCAAAATGTGACACCCATATCCCGTATACATTTCTGTATATGAAGTACAAATGTCACATCACGTAAAAATTTATTTCTCATTTGAAAACCTTTTAAAAATTTTGTTTCAAACTTAATTCCCCCTAAATTTAATGTAATAAGTAAGTATTCATTGAAGACACAATACAAAATATTTTGTTATTTAATTACATGCCATATAAGTTTCCAAAATGATCACTATTTTCCTAATGTTAATGATGAGTCAACCTTAGTGGATGATATCTGCTGCTACGGCTGCACTCCTTACTTGATTAATATCCACTATTACCTACGCGTGGAAACACACACAATAAGTATTTACTTAGTGAGTCATAATATTGTAAAGTAACCCTTATGTATACATAAGCAAAATGCCCTCTAAACCATCCATTGTTACAATTTAGTCTAAACCACTAATATAAATCATTCTCATCTTTTATCATTTAATCGAATAAATCCTCATATTTTTAAATCATTTCAATAAAGTCCCTAATTCGATATTTGGGGCATTATAAATCTTCCCCCTTAAGAAAATTTATCCTCGAATTTAGATAAATATATGGAGCGAAAGGGTAGGGAAACTGCATTCTCATGTCATTCTCTCTTTCCCAAGTAGCCTCTTCAACCTTATGATTTTGCAAGAGTACTTTATCTAAAGGAATCTTTTTGTTGCGCAATTCTTTGATTTCTCTAGCCAAGATCCGCACTAGTTCTTCTTCATAAGTTAAATCCGGTCGGACCTCTATTTCCTCTAGTTTAATAATGTGGGATGGATCGAATCGATATCTTCTGAGCATCGATACATGGAAAACATTGTGGATTTTATCCATATCCAAGGGCAAAGCTATCTAATATGCTATTGGTCCGACTCTTTTCAAGATTTCATAAGCTCCAATAAATCTCGGACTCAGTTTTCCCTTACGCCCAAATATCAAGACTTTCTTCCAAGGAGAAACCTTTAAGAACACTTTATTTCCCACTTGAAATTCGATTTCTTTTCTTTTCAAGTCAATATAAGATTTCTGCTAATCAGAGGCTATCTTGAGATTTTCTTGAATAATCTTTACTTTCTCATCCATCTATTTAATCAACTTCGGCCCATTTAGGTATCGTTCTTTCAGTTCAAACCAATTTAATGGTGTATGACACTTTCTCCCATATAATGCTTCATGTGGGACCATCTTAATACTCGACTGGTAACTGTTATTATATGCGAATTCCGCTAAAGGCAAATCCTTAACCCATTATCCTTTAAATTCAATCACACATGCCCTTAGCATATCTTCCAATATCTGAATAGTTCGTTCTAATTGCACATCTGTCTGCGGATGAAAAACTGTACTGAAGTTCATTCGAGTACCCAATGACTCATGTAAAGACTTCCAGAACCTTGAGGTAAACCTTGGGTCTCGATCAGATACTATCGAAACTGAAACTCCATGCAGTCTAACTATCTCTTTTATATACAACTCTGCAAATTTATACATCGACTAATCTATTTGAATCAGGATAAAATGAGTCGTCTTGGTCAATCTATCTACTATTATCCAAATCGAGTCCTTTTTACCCTGTGACAACAGTAGCCCCAAAATAAAATCCACCTTAACTAACTCCCACTTCCACTCAGGGATGGATATTGGCTGCAGTAATCTGGAAGGCACTTGATGTTCAGCTTTCACTTGCTGACATGTCAAACGTTTGACAACAAACTCTGTTACAACTCTTTTTATACCAGACCATCAATAACGACTCTTCAAGTCTTGATACATCTTATTCCTACCTGGGTGCATATTTAAAGTACTATAATGTGCTTCATAAAGAATATCTTTCTTCAAATCATCATTATCGGGAATGTAAAGTCTTCCCCTATAATACAGACATCCATCCGCTCTTACTTCGAAGTCTTTAGTCTCATTTTTTTTGACTTGTTCCATTCTCGTCAAGCATTTCTCATCTTGACTTTATAGCTCTTTAATCCGATCCAAGAACATCGACTTTAACTTAAGCTCAGCAATTAAGGCACCATCTTCCTTTAATGACATATGAGCATCTAAAGCCCATATAGATGCAAAAATCTTTCGGCTTAGTGCATCTACTACCACAGTTACTTTTCTGGGATGATAATCGATAATTATATCATAATCCTTTAGAAGCTCAATCCATCTTCTTTGCCTCAAGTTCAATTCTCTCTGAGTCAATAAATACTTTAAACTCTTGTGATCCGTATAGATATGACACCGCTCCCCATACAGATAATGACGCTATATTTTCAATGCAAACATAACTGCTGCTAAATCCAAATTGTGCGTCGGATAATTTTTCTCATGTTTCTTCAATTGTCTTAAAGCATAAGCCACAACCATTCCATCTTACATTATCACACCCCAGTCCATTATGGGATGCATCACTAAACACAACATAGTCTTTTCCAGACTCTGGTTGTACAAGTATAGGGGCCTCTGTTAATATTCTCTTGAGCCTTTCAAATTTTTCTTGGCATTTCTCTATCCAGAAAAATGACATATCCTTTCGTAACAATTTAGTTAGAGACAAAGCTAACATTAAGAAGTCCTTCACAAACCGTCTATAATAATCGGCAAGTCCCAAGAAACTCTGAATCTCATAAACATTTTTTGGAGATTGCCAATCCACTATAGCTTGGATCTTTCTTGGATATACTCGTATGCCTTCTGTAGAGACTATGGGACCAAGGAAAGCAACTTCAGCTAACCAAAATTTGCACTTTGACAATTTGGCTACAACTTCTTCTCGCAGAGTGTCTGAAGAACTACTTGAAGATGAGCCTCGTGTTCTTCTCTTGAATTGGAATATACCAAAATATCATCTATAAATATCACTATGAATTGATCCAAGTAGGGTTGGAATACTCAGTTCATCAAGTCCATGAATGTCGGTGGTGCATTAGTCAAACCAAATGGCATCACTATAAATTCGTAGTTCCCACATCGAGTCCGAAAAGCTATCTTTGAAATATCATCCTCTTTAATCTTTAGTTGATGGTACCCCGACCTTAGATCTATCTTAGAAGACACCACTGCTCCTTTCAATTGATCAAATAAATCATCAATCCCAGGAAGAGGATACTTGTTCTTTATTGTGACTTTATTTAACTGACGGTAATCGATGCATAATCACATAGAGCCGTCATTCTTTTTCCCAAATAGTACATGTGCTCCCCAAGGAGAAACACTAGGTCTTACAAAGCCTTATCAAGTAATTCTTACAGTTGGGCTTTTAATTCTCTCAATTTTGTCAGAGCCATACGATATGGAGCCATAGAAACAGGTTATGCACCTGGGTAAATTTCAATAATGAATTCTACCTCACGATCTGGAAGTAATCCTGGTAACTCCTCAAGAAAAACGCCCATAAATTATCTAACCATGGGAATATAATTTGTTCTAACTTTTGGAATTCGAGCATCTATTACATTAGCTAGAAAAGCTATGCATCCTTTCGACATCATCTTCTTCGCACTCATGGCTGATATCACATTTGATGGTGATTTCTCTATTTCACCGATTACTACAATTTCTGAATCTTCGACATCCTTTAAAAATAAACGTTTCTTACGATAATCGACCCATCCATAATGTGAAGACAACCAATCCATGCCTAGAATGATTTCAAATTCATCGAAGGGAAATTCCATCAAATTTGCCAAAACTATACTCTCTTGTATCTTTATAGGGCATTTGCTACATACTCTAGTTACTCTCGCACTATGACCCATAGGGTTTACCGCTATCATCTCACTCACAATTGGTTCTAAAGGAATTCCTCTAGCTCTAACCAACTTTATACTAATGTATGAATGTGTAGAACCAGCGTCAACTAAAATAAATACATGTTGATCAAAAAGATGGAAAATACCTATTATGATTTAAGGGTCATCCCAATCCTCATTGATCTTAATATTGTAAATTCTAATGACTCCCTGAGTCTCTTATCTCTGCATTGAATCCAATTGTCCTCTGGATCTACCTCTTTCTATGCTTCTATTTGAGGTTGCCACGGACCTTTCAAACTGTGCCAAATTATCCCCAGATTTCTTAGGGCAGTTTCGGGCAAAGTGACCAGTATCACCATATTGAAAACAAGCTCCACTGATAAATTTACATACTCCATGGTGCAATTTGCCACAGGTTTGACATAGATTCCTTTCCCTAGAAGCTCTACCCGAGCTAACAGCAAAAGACTGAGATTGTCTATTTTTCTATGAAGCTGCTGTAAAACTATCTCTATCAGTGTATCTAGACCTCGAGCCCTTGCCTCTTTTAACATGATTGGGAGATTAAGGAATTCCACTTTTTTCTCTATTTGAACACTTTTTATGCCGATAATGTCTCCTCCTGAGCTATTTCAATAGCTTTGGCTCTGTTTATGACTTATTGTAGACTCGACAGGTTCAAGGCCAACATCATCTCTTTCAACTTTAGCCTCAAACCCTCTTTACAATATTCTTGGCAATATTGAATCACATGCCCCTTAACTAAAAGTGGCGGTTAAACTTTTACAGCCAAATCATGCCATCTCTGGGCATATTATCAGAAACTCTTATTAGGTTTCTTTTTCATGTTCATCAAAGCTACCAGATCGAGTATCATACCAGTAACGTGTCTGTATTATTCCATAAATGTTCTAGACAAGTCTTTCCATGACCTGACATTGGTACGAATCAGTTGGGCGAACCACCGGGCTATGGAATCGGTGAGACTGTCTTGAAAACAGTGGATAAGCAATTTCTCATCTTGTACAAATCTGGCCATCTTGCGGCAATACATAGTAAGGTGAGTAGACAAGCAACTAGTTCCATTGTACTTTTCAAATTATGGAGTCTTAAAAATGTGCAGGAGAATCAGATCAAGTGTCAGGCTAAGTTCTGCTAAATCTTCGTATTGCTTGGCTAACTCATACTTAGCCTTTTTAGACTCAGTAAGTAAATAGAAATCATGGATTTAATTATTAAGATACTCAACATTGTCATTGAGCTGTACGAGATGAGTTACAGATGCTCTAGCAGAATTAATTTGGATTCCCCCTTCAGTAGTAAGTTTTTAGGCTGATCCCTTACATGAGCTATCGAACCATGATTAATCGTGTTAGAATCTTTGACATGACCCTTTCGCTTGGGGTCTACTCTGAGCAATGCGGTAATTTGATTTACCATATCTCTTTTTGATTGGGCCACTTGGTCCCTCTTGTCATATTGGATATTATTCAACCGATTTTCTAGACTCTTTTGGTCCTCTTCCAATTCTTCCAATTTCTCTTCCATGTTTTCTTTGGCTCTTCCCCGAGTATTATACAAATAAGAAGTACTTTTACTAGGAGCTAGAATATCCTCAAACAAAATATTCAATTTATAAAAGGTTTAATGAATAAATATGAATATAAACATAAATGAATATTAACAACAAATGATAAAATTTAAAAATGCGTGATTGTAAGAGGTATCGATGTCGAAAAACCAATTATCATAGAACAACTTTCAAAATGAAAACAAAGTCTCGTACACAATGGTTTCTCTCTACAAATACAATCTAGCCTTTCTACTCAACTCTACAACCTCATATATCAAGGATAGTACTCTCATACTGCTTTCTGAAACCGGGTCGAAGTAATACCCCACTAACCTAGCTCGAGCTGCCAACTCTCCCAAGTATCAATCGATCTTACTCATCTGGATTAATGCCTTGGTGATGACACGCTCCCTAACATCATTTTGACCCTCGTGGGCATTGATTACCTCTTATCACTAATCGAGGGAATCACTAATAGTGTGCTCCAAGTCAAAAACATGTTACTAATAATGTGACAATTCTTCTCCGAGGCTCTAAACATGACGACTCTCACTAAAATGCCTAGGCTCTCAGAAAAATCTTGCTCCAGTTGTGTAATGTACCTAATAAACTCAGTGTTCTTGGATCGACATTGAGCCAACTGCTCATCACTCCCATCTCGGGCCTTCTGTATCATGAGGTTCATACTTTCAATTTTGTTAGTCTTATTTTGACTCAATTGGATCCAAGTACGAGTAACCCTTCATTATATCTCGAGCTCAATCTCCTGGTGTTTCCTTTCAAGGTCTAATATCACTCTATAGACCTCGAGGTGATCGATTCTCTGTGCCCTGACATCAAGCTCAACAAGTAGTTGACCCACCTCAGGCTTGAAATTCTTCAGCGCAATGCTCATTTTTACCTTCTCAGCCTCCAACCTGGTAACCTAATTATTCATATTTCGTAATACCTTGCTTAAACCCTTAATTTGGCAGCCTTATTCTTTGTATTTTATGTTCTGACATCTCCTGTTCTCTTTCAGCTCATTAATCATCCTACGTTGGCGCTCAACTTCAACGTCTAGCTCTTCAACCCGACGCTTTTCGACGTTCAACTCTCAAGTCCACTGTACTAAAGTTTTATTGGATCCAACCATCTTGTTCATTTTCTACAGACTCTGATAGCACTTTCTTAGATCCTCATGATCTAACTCGAGCTGATTTTTTCTTTTTTACATCATTTCAAATTGTGATGCGTGGAATTCCACATCGATACCCACCACAAAATTTTCATACTCAAACTGTTCCATCATTGCAGCCCATCTGACTTTCTCAACTGTGAACTCAGCCCTAACAATCTCAACTTTCGATGGAACAACACAGATAGTTTCCTCTATAGGGACGACCTCACTTTGGTCTGGGAGGAATATTTTCATTTGCTCGGACACGTCTCTATTCCTCATAGTCCAACATCATCATAATATCAGTTGGATCTACTGGGGTACACAAGCTTTTCTTCCAAGCCTCAGTTACCTCACGAATATTCTTTTTGTAGTCATTTCCCTAGAAAGAAAAATCAAAGGTAAAAAGCCCAAAAGTAGTCAGAGCCCCCAAACTGTCTCAGTACTAACAATGGTGCATATCCAACAGCACCCCCTAGCCCAAGCAAAATGACCCAATCTCTATCACAAACTCTGAAAATAAACTCATGCTTAATCTGCCACGGAGCTCGCTAAACAACATCTGGTTCCTGGAGAATTTAGAATGCTCTTGTCAACACACCTTTTCGTCCTACTAGGATTTAAACTCCTAAAAATATGATAGAATTTTGCTAGGATTCAAACTCCTTAAAATAGGATAGAGTTCTACTATGATTTAAACTCCTAAAGATAGGATCCACAAGCACTATAAATAGTCATTGTAACTCACTATTGTAAGACACGATTTACAGACAAAATACAGAGGAAAACACGAAAAATAAAAAGGCAAAGTTATTGTAAATGATTCGAAAAGGAAATAAAAGGTAGCATTTTTTTTATTCGTTCATTTCTCGCATGTGCACGTTATTTTTTTTGAGATTTGGTTCGAATAACCCAAAATGTGGGTTGCGCCGATGACCAAAAATGGGTAAGGTTTCGAAGTTTCGAACCTAGATCTACCCGAGGCGGTTCATTTTTATCCCCCTAATACGTAATATCAACGTTAATTGTCTTTTAAATTTGGCCCGAATCTTTATTTTCTTTATATTAGTCCTTTTATTTATTGTATAGATTTTTTTTATTTATTATTTACATTATGTCATTATATAAATATATTACGTATGTTCTTTTAAATGATTTTCAATGATTTTTTTTACACTATATATTATTATTATCTATACATATTTTTTATTTATTTATTCATTTGGTTATTTTTAATACTATATTATTTTATATATATATTTAAAATATTTTACTTATAAGCGTATTATTACTATATATGTATATATTGTAATTATCTTTATTTAGTTTTTTTTTTACTTTATCATTATACATATATATGTATGTTTTAAATAGTTTATTATAAGCCAATTATCATTATATGTTACTTTTATATTTGGTTTATATATTTTTTTTTTTTTTTTTTATATTTATATTTCATATTACTATTATTGTTGTTATGATTATTATTTTTCTATTTACTCATTTATATATATATATATATATATATATATTTCATTTATTTATTATTTATTTTTCCTTTTATTTTTTTACTTATTTTATTCTTCATTTTTTCATTTATTCATTTTTTCCCTCTGACATCTTATGACTTTTAAGGGTATTTTCGTCAATTAATCAGATGTAAGTATTCATTATCAAATTTTACCTTTTAATTTAAAATTACAATTTTCTTAATTAAGGCAACGGATAATTACGTAGTACCGAAAGGGCGGTTCAAGGGTGCTAATTCTTCCTTGACCGTAACCGACTCCCGAGCCCGACATATTTCTGGTAAGACGCAGATCAGGTAAGAAGTAGGGTATCCGATCAACCCATTATTTTTAAATAAATGATCGGTGGCGACTCCAAATCCACATTTTCAAGTCGAAGCCCAATCCCGGGGCCTAACCGAAATACGGTTTGCGACAGCTTGGCGACTCCGCTGGGACACAGGTAAGTGAGTCATGCTAAGGTAATTTCCTGTTGTCTTTTTAATGAAAAGGGTAAGTTTAAATTTTTCAAAATCAATTTGGGGGATAGAGATCATGTCCGGGTAGGAATAAGCATGTGGGGTAGATATCATGTGGGGTATGACTTTTATTTTCATGATTGCTTTGATTATTATCTTTACCTTACTAACTCTTTTCATTTTTTTCCTCTCTTTTATTTTATTTACATCACCTGCATCATTCAAAAGAGGTATTGATCCACCAAAAAACGTGTTCGTTAACCATAAATAATATATATTAATGGACAAAGGTGTGTAATACAGGAGATTAAAAACCCCGGTACGACTATGGTCCGAGAAGACTCAGAAAGAAAAGGGAGACATTCTTCAAGGAGTTATGTGTCAGAGCTTGTTAGCTATGCCTCTATCAGCCTAAAACGGAACAATGTGCAAGAACTTCGAGACATCTGGGACAGTTGGAAGAATGATCGAAAATAGAAGTTCAGTCAGCGGTATGGTGACATTGCACTTTTGCTTCATGTTAAGACCGGTGAGACCTTAATCAGAGCCTTGGTTCAATTCTGGAACCCGGGATACAGTTGCTTCACTTTTAACCAAGAGGACATGGTACCTACCATCGAGGAGTATACTACACTATTGCACTGTGAAAGCATTAAAGTGGAGCGAGCCTATCAAACACATCAAGAGTCAGCCTTTCAAGAACAGACTGGCTAAGATTGTAGGAGTTGATGAAAAGTGGGTGACTGACCGACTCTGAAACAAAGGTAACGTGCAAGGAATTCAGTGGATCCACATAAGGAAACTAATGAATGACCACCCTGATGAATGGAAGACATAGACCTTTTTTGCACTAGGTCTGTATGGCTTGATCATCTCTTCCAAAGATTTTGGGATGCATTGACGCAGCCGTGGTGGAATTGTTTGAACAACTTCCGAAACGAGTCAACCCAGCACCAACCATCTTAGCCGAGACCTTTCGGTCTCTTAACCATTGCCGAAGAGTTGGCGGAGGTAGATTCATTGGATGTGTTCAGCTCCTTCAAGTCTGGATTCACAGCCACTTCTGGAAGACTAATTGGGTTGCCTACTGCCGATTTAGCACTACGTATTCACCTTTGAGAGAGTTCATCACCATGAAATGGCATGAAGGAACTTCAAAAGAGAAGTGGTGAAATCTTTACTCATCTAAGACCGATATTACTTGGAGAGCCCCCTGGTTGTTCCTCAGTGTCGTTTTTCCAATATGGGGACTCTGACACTATGACCTTACCTGAACTTTGGGCATTGGGTATGCCATTGTTAAACTTAGAAATTATGGGCACGTCAGTTTGTCTTAGCAACTTGCGGACTAGTTAAATCAGAGTTTGAGTATCATGGTGACAACTATAAGAAGATGATCAAGGAAGCAGTCTATTCATGGAAGAAAGTATTCCGGATGGATGTTGTAGCTGCCAGAAACATGCTTACTCTGGACTATGTGGAGTGGCAAAGATTGAGAAAAAATGACAATATCCCCATGCCATACTGTGAGGACACCTGAACCCTGGAAGAACATCTCAGGCCCATCTTTTCTGAACTTGAGATAGCCAAGATAGACTTTGAAGCTGTGAATAACGAGCTGAAGCAGAGGGTAAATGAGCTTGAAGCTGAGCGCTATCAATGGAAGCTAGATGTCGACTCTCAGAAAGATCGAGCAGATAAACTTGAAAAAAGAACAGAAAAATTTTTGAGCTCGAAGACTGAGAAATGGGTATCAAGATAAAGTCAGGATAACTCCAAGTTAAAGTGGCTTATGAATACTGGAAAGATGAAGCTCATAACCTGAAAAGAAAGTTCGAAGGGACTGATGAGAGAGCTTGGAAGGAACAGATGAAGACTGCCCAGAGGCGCTTAGTAGACAGTCAGCTTCAAAACCAATGCTTGAGAATCCAGATGGCTAATATGGAGAAACAACATGAGAGAGATGATAAACAATAGCTGAGTTAGAAGCTATTGTAGATGGTTCAAGAAGAAAGTGCGAGCTTCAGATAGTGCTCGATAGAGGTTTACAGTGCGTTTCCATTGGGAGCAAGCACAACAAAGGGTGAAGGCCAGACGCAGTCATCCGAGACTTCCTGGATCAAGTACAGAAGGCAGCTCGTCATCTACATGGCCTGGCAAGGGAAGCTGGAATGGTCTGACAAGGCATACAACCAGTGACAGATGAAGACAGAAGACTTGTCAATCTATTAGAAGCTGTTTGGGGTCTAGAGGATTTAGTCCGAATGTACCTTTGATCGTTTTTATGTCTCTTACAAGATAAAACATTTTTGTCTAAGTAAAGATTATTATAATAATGGACACTTCTCTGGATCAATGCCTCGACCATTTCATGCATTCTTGCATTTTGCATTTTTTGCCTTTTGCATCTTCATCTACATTTCAAGCATTTTCACAAACATGAAATAAGTCATGAAGGACTCGATGAAGTAGATTTAACCACATGGAAGCAAGATTGTAACATTAAAGAGTCAGCTGATGGTAGGACAAAGCCGGCCAGGATGATCTAAGAAAAGAATCCCCATATCCTAAGGACTATGATGTTGAAGCTGTTAGGTGTTACCACATAAGAAGCCCCAAACATTCCTCTGAGAACTATAAGGCGCTGAAGTGCAAGATCCAAAACCTGATGGATTCAGGGGCATAAACGGCCGAAGAAGGGGCATGGCTATACCATTGCACTTAGATGATTGTTTTGTTTAAACACGTCTCTAATCTTTCATCGTTTGCTTAATCTTTTAAAGATTGAATTTATGCTACTTTCTAAGGTGGAGCAATTGAACAAATTCTAATCTTTAGTTCTTCGAATATTAAATGAATTAAGAATTCTTTTAATTCTTCAAGAATTATAGATTTTTAACATATGGCAAGGTTAGACTTTTTTTATCCTGTCTCAAACCCCAAAACAAAATACCTTGATTCTTTACCCAAAATAACTCATGGCATTACCAAAAGACCAAATTTTGACATTACCTCCCTTTTAAATTCTTGAACATTACCTTTATCTTTTTGATACACCCACACCTTTCTTTGAGTCAATAAGATCACACCACTGTCTTTTTTAGATTCAAAAATAACCTTTCTTACCATTAAAACCCAAGGTATTGAGTTGTTCATTTTAACATGAGTATTCTTCTAAAGAACCAACTTGGGGTATCTTGCGGGGAGCCTGAACATTGAGACATCTGGAAAAAAAAGAAGAAAAATTCATTCGAAATAATTCTATCATGCATTAATTACACTGTTTTCATGTGAATAGAATTAATCTTGAAAATCTATCCCCCTGGGGATACCTCTTCTGTGAAGATTTACATGTATGAAATGATGAACAACTTTCTTTCTTTATCCCTTCACAACAGGAGAAAAAAATATATCCCTTGTGTCCCCTTTGAGCCTGTAGTATTTTTCTTCTGATTCAACCCTAACCAGGATCACCCTCCACACTGGGGGCAAGGTGGAAGAAATATGCTCACATGAGCGAAGACATTGATTCAGATGAGATACCAAAAGGTGGACCAAATGGCAAGTGCGAAGATCCAATCAAAAACAAAAAAAAGAAGCAAAAAAGCAAAAAAAAAAAAAAGAGAAACAAGAACAAAAATCAAAAGAAAAAGGGACAAAAACACATGCAAAGATTCCTAAAAAATGGCACATCAAGCTTCAACTATGAGATTGATCAAGCACAATCATTCCCAAATCACTGAATCACTTCACTCGAAGATCATAGAGCATTAAGAGAGAGAAACATTTTGAGCGGGATTGAAGACATCATAATGAATTGATCATTGGTTCAACACCCTGAAACACTTGTTTGAAATGGCACATCAAGCTTCAAACTATGAGATTGATCAAGCACAATCATTCCCGAATCATTGAATCACTTCACTCGAAGATCATAGAGCATCAAGAGAGAGACATTTTGAGCAGGACATGATTGAAGGCATCAGAATGAATTGATCCTTGGTTCAACACCATGAAACACTTGTTTGGGCCTATTTATCATTTTCTTTCATAACCATGAACCCTGACCTACATTACATGCCTTAAAAGTCCCTTCTAATCATACATAAATTTCTAAACATAAGAGATTATCTTCATATTTCATCCCGCCCATCAGGATTAATCTTTGTTTGCAAAAAACAATGTAATTAATGCATGGTAGAGAAAAATAACAAAGGGGGTTCAAGACGTAAATCCTGAATAACGTCTTGAAACCAAAGGAGGGTTCGAGTTGAAAACCTGAAAAGGCGGCTTGAATATAAAAATTGTGCAACTGAGGCGATCACACAAATTCTTTGATACGACATCACAAAACCTGAGTGTGACCACGAAGGTTGGGAGTCAAAGAACACTTCCAATAGAGGAGCATGCAAGCTACCCCATCAAACCATTGAGCATCAAATGCCAAACCTATGAGCATCAAATACCAAACCTTTGAGCATCAAATGCCAAACCTTTGACCAAACATAATAACCTGAGATTTTTTTTATCCTTTCCTTACTTAACCACTTCCCAAAAATAGCTTTGATCTTGGCACTTGTCAAATAGCTAAATTCATTGAAGGATTAACAATATAATTAATTCTTTGATATCTGATGAACTCTAGTTTATGATTCGTCTCAATTGTAAAACCGTGAAAGTGACAATATTTTCAAAACTTTGAAAATAAAAGAGAAAGAAAAACATTTTTTTCAAACAAGACAGTCTCTCTAGAGTGGATCTTGGTAAATGACATGTGACTTTTAGACACAAAACTCATGCTCAGAATCAATACTGAAGCAAGAAATGAGGAACATTTGGGGCATCTTTGGAAGATTCAACATCAAATATTGGGGCATTTTTGGATTCAACATCCTAATGCAAATTATCAAACCTTTTTCAGGAGATAAAATATAACCAATTCATGTTGCATGCATCTTATGCATACATTTTAGAGCATCATATTTATCATTTTCCACATACATAATTTTTTGCAGCTTTTAGAGTCAAGTTTCGACTTCAAGACGAAGGATACTCGATTCAAAAGCACCTTTAAATATTCATGTTAGTTGCTTAACTCAGCAGCAAGAAGCTACACTTCGACCAACTTGACAGATTGAAAGTTTCTCTCGAACTCCTCGAGAGTAGATTTCAACTTCACAATGAAGGATATCTAGCTCGAAGCCAAACAACCACGATTTCAAATCCACGACGGATGATATCGTGTCACTCAAGACAACACAAGTTCAACTTCACAATGAAGGGACCGATGGTTGTCAACAAACAACTTCTCAATTTCAGAGCCAATTTCAACTTCACAACGAAGGATATTGGACTCCAGACAATGCAAGTTCAACTTCACGACGAAGGGACCGCTGGTTGTCAATAAACAATTTCTCAATTTCAGAGCCAATTTCAACTTCACAGCGAAGGATATTGGACTCCAGACAACGCAAGTTCAACTTCACAACGAAGGGACCGCTGGTTGTCAACAAACGACTTCTCAATTTCAGAGCCACTTTCAACTTCACAACGAAGGATATTGGACTCCATACAACGCAAGTTCAACTTCATGACGAAGGGACCGCTGGTTGTCAATAAACAATTTCCCAATTTTAGAGCCAATTTTAACTTCACAGCGAAGGATATTGGACTCAAGACAACGCAAGTTCAACTTCACGACGAAGGGACCGCTGGTTGTCAATAAACAACTTCCCAATTTCAGAGCCAATTTCAACTTCACAACGAAGGATATTGGACTCCAGACAACGCAAGTTCAACTTCACGACGAAGAGACCGCTGGTTGTCAATAAACAACTTCTCAATTTTAGAGCCAATTTCAACTTTACAACGAAGGATATTGGACTTCAGAAAACGCAAGTTCAACTTCACGATGAAGGGACCGCTGGTTGTCAATAAACAATTTCCCAATTTCAGAGCCACTTTCAACTTCACAGCGTAGATATTGGACTCAAGACAACGCAAGTTCAACTTCACGAAGAAGGGACCGCTGGTTGTCAATAAATAACTTCCCAATTTCAGAGCTAATTTCAACTTCACAGCGAAGGATATTGGACTCCAGACAACGCAAGTTCAACTTCACGACGAAGGGACCACTGGTTGTCAACAAACAACTTCTCAATTTCAGAGCCAATTTCAACTTCACAGCGAATGATTTGACTAAAGACAACGCAAGTTCAACATCACAACGAAGGGACCGCTGGTTGTCAACAAACAATTTCCCAATTTCAGAGCCAATTTCAACTTCACAATGAAGGATATTGGACTAAAGACAACGCAAGTTCAACTTCACGACGAAGGGACCGCTGGTTGTCAATAAACAACTTCCCAATTTCAAAGCCAATTGCAACTTCACAGCGAATGATATTGGACTCCAGACAATGCAAGTTGAACTTCACGATGAAGGGACCGCTGGTTGTCAACAAACAACTTCTAAATTTTAGAGCCAATTTCAACTTCACAACGAAGGATATTGGACTCCAGACAACGCAAGTTCAACTTCACGACGAAGGGACCACTGGTTGTCAATAAACAATTTCCCAATTTCAGAGCCAATTTCAACTTCACATCGTAGGATATTGGACTCAAGACAACGCAAGTTTAACTTCACGACGAAGGGACCGCTGGTTGTCAATAAACAACTTCCCAATTTCAGAGCCAATTTCAACTTCTCAGCGAAGGATCTTGGACCCAAGACAAGACAAGCTCAACACTTCACGACGAAGGGGCGGCTGATTGTCAATAAAATTTCATTCAGAGTCAATTTCAACTTCACAGCGGAGGATATTGGACTCGAGACAACACAAGTTCAACTTCACAACTAAGGGATGGCTGGTTGTCAACAAATAATTTCCCGGTTCCAGAGCCAATTTCAACTTCACGACGGAGGATATTGGACTCAGAACAATGCTACTTACATGGATTTCAACTTCACGACAAAGGATATCCAATTTCAGGCTCAACTTCACGATGAAGGGGCCACCCGCGGTTTCAACTTCACGACGAATGGAATCGTGCACACAAGCATCATCCATCTTTAGATTGGATTTCAACTTCACGACGAAGGATATCCAACTCAAAGAAGGAGTATCTATCAACAAAGACCTTCGAGTTCGACTACGCTCAGCTCCAAGGCACATCATTTACAGCATAACTCAAGGCTAGAAGGGTTATCTGCCATCAAAATTGTCGAGTTCGATTCCATTCAGCTCTATGACACATCAATCGCACTACTTTCCAATTGCAGTCGAGGTTTTCAAGTCGATAAAAGGACCTGTGTTAACCGTGCTTTAGTGACAAGCAACCATTTTCAAGCAAAAGCTATCTGTCAATGAAGATTTCTCATTTCGATTCCGATCCAAGGTCTTTAAACCGAGAAGAAGACCGAAGGGCAATGAGAAGCCACGTGCTGATTCAAATTCCGAACTACAACTTCAATTTCATATCATTTCAAGATGAACTAGGCTTCACGACGGAGGAGTCATCCCGTAAATCAATTCGATAGGGAGTTATTGAAACATCAGAGTCAATTTTCAACTCCACCGAACGAAAAGTGTGTCTTTTAATCTTTGCCCTATCCCCGTTACACGACTATAGGAAAAGAGGGGCAGCTGTCAACACACTTTTTCGTCCTACTAGGATTCAAACTCCTAAAAATAGGATAGAATTTTTCTAGGATTCAAACTCCTTAAAATATGATAGAGTTCTACTATGATTTAAACTCCTAAAGATAGGATCCGCAAGCACTATAAATAGTCATTGTAACTCACTATTGTAAGACACGATTTACAGACAAAATACAGAGGAAAACATATAAAATACAAAGACAAAGCTATTGTAAACGATTCGAAAAGGAAATAAAAGGTAGCATTTTTTTATTCGTTCATTTCTCGCATGTGCACGTTATTTTTTTGAGATTTGGTTCGAATAACCCAAAACGTGGGTTGCGCCGATGACCAAAAATGGGTGGGGTTTCGAAGTTTCGAACCTAGATCTACCCCGAGGCGTGTTCATTTTTTATCCCCCTAATGCGTAATATCAACGTTAATTGTCTTTTAAATTTGGCCCGAATCTTTATTTTTCTTTAAGTTAGTCCTTTTATTTATTGTATAGATATTTTTATTAATTTATTATTTACATTATTGTCATTATATAAATATATATACGTATGTTCTTTTAAAAGATTTTCAATTGATTTTTTTACACTATATATTATTATTATCTATACATATATTTTTTATTTATTTATATTAATTTGGTTATTTTTAATACTATATTTATTATTTATATATATATATATATATATTAATATTTTACTATAAGCGTATTATATATATATGTATATATATTGTAATTATCTTTTTATTTTTTTTTTACTTTTATTATACATATATGTATGTTTTAAATAGTTTATTTATAAGCCAATTATCATTATATGTATACTTTTATATTTGGTTTATATATTTATTTATTTTGTTTTTGGTTTTTTTTATATTATATTATATTATTATTATTTCATATTACTATTATTATTGTTATGATTATTATTTTTCTATTTTACTCATTTATATATATATATATATATATATATATATATTAATATTTCATTTATTTATTTATTTATTTTTCCTTTTATTTTTTTTACTTATTTTTATTCTCATTTTTTCATTTATTCATTTTTTCCCTCTGACATCTTATGACTTTTTAAGGGTATTTTCTTTAATTAATCAGAGGTAAGTAATTCATTATCAAATTTTACCTTTTAATTTAAAATTAAAATTTTCTTAATTAAGACAACGGATAATTACGTAGTACCGAAAGGGCGGTTCAAGGGTGCTAATCCTTCCTTGACCGTAACCGACTCCCGAGCCCGACATATTTCTGGTAAGACGCAGATCAGGTAAGGAATAGGGTATCCGATCAACCCATTTATTTTTAAATAAATGATCGGTGACGACTCCCAGTCCACAATTTTCAAGTCGAAGCCCAATCCCGGGGCCCAACCGAAATACGGTTGCGACAGCTCTCATCCAAGTATTTTTTTTGACTTGAGGCCACCTTTGTTCTAGAAATTGCTTTAAAGGCGAGTATTGAGTGCTAAAACGCTGGTACAACACCTTCCCAGTTTTCCAGAAGTGACTACGAATCTAGACAAATAATAACTGAGCACATACTAGAAAACAATTTCCTCCTACGTTTTGACAAATATTCAAGGACCAAAAAGTCTAAGCTAAAATAGCTAAAGCTGGGTTTACTTCCCTCGATAATTGGTCAAACAAATCCACAATGGCTGCCTCTTTATCCCAAGGCCTTCGGAAAGATTATTAACCCATAAATCCCCAAGGCTAGCAGGTTCAGTCGAACTCACTCATCAGGGTGCTTGATCAGGACCTCTTTAATGCTAAGACAGGTAATACCTTCACCTTTTGTTCCCTTTCTCTCTTTGTAAAGCTTCAAACCACTGACGTACTTCTACGTTGGGAACCATCTAACGAATGTTTTTTTCCTTCTACTATAAGCCTTCTACTTTAACAACTGACTAGAAATCCAATACCTCAGCCTATGAATGATACAATAAGTGAAAATAAATTGAAAAGAAAAGGAAGAAAAAAAAACAAATCTACTAGTACCGTCATAATAATAATTAAATTCATAATATAGTAAAATCTAGTTCGTATGATTTTCTAGTTCGCATGAAATGAAATAGAAAAAAAGATAAAGGTTTAGAGTTAATTTCTTTGTTGTGTACTTATTCGGGTACCTACGGTGAAATTTCAGAAGAGTTTCACATAAGGTAGATCTAAGGTAAATTAAATGCATGGTTTCAGCTCTAAAAGGATAAGGTACTAAAATTATCCTTACTGATGCCCCCTTGGGCTAGTCAGACCCTCGATCCTCACCCATTACAAGCTTATTAATCAAGTTAAATTTTGAGAGGAAGCATTTATTTATGCCTAACAAGAGGAAGAAATCCTTACGAAGACATATGTACCTTGGACCCTGAAAGTTACTCTCTAGGTCTGTACAGAGAATAAATCCTCACGAAGACATCACATTCACTCTCACTTAAAAAGGACAGCTCGGGTATAGAGCAAATGTCATGAATGCGAGAGTGTTTGTGTGTGGGGAGAAATACTCAAACCTTTAATCAATTGAGCAGAGAAAGGAACCAGATCAAAAAAGCAGTCTTGGAAACATTCTAATATCTGAAAAGTTACTCAAGTCACACATTAGTACAACTGGTTAAAAGAATTAAGGGAAGTATGAATTTTAAAGAAAATTAAAAGGAATATCTAACAGGAAGGGAAATTACAGGGAAATCAAAAGGATCAGAATGAAATAAACATGAATTTCCTAATTTTCTAATTCATGGACAAAATATAATTATTTTAAGGCCTGACTCTCAAAGAAAACCAAGGGTTATGATAGGTTGAATTTCCCCAACAGAGTCGCCAAGCTGTCATGACGACCATTTTCTCGAAGGTGTATATGGAATAAATTGAAAAATTGGAATTAGAAAGCAGAATTTTAGAAAAGATTGAAACATTAAACCTTTGGGATCAGTTAGGTTGTAAACTAGGGATACACCCTTTTAAATAAAAAATTTAAAAAGACATGGTTTGGTCTACGATTTAGAGATTATGAGTTTGGGAGTCGATTACGCTTGGGGAAGGATTAGCACCCCCACAAAGCCCAAAAATTGGTACCTTCAATTATGAATTTGTCATTATATTGAAAATTAATAAATTTGAATATTTATTTAATTAACGATAATTTTATTCTCTAAAGTAAGAATATTTTATTCTAATTAAAGAATTTTAGAGGGACACACAACATTTATTTATTTCCAATTAAAGAAGAAACTAACCCCTAATCAAAATTAAGGCGATTATTTCTTATGTTTTAATCGAAATAATGAAATGTTGTCATCCTTAAAAATTATAAAGTATTCCTTGAATTTAAAAGAACAAGGATATTCCTTGATTTAAATAACGAAGGCCAAGCCTTTATGTTAATCAAACAACATATCCTTAGCAATTTAAACGTAGGAACAAACATTTTACCTTTTTGTTTTAATTAACGAGCCTATTTAATTTTTAGAGTGACCACTAGTAGAATATTTATTTATTTGAAAATATTGAAAAAGAAATGTCTAGTTATTTTAAGACCATTCCTTTCAGTATTAAAAATAAATAGATACTCTATTTTAATCAAATTATGAATTTAATTATTTATTTCTAATTAATTTTATTAAAGAAACTAATCCTAAAAGGATAATTCTAAACTTAATTAATTTATAATTAAAGAACTTAAACTAAGGCTCTAATTGATACCCACTAAAGCTAAAGAACTTGAAATCTAAGGCTTTAATTAAAAAGTCTAAGGCTTGATTCTAATATTGGTGACTAAATTAAAAGATTTAAAAATCTAAATGTTTTATTATATGGTTAAATGTGTGACCATTTTAAAAGATTCAAGAATTAACATCAAAAATTAATAATTAAACATATTTAATAAAATATAAAAGCAATTGGAATGAAATTGATGACTAAATTGAATTCAATTAAAATCTGGGAATGAATTGCAAGTATTTGGTGACTAAAATAAAATAAAGAAAAGGCCACATCCAAAAGAAAAAACACGCGTGTTATAGGGGTTTTAATAAAGCAATTAGCCCAAAAAATACACACTATAAGACTCAAAAAATTTAGGACAAGCTTCATTTTTGTCCTAAAAAAATTCTTCTCCCCCAAATTCTATCCCTAGCCGAAAATTCCAACCCAAAAACCTCCTGACTCCTTCAAACATTCAACATTTGTTCATCCTTTATTCATCCTTTATTCATCTTAAAACACAACTCTAGATCCGAAAAACACCCAAAACCACTGGAAAAATTGTTTTTCAAGATCAAATACTACTCTTTTTCCCAAGTTTTTCCTATGTTCTTACCCAACAACCCATCTTGATCCATGTAAACACCCAAAACTAAACCTAAACAAGTTTTTTTAGATCAAACCCCTACAACACATACACTTTCAACATCTTTTCTTATTCTACCCCAAAATTCTCCAAGAATAAAACCTAACCTAGACCCAAATCCAAAAGGATTTTCCCAACTTCACCCAACCTAAAGTACCAACACCGAAACCCATGGGCCACCATCTCCTCCATCGAACCCGACGTCGGTCGGCCACCTTCTCCGCTGCCAGTCACCTAACTCGATACCAACCAAGGCTTATTCGAGCCGAAGAAAACAAACAACAAAACGAAGCACACCTTGAATCCAAAATCGACGATGAGAGACGGCGGTAGACGAAATCCGAAGGTAAAATCCTCTTATTTTCCAACTCCTTACTCCGAAAATCCTTGGACTAGTGCCTTGATTTTGAATGATGGTGTATGTTTTTTTTCGTTTTTTAATGCTAATGATGAAGTCCTTTTATATTGATGAAATTTGGCTCTTAATCTAATTGTTCCCCTAAAAAGCGGTTAAACGAGCATATATTCGAGAATGATCTTGAGCTCTAAATTTTTTCTTTTTTCCTTGATTTTTTGCATGCTCGGAAAATGATTGGTGATGGCATCGGAATGGAGGCTATACGGTGGCGGTGCGGTGGCGACTCGATGAGGAAGATGACCTGACCGACGAGTGTGGCTCATGCATCGATGATGCGCCGGCATGCTCTCCGTCCTGTAGGGACGCCTAGATGAGGAGCCAAGCCTCCTTGGATGATAAAAGCTTGGCCATTAGATCCAATGGTTGAAATTGATTCTTGCTTTTCACTTGGATGTGTGATGTGGCTTAATGAGAGCCATTGGATCTAGCTTCTCATCCAAGGGCTCACATGAATTTGTGTTTTATTCACATGGATTGAAGTAATGGTGACCCTTGGATGAAAGTTAATAAAGGGTGGATATTAGTTTTTGTTTTTTCACAAGGATTGGTGATTTCATAACCTCAAAAGTTGAACCACCATAAATGCCTCGTCTTTGACTTTTCAAATCAACAATTCCCCCCAAAACCACACCAAAAAATGGCGGCTAAAGCATGCATTTAGGCTAGTTTTTATATATTTTTATTTATTATTTATGCATATATTTGTAACAATGTTGGCTATTTATTTGGGCCTTTGTAAAACTATGTAAATGAACTTATCTAATGAAATGGACGTTTTTATTTTGGGCTTTATTTTTTACAAAAAAAATAAAAAGGGGCTATTTATTATAACATGCAAATTATATAGTATAGTAATTATTTAATGAAACTATATATAACATGTAACTATTTAATATCTAATATATTATGTAATACTATTTATAATATGCAATTATTTAATATAAACCACATGCAATGAAACTATTATTTAATATGTACTATATAACATGCTAATCATTATTTAATATGCAATCACCTAGCAAAGGTTATATACTATATGATATACGATTTGTGATTATCTAAAGTATATACTATATACATACTATATATTATATACATGCCCACACATTATTTTTATTACTATACTAAATTATATAATATACAAATAAAGTGCCATGTGTCACCACCCGGAAAAAATGGGTGATGACAACCATGGAGTTTATTCGTGTCTCGTCACATTAGACATGGGGAGTATTATACTTTCTTTCACTTTGTGCTTTATTTTTTTCGTATTGAGATAAGACGCTCTAAGTGAGGGGGTAGAGTAAGAATTTCACCTTGCTTATTCATGTTGGTTTAACAAGATATTTCGATGCTTATGACTGTTGGTTGCCTTGCTTGACTTGTTAGTTTTTTCATAATCTCCTATTTACAAGCTTGAATTTACCTTGTTATGCATGAATAATTGACTTGAGTCGATAAGATAATTTTATGAAAGCAAATATAATTGTTAGTGTTGCTTAAATATGAGATTATGCTTATTTCTCTAGTGATTAATGTTATCTTTAGGTGTATAACTTTGTCAGATGATTGTGAGTGGTAGATCGTTTGAATGTGATCGGATTGGAGAACCAAGACGAGGTACTTGGGTTGCATCTCGTTTCCATTTTAAAGGTTCGGTGACGAGTCGAGACTACAGAGTTTTAAAAAAAATAGAGAGAAGCGTAAAAAAAGGAGGAATTAAAAAAAAGAAAAAGAAAAACGAAAAAAGAGAGGAAATAAGCGCTTGAATACCAAAAAAAAGGAAAAAAAAAGAAGAGAGAGTGAGTGATACAAAAGAGGAGGCAAATGAAACTCACACTCTGCCAATCTCTTCTCATGAGGAAACTAAACTTGGTTCAATTTCATCTCACAAGCAAATAGCAAAATCTCTGCATATCTAACAATTACTCATTTGGTTAATTGTTTCGCATTAGATTAGCTTGTCACTTTTATTTGATTATCTTGTCTAACTTTTTCAACCCATGCTTGAACTTGAGATTTGAAAAAACTTTTTGAGTGAATCTTTGGTAAGTGATGGAAATAGGTATTTAAGTATGCTTGAGGACAAGCATTGTATAAGTGAGGGGGAATTAGATGAGTGTTTAATATTTCATTTATTTATTGTTATTTACTCCTTATTTTTCGATTGGATATTATTCTTTATTTTGAACAAGAGATCTATTGGATTAATTAGCTCAAAAAGTAACAAATTACGATAGCCAATCAACATCTTTAGAAGATGAACGAAATTATCTTGAATATTTAATTGAAATTTGTATGACATAAGGTTATCCATAAGATGAAGCAGAATTCAACCCGAAGTACAAGACTTAAATATTTATTTTCATCTTTTGTGATAAACCTTTTAGATTTGAGATTTTTATTTTGATTATTTTATTATTATTTATTATTATTTTATTATTATTTTATTAGAACTCTTGGTAGGATATTTAGTTTGATTAGGAATTACCCATTTTATTTACTTAGAACTTTTGGGTTATAAATACCCTTAGGTTCAACCTTTGAACCGCATATTGAAATTTATATTTCCTTAGATATTTATTGAAGTTATACTTTTCTTTCATCTTTCTACTTTTTTTCATTATTTTTTTTCTCACAATGCTAAGCATGATCCAATCTATGCTTGGCTAAACTCCAATTAGCCAAAAGTTGAGCAATAGCTCAACCGTTTTGTGAGAATTGAATAGAACTTCATACCTTCAGATATCTTTCTTGATTTTCTACAAATTAGGATTGACAATCGGCATTTCCTTTAAATATCTCAACACTTTCAATTCAAAGAGTACACCTTGGCTTGAATGTTGTTTTGATTTACAGTTGGGGAGAAAAATCAGCTTGAAGCAAATTCAACTTCCTAAGAACAAACTTAGCAACAGTCTGCTAAGAGAAATCAAGATCAGGTTTGACTCTCATCGAAACACAATAATCCGAGCACGGGTTTTTTTAGCACTTAAAGTAGTGTTGGTGTTAACATCGATAGCCGTTGTTAATCCAAACAAGAATTAAATTCCAAAGGTTGACTTTGGAAATTAGTTCACAGGAGAGAAGAACAAGTTACAAGGGTTGTGCCTTGTAAACTGTAATCGAGAAGAATTCTGAAGTAAAATCTATTTCAGTGATCGAAACAAATTGAGGCGAAGCAAAGCTGGATGTTATCTCTCATCATTATTATTTTCATCATCTACTTTTCTTATTTTTATTTATTTCAATTTATTTTGCTAAACTCTCTTTATTTTACTTTTATAGTGTTCTTAGATCAAGATCAATTCAAACCGATATTGGAAATTTCTAAGTCCCCGTGGATCGATCCTTTCTTCTCTATACTACGTTCTTAGCTTATTTATTTGACAATTACGACATTGTCACCAAGCATCTTATTTTCATAACTCGTTCCAGAAATCAAATTGTTCTGCCAGAATAGTTGAAGCATAATCACACAATTGAGGATCCAGGTACCCTCCACATATATAAATTTTGGTTTCCAAATCAATTTTTCAACCTTGAAGTTATATTTATCCTAAAGTAAAGTTATACCCCCAGACCTCCCAACTGCATGCGACTCCCTAAAATTAAACTCGTCATTGCACCATAACTTCCGGATATCCAACTCATCTAAAGATGTCTTCTTTGCCTCTTGCAGCAACACCATCTCAACCTTCTAGCTTCTCAATAGTTTATGAACTGCCCCAACCCCCCACACATTCCACGATAGCACCTTATTCTCTTCACTTGCTCTACCCCGTCTCTGGTCAGTAATTATTTGCCTACATCTAGCCTCATCGAGCATGCTGCCTAAATCATCCAGCTCTCCAAAATGATTACCCACTTCATTTTCTTTAATAATACTCACGCCAAGATCCTTCCCAAGACATATCTCATTAAATGAATTGTCCTCCTCCACCTACACTTCCCTTCCTCCATCACTTTCCAACGGTGTAGCCTATGTCGAGATTTCAGTTTTCTTTCGGTGATGAATCCGATATAATTTCATTCCCATCAGTACATATATATAATATTATGTTAGAGAGGGGCGAACTTATAAAATTTTAAAGGATGAACGAACTTATAAAATTTTAGGAATGAAAACAAATTTTCATTAGAAAATATAAAAAAAATATCTAAAATATATAAAAATTTAAAATTTTTAGGGGATGAGCGACCCTCTAGGTACATCCCTGATTCCCATGTTTCTCCTTGTCCCCCATTGGATTCCATTTTCCAATCACCCCCTTATGTTCCATCGAGCTATCCGAGAATCCTAATTCCACGACTCTAACTTCATAATTAATGTTTCCTACACTAGCCTCCACCACATCCTCAATTTGCATAGCCTGATTTGTCATCAACACAGTAACCTTCTCGTAGTCCTTCAGATGATTCAGTTTTCCACAATTGCTTGGAACTTACCCCGTATTTCAGCTATCCTCTTGAAAGTCACATCATTCCAACAATGGAATGGTAATCCCGATAATTCCAACCAGGTTGCTCTTTCCACCTGATTTAGGGAATCTATCCATGGAATAACTTCCACAAATATCTCTTTCAAATAGGACCACTCGAGATCCTCCATCAACATATTTAAGTCTTCATCTTCAATGGAGATTAAGAAAGTTTTGCCTCCTAACTTTTGAATTTTAATTTCCCCGAGTCCCCACTCTCGTAACCTCATCAAAATAGTCCTAACACTACAAACAATATCCATTATGCCTACCAGGAACCTTCTCATCTTCCACAAGTCTTCAGCTTCAACATGCCCGATAATTCTCTTTTTCACCTTCTCCTTTAGATTGCTCGCCTCCCCATTTTCCCCCACATTTACTATAGGCACTTCCTTGTTCGTCATTCTCCTCTCATACCTTACTTGTCCTCTCCCAACCGTTGATATGTTATTAGACTTGGCAAACACCAGTGATATTCTATTGCCATAAACCTTCAACTTTTCAATTCCTATTGTCACATCCTTCTTGCTCCCAACTCGAACGAAGCCGAATCTTGTCCCACCTTTATTTCGTTTGATTGGTATGAACACGTTGATGACTTCTCCATGTCTTTCAAACAGCTTCCATAATCCCTTCCGATGCAGCCCCGTCGGTAACCACAAATAGAGATACTGATGTTGCCATGTCATTTGGTATGTGGGTTGAAATATTCTTCCATCGTTGGTACATAGTTTTCATGGCACCATTTGACCTCTGCAAAATAACTTTCACTCAATTGTTTGAACTGCAATATATATATATATATATCAAGTTTGATCTGATTACGATAATGGCATCAATGAGATTAGACTCTCGTTATGAAAAGTGAAGATTCATAATGTTTTTGCACATATAGATTTAGACGATATATCGGAAGGGATCAATAAGATGTCATCATTCTTGACACTTGAGAAATAATTTAAAAAAGACGTATTAAATTTTGTAGAATGTGCTGAAAGAAAGGACAACTGCTTCTTTGTGGGGAAAAATATAGTAACTATAAATGAAAAGAACATTAAATAACAAGTCACGTCTAAAGAAACGTCTCTGTTCACATAAGTTGACAGAATGCTCATCTATTGAAGATCACCCAACTGTTTTTAAGGTAATTATCTCAGATTTAGACGTCATGATATAAAGTACAATCAAGAAGATTTAGGTGATGTTTGTTTTTACTGTGTAAGGTCTGCAAATCTCTTATGTTTGCGTCGCACAGACCACATACAGACATTGGGTTTCGCTGACCGTTTGTTTTTTAGAAGACATAAGCTCTTCTAATATATGCGCGAGGTCTTCTTGGTGCAGACATGATTTTATGTCTTCAAAGGTCTTCAAACCTCTTCAAAGAAATTAAAATTATTTAAATATATTTTAAAATTTATTTTAAAATATGGATTAATTTATTTTAAAATATAGATTGATTTATTTTAAAATATAGAAAAATTTATTTTAAAATATGAATTGATTTATTTTAAAATATGGATTGATTTATTTTAAAATATAGATTGATTTATTTTAAAATATAGATTGATTTATTTTAAAATATGGATTGATTTATTTTAAAATATGGATTGATTTATTTTAAAATATGGAAAATTTTATTTTAAAATATTGATTGATTTATTTTAAAATATGAATTGATTTATTTTAAAAAATTTATTATTGTAGTTGTATGGATTATTTAAATTTCATTATTATAAAACTAAAATTATATAAATTTCAGTATTGCAAAACTCTTTTAAGTTTAAAAAAACAGTTTATTTATATTTCAGTTTATTTTAGCAGCCTACAGACGTTAAAAAACAAACAGTCTTCTTCTTGCAGACTGCAGACTTTTGGTCAACCTCTTCTGCTGCAGATGTATGCAGATGTGGTCTGCAGACTGCAGACCTTATACCTCAGAAAAAACAAACACTACCTAAGGTGGTGTTTGTTTTTACTGTGTAAGGTTTGCAAAGCTCTTATGTCTGCGTCGCGCAGACATTGGGTTTCGCAACCGTTTGTTTTTTAGAAGAAAAAAGCTCTTCTAATGTATGCTCGAGGTCTTCTTGGTGTAGACATTGTTTTATGTCTTCAAAGGTCTTCAAAACTCTTCAAATAAATTAAAATTATTTAAATCTATTTTAAAATTTATTTTAAAATATAGATTGATTTATTTTAAAATATATATTGATTTATTTTAAAATATGGAAAAATTTATTTTAAAATATGGATTGATTTATTTTAAAATATAGATTGATTTATTTTAAAATATGGAAAAATTTATTTTAAAATATGGATTGATTTATTTTAAAATATGGATTGATTTATTTTAAAATATAGATTTATTTATTTTAAAATATGGAAAATTTTATTTTAAAATATGGATTGATTTATTTTAAAACATAGATTGATTTATTTTAAAATATGAATTGATTTATTTTAAAAAATTTATTATTGTAGTTATATGGATTATTTAAATTTCATTATTATAAAACTAAAATTATTTAAATTTCAATATTGCAAAACTCTTTTAAGTTTAAAAAATCAGTTTATTTATATTTCAGTTTATTTTAGCAGTCTGCAGACGTTAAAAAACAAACAATCTTCTTCTTGCAGACTGCAGACTTTTGGTCCACCTCTTTTACTGCAGATGTGGTCCGCAGACTGCTGACCTTTTACCTCTGCAAAAACAAACACCACCTTAGAGTAGATTTTGCTATGTTCTTTGTCCTTCTTATTTTTCCTTTAGAGATATCATTATGTATAATCATGAAACACTTAGTGAGGTATACAATTTCATACACTTGTATGATAGATTGAAATATCTTGTAGTTAGAACCAAATCTCAAGCATATGATCTCGTTGCTCATAGAGTGACGAACAATAATAGTAAGAAAGAAAAATAAAATTTTGACAGTGGAAATAAGGACATGTCGAAATAGAAATAGATATAAAACTCGTCATGTAATATTCTAAGAAAGAGTGTTACCATTTGCTTAGTTAAAATCATTATTTAAGGAAGTCCCTCAATCTGACTTTAAATCTGCTAAAATCATCATAGTGAATAGTGAAGGTGTCTGAAATCGTTATATCACAACTGCGATATTCACAATGACTGCAATACATTCGTTATTGCTGTAATTGCGATAAACATAACATAACCGAAAACGTGACTGCAACCATGATTTAGATCCCTGGAAATGACAATAACGAGAACAACAATGTGAGAGAGTTAATTACACCAGCTACAACATCGACAGATCAACCATCTGGTACTTTAGAATCCTCTTGGACTAATACAATCTGTACAGAATCCAATACCTGGAAGGATAACAACACTTGGTCATTAATCAAACTATCTCCGCCTGGGAAACCTATTAGATGAAAATGGCCGTTTAAGATAAAGAAACAGTTTGATGGAACGATTGAGAGGTATAAAGTACTGTTAGTAGCCAAAGGTTATTCTCAAATGCCGAGACAAGACTTTCAGGAGCATATAGTCTAATTGTAAAGCTACCTATAATTAATCTTCTACTCCCACTTGCAGTTAGCAATCATTGGAGTAGATGTAAATATTGACTTTCTCAAGGGTGATCTAATTGAAGAAGTGTATATGGTTCAATCTCCGGTTTGAAAAATATGATGAAGTATGCAAGGTTCACAAAGCCATCCACGATCTTCGACAAGCTCTAAAAATTTGATTTCGATAAGCAGATTCGACAAGCATCTAGTATGACTTTCTCAAGGGTGATCTAATTGAAGTAGTTTATATGGTTCAACCTCCGGTTTGAAGTAAATGCAGTCAACAACTCAACATACCAATGAATGTTTCACCTCGGTTATCAAAAGATGGAGCATCGTGGGATCATTACAATATATCACTCATACTAAACTATATATTTCTTTTAGTGTTGACAAAGTAGCCCAATATATTTACGCTCCTCGACAGTCACTAGATATAGCAGTCAAATGTATCTTGCGATACCTCAAAGGCACTTTGAATATGGGAAATGATCAAGACGATAGAAATTCAGTCCAAGGTTACTGTGCATTTCTTGGATCAAATATCATATCTTGGAGCTCAAAGAAACGAGTTGTACTACGCTCAACAACAGAAATAAAATATCGCAGCCTAGCAGTGCATCTTCTGAACTTGTCCGGCTTAAATCTGTATTGGATGACCAAGGTGTTGCACTTGATGAGGTTACCAAGACGTTGTGTGGTAACACCAGTTCAGTGTTTTCGGCATCGATTGCAAATCAGTTCTTCATTCCAAAACCAAACATGTGGAGCTTGACCTACATTTCATTCGAGACGAAGTTCTGAATCGTCAATTGCAAGTCAACTACATATCGGCGGAACAATAGTACATTGATACTCCAACCAAGGCACCTCCCAACGCACCAGTCGTTCAATTCTGTAGTATACTTATCACAAATCAAAGTTTTCTTCCTGTATTTGCTGCCAAGGAACCTTTTTTAAAGGCTTAACTACATGCTCTAGACTCTTCCAGTATAAATAAATATATGCATTTCAAGAGTTGACTTGAATCATAATTTTATTGGCATACGAAAGCTAATTTGAAACATTATAGTAATATTGATGAATAAAATAATGATCATAACTATGACTTTACCATGATAACCAACGCACGGAAATATCAATTCAACTAAGGAACATGTGTGAACAGCATACATTCAGTGCAAACATTGTAATCTATCTTCATAACTACGTCCTTCCAAGTAACCGTACAAGTGGTGGTGTTTATACATCAACATAAAATGTGAAATTTGCATCAGGGAAATTAGAAAGAAAAAACGAAGAAGGAACTAGAACTACATAGAGCATAAGGCTAATAAATGTTTAACGACCAACATTCAAGCTTGAATAAGTTACTGAAGGTTCCTTAGAGCCAGGGGAGACTGATGGTAAAGATACATGATACATAGGAACAGGCATCTTTGCTGGCAGATTAGGTATCGGTGACTCCGAATGAAGAACATGAATTGCTTGCCTGATCGATGGCCTCGAATTACAATCTTGGTGAGTACACCATAGTCCAACAATCATCAAACATTCCATTTGCTTTTCATCAAAATCCTTGTCCAATTTCCTGTCAACAGCCAAAAGTAGCTCTCCTTACCCATAAAGACCCCATATCCATTCAACCAATCCCATATCAGATTTTCCACCAGGATCAACAGATTTCCTTCCCGTTGAAATTTCTAAGAGGACTAGGGCTGTAAATGAGACCAGACAGATCGCGAGCTACTCGAGATCGACTCGATCTTGGCTCGATAAATACTCGGATCGAATGGACTCGACTCGAGCTCGAACTCGACTCGAGTTCTTAACAAGCCGAAACGAGCTACTCGATACTCGACTCGAAAAACTCGTGAGCAGCTCGAAAATATATTATATTATATTTTTGATTTTTTAAAATTACATTATTAAAAATATATTAAAAATACATTATTGATGAATAAAATATTCTTGAATTGAAAATGATTAAAAAATTATTTTTATATTTATTTTAAATTAATAAAAAAATATTTATCTAATGACAAATATTCAATATATTTCTAATGATAATATTTTAAATAACTAATTTTTAAAATTGTTGTTGTATTTTTAGGTTTCGGGTTCAAATATCATAAATATTAAAGGTTTGAGCATTTAATATCAATATATATATTGTACTTACCTCATAAATCGGTACCAAGTCTATTAATTAATGTATTTGTAATGAACCTTAAACCTTAAACCTAAACCCTAAACCCTAAATCCAATTAAGTGATAGAGATTAAATTATGCACATGAAGGTAACATACAAATTATGCAAAATGATGTTATGTGACTCCTAAATAAATCATTCACGTACTTATACATAAACATATCAACATGCAAAATAAATATACACAACTTATTGATTAAGACATGATTTTATCATATCTTAATGATGATTATCGACACCGTCATTGCTTTCAAACACTGACTCACCAACACAATATTTCAAGAGCTGACTTGACGACATAATGTAAACGGAGATTTGATGTACAAATACAACTAAAACGATGGGATCATATTTTATCATACCGTAGTCAAGAGGTTAACATCAATATCATACAATCACCATCGGTGTCAAAATATTCGTATTTTACCTTCTTTATTCTCATGGAAATATTTTATTTGAAATTCACTCAAAATCGATGAAATTCATTTAAAATTTTGATATACTAATACTTCGATCCATTCTAACGATTGTCCAACATTACTAATTTTGATAATTTCAAATTTTGGAAGACTCGGTTCATTATTATCCTACTTTGGTTCATCTTTGTTATCTCCCAAAAAATATATATTGATATCTAAGTGAAGAGAAAGGGAAAAGAAGAAGAAGCTTGTTATTCAGCTCATCAAGTAAAGAAGAAGAAGAAGAAGAAGAGCAAGGGGAAAGAGGGGTCGTTTACATAATTTCAGGTCAAAACCCCTCAAAAACCTCTTAAAGCTAAATAGCTATGGTGGAAAATCCAAATACAGCCAAGCCAAGTAGGGAAAAATTAAACGTGGTGAGCTCCACGAAAAAAATATAGTTACTAAACACATGGAAACCCTCCTTTGCTTCAAAACCTTGATCCTCCGAGCTATTGAATATAATTACAGGTCACTGGTTATTGTTTCTCTCTTTAAGGTTTGAGGAAAAAAACACCAACAAAAATAAACTATATAAAATCATCAATGATCCAAAAAAAATATGTAAAAATCTTGTTTTGCAGTTGTTCATATCAGATGAACTTAAGCAAAGCCAGTTGTAGGCATTTCACGAGATCCTTCACTGTCATCGAAAACTCAGCTTCCATCTGCAGACGACGAGTCGACGATAATAAGTTAATTACCATGGAATATTCGAGGTTTAAGTCAAGGGTTTTAACCTGTAAATCATACAATACCTGAGCAACAATGGTTATGTCAAGAGTGGCTTGTCCGAAAGGCAATACATTGGTATTGAGCACAGAGAGATGGAGCTTTTCGACTTCGTTTAGGGGGATGCCAGTTGGTCATGTGAGTTGATATCCCACATCGGTGGTGTTTGGGGAATAAGGGGTAAAGTGTGTGTATAAAAGGGGATGAGTTTCAGCAAATGAAAATTAACCCGTTTTCGAGATTGAATTGAGCTTGAAACGAGCTTAAAATCGAGTTTTTTTAATCGAGCTTCTCAATCGAGCTTGCATCGAGTTTTTTAATCGAGCTTTAATCGAGCTTGAGTCTCGAGCTTGAATCGAGCTCTTAAAATTTTTTTGAGTTCGAGCCTTTTCGAGTTCGAGTCGAGTTTCAATATTTTCTTTTGAGTTCGAGTCGAGCTTGAAAATTTTAGGCTCGCGAGTTTTCGAGTCGAGTCGAGCTTACATATAAAGTTTTCGAGTTCGAGTCGAGCTCGGCAATACTCGAGCTCGACTCGGCTTGTTTACACCCCTAAAGAGGACGACCCCAAAACTGTAAACATCTGACTCCTTACTAGCCCTACCTGTACTTATGTACTCCGGAGCCAAGTAGCCTAAGGTTCCAGCCAACCATGTTGTTTTGGGACCTAGCTCATGGTCCATCAGCTTAGCCAACCCGAAGTCACCAAGCTCATTGAAACTGGAATCAAGCATTACATTGCTTGATTTAATGTCTCGATGCACCACACACTGCTCCCACTCTTCATGAAGGTATAGAATTGCAGATGCCAATCCAAGCGATATTCGGTACCTTACTGGCCAAGTCAGAGGAGCTTTGTTACCAAAGAGGTGCGAATCAAGGCTACCATTTGGCATGAATTCATAGACAAGCATGAACTCATTTCGATCGTGGCACCAACCATTAGTTGTACCAGATTCCTGTGCCTCAACTGGCTAATGACCTTCACTTCAGTCACATACTCCTTTTTACCTTGTCTGGATCCACTTGAAATCCTTTTAACCGCAACCGCCGTGCCCAAATCATTCAGGTACCCCCTATAAACTGCACCGAATCCTCCTTCACCCAACTTCCTATGTTCTGAAAAGTTATTGGTAGCTGAGACAAGATCACTATAACAAAACCTTCTAGGTCCAGCCCCTCTTTTGAGGTCATCGTTAATGCCAGAAGTTCTTTCAATATTTTGATGTGATCTTTTCCTCCTCCAGTACAATAAAATCTGAAATCCTATGCATCCCCTGATTATTAGAACACCGAATGGAACTGCTAGACCAACAATTATTCTGATCCTGTTCCTGTTTTTTCCCTTGGTTGCCTTTCTTTCCAAACTAGAATTAAATTCCCATGACACAAGCTGATGTCGCTCTATAAAGTTACTTGTAGAAGCTGAAATCCCTACTATGGCAGTTTCCGGCAGAATTTCAGACAGGTCAATTTGGTGAGAAAGACTAGAATTGCCTTGAGATGTAGAGTTCTGATAACTCCAAGTGACGCTCAAGTTCCTAGTACTAGCATTATATGAAATCCATGCATCAGCAGTGACTTCACTGTACAAACTAAAGTTCCAGGGAGCATACGTAACCAAAGAAATCGAGTTGATGTTGATCCCAACATGCTCGACTGAAGGATCCCATTCAGGGTTGGGAAAGTATCAAACTCAACATGGACTTCCTGTTTCCTAGAAGAATCACTGGTTGTAGTGCTAAACAGGCCTAGAAATCCACCTGCCGAATTTGGTGGAATTTCGGAGCCAATAGGGGCAAGAAAGAAAGCAAGGCCTGCTGCATATCTAGCTCGACCTTGGGTGTCGATGATGAAGGAGAAATGAGAGGTGAAGTCTGTAACTTGTCTAGTCTCAGAATTCAACAGCTCCAACATTGGGCCTTGCAGCACCCTGGTACGGTACGGCTGTTGCATCCAAGTCAAAACGAGGTATATTAAAGGAAATGGAATTAACACGAGGAAGAATGGAAGTGAAGAGAAGGAGCTGAAGCGAAATTAACACACCAGAGAAAGGGTTAGCCATTGCTATTCTAGATGAGGAATTTTCAGAACATCTGTAAAGATGTTACATTAAATAATATATTGAAGCATTGGCTTGCCTTGATGCAAGTAAATTTCGTCGAAGCTGAGGCTAAATTTTCAAGGCATAAAACATTAAGATATAGAAAGAATACTATCAGAAAAAATATTAAACTGATCGTGTTATTGCTTTTCAATCACGCTTCTATATATTAAACAATCGATAAAGCCATAAATTATTTATTAAACAATTGCTAGTCATATCTTATAGATTATTAACCATAAATTCTAGCATTACGTCAAAATAAAACAATGAGAAAGTATAATATTTCTAATGCCAGAAGTTTACTTTTGCATGTATTATCCCATATTGCTTCATTAATGTTCTTGAATACATCCCTTTTATCTGAAAAAACAAATTTTTGATTGATTAAATGGGTTGTGTTGGCTATTTTGTTTTAAATGTGAATTTTATTTATTCAGAAAAAACTTAAGAGTTCATACAACCAATACCGCAAACAAATAACACATAAACAAGATTCAGCTCTCTACAAAGAGATCTATTAACAGATTCTCTTTACTTATGGGCAATCCTACCACTCTACATCTTAATGTTTCCTTAATACAATGGACAATCGCCTCCTCTTGTAGGGATTTTTGTTGGAAGAACCAAAAATATCTCTCCCTCTACACATGATAAATAAACGAATTCCACGCAATTTTCAAAACAATAGTAAGCAAGGATTTGCCCTTAAGACGAGAAATCGCCCAAGCAAGCTCCCAACTCCAATTGCTCTTTCTACGCTACAAATGGCAAGCCTGCAGCACATTCAACCACACTGTTTTAGAAAACGTGCAGCCGAAGATGATATGGTCTCTGGACTCAAACTCACTACCATAGAGAACACAAACAACATCCACATTAATACCAAAGGAAAGCTATCTATCCTTTGTAGGCAATCTATTTAAAATTTCCATCCAAGAGATGACCGAGTGCTTTGGAATGTGAAACCGATTCCAAACCAATCTATGTCACTCCACCTTGCCCCTCCTTTGCCTAAATATCCTTCCAAATCTCAACAATAGTGAGGTTATGATAAAAAAAAATCCAACCGCATCGCAGTCGCCCTCAACTTCAATAATCTTCTCCAAATCCAACTACTCCTACTTTCACACTCAACTGCCAAAAGGTAAATCCCTTAAGCACATACTCATAAATCCAAGCAACCCATAAAGACTTCCCTTCTAAGAATTGATTTGATAAGCATGAGTAAACAAACTTTATTCCAAGACGCCAAGTCCTTGAGCCCTAATCCCCCTTCAGATTTAGGACAACAAATAACACTCTAGCTAACATGAGCCCCTTTAGTAGCCTCGTCTCTATTTCTCTAGAAAAACCTCACACACATTTTATTGACGCGTTTAATGAAAGCCTTGGAAAGACTAACTGCCTACTTCAAAAATTATGAATGTTAAAGATGACAGCTTGAATGAACTGAACTTTCCTTACATAGGACAAGTGTTTAGCTTCCCAAGTATGCAACCTGCCCTCAATCTCGTCCACGAGAGGCTTGCAATCTTTAATAGTGAGCCTTCTTGTAACTAAAGGAATATCCAATTAGCGAATAGGAAACCTCCCAAGCTTTAGACCAGCATCCTCCTCTATAAACATTAATTCATTCCTCGAAATCCCTGAAGAGAAAATCTCACTCTTTTTAGCATTGAATTTCAACTCCGAGTATTGGTAAAATTCTTGCATAACCAACCAAAGTTCCATATCTGGCAGTTGCATCAAGCATCTTAGAAAGAACATTCATAGAAAGCACAAACAAATAAGGGGAAAGGGGGTCCCGCCAATGAACCCCCTTATACACTCAAAGTAGCCCACAAGACCTCCATTCAAGAAATTGAGAACTTGGGCGAAGTGATACAAATCTTAATCCAATTAAAGACAATGGGTGGAGTCTCTAAAGCCTCAAGAACTTTAAGAATGAAGTACCAACTTAAAGAGTAAAAAGCCTTCTGAATATAAACCTTGAGAGCACATCTAGGCAACAAGGAAGTTTTGACATAGCCTCGGACAAGTTCTTGGGCAATTAGAGTGTTATCGATGATATTTCTTCCTTGAACAAAGGAGTTATAACTATTAGATATAATACCATCCAGATAACCATGATTCTTCTAACAATTATTCGAGTGATACACTTGTAGATAACACTACAACGTGAGGTATGCCTAAACTCCTTCATTGAAGATGAGTTAGGAACCTAGGGAGTTAGTACTAGAGTTATACTGTTAAAAGCATGGTGCATAAAGCCATGATTGAAAGAATATTGCACAGCTCTCAAAGCGAAGTTTTTTGTGAGGCGGTTAAAATACGACTAAAAAATGGTGTGACTAGTTAAACAAGTGACTGGTTAAAATCGATATCGGAAATATTATACGATTTCATCAGAAATATTATTTGAGTTGGTAATAAAAATGGTAATAACCAGTTATGTTATCGTCCTATGTAAAATACGCCAAAAAAATATAGAAGATAACATAACCAGTTAATTATTGGAAACATTATCAAGCATAATAACATATTAGGTAGCGCTTATGTAACGTAATAAGTAGCACCTTTTTAAAGCTGATGGGGCTTTGAAATCCAATGATAATAAAATAGGTTAATGACTTCATTTGTTATTAGTGTTATCAATATATTAGGTAACACCTAAAATGTTACCAAAGTTTAAGCTGATGGAGCCTTAGGAATCCGACGATAACATAATCGGTTAATCACTGGAAACATTATCAAGCATAATAACATATTAGGTAGCGCTTACGTAACGTAATAGGTACCACCTTCTAAAAGTTGATGGGGCTTTGGAAATCCGACGATAACAAAATAATTTAATTACTTAATTTGTTATTTTACTTAATTTGTTATTAGTATTATTAACATATTAGGTAACGCATAAAATGTTACCAAAGTTTAAGCTGATGGAGCCTTAGAAATCCGACGATAACATACCCGGTTAATTGCTAGAAACATTGTCAAGCATAATAACTTATTAGGTAGCGCTTATGTAACGTAATAGGTAGCGCATTATTAAAGCTGATGGGCCTTAGAAATTCGACGATAACAAAATATGTTAATGACTTAATTTGTTATCAGTGTTATCAACATATTAGGTAACGCCTAAAATGTTAACAAAGTTTAAGCTGATGGAGTCTTGGAATCCGACGATAACATAACCGGTTAATTACTTGATTTGTTATCAACCTTTATCAACATATTACCATACAATGTTTACTCATATTATCATGATACCGATTGATTGAATTTTATTACTTTAAAGTAATAGGTTTCGAAATTTTTAGTATGGAATATGTGTGTGTGTGTGTGTTAATACATTTTACGTGCAGATTGTTTGAGCCTTTATGTGGAATTAACCAAAGTTAAAGATAATGAAGCCTTAGAACCAACGATAACATAACCGGTTAATTTCTTGATTTGTTATCAAGCTTTATCAACATACTACCATGAACATTGTTTATGCATATTATCATGATACCGATTGACTTTAACCTTTTTCATTGTCAATTAACCTATTACTTAAAAGTAATAGGTTTCATAATTATAAAAATGGAATATATATATATATATATATATCAATACATTTTGAGTGCAGATTGTTTGAGCCTTTATGTGGAATTAAAGTATCGAGACCGATATAACAAAGTTTTGAAAAATATATAAAAGTTTAAACTATTATCATTATATGATATAATTTTAATGTGTACCTTGTAAATTTACCTATTACTTCTACAATGCTCTTTATATATGGGTTATGAGAATGTTGGATTTACACATAAAGACATCTACAATACACTTGAAAGAGTTAAAGCAATGGAAATCGTCAATGGGGTGTCAATACACTAATTGCTTACTTTTAACCGATATTTGGCATACCAATAGTTGGACCTTTCCATATGTTCCCTTGTATCGTGTATTTGAACCTTGCCAAACAGTCTGTAGAATAGAGTCTCCTGCAAGTCATGGTTAGAATCAATTATGTAGTTGGGATTATCTAGGTTAATCATGTTGATTGCAAAGATAATAAAACCCCCTTGCAGGAACCAAATGGTAAGCTAGGAATTGGTAAGACAAGCTTCATTTGAGGGTTTAGGAACTCAACCCCTCCCACGTAAGGATTGCATGGTTGAACATTACATACAATAGTTGTATTTAGTTCTTGAATAATTGTTCTTCATTGTATATAAGGATAGTTGTAATGATATTCGTTCTCGTTTTGAAACCAATAAGTATCATGCATGCACTACCCTATATCCTCGAGGCAAATGACAAGAAATCTGGCACTTAAAGATTTACCAAGAGCACTAGTTTCTGCTCTGTATAAAGACCGAACCTAGAATCAACTTTGCCATTATGACTATACTGCTCAAGAGAACCTGCTGAATGATAGGATTTGCACACAACTGCGAGGATTTTATGGGAAATCCCAAGTACTCGGCTAAAATTCTGCAACAGAGATCCATACTTGGGGTTTCCCATAAAATGTTTGCGGATGTGTGCAAATCCCTTTATTTAGCAGTTCTCTTGAGCAGTATAGGATAATTGCGAGTTGATTCTTGGTTTAGTCTTAATGTAGAGCAGAAGCTATCGCTCTTGGTAAATCTTTAAGTGCCAAATTTCTTATCCTCTGTCTCGAAGATATAGGGTACTGTATGCATGATACTTGTTGGTTTTGAAACGTGAATGGATATCATTACAACTATCCTTATATACAATGAAGAATAATTCTTCAAGAACCGAATACAACTATTGTATGTAATGTTCAATCATGCAGTCCTTACCTGGGAGGGGTTGAGTCCCTAAACCCTCAAAAGAAGCTTGTCTTACCAATTCATGGCTTACCATTTGGACCCTGCCTTCCGGGTTTTATTGGCTATTCAGTCAACATGATTATATGCTTCCTGCATCATTTGGCATTCAGTCATACTGTCAAGATTTTAAATTTGTAATCAATTAAAAGTTCTTAAATACTTTAATCTAATTACGATTTCAAGAACAATTATAAAAATATATTGATACTGACTAGAAGTACATATATCCTCTCAGTGATTGCTTTCGATTTTCTTCAATGTTGATACTCTTGGGCTCCATTTCAAGGTCATCATCTTCACGAACAAATATTGAACTTTCTACCTATAATAGGTCTCAAATGTTTCTTTAATTTGACAACCCTAAACTTAAAAACCTAACCCCTATTTTCAAATACTGAAATTCTAAAAAGTAGGGTTTTGACAACATACCTTTCGATTCGATTGCATCAATAAACAAACAAGAATGCTTCAAAAAGTGCACTACTACTATTTCACAACAACTAACTTCCATTGATCTCTAAAACTATGGTTGTCTTCTATCTATTTCTCTGGTTTGGGATTTCCTTTGTAATCAGATATGTTATTTATATTGAATACTCTTACCAAATTATTGATACTTTTGTGTAAGGTATCGATACTTTCCAGACGTTTTATATTTGTGTAAACCGGTATCTTTTTACCTATTTTGTCATATTAAAATCGATTTTATCTATTTTCAACCTGTTATATTGACATGTATCGATACATGTGTATTATGTATCGATACTTTCTACGTGCATCAAGTTTGGGAAGAATACTGGATAAAACGTATCGATACATATACAACAAGTATCGATACTTTATGTTAACATATTTTGTCATTAAATCGGTATATTTTTTACCACTTACATTGTAAATTTACCTATTACTTTGAAGTAATATGTTTCAAAGTTTTAGGAATCGATACTTCTCATATGTGTATCGATACTTTATAGGCGCAATTATGAAAACCGATTTTGTCAATTTTGAACCTGTTATGTTATTTGTATTTAATCGATACCATTACCCTTACTGAAGTATCGATACTTTTCTTGAAGGTATCAATACTTTCGAGACATTTTGTTTTTATGTAAACTGGTAACTCTTTACATGTTTTGTCATTTTGAAACCGATTTTATCAATTTGTATCTTGTTATATTGTCATGTATCGATACATGTGTATTAGGTATCAATACGTTCTGCGTGCATCTAGTTTGGGAAGCATAGTGGAAAAAAGTATCGATACATATACAAAAAGTACCAATACTTTATGTTAATGTATTTTGTCATTAAACCGATATATTTTTATCGCTTACATTGTAAATTTACCTATTACTTTAAAGTAATTTGTTTCGAAGTTTTAAGAATCGATACTTCTTATACGCGTATCGATATTTTATAGGCGCAATTATGGAAACCAGTTTTTCAATTTTGAACATGTTAAGTTATTAATATTTAATCAATACCATTACCCTTTCTTAGGTATCGATACTTCTGTGTAAGGTATAGATACTTTTGAGATGTTTCATTTTTTGTAAACCAATATCTCTTTACTAGTATTGGCATATTGAACCTATTTTTTCAGTTTTCAACCTGTTATATTATCATGTATTGATACATTTTTCTTAGGTACTGATACTTTATAGGCACAATTATTGAAATCAGTTTTGTCAATTTTTAATCTGTCGATTTTGTCAAATTTTAACCGTTTTGTCAAATTTTAATCGGTTTAGAAATTCTAAGTATCAAAACTTTGTTGTCGAGATTATAAAAAATGATACTTTAATAATGTGTATCGATAAATTTGCAAGCAAATTCTTGTACAATCATACTGAAAGTTGGAGTAAGTGTACAATACTTTAATAACTAGTATTGATATTTCAACAATCCTTAAATATAAAATATAGATAAGTGTAGTATGTATATTGATACAGAAACATAAGTATGAATAAAAAATTCTGACCAATCATAATTTTGAGTAACAAGATGGAAGACTGGATGTGAATAATGCCTTCCGGATAGTATTCATTTCATCTAGCTCATGAAGATAGGATAACCGTAAACCAAAACTGTCTAAGAGAAACATAGTTGATGTAGAATCAATTGCATATTTAAAATTTCAAAGGCGATGCATTTGGTTCTCAAACATTTAAAGCATCGAAAGCATATCAGACTTATGATTTGGGTGCTACAAGGGAAATGCAATTAAATGCAACCAAAAAATCTCGAGAATTGAATGGTACATCTTTTAATAATAATGTTAAATAATTGAAGATACACACATAAATCAGAAGTATCTATACTTGGAATTTCGAAACCTATTACTTTAAAGTAATAGGTAAATTAACAATGTAAACGGATAAAAGTGTTCCGGTATAATGAAAATAGCCGTAAATGACAAGTTACAGTACTTGTCATATATTGATTTTTTAAAGACGGAATGGAATGGTCGATCGGTCCTGCAAATGATGATAATGATGTGAGTTACTATATCTATTTTACTAAATGTCTTTAATTTTCAATGCTTATTTATAATTACAATATGTCTATTGCGTCTTAGGACAATGATGACATTTAGAATACTGCAAGTCCTGTTCTACACATATCGTAAGTATCAACATAACTTGTAGTGTGTATAACAAACATGTACAACAACCTATTGCTAACTTTGCTCATCTCATACATAATTTCATTAATACAACATTATAATTCACATACAAAATTTGGCTTACATCATCACTTATGTTTTTCCATGTGTCTCATGCAAGCCACTGTCAACGCATCTCTCCTTGTATTTTGATCGTGGCTTATGAGATCGTTTAATATTCTCATACGATCCCAATCTCTAATAACCTATATTCAAATTGTCAGTATGTTAACCATAACATTCAATCTAAGACTTTTAACTTTTTGACCGCAAAGTAATTTTCCATTCTACTTACCAAATCATTTGTTCACCCTCTAACAACGATCCTTTCCATCGGCATAATCACATAAATGCCTCAATCATGTCTGTTAAAAATTTGATTACCACACATGTCAAATATGAATTCCACAAAAATTACACGTTTAATTTATGCTAACATTACATACCCATTCAATTGCGCATCATCTTATGCTCCACAAATTTAAAATCTTTCAATGGGACCTTCAGATGCCCACATGCATGTACAAAAATGTCTTTCTTATTAAATTTATCTAATATGGTTATCTGCGTAAAAAAATATCAAGTTATATTACAAACAAATTATACATTATAAACAATTGTTTCCTTTCATACATATCAATTTCCTAGCATCTTTCATTGTATTTTTGGCCCCTGACATTGTAAATAGCTATCTTATACGGTTGAAACATAAGAATCCATTTCCAACACCAACAAATACCAATGGGTATCATTGTTGTTTATTGTCATAAGGATATGCAATAAATGTGACACCCAATTTGAAAAAAAAACAACATTTCTTTATAAATAATTACATACAAAACACCATTTGCAATTTGTATGGTATCTTATCGTATCACAGTCGATTAATTTTGAATAGTCTTTCAATATATCTCCCAAAAGGTTGTAACATGGTCAACACTTGACATTCCTTCCAACACCATATTTTGCATTTCCTCCACAATCATTATTAATTGACCATCTATAACACTACTTTTTAACATTTATTATTTTAACTCACCACTAAGTTGTATGGAATGTAGCCAATCTTCCATTCCCCCGTATCTTATTTGAATCGTAAACCAACACCTAGCTGACCAAATCAATAACCTAACAAAATTAATTACACGATTACAACATATTCACTAGGTTTTAACAATTTATACTTTCTACTTACTACACCGCTAACCCATGCCATAGGTTTCAGCGTTGCAACGTCAGCTACTAAGGTGTATTGATTTCCCAATTGGATTACAACATCGCTGTATGAGGAATTTGATTAATATTTTGTCATGAAATATTTAAATATCACTCAGGAAGCAATATATTTCACTGACCTCGATTATAACCCACTATTCCATATATATTCACACATTCAACTTTCATATACATGAATTTCTCTTGGTATTTTCACTTTTTCAACATACAATTTTGCTTACAAATATTAGTCACAACAAAATCATAAAAATCAAATTCAATTTTCTTTTATTTAGCTTACCTTCTCTTCTTCTTCTTAGGTGCAGATATTCTAAATCCAGCTCAACATCCATTACAATCTCCGGTGTTCGCATAACATTAATATCCTTCATCCTCACTTCATCCATATTTTCTTCTTCATCTTTTTAATTCATCGTATTTTCCCTCCATATAACTCTTCATATCTTTTATTTCATCCTTCATTTTTCCCCTTCATCCAATTTTTTCTCAACCACTCCCATCACCCCTTAAGTTTACCCCTCAATTCCACTTTTTCTTTAAGCACTCCATCAATTTTTCCACCCATTTCCCCCTTATAGCTCTCAATTGCCTCTTCAATTTTGGATTATCTTTGTAAACAATCAGAAACGATTTTTTTAGCTCCGCTAACTCATCCATCAAAATGTCAAATTTACTTGAACCGTCCTGACCATAACCCCCTACTACCTTCTATTATTTATTCTCTTTTTCCTTATCTTCCTTCTGTTCCAGTTCTATCTCTTTTCCAGTAACCTTTAAAATTAAATTTCAATATTAATGCATTGGATTATATTCTTAATATTATATAATTACTTTTATTACCCTTTCTTGCTTGCTTGGTCTTTCCAACTTCAACTTCATCATCACTCTAACTACTTCTTCCTTCCCCATGCACGGATGTGTGCCACTTTGGTTATTTGGAATCCCGATACATTTGCATAGTCAGACAAAAAATCGAATAATACAACGTGCATTTATAATTAAATTTATCATTTTATATAATAACTATACTATCATTTTATATAAAAACCCAACACGTCCTTCAACTCATTTACCTCTAAGATTGCTATGTACCCTTTGAGGTATCTCTGGCTTCAGCCCTTCTGAAAGCTGATTATTGATTCAATCAATCTGAAATGGACATATTTAGACCAATTCAATTCACCTTGCAAGACTTTATCACAAATTAACTTCATATTGTCCTTACTCGAGATGTATCCCCCGTTGGACAAAGAAAGATTCCGACAAGGTACAATAGTACTCGTGCCTTCAGATTATCCCCCTCGTAAGCTCCACTTTTAATTTCCTCTTCAAGTCCAACATATGCCACCTTGTGCTTTAAATCATATTTCATAACAAGTGTTTTCCAGTAAATCGTCTTAATGACTTCTTTAACACTATTGCCTTTATCTTCTAGCCCTAAGATAACTACAACATATGGGACCCCCAGAGGAAATGAATAATCACCATATTTAACTCTACATTGTTCTACATCAAATTCCTCCACCAAGGATGGACACAATTCTCTCTGAATTGGTCAATATCTTACTCTGATCAAAGATCTGAACCCTATTTCTTCTAGCACATGAACTTTATTCTTCTCCTTCAGGTGTTTAATTATGGAGTTCAGTCTTTTGATGCTACACCTTGTCGACACTTCCTACATTTTAAAAAATATATAATGTTATTGTTCTTATATATTTTTTATCACAATATTTACAAGTTTAATGAATACCTTTTTTTCATGTGTTTTCATCCAAGATTTGTATTATTGTCTATCCTTTTTGGAACATATCACGTACGGTTCCTTCTCAGCATCACTCATCGACTTCCATTTCTCCAACACCTCATGTTTCAACTAAAATTAACCATAAATATTTCTTAATCAATACATTAACGCTAAATAATACTCAATGTCAAATTCATTTTACATACCGAACCGATGTTGTGATTACCAACTTCTTTCATCCTTTGGCATTTAGTCATATTGTCAACATTTAAAATTTGTAATCAATTTAAAGTTATTAAATACTTTAATTCAATAACCATTTCAACAACAATAACAAAAATACATTGATACTTACTAGAAGTACATATATCCACTCAGTGGTTGCTTTCGATTTACTTCATTGTTGATACTCTCGTACTCCATTTCAATGCCATCTTCACGAACAACAATTGCATCATCTATTGACTTCATTTTTCCTTCATATATCAGTTTATGAACATCCAAGCATTAAAATAATGTAAATCAAATCAAATAAATGTTACATTCAATTTATTCAATATGCAAGTATCGATAACTAATCTTATAATAAAATTGTTTCCTTCAAAGGAATCGAAATACTCTCAACTATAAGTATCAGTACATTTATACAACCTACAATATCATTTTCTACCTATAATTTTATATACAAGTATCGATATTTATTTTCTACCTATAATATCACTTTCTAACTCTAATCGGTCCCAAATCCTTCTTTGCTTCAAAATCCCCAAACACGTAAACCCTAATTCCTATTTCTAAATACTATAATAATAAAAAAAACTAGGGTTTCCTTCAAACGAATGAGAATACTCTCTACTACAAGTATAAACACATTTATACAACCTTTAATATCATTTTCTACATATAATATTATATGAAAGTATCGTTATTTATTTTCTACATAGAATATCACTTTCTACCAGTAATCGGTCACAAATACTTTTTTACTTCAAAAACCCCAAACCCATAAAACCCATATTTTTTATTATTGTAATAATAAAAAAACTAGGGTTTTGAAAACGTACTTTTCAATTTGACTGCAGCAACAAACAAACAACTTCGCTTTAAAAACACCTTCGTTCTATTTCACAGAAACTATTACGCTTCGATTTCGAAAACTACGGTCGTGTTCTATCTATTTTAATAGGAAATGTAGTTATGCCTTTGATATTTTAAATGAATATGTTATTTATATGTAATCAATACAATTACCCAAGTCTCGATATTTTTGTGTAAGGTGTCGATACTTTTGATACCTTTTCATTTTTTTTCTTTTAAAAGTATCGATAATATGATACATATACTTATAAAAGTATTGATATCTTCAACATATCTGGTAGAGCTTTACCAGTTTTTTCATATTGAAAACAGTTTTGTCATATTTTAACATGTTATTTTGTCATGTATCAATATATGTTTATAAAGTATCGATACTTTATAGGCATTATTATTGCAATTCTTTTAAATTCCTAAAGTATCGATAATATGATACATATACTTATAAAAGTATCGATATTTTCAACATATATGGTAGCTCTTTACTGGTTTTATCATATTGAAACCAGTTTTGTCATATTTTAATATGTTATGTTGTTATGTACTGATATATGTTTCTAAAGTATTGATACTTTATAGGCGCTATTATTGCAATTATTTTAAATTCCTAAAGTATCGATAATATGATACATATACTTATAAAAGATTCGATATTTTCAACATATCGGGTAGTTCTTTACTAGTTTTGTCATATTGAAACCGATTTTCTCATATTTAAACCTGTTATGTATCGATACTTTTTTCTAAAGTCTTGATACTTTATAGGTGCTATTATTGTAATTCTTTTAAATTCCTAGAGTATTGATAATTTGGTGCATATACTTAGAAAAGTATCGATATAAATTTCAACAATTTAGGTATCTCTACCGGTTTTGTCAAATTGAAACTGGTTTTGTCAAACTTCAACCTATTATATTGTTATGTATCGATACTTCTTTACAAGGTATTAATACCTACCGACAAGCTAAGTTTGTCGGTTGTCAAATATTTTAATATTTCTTCATGATTTATACATACAACATTATTATTACTCAACATTTCTAATAGCGCTAAACTGACTTTATTAAGTATCTTATTATGATTATGGTAATGTCGTATATTAGTATGTCTTTCCTGAGACAACCCCATTCTCAAAATATCAACTTTCACAATATTTCAGGCATCCTTAAAAAAATTTATTAGTAGAAAATTAGACAATTATTAAACCCTAAATAAGAAAATATAAGAGTGACAAGTTAATCAAATTATTATTAAAAAGAATAACGATGTTCCTTGATTTAAAGAACCAAGGCCAAGACTTTGGCGTTAATCAAACAACGTGTCCTTAGCAATTTAAAGGTAAGAACAGACCTCTACCCTTTTGTTTTAAAATTAATGAACCTATTTCATTTTGGTGACCACTGGTAGAATATTTATTTATTTGAAAATATTAAAAAAGAAATGTCTAGTTACTTTAAGACCATCCTTTTCAATATCAGAAAATAAACGGACATTCTATTTTAATAAAATTATGGATTTAATTATTAATTTATAACTAATGAATTATTAAAGAAGATAATTTTAAAAGGATATTTTTAAACTTAATTAATTTCTAATTGAAGAACCTAAACTAAGGCTTTAATTAATTAGTAATTAAATTAAGAGATTTTAAAATCTAATGGTTTTATTCTATGTTAAAGTGTGTGACTATTTTGAAAGATTTTAAGGTTATCATTCAATATTAATAATTAAACACATTCAATATTAATAATTAAACACATTTAATAAAATAATAAAGACAATTAAAATCAAATTAGTGACTAAATTGAACTTCATCAAAATTCAATGAAAGAATTATAAGCATTTAGGGACTAAAAATAAAATAAAGTAAAAACCACATCCCGAACCAAAAACACGCTAGAAATAGGGTGGTTTAATGAAATGATTTGTCCAAAAGTTTACCACTATATAAGACAAAATTTTAAGACAAGCCTCATTTTCAACTTTTCAAAATTTTCTCCTCCCCAAGTTCTCTCTACTTGGCCGAAAAATCCATCCCAAACTCTCCCAAATTCTTCAAATGTTCATCATTTTTCATCCCATGTTCATCCTAAAACCCTACTTTAATCCTCCACAAACACCAAAATACCACCACATACATGTTTTTCAAGATGAAAAGCCAAAATTTTCCATGAACACTAACATGTTCTTCCCCAAAACCAAACTTTAATCTTCCACTAACACCAAAAACCACTCAACACTTGTTATTTTTGGATCAAACACCCAAAACCCAAGAACATTTCCAAGAACAAAGCCTAATGTTCTTCCATCTACCCAAAGCCTAAACAAAAACCCCAAATCCAATAAGATTTCCCAATCTTCACCCAACTTGAACCACCAACCCAAGACTGCCCGACCATTCTCCGACCATCATCAACCACCCAATGACTTCGAATCTTCCCACAACCATCCACTTCCTTTATTCGAACCGTAAAAAAAACAAAGAAAATAAAAGAAAGTCTCACCTTCAAGCTCAGTCAAGTCTCCCACGGTGGTGACAAACTCCTCTGATGAAGATAAGCCTCATGCTTTACTCTTTTCTTCTTATAATTTTTGAGTAGTGCCTTGAGTATTTTTGTGATGATTCTTGGTTGATTCGTTGGTGATTATTGTTAATGAAAAGCCTCCCTTTTTATATTGGTGAAATTTAGCTCTTGATTTAACTGCTCCTGCTCAAATTCTGTTGCAAACGGTCGAATCAAACTTGTTTACTCTAGATTCAAGAAAATCTTTATTTCTATTTTTTAAAATTTTTTTATGCTTTTTCATAATCAAAATGTGATCGTGTTGTGGTGGTGACAACAGTAGTGTGGCGAAGAAGACAAAGTGTCTGACGCGTGTGGCTCACGTACTGGCGAGCACTCCAGCCAGTAGGTACTCGCTAATGGAGGAGTATATGCTTCCTTTGGATGATGCAATCTTAGCAATTGGATCAAATCTAGATTGAATGGTTGAGATTCTTTTGTGCTTCTTTACTTGGATGGGTGATGTGGCTCAATGAGAGCCTTTAGATCTAGTTTCTTATCCAAGGGCTCTAAAGAATTTGTGCTTTCTTCTCAAGGATATATGATATGTTAAAAATCTAAGCCATTGGATCTAAGGCTCATCAATTGTCCACAATTGCTTGGCTCTCTTCACAAGGATGAACAATGTGTCATCATCAAGTACACCTAAAAAGTAGTACCACAATTAATACATTGTACCATTTAAAAAATCTAAGCAAAAACCAATACCCCATACCCATAAAAAGGGTTTTTCCTTTTTCCTTTTTTATTTCCTTATGTATATATTTGTAAAACAAACATGGACTAATATTTGGGCATTGACAAAACAATGTAATGGATTTATTTATTTAATAAAATGAGTTCTTTTTTGGGTTTTTTATTATTTAAAAAAGAAAAACAAAATGGGCTTGATTTAATATGGACTATATAATATGCTTTTTAATATGAAAACTATATGTAATATATGTACTATTTAATGAAAACTATATATTAGAATATATGTCCCTTTAATATGAAAACCATATGCTATATACATACTATATACTATATGCCAAAATTATTTTTTACTAAAACCATTTATATTATTAAATATATACTATACAATATAATATGAAAAATGCCATGTCACCACTCGGATAAAATGGGTGACGACAAAAGGTAAATCTGAATATGTTTTCAAGCTTACCCGAGTGGTATATATGCTTTCTAAATTCCTAAAATGATGAAAAGATAATTTCTAAAAACAAGAGATAATTCCTAATTTGAATTTCAAAAATGCGGCTGATTCGTTCTTCATTCTATATACGATGACTGAACCTTCTGGAAGTTACTGACTCGATGCCACTTCAGACGTGTCATGCCTAAAGGCATGCCCACCAATCCATCCTTGACTCTAAAAACTCATAGAATTCTATCATTTTAGTGCAATTTCAAGAATCTAATGTCCTGCACAAAAAATGAATGAATTAAAACAAACAAATCAACCTCAAAAACTAGTAACCAAAGAGCAAATTACAGACAAAATAATAGCTAAATAAACCACCTATCACGTACACAACCATGAGGAAATATTCATCCCCACCATACTTTACCAAAACCAAAATAATTTGATCCGTGTTAGGTTTTTATTGAGGCGTGTGTGAACAATTTCGTAGGAACAACAAAAAACGATCACAACAGTAAGAACAATTGTAACACCACGTACCCGGTCACAAAAAATGACTAGGATACCTGAGTGTACATTAGATTTCGAGACAAGTTAGACTGAACAAAAACCTTAAACATGTGTTCTAGGAAGAAACAAATTTAAATTTACAATCACCCACGCTAAAAGATGCATTAAAAAATCACTTGAACATATTCACGGCAACAAACAATCATGCAACATCGAAACAATGTCATTGACACTATGGGGTAAAATGGTCATTTCAAAAACAAATGAAAAATCATATTAAATTAACAATATTTAATATAAATCATCAATTAGTGACATGCAAAATTTAAGCTTTATCATATATCATTCAGGGCCCAATTGAACATACAAACCTAAGGATCAAAACATAAACAATGTAAAAGTTACATTCGAATATAAAACCTACAATTAATACTTCCACTATGTAATTCAATATATTAAAGTGTGACAAAACAAATATCATCAAATTCTGAGTTAAGTTCAAGTATTAATTAACAATTCAATTTCTAGACTAATTTAAACATCTGCAAACTTTGTAGGGTCAAACTAAGACTTAGGGACACTTACAACCTTTAATGAATCATATTTTACCGTTTTTCATCGAGCACACAGCGAAGGGATTGATCCCTTTTCACGGGGGGTCGATCCTTTAAAAATAGTAGGTTTGGAATCGATCCTTTAAGCAAGGGATCTATCCTTTCACCCAATGGATCGATCATTTTTCTGAAAAATGAAGATTTATCATATGAACATGCAAGAACATGCCTACAAACTTCCATGTAATAGATCGTATGCTCTAGATACATGCTTAAACACCTTCATACCACTTTATACATGTCAAATTACATATGTAACATGCATCGTAACACCAGTCAACACAACATACATGAATTAAGAATCAAAAGTCAAAGATTGCATATCAAGCTCACTTTTCACAAGTCACCTAGTACAATTATGCATTTTGATTCATTGCATGCATCATATGAGCCTAACATATTCCATACACAAATTGTCACCTGTCTACACAAATCACACACTTGCTTAAGGCACAATTTAACATTTGATCATTGAAACACATATGAACATATATTAACATGCATACAACATCTTTTAACAACACAATCATTCTTTAGAATCATGCTTCAATATAAAATCAACATTCATGCTTGATCATTATAAGCTCATTAAACAAACATAACCAATAGTTAATTGAAATTTCCTAAATAGTTTCCCACATTGCCATATTGTTCAAATCAAACCACACACACTTTATTTTGTATTATCCTTGCTTGATCACCACTGAGTGCTCACTCTTCACCTCCAAAACAAAACTAATCCTCTGAAAAAGTGTTAAACAATTAGTGTGAGCTATAACCCTAGTGATCAACAATTAGTGTGAGCTATAAGCCTAGTGATCAACTAACATTCTAGCAAGATGCTTACCTCAAAGTTAAAGAAAACACCTACATACAAAGTTGTCTCACTTGTTTTTACCTTAATGATCATATCATCATGTCATGCCATCATAAGTTCATAATGCATCACAAATACATTCTAAATTACAGAATATCATCATGTTAACATCATCACATTCACTTCTATAAACACAATCACTCATGCACAATTACCTTGTTAGCAAAGTCATGAAATATACATAGTTCCCATTAGAAGATCAATGGTTTTTTGTTCAAAACACAACTCAATCATTGGATAAATGAACTCCACACTACTCCTTTTTATTTTTGGACTCACATGAAACACATCATGAATATGTTCAAACTCAGGCAACAAACAAATATGATAAGCAATAGGACCAACACAATTTAAGACCTCATAAGGCCCAATAAACCTCGAGTAAGCTTCCCCTTGCAACAAAAATGCAAAATATTTTTCCAAGGCGAAACCTTCAAGAAGACAAAATCACCCACTACATACTCAATCTCATGACACTTCAAATCAACATAAGACTTATGCCGATCAAAAGCAACTCTTAACAGATTAATAACCAACTTAAACTTGTCCTCTGTCTCCTGAACCAACTCCGGACCAACAACATGCCTCTCACTCAGCTCGGTCCAAAAACAAAGGAGTCTGGCACTTCCGATCATACAACACCTCAAATAGAGCCATGTCAACTGTTAATATCACTCTCAAGAACCAAAAAAATCCATAACACAAGAACAAAGTGTATCCTCCAACACCTGGATCACACACTCCGACTGACCATCTGTCTGCGGATGATAAGTCGTACTAAGATTAAGCCTCAAACCCAAAGCCTTATGTAAAATCTTTATATACGTCAACATAAAATATATATTCGATCCGAATTAATCAAAAAATGAACATCAAGCAACCAAACTATCTCAGCTATATACAACTCCGCCAACCTCTGTAATGAAAACGTCGTATGTACTGCCAGAAAATATGTACTCCTTAAAAATGATCGACAATCACCCAAAAAGAATCTTTCTTCAATGGAGACAAAGGCTAACTCAACAAAAAATACATAATAATGCGCTCTCATTTCTTTTCCAAAATACTAATTGACTAAGTAACCTGAAAGGACACTAATGTTCATCCTTCACACGCTGACATGCCAGACAATGACAAACAAACTCCACAGCTGCAACCTTCAACCCATATCACTAATACAACCCTCTCAAATCTCGATAGTCTTTATACTACCCGTATATATCACAAATGATCCATTATGCATCTCGAAAAGAATCGCACGCCTCAAATCTACATCGCCAGTAACACATATCCTTCCTCGAAAACATAAAACACTATGCATCTAAAAAAAATCTCACGCCTCAAATCTGCATCAGCATTAACATATATCCTCCCTAAAAAACATAAAACACCCTCAAAATTCAATGAGAAATCACTACTCGAACCACCTCGCACAAGCTGAATCTTCGGTTCCAGAAATTGATCAACAGGCTACAAATCCTCAATATGTAGCGACAATGTAGAATGAACCTGTAACTCTACAACCAAATAACCATCCTTGGCCATACTCAACTTCACAAACAAAGCCCGCAACTCACCCATCGACTTATGACTTAAAGCATCAATAACAACGTTCGTTTTCCCGAGATGATACTCAATCGAAAACCATAATCTTTTAACAACTCAGCCTAACACCTTTGCCTCAAATTCAACTCCTTCTGGGTAAAGAGATATTTGAGACTCTTGGGATCAGTGTACATGACACACCTCTCACCATACAAATAATGATGCCAAATTTTCAACGCAAACACTACCACTACCAACTCCAAATCATGTACGGGATAGTTACGCTCATGTGGCCTCAACTGCCTCAATACATAAGCAACCGACCTACCATCTTGCATCAACACGTACCCAATACAGGTTATAAATGTATTACTATACACCATAAAATCTTCCCCAACTCAGGCTGCACCAACACAGGAGCTTTAGTCAAAACTAACTTTCGCTTCTCAAAACAACAATGCCTCTCCTTTATCCACTCAAACTTCACATTCTTTTCCAACAACTTCGTCAAAGGAGTAGTTATGAAAGAAAAAACTTCCAAGAAGTGATGTTAATACTCAGTTTACCTCATAAAAATACAAACTTCAGTCGCACTACTTGGTGGCTTCCACTCAACAATTACTTTAATTTTATTTGGATCAACCTGAATACCCTCAATGAAAACAACATGACCAAGGAACACCACTTCCTCTAACCAAAACTCACACTTCAAGAACTTTGCATACAATTGTTTCTCCCTCAACACTTGCAAAAAACCCAAAGATGTGAATCATGTTCTTCCTCTGAACGAGAAAACACAAAGATATCATCTATGAACACCACCACAAAATGATAAAGATACGGATGGAAAAAATTCATCAAATCAATGAAAGAAACAAGCACATTAGTCAACCCAAACGACATCACCAAAAACTAATAATGACCATAACGTATCCTAAAAGCAATCTTCATCACATACGACTCATAAACCTTCAATTAATAATACCCAGAACAAAGATCAATCTTCGAAAACACCCTAGCATATTTGAACTGGTTAAATAAGTCATCAATCCTCGGTAAAGGGTGTCATTCTTGATTGTCAACTTGTTTAGCTGATAATAATCAATACACATGTATCGTCCTTCTTATTCACAAACAAAATATGTGCACCCTAATGATAACTCTATAACAAGTTATTATTTAGGACCTTCTTTACTTGGGTTGAACTTGAACTTTAGCATCATTAGGATCATTTTAGGTTTATTTTATCATATTTTGCACCATTTGCACATTGGGAGTGAATTTCTATATTTTAGGCTATTTTATGATATTTTACTATGATTTGGTACGCTTATGCTATGACATTGTTGATGTTGTGGACTTTGTTGTGAGATGATGTCATGCTGGATTGCTGAGCCAAATCTGCAGTAACTGATGACTCAACAAGCAGTTATAGAATTTTTTGGAATCAGAAAGTTGTCCATTCTAGTTGTAAAATGGTTGGAAAAATCATATTTTTCCTATTGGAGGATTCTTTGACCTTTTGGGCTTATAAAATGGGCTAGCCTTCACACTTTTCACATCATTTCTACCTTGCCATTAATTTCCCTAATCTCCTTTATTTTCTACTTCATTGCAGCAGCCATGGCATCTTAATTCCACTATCAGGGAGTACAACAAGTGTGTTGGAGTAGCAGCATCATAGCAGCGGTGGCCGATGGGTTTCTTTTTTTTCTTCTTATTTTTCATAACTGAGAGGGGAAATACTTTGGGTTTAAGTTGGATGTTTATTTTTTAGATGTTGTTAAAATTTGGTTTTGCACTCAAGATGTTCAATTAAATTTTTGTTACGTGACTTTTACTTAATGATATGATTTATAAGTTGGGTGTAAACCTTGAACTATTTTTAGATATAGAAATTGCTTAATGTATGTTTAATCTTGAGTTTTTTTAGATATAAAGATAGCTTAGACTGCATGGTACTTTCGTACAACATCAGACTTTGTGAGAACATTATGCAGCATAGAGAGATCTGTGTTACTGATTTTCGTAGCTTTATCAATAACATGCATAATAGTAATATAGAGATGTACATATATTATGTCATGTTTTAAATAATTGAGAAATGATCAACTGTTGATAATTGTTTGAAGCATAAATCTGTTATTACATCATTATCATATAACTTGCTATTGTAGACACATCATATTTGGTCCATCGGTTTAATGCTATATTGATTCCTTGTTACATTCCCTGATATTTTACTTTATTTTTGTTATCTTTGCTACAATCCTATTACCATATCACCTCAACCTATTCACAACTTTTATTAGTTAAGTTTGACAATTCTAATTGTAAGCAATTGCTCCATGTGGGATTCAACACTCGACATGATAATTCATGTCAAATTTATTACCTTGCGTCCACGGTCAAAAACTTCCTCAACTGAATCTTCAACTCATTCGATGCCAAGCAATATGGAGAAATAGACATAGGAGCTAAATAAATATAAGTATCAATGCAAAACTCTAACTCATGCTCTGATGGAAAACCCGAAAGCTTTTTAGGAAAAACGTCTAGAAAATACATAATCGTTAGAATATCCTGGACCATCAACTCCTTACACCCCAATTAATAACGTAGGCTACAAATGTCTGCCAACCTTGATCCAAAATCTTACTAGCATCCAAAGTCGACACAAAATTAGCAACCAAAACCTTGATCCAAAATCTTACTAGCTCATCCCTATCCGTCATCTTTAATATTACCAATCTGTACCAAATGCACCTGATGCTTGCGAAGCCAATCCGTAGCCAAGATCACATCGAACCCGAAAACTACATCAAATATGCTAGAAACACCTCACCATGGATAACCAAAGGACATCTCCTATAAACCTTATCTACATCTGCAGTCTCTCTTAATGCCCTTGTAACCACTAAACCCTTATCCCTAACACTAACAAGGATACTCAACCGATCAACCAAACAACTATGGAAATATGAATATATAGAACCATAATAAATCAAAGTGAGCAATAGAAAATATTCTAGCAAAAAGGTACATGTGATTATTTCTTTCGGGAAACAATCTTCATGTTAACAAATCACATACACTTTACCACGACCACCAGTCTTAGCCACTCTAGCACGATCTCGGCCTCTACCCCTAGCCTAACCCATCTAACCACTTGTACTAACTCGACCACTTTCTCTAGCCGGAATAGGAGCGACATCTTAAATCTTGGCTCACCTCGGATAATCTCGTAACTGATGACCTAGATCATCGCACCAAAAACAACCTCTATTGAGACACCAACAATCTTGCACGCCTCTTATTGTAAGTAGAACAAAGTGGAGACAGTTGGAAATTCCCTGCTGAAGCAAAAACCCTATCAATCTACCTTAGAAGAGAATCTTAATAGTCACCTCTAGGATCATAACCACGAACTCTCTTCACCTAATGGCTATGAGATTCAACATCTCCATACCTTTTCCTAGAAAACTCTCTGATAGACACAACTACTCAACATCTCGTGCCTGATCAACCAGTGTATCAAACACCTCTGACGAACTAGTGACCAAATAAGCTCTATTCTCTCTCTTCAAACCATCTTTGAACCGTTTGCACCTCTTAACCATGTTCAAATCAATCTCTCTAGCATGCTCACTCAAGCACACAAACTCCACCTCATGCTTAGACATCAATAACCAACCCTAAACCAAATCAAAAAAATTCTTCTTCCTCATATTCATTTATCGATTCCCTAAAAACTTGCAACGAAATACTTCCAGAGAATAAGTCCAAGTTAAATGATCCTCAACAATGCTCCTACGAATTATCGACCACCAACGATGTGCATCTTCCTAGAGCAACGACGCCACACAACCCAACTTTTCCTCATCACTTCACACTATCTGCTCTAAGATACACATTACACTCTCAAGCCATTGCTCAGTAACTGTCGACTTAGTACGACAGACAACACTGAACTCTTTGGCACCCAACGCTCTCAACCTCTCTGACCGCAAACCTCTAACCATTGTACTAGCGTTAATATAGGGGTATGCATAACATTAGGAAAAAACTAAAGAAAAGAATCGATAATCACCTCAGTCAGCATATTGATAAGAGGATTCAAGGGTGTAACTATAGATGGGAGTCCAATAAAACCACCTCTAATCTCAGTCACATTTGTTCCCGGTGGCTGGACAATTGTTAGCTGGAGGACGACTCTGAGTTGCACGTCGAGCTGGTTCCATGACAACTAGACTAATATCTACACGTTTAAATAAAAGAGGACAAGAAACGCATCAGTGTTCTAGCCAAACCTGTGAAAATTTTAAAAACCTTTTTGGTAATGTAATTCCCCTTATCTACCCCAACATGCATTATACTATTATCACACGTACATGCATGCATTCAATAAACCTGGCTCTGATACCACCAAATGTAATACCCTAGACCCAGTCACGAAGAATGAATTGAATACCTAAGTTTACATTAGATTCTCAAACAAGTCGGACTGAATAAAAACCCTAAACACGCATTCTAAGCAAAAAAGATTTAAATTAACAATTAATATACTAAAACATGCATTAAAAAATCACTTGAACATATTCACGGTAACAAACAATCATGCAACATCGAAACATCATTGGCACTATAGGGGTAAAATAGTTATTTCACACATCAAAATGTGAAAATCAAATTTAAATTTACCAATATCTAATATAAATCTTCAATTAGTGACATGCAAAATTTCAGCTTAAACAGACATCATTCAAAGGCCTAATTGAACATGCAAACCTAGGGACCCAAACATAAACAATGCAAAAGTTAAATTAGAATAGCAAACTTACAATTAATAATTCCATAATTTAATTCATTATATTAAATCGTGACAAAATAAATCTCATAAAATTTGAGTTAAGGTCAACTATTAATTAACAATTCAATTTCTAGACCAATTTAAAGATCCACAAATTTTCTATGGTCAAACTAAGACTTAAGGACATTTAAGATCTTTAATGAATCAAATTTTACATTTTTCATCAAGAACATGGTGAAGGGATTGATCTCTTTTCACGAGGGATCGATCTTTTACAAAATAATAGGTAATAAGTCTCCAAAAGAGTTATTATTTAGAGCCTTTTTACTTAGGTTAAGCTTGTACTTTAGCATGTTTAGAATCATATTTAGATTTAGTTTATCATATTTTACATCATTTGTATATTGGGAGTGAGTTGATATTTCTTGGGCTAATTATGATGATTTTGCTGTGAATTTGCTACTCTGATGTTGTATTTTTTCTGATGATGTAGGTGTTGCTGTGAACCGATGTAATACAAATTACTGATCTGTTATAGCAATCGACGCATCACCAAGCAGTTAGAAAAATTTTAGGAATGGATAAGCTGTTGCGGGAAAAATTCTGGAATTTAAATTTAAAGAACGAATTTTTTTTTTAAAAAAATAGAACTTTCTTTTTGGTGGAAAGTTTGAACTTGATGGGCTATAAATATATTATTTTCTACACATTTTATTCATCCTTTAAAAACCTTAATTTTCATAGCCATCTTTATTTTTTTTCTCTCCTACCGCCTCCATGATAGCCTAAAAACCTTTTGGAAAACAACACTTGGAGGTGAAGCATGTTGTAGCCGTGAGAGCGATGGTCGCGATAGATTAGGCGTCATCTTAATAATTTAGATTGAACTTCAGAAATGAGGTTTATTTTTTTAGATTATTTGTTTTTATTTTATGTTGATATGTTAAACTCGGATCTTTTATTTTAAATATATGCAAGGAATTTCATGTTTATTCGCTTTGCCTTAGTAACTTTGATTGCCCTTGCTTGAGATTTATTTTTGGCTTGTTTGTAGAGATATAAACTGCCTAGTAATACCATGATAGTGGGTTATAACATAAGTAGCATCAATGTCTGCGAAAGCAACATTTAACATAAAAGAGATTTTTCTGGACTGTTTTGTCGTAGCATTCTTAGTATGCTTATTTGGATTGTTATAAAGATATAGTCTTTCCATATGAGTTGTTGGTGAATATTTTTGAGAGAACAATAATCTGCTAGGTTAATACTAGACACATCAATCTTGTTGCTATAGCCTTGTTTATTGCATGTTGTTGTTTGGCATTTCACAATATTTTGCCTGAATCAATCATTGCTTCATTTACTTGTGTTGTAATCCCTATTTATTTTATTCTATTTTTAATTCTATTGCAACATCATCACTCCTTACATCAACTATGCACAATTTTATTATTGCTAACAATTCTGTGAAGTAATACTAATCCCTATGGATACGATACTAGAGACTAGTTGCGTCCACTTTTACTACTTGATAAATGATAGTGCATGCATGCACGGATTGTTGTTACATTATTTGAAGCATCAGGTTTTTTGGTGATGTTGCTGGGGATTACTGTCATTACTTTTAGATTTGTTTTCCTTTTTTTATTAACTTTGTTTATTTTCTTTTGTAGGTATATTTTTTAGCAAAACGTTACTGGTGCATGAACTGCCACAACGATCGAGATATAGAACCTTTTGATCCTAAAATCAAGAGAACACTTCATCAAAGACAACAACAAAGAAACATGGACAGAGATGCTAAAAATAATGTTATGCCACCATTACAAATTGGGGTTGGTTGCAATCCTCCAAATTATGGTGCACAAGGATTAAATCCACCTATGAGAGATGATCTGATGCCGCATCATCATTGCAAAATTGATGACTGCAATAGGCCCATTAGAAGGCTTGTGGTGCCTATTTTGGATGACTTAAATCCTGGCATTGTAAGGCCAGCAATCCATGCTGCCAATTTTGAGCTGAAGTTAGTAATGTTCCAAATACTGTAGTCAATGTGGCAATATAGTGGGATGTATATCGAGGATCCTAGAGCACACTTGCGAGCATTCATGGAGGTATGTGATTCTTTTGTACAGTAAGGGGGCACTAGAGGAAGCCTTAAAGTTGAAGTTGTTCCCTTATTCTCTGCACGATAAAGCTAGTGCATGGCTCAATTTGCTAACACCTGGTTCTATAGCATCATGAAATGATCCAGAACAATTTTTTTTACTGCAATCCATTCCTCCCAACATGAATGCAAGGCTGATAAACGACATCACCTCCTTTAAGAAAATGTACAATGAGAATTTTTATAAAGCTTGGGAGCGATTTAAATACTTATTGAGTGATTTAAATACATGGTTTCTAGAATTGGACTTAAATAGAGATGTTATGGTTTAAACATGCAAACTCATATGGTGGTTGATGTTTTTACAAATGGAGCATTGCTAGATAAGACATAGAACAAGGCTTATGATATTTTAGAAAGAATATCTAACAATGATTAACAATATCCTAACAAGAAGAACATGTTTAGCAGACGCAATACTGCAGTGGTGGATGCTGACGCTTTAAATTCAATGGCTTCACAAATTACATGATTGACCGATATTGTGAAGAAGTTACAAAATCCATGGGGGCATGTATCAGGTTAAAACTAAATCACATATATCTTGTGTTTATTATGGATATGCACATAACTATGAAGAATGTCCATAAAACCCCGAGTCTATTTGTTTTGTGAGAAATTATAATAGGGGTGATAATGTCAACACATATGGGAACTCATAAAATGCCAACTTCCGTAATTATACCAATTTGTCTTAGAGGATCCAGAATATTGCCAATCCAAATGTTGTGCAACCTAATTTCAAAAATCCACCGCAACATTACAATTAACAATAGATGTTACCACAACATAAGTTAGGCACGCTGTCACAACAAAGATAGAATTATCAAGGACAAAGTTCTAATCAAGCTTTAAACCTAACTTCTCTTGAAAATTTGATGAAAGAATATATTTCACAAAATGAAGCAGTGATTCAAAGCTAGTCAGCATCACTAAGAGCATTGGAGAATCAAGTTGGATAGTTGCCAATGCTTTGAGTAATAGGCAGCCAGGGACATTTTCGAGTGACAATAAATTCCATAAGGATGGGAAGGCTCACTGCAATGAGCATTGTAAGGCCATCACGAATCGAAATGGAATCCACCTTGGGAAACCAGCTATAAAAAATAAAAAGAAGAAAAATTACCAGTAGACCAAGGGAAATGATGTGGATAAAGATGCATCTACTCTAAATGACGTAGTAAAGGATGCATGACAGAGTAGTAATTCTGATATATTGATAGTAGAAATGCCTACAATAGGCTAAAGACCTTCACTTCAATCATATACTCCTTTTTACCTTACATGTATCCACTTGAAATCCTTTTAACACAACCTCCATGCCAAAAATCATTTAGGTAGCCCCTATAAACTGCACTGAATCCTCATTCACCCAGCTTCTTATGTTCTTAGAAGTTATGGGTAGCTGAGGCAAGATCACTATAAAACACCTTCTTGGTCCTGCCCCTCTTTCAAGATATCATTCATTGATGTCAAGTTTGTTGTATATAGTATTCTTCTTTTCACATGCTTCTTTCTCCGCCAAAACATAAACGATATAAATGTCCCTGCAATCAGAACACCTAGAGGAACCAAGACACCGATAATAATTCTAACATTTCTCACAGTGTCTCCGTGTGTTTCCTCTTCCACAGTTAAACCTGAATTGAATTCAAAAGAACGGAGTGTATGTCGCTCTACATACGGACTTGTAGTAGCTGAAAATCCAACCATGATCCACTCAAGTAAAACTGTAATCAGATTAATTTCATATGAAAGACTAGAATTTTCTCGATGATTATCGATGGTTCGATAGCTCTAAGAGACACTTAAGTTCTTAGTAGTAGTGTTGTAGTTGATGACCACATCTGACGTATCTCTATTGTGAAAGCTAGCATTTCATCTAGTATAAATTGCCGAAGAAATCGAGTTTTGATTGATTCCAAGATGACTACCAATACCAGTGGATCCTATTTAGGGTTTTCAAACGTGTCAAACTCAACAAGAACAATTTGGCTCTGAGATGAATCACGGTGGTTGTGTTAAATAATCCTAGAAGCCCACAAGATAAATTTGGTGGGATATGAGAGCCAACTTGATCTAGAAAGAAGACGAGGCCATGACCATAAAGAGAGCTTTACAGAGTAATATCAAAAGAGAAGTCGGTGTTCCGTTGAGCATTCGTGTGCTTGATTCCCAAAGTGGTACCTGCTCGGCATATGTCACCCATCCAACTTGATTTATAAAGTTTACAAGGTTAAACTCAATGGCTCCGATCGAAGGTCTTGCATCGCTTGATACAAAATGTTTCTTGCATTTAAATAAAACTGTGATAATTGGAAGTTTATTAAAATTACAAAGGGAATAGGGAAAATAAATGGAATCAAAAGCAAGTTGATAATCCCTGTCGCCATGGAAAAGGAAAATGAGAGATAATGCATACATACAACATGTAAAAGACAAGTCCAACCTATCGATACACAAATGATATAATTAATAGTTAAGTAGATGCTCTAGTTATGTATAGAAAAGTTGAATCTGTTAACCTATTAGAATGTCATATGAATAAAACAATTATTGACCCATCAACAAGTGGATCACACAACTGTTTGAACCACCATCCACATGTTCTCAATAGATATTGGTGCAGATAACATGATAAAAAATTAAATAACAATTTTTTTAATGATCATACACTCTTTCTTAATATATGGGATAATTACCAAATAATATCTAATAAAAAATATATCTTAACAACTGACAACGTATACACACTCTACTGACATGTTGAAAGATAACGTAAAAAGACTTCCAAAGTAAATGATGTTTTGGAGTTCTTCTTTAAGTTTCTAATATGGTATCTAATAACTCTGTAAAAAGACTTAATTTCTAGTCTTTCACTTAAGTTATTGTTCATCTAAACAAAGTATGCACAACATTTTAGTTGCATTTAGTTTATATTGGTTGTGGTGGATAAGTTTTGCTTCGCCAAGATTTATTTGGTTTAACTGATACTGATGAGGAGAAAGGTTTGTATGGATTGTGTATGTGCAGGAACCTTACAGATGAAGAACATTTTAGTCGCGACAACATAAATTGCAAGGGCCAATGGAACAGAGAAGAACGTGAGGAGCATATTTATCTCGGCGAGGCAAGATTTATCTGTAAAGTCTAAAGCGGATATGATGAAACCGCCTATGTCACATTCCAGCTGGATGACCTCATTCACGTGCAAGCAAGCCCTAAATATTCTAACAGCCACCAACCACATTTTGTTTTTAAGTCTGGATAAGATAGCAATGGTTATTTAAGGAATCTCCAATCATACAAACCCTTGGAGATTCTTCCCTATAAATAACCAACCGTAACCACCAAGAAGAGGAGGCAAGGAAGAAGAGAGAAGAGTTTTACTTAAGGCATGAGAAGCAACTGCAGTGCTTTCCCACCGTTTACCAACCAACATTCCTTGGTTTCCTCCATAGCCAGACTTTAGCAGAGCGGTGATCATGTCTCAAGAGAGGCTGATCACCAAGGCAGGCGCGGTGCTAATCAGAATTGTCACGACAGAGCCCCGATTTTTTGGAGTCATTCTTTCTTTGTTCTTAATTTCTTTATATGTGTGGGGTTGTATTAAACGACGATACTTGGATGACTTTTTTATAGCACCATGACTGTCTTACTTAGTGTTAATGTTTATTTTGCCTAGATAATTATTTTATACTTTATGAATTATGAATTATGATTTTTGCTCATGACTGATTTGTTCATTGTTTGAATATTTTACCTTGACATGTAAGAGCATCGAGAGATTGCTTGGGGTCTTGGTGAAACATGTCTTGGTAATATAAGAGCATCGAGAGATAGCCTTTTGTCTAGATAGTGATTCTTAGATTCGAGAGAATTAAGATATATCAACGTGAGCAATGGAATGGATCTGGGATGGTGATGTTCTAACTTGTCTACCTAAGAGATAAGGAGCAGGTTTCAATCAACTAAAAGGGATAGACGCTAGAGTAGGATAGACAATGACTATAGTTCACGCTGAGAGGTATTGCTACAACAACAGTCTGACAAACCAAGGGTTATAGTTAACGCTGAGTAGTATTGCCATAGCAATCATCTAAGAATACTTAGTAATCCTGTCGGGCAGCTTAAGTAAGTCATAATAATTCATTCTGGACTTAGAATAATTGTTGTCAAAGCAAAAGGTTAGCATAAGTGCTCTGTGATAAATCTGAATATGTGAGGTTGTTTGAATTATATTTGAATCAATGCTTGCCTTTTTTTGTTTTGTTTCGATAGTCTGCATATTTATTTTTTCTCGACCAAACTTTTCTGCAATAATACTTTATAGTATTTTCTCATTTTATTGATAGTAGTTTTCTAAGTTGATAGGATAATAGGAATTAGTGTGTGACAACTAGTTCTAGTTGTGGTAATAGTAAACTTTCAACCAATCCCTAAGGAGACGATACTCACTTACCCTATATTACTTGATTTGATTGTGTATACTGGCACAGAATTGCTTGCCTTAGCATATACATTTACAAGAGATCAAGTTTTTGGCACCGTTGCCGGGGATTGGCAACTGCCGAAATTTTTTATTTTCGCCATAACAAGTCTTTCGTGTCAATTTATATTTATCTAGTCTAACATAGTTTATTATTTTATTTTGTAGGTTTTTATTATTGCATGACCCTGAGATCTGCTGGTAAACTATTGGAACCATTCGACCCTGAAGTTGAACAGCCACTCAGACAAAGGGTACGTGCCCAAAGAACCAGAGATCATTTAAACCAACTTCAATTGCAAGACAACAACATGGGAGATCTAGAAGCTCCTAATGCAGCAATTAATCTTCAAGTTGCAAGACCAAGAGCGATACGAGATCATTTGAACCCAATTCTCGATGATCTCAATCCAAGCATTGTGGCACCTGAAATACAAGCAACTCATTTTGAACTTAAATCAGTGATGTTTAATATGCTAAACTCTATTGGCCAATTTGGTGGTTCACCCAATGAGGATGCTAGATAACATGTTCGTGCTTTCCTTGAAGTTTGTGACTTGTTTCGACAACAAGGAGTACATGAAGACGTGCTTAAACTAAAAGTTTTCCCTTATTCCCTACGTGATAAAGAGAGAGCATGGCTCAGCGGAGTTCCTTCCGGCTTAATGGAGTCATGGGCAGATTTATGTAAGAGTTTCTACTTCAATATAATCCGGCCAATATGAATACACAACTTTACAATGACATTGCATGTTTTCGCCAAAGAGATGATGAATCAATGTACGAATGTTGGGATAGGTACAAAATTCTACTTCACAAATGTGTCAACCATGGATTTCATGACTGGACGCAAGTAGTGATGTTTTACAATGGAGTTAATGCACCCACTCGAATGATGTTAGATGCCTCAGCAAATGGCACCTTACTTGACAAATCACCCGAATAAGCCTTTGATATCCTCGACAGGATAGAAAATAATGATTATCAATTTCCAACTACAAGATTGGGAACAGGCAGAAGAACGTCTTAAGCATATGAATTAGAGGATAAGGATTCGGTAGCTGCTCAACTTTCTGCCATAACTAATATGTTGAAAAATTTATAACATCCTAATGAAGTAAGAGAAGTCAAGGTGACCAATAACGCATGTATATTTTTTCATGGCAACCATTATGAGAGTGAATGTCTGGAAAACCATGAGTCAACAATTTTGTCGGCAATTACAACCGGAGCAATAATAACTTCTATTCAAACATGTATAATCCTGTTTGCAGACAACACCCAAATTTTTCATGGAGCAATCAAGGGAACAGTAACTGTCAAGTAGAAAATTACAGACCACAACAAAGTAATTCAGACCATCAACATTTTCATAATCAACATCATCAATAACCCTACAAAACAATAAAGGTATAGTTTCTTCCTCGAACACTAATTCCAATACTAACTCCTTGGAATTATCATTGCAGTAATTTATGGCCTCGACAAAAGATTTCATGGCCTAAAAAAAGACCTTGATGCACAAGCATTTTGCAATAATTAAAAATCAAGGAAATTTTCTACAAAGCCAAGCCACACTTTTGCAAAGCCATAGTTCATCTCTAAGAGAATTAGAGAATCAAGTAGGCCAAATTTCTATGACATTACATTCTCGCCCACAAGGAAATCTCCCTAGTGATACTGAGAACTCTAAACATCATGGAAAATAGCAATGCAGTGTACTTACACTAAGGAGTAGAACACAGATCAACCAAAATGACAAGTTTGGGGGAGAACAGCTAAACAATCTCACCATGGCATAACACAACTAGAGGATCAAGCTGAAAATGAGGAACAAGATGAATCGCATGAAGAGAAGAAAAGGAATGAAGGCTCAAAAAAACATTGTTCAAATAATGAGAAATTTAAGGCCAAGGCCAGAGATTCCTCAGTACCAACAGCAGATAATGTGAGACCTCCACCACCGTTCCCTCAACGATTGAAGAAGCATAATGATAACAAAATTTGTTGATGTTCTGGACCAATTGCATATCAATGTGCCCTTACTTGAAGCCATAAGCAAATGCCTTCCTATGCCAAGTTTCTTAAGGACATTGTTACGAAGAAAAGGAAGGTAAAACATGTTGCCACGACAACAGAAATTTGTTCTGCAGTAAACAAACTCCCACCAAAACAAAAAAGACCCTGGCAGTTTTATAATACCATGTTCAATTGGTAATGACTTTGTAGGATGAGCTCTTGTTGATTTGGGATCAAGTGTAAACTTGATACCAAATTCCATATTTATGAAGCTCGAAGGATATCATGCTTGTCTAACCACAGTTATCCTACAGCTGGCCGATCAGTCTTATGTGCGGCCCGAGGGAATAATAGAAGATGTTATAGTAAAGGTGGACAAATTCATATTTCCAGTTGATTTCCTAACCTTAGACTGTGAAGCCGATGAAAACGCACTGGTCATTCTAGGATGACCCTTTCTAGCCACTGGAAGAATCCTAATAGATTGTGAAAAAGAGAGTTCACAATGCGAGTATGAGAGTAAAGCATCACCATCAATGTATTCAACTCCATGAAATATATGGACGACTCAGAGGAATGCCAATGCATTTGAAAAGTAGAGGAAAATACAATCCTTGGACACAGTGAATCTCTAAGGCTCAACGAATACAACGCTTTGTACCACGACCCTACGACCAAGATGCACGAACAAGAAAACTTTGACCCAGACGAATTATTTTCAGAAGACGATTTTGAAAATTATGGCCCTGACAACATAAATCTGATTAAAGCACACAATGGGTTCCCTGAAAATGACACCAATACAGAATACAAAGGAAAGACAAATTATCAATCGAGGCTTCTTCATAATAAATCAGGTATGAAATTCGAACCCTTAGATTATGATGAAGTTAGTTCTCCAGAATAATCTTTACATGTACCGAAATTGGAGCTTAAAACTTTGCCATCACATTTGAAGTATGCATACCTAGGAATTGAGGAAACTTTACCAGTAATAATCTCTTCCAGTCTAACCTCTGAACAGGAGAATAGTTTGTTGAATGTTTTATCACTGCATAAAAAGGCTCTAGGATTGACAATAGCAGTCTTGAAGGGAATTAGTCCTACCAAATGTATGCACAAGATCAATTTAGAATATAGCCATAGTACTTCGGTGGAACCCCAAAAAAGGCTCAACCTGATAAAAAAAAGGTAGTCATGAAGGAAATTATAAAATGGTTGCATGCGGGAGCGATTTATCCTATATCTGATAATTCATGGGTCAGCCCAGTGGAGTGTGTACAAAAGAAGGGTGGTGTGACCGTGGTTAAAGTAAACATGACGAGCTCCACACCACTAGAACAGTCACGGGTTGGCGCACATGTATGGATTACAAGAAGCTTAATAAAGCCACAAAGAAAGACCATTTTCTCCTCCCTTTTATTGACCAAATGCTTGATAGGTTAGCGGGAAAAGCATTTTATTGCTTCCTCGATGGATACTCAGGATATAATCAAATAGCATAGCACCAGAGGATCAAAAGAAAACTAATTTCACATGCCCATATGGTACCTATGCATTTAGATGAATGTCGTTCAGGTGTGTAACGCTCCAGCTACCTTCTAAAGATCCATGATGATAATATTTTCAGATATGGTGGAAGAATGTATGGAAATATTTATGGATGACTTCTCCGTCTCAGGTGATGACTTTGACCGATGTCTCGACAATTTATCCAAGGTACTGAAATGATGTGAAGAAGCCAACCTAGTACTAAATTAGGAGAAATGCCATTTTATGGTAACCGAGGGAATAGTGTTGGGTCATAAAATTTCATGTTGAGGTATTGAAGTCGATAAATCCAAGGCGGAAGTAATTACAAACCTTCCCGCACCCACCAACGTGAGAGGTGTATGCAGTTTCCTTGGACATGCAGGCATCTACAGGCAATTCATAAAAGATTTTTCTCAAATCTCTAAACCCTTGTGTCTTTTACTCTAACAAAATCATCCATTTGAATTTAGTAATGATTGTTTGAATGCCTTTACAGATTTGAAGGAGAAACTTTCGGTAGCACCAATCGTTATCCCACCGGACTAGAACGAACCTTTTGAACTCATGTGCGATGCTAGTGATTATGCAGTTGGAGCAGTGTTAGGGCAACAAAAAAGTAAAATTTCCATGTTATCTACTATGCGAGCCGTACTCTTAATGATGCACAAGTAAACTATACCACCACTGGAAAAAAAACTTCTAGAAGTAGTATTTGCATTCGATAAGTTTAGACCATATCTAATAGGCACTAAGATAATTATGCATACAGATCATTCTGCCATTAAATATTTGATCAATAAAAAAGATGCAAAGCCTAGGCTAATTAGATGGGCATTATTACTGTAAGAGTTCTATTTAGAGATCAATGATAGAAATGGTACAAAAAATCAAGTGGCAGACTATTTGTCTAGACTAGATAACAAATCTGATTGCCTTGACACAATAGAAATTCAAGAGGATTTCCCTGATGAGAAAATATTATTATAACAGTTGCGTCGTGGTATGCTGACATAGTTAACTTTCTTATTAGTGGTATTGCCCCTCCTGATTTATCTAGCCAGGGCTGAAAGAATTTTGACATGATATGCGACACTATTACTGGGATGAACCATTTTTATTCAAGCAATGTGGAGACCAATTAATCCGAAGATACGTTCCATATGAAGAGAAGAAATATATTCTACTCCAATGTCACTCGTCACGGTATGAAGGCCACTTTGGAGGAATGAGAACAGCGGTGAAAGTACTTCAGTCCGGATTCTATTGGCCAACCTTGTTCAAAGATATGCTTGAGTTCTATAAGTCATGTGATGCCAATGAACAGGGAACATATCAAAACGACATGAGATGCCATGGTAAAATATTTTGGAGATTGAACTTTTCGATGTATAGGGAATAAACTTCATGGGACTCTTTCCCCATCATTTGAGATTTGTACATTCTCTTGCCAGTGGATTCTATATCCAAATGGGTTGAAGCCATCGCAACACCTAAAAGTGATTCCAAGACGGTGCTATAGTTTTTGCACAAAAATATATTCACATGCTTTGGAACACCACGAGCCATCATTAGCGATGAGGGTACACATTTTGACAACAAATTGATTGCCAATGCATTGATACGATATGGAGTGCGACATAGGGCCACTATGGCATATCACCCTCAGACTAATGGACAACCCGAAGTGTCTAATCAATAAATCAAACAGATCCCTGAGAAGGTAGTCAACCCAAGTCGCAAGGACTGGTCACCAAAGCTAGATAAAGCATTATGGGCTTATCACCCAGCATTCAAGACGCCTTTGGAAATGTCCCCGTTCAAACTTGTCTACGGAAAAGAATGCCATCTACCTATGGAACTTGAACATAAAGCCCACTAGGCCATCAAAAAGTTAAACATGGATGCTCATCTGCTAGAGAAAGAAGACTCTTGGAACTCAACGAGATGGATGAATTCAGAACACACGCATACTGAAATGCCCGTCTGTACAAAGAGAAAACAAAACGATGGCATGACAAAAAAATATTGCCTAGGCAATTTTATTTTGGACAACAAGTACTGCTCTACAATTCACATCTTAAGCTATTCGCATGCAAGCTAAAGTCACGATGGTCATGATCGTTTATCGTACACCAAGTTCATAATAATGGAGCAATAGAAATCTAGAACCAAGGCGATGGTTCCATCTTCAAGGTGAATGAGAAGAGGCTAAAGGAGTACAAAGGAGCCCCAGTCATGCGTAACAAATAGGCATCGATGGCACATGATTCCCAAGAGTTTGTCTTACTTACTTGAACAAATATTCATTGCCTAAGCAGCGAAAATTTGAATTCTGTACACAAATAAATTAAGTTATTTTCTGGTTTCACTATCCATTTTGTTTTATTTTCTTTATTTATTATAGGCTTGCAAAGTACACGTGGCAGCATGGGGAGATAGCGCATGCATGAAAAAAAGAAAACCCTTGGGTAAGAGGTTTAGGTGGCAGAATTAAAGAGGGAAAGAAATATTTTCCCCCAACTTTACGTCCAATCAAATATCACACATTCAATGCCAAATCTTTTCTCATTGTGTAAGGACCAATTTACCTCGAAACCACCCATTACTTTCCAAAAAAAAAACCGCCCAACTCCTTCTTCATCGTGCCTCACTCTCTCTCTACCAAGCAAGAATATTTTTCTTTCTTTCAACAAATCTTCACCATATCCACCACTAACTTCACTGCACCAACCAAGTATGATGGCCAGATCGAAGAAAAACCAGCCCCAACACTGAGCTTTGAGAGTTTTTAAACAGTCGAAGCACGCTTCAAAGTCCTCTAAAAATGATAACTGTATTTGGAAGACGAGTTCGTATTTTCATCAGAGGATGGAGAGCCATTTGGACCAGAGGTCATGGACGTGATTAGAAAGCATAACTGGGAGAAATTCGCTAGCCATCCCAAAGCTGTAGCACTAGCGATAGAGAGAGAGTTCTACGCCCATCTCAAAGACCCGTCCAACCACACAGTGTATGTCCGAGGGAAGCTCCTTCGATTTTCCCATTCAGCACTTAACAGATACTTCAAGTTGGGAAATATGGAAGAGCAATATAAGAAATTTGTGGCTGAGGCAGACCAGGAAACATATAGCGGAGTTGTTGAAGATCTATGCTTTGGGTGGGCAAAGTTCGAAGGGAATGCTCCAACGAGGAACAGAGTCGATCTTCGAGCCCTTAAATCAATCGTTAAGTTATGGAACCATTTTCTCAAGGGCAAGCTTATGCCAACATCTCACAACACAACTATGCTCGTGAAAAGATTGATGATGTTACACTCGATAATATACGGGAGGAAGATCGATGTTAGAGAACTCATCTTCGAGCAAATCCACGAGTGTACCAAAATAAACCGAGGTAATTTATTATTTCCTAACTTGATAACCGCTATGTACATGAAAAAGAAGGTACCCGAGGAGCCCTTTGAGGATTTCATTAAATCCAAGGAGGGTATCACTAAGAAGAAAGTACCCGAGCTGAAGAGTTTCGATGACAACGCCCCGTATGAAGGTTTAGAGAGAGGAACAAAATCTGTTTCCGCGGTCAGAATGGCCGCAGTGGTTACGTACACACGAGAAACACATGAGAAGATAGGGCATCTAGAGGATCACATGGATATCTTTTTCGAGTATGTCAAGGTAAGGACGCGTAACTCAACGCCCTTTTCAAGGAGTTGTTCCCGATCACAACCGAAAATCTACCGCCCTTCCCCAACGTCATCCTTAAATACACTATTGGCGACAGCACATTCCAAGCCTCGACATCAAATATCCCCCCAGAAGTACCCACAGACGTGCCACCACTGGCAACCCATGTCTCCCTTGTACCAGAGGAAGGTCATGGCGACACAGATGAGTTCCTCAGCTCCTAATCTTTCTCAACCCCCGAGAGCAGTTAAGAGACCCCACTCAACTTCTTCTCCGATGAAGATTTCACCCCAGTCCCGAAGTAACCCGAGCAACATCCAATACAGTCCCCTGTCTGAAAGCAACGCCAGTCCCAGAAGCAGCTCAAAGTTCAGCACTAGTTCCTTTACCACTGACTCCTACTACCGAGCAACCAACTCCAACACGAGCCTCGACCAGCTAGAAACAAATAAACGAATGACAGGTTGTACCTTCTGCCATCACCTTCGACGATAGTAGCAGTAGACTCGGGATCAAAGAGCCCCTCTCCTCTTAAACGATGTCGAACGAGGGCATCTAGTCAAGCCACACCACCACAGTAAGTTTGCATTTTAGTGTTTTTTATTATTTTTTGCATTTGCATATAGATTCATGTAGTTTAAATTCTCATGCATTGAGGACAATGCATCCCTCAAGTTTGGGGTAGGTATTGTGCCATATTTTACCATACTTTGTTAAAAAAGTAATTGATGATATTTGGTTGAAAATTTTAGTTGTCATGACATAATCAGGTTAAGATTATTGTTTAGAATAAATTAGGGATGCCCAATGATGAATGCATAATTTAATTGCCTAGGCCATAATTATTGTTAAGATTGTCTAAAGAAGAGAACCATCCCTAGGCCCGATTCTTTGAAATTTTCAAACACGATTGTAGGTTGTCCTTACTTAAGGTAATCTATAAATTTTTAAGAAAAAATTTTCTACTTGCCAAGACTTCAAAAATATTTTAAGGTTAATGTGGAACTCCCTAGTGTTTAAAACTTGAAAAATAAAATGGACACTCCTCTATGCAAAGGCATAAACAGAAAAACTCCATAAGAAATTAAGAGTTACCGAGGCATATGAGTGAATGAAAATAGTCACAGGATTACTCTAGCCGACTAGCTTGGGGGTGGAAGGTATGCTCCCTTATGCTCCCTTTCACCTAGAGTATGGGAAAGTAGGTGTGATGAGCTGACTCCCCAAAAACAAAGAAAAAAAGTTAATAAATAACTAGGAGTATAACTAAGCCTGACAAATAATTTGATGCCTTGACAAACCAAAAGCACTTACTTTAAGTTTTCTAATTACCTTCATGCATAGACTGATTACAATCACGTACACACCATAGCAAGGAATCTTGACTAGGGAAGGAACTTGACTGATATGATTGTCGACCATGTTGAGGCCAAATTTTATTTTTGCTGAGGCTTGAAATCTCAAAATATATGATTTTCTTAACACTGCTTTGCCATGACAATTTTAATTCTCCTCTAGCTATTATACATTGCTTGAGGACAATCAATAGCTTAAGTTTGGGGTGTAATAACTCTGTAAAAAGACTCAATTTCTAGTCTTTTCACTTAAGTTATTGTTCATCTAAACAAAGTATGCATAACATTTTAGTTGCATTTAGGTTATATTTGCTTGTAGTGGATAAGTTTTGCTTAGGCAAGATTTATTTGGTTTAACTGATATTGCTGAGGAGAAAGGGTTTGTGGATTCTGTATGTGTAGAAAACTTACAGAGGAAGAACATTTCAGTCGCAACAACGTAAATTGTAAGGGCCAGTGGAATAGAGAAGAACGTGAGGAGCAGATTTATCTTGCCGAGGCAAGGTTTATATGTAAAGTTGAAGCGGATATGACGAAACCGCTTATATCACATGTTAACTAGATGACCTCCTTCACGTGCAAGCAAGCCCTAAATATACTGATAGCCTTTCATTTTAAGTCTAGACAAGATAGTGATGATTATTTAAGGAGTCTCCAATCATGCGAAACCCTAGGAGAGTTTTCCTTATAAATAACTAGTCGTAACCGCCGGTGCTGATCATAATTATCACGACAGAGCCCCTGCGATTTGGGAGTCATTCTTCTTTTGTTATTAATTTCTTTATATGTGTGGGGTTATATTAAATGATGATACTTGGATGACTTTTTGATAGAACCATGACTGTCTTACTTGGTATTAATCTTTGTTTTGCCTAGATAATTATTTTCTGCTTTGTAAATAATGAAGTATGATTTTTGCTCATGACTGTTTTGTTCATTGTTTGAATATTTTACCTAGACACTGTAAGAGCATCGAGATATCGCCTGGGTCTTGGTGAAACATGTCTTGGCAATATAAGAGAATCGAGAGATAGCCTTTTATCTAGATAGTGATTCTTAGATTCGAGAGAATTAAAATAGATCGACTTGAACAATGGAATGGATCCGAGATGGTGATGTTCTAACTTGTCTACCTAAGAGTAGGATAGATAACGACTATAGTTCACGCTGAGAGGTATTTCTACAACAATAGTCTGACAAACCAAGGGTTGTAGTTAACGCTGAGTAGTATTACCATAGCAACCGTCTAAGAATACTTAGTAATCCTGTAGAGAAGGTTAAGCAAGTCATAATAATTCATTTTGGACTTAGAATAATTATTTTCAAAGTAAAAGGTTAGCATAAGTTCTCTGTGATAAGTCTAAATATGCAAGGTTGTTTGAATTATATTTAAATCAACGCTTGCCTTTGTTTTGTTTTATTTTGTTTCGATAGTCTGCATATTTATTTTGTCTCGACCAAACTTTTCTGCAATAATACTTTATAGTATTTTCTCATTTTATTGATTGTAGTTTTCTAAGTTGACAAGATAGTAGGAATTAGTGTGTGACAACTAGTTCTAGTTATGGTGAATAGTAAACTTTCAACCAATCCCTGAGGAGACGATACTCACTTACCCTATATTACTTGATTCGATTTTGTATACTTGCACAGAATTGCTTACCTTAGCATATACATTTACAAGCGATCAGTATCTTTCTCTAAATGTTCTGGGCCTCTTCTTTGTTGTTCTCTTTAACGTGATGTGCAATTGAATTCCTATAACCATTCTCATCATTCGTCATGTTTACAAATAAGAAAGTAAACGTTGTCTTAGACGAGATGAATTTTCTCCTCAAGAAGTAGCAAATCCTTCTCACAGTTTTTAGTCATCGTCTCGAGAGGCTTCTCAATGGTACGATGTTAGTTTTTCTGAGTTTATTGTTGATGAGAATGGTGCGTCCGTTTTTAATGAGGCATTTGATGATTTCATGAAACAAGACGGTGCTCTTGCCTCGTGGCTTCTATCCACGATTAGTGCTCCTCTTCTGCCTCAGTTTGTTGATGCTGAGTCTACAACGGCTATTTGGCACACTGATGTACATTTCTTTGCCAACAGATCCATGACGACAGTCATGAATTTGTACAATAAGCTTCATTCCTTGAGAAAAGGTGATGATTTGATGCGTGTGTATCTCACTTGAATTAAGAGGTGTGTGATGATCTTTTGTTGTGTGGCAGTCTTGTGTTGCATGTCGAGCATATTGTGAGTGTTATGAAAGGCTTGCCAAAAGAGTATCAGTTGTTTATGGCAGTGATAACTACTAGTACATATACATTTTCTCTTGATCTGATTTACTCCATGCTCATTGATACGGAGACACGTTGGCTGGTTTTAATTATCATGCTGAGAATTTTCCAATAAGTGCCAAAATTGTTCAGGGAAAGTACACAACAGTTCTACAGCGTCTGATAATTCTCATGATTACAAATAGCAACGTCTTGTCTCGATGCGTGGTGGACATTCTGGTGGTAGAGACCAAGCCTATCTGCAGTGTCAACTGTGTGGTAAGAATTGACACTCGATTGATAGATTTTGGTATCGATTTGATCATGATTTTGCAGGTGTTCTAGCAAATAATGATCTTCCACGATCCAAGGGTGAATCGAGTAGAGTTAACTACATGATCCTTGACAATGTTGGTTATGTGTGTTGTGCCACTAGCAAGTGTTGTCTCCATGCAAGATGGTGGGGTATCTCAGGCTAACATAGTCACATCTCCTCGTGGGTTATTGACTTGGGTGCCACCATCATGTGACTCCTGATGCTTCCAATATCACTCACACAACTGATCTAGATGGTCCAGATAATCTTTTGGTTGGGAATGGAGTTTTTTTAATGTAAATATGGTTGGTAGATCCTTATTGTGCTCATCATCATCATCGTGAGCTTTGTTACTTACCGAGTTGTTACATGTACCTCAAATCACTAAACATCTTCTTTCAGTGTCAAAGCTTACTAGGGATAATAACATATTTTTTGAGTTTCATACTGATGGTTGTTGCATTTGTGATGAGGTGACAGGTAAGATTCTTTTCAAAAAAAACCAACAAAGGTGGTTTTTATACGTTTGCGTTGGATAATAGTTCTAGTAATTGTAATAAACCAGAGGTTCTTTTGGCTAATGCCTCTTGTAATGCCCTTGATCTGTGGCATAGAAGATTAGGACATCCAGCTTTTTCTACTTTAAAATATGTTTGTAAGACCATTACTGTTATGATTTCAAATAATGTAAATCATACTTGTGTTTCTTGTTGTTTTCGTAAAAGTCACAAGTTACCCTTTGTTGAATCTACCACAGTCTATGACGTGCCTTTCCAATTTGTGTTAATTGATCTTTTGGGGCCTTCACCTGAGCCCTCTACTAGTTATCGATACTAAATTTGTTTTGTGGATTCTTGTACTAGACATATATAGGTGTATTTCTTAAAGGACAAATCACATGCAATTGTTGCATTTTGCCAATTTCAAAGTATATTTAAGACTCAATTTTCCTTATCCATCAAAGCAGTGCAAAGTGACTGGGGATGGGAGTACATAAACTGGTCGAATGAGTTAACTCAAAAGGTGTTTTGCATAGGATATTTGATCGAGTTGGCACTGGTAATTGGCTCAGGCCTCTCTTCCAATTCGTTCTTGGTTATATGCAGTAGCTGCTGCTACTTATCTAGTGAACAGGTGGCCAACCAAGGTATTAGGTAATATTTATCTATTTGAGAAGCTGTTTGCAAAGAAATCAAACTATAAAGTCCTGCGTGTTTTTAGTTTTAGGTGTTTTCGGTATCTTCAAGCATTTCAACCACACAAGATAATGTCCCAATCTCAAGTGTTCACGTTTCTGGGATACAATCCTCAACATCGAGTATTTTAGTGCCTTTACCCCACTGGACGTGTATTTATTAGCAGGCATGTCAAGTTTGATGATTTATTCCTTTTACAGAGACAAAGCCAACTGTAGATCATCATGCTCATCTCTCTTCTCGATCAGCAGCGCTTGAGATTGTTGTTGAGCACCACAAGATATGTTCTCAAGTAGTAATATCGTCACATGCAACTCTAGTGCCACCTCCTATGTAGATGTTGTGTTGGGTGAATATAGTCATGATTCTTCGATTGTAGGTTCTGACTTGGGCAATGATGTTGGCATTCTTTCTCTGTCTATTGGTGTTTTCTCCTTGAATGTTAATCCAGTCATCAGTGGTGCTAATAATGAAGCTGGTCAGTTTGTTGGTGAATCTTCAATTGAAAAGTCTAGTGAAAATTTACCTGTCACTAATACTCATCCCATACTTACACAAAGAAAGTATGGCATCTTCAAGCCAAGAGTTTTTGTGAGTGAATTATACACAAGGATACCTACTGATATTCATCAGGCCATGAAATCTAGTAACTGGGCAGCTGATGTTCAAAATGAATTAGCTACTCTACAACGGAATTGTACGTGGTTGTTAGTGTCGTTACCAACTGGAGAACAGCAGTTGGTTGCAAATGGTCCTTCAAGTTAAAGCAAAATCCTGATGGCACGGTTAATCGCTACAAAGCTTGTCATATTGCAAAGGGTTTTTCACAAGCTCTCGGACAAGATTTCAAAGAAAACTTCAGTCCAATGGTTAAATTTCCAACTTCAAATGTTGTTTTATCTCTTGCTGTCACAAACAAGTGGTCTCTGTGACATGTGGATGCTAACAATTCCTTCTTATATGGTGACTTAAATGAGGATGTCTTCATGTAGCAACCACCTTGGTTTGAACAGTTTGTTACAATGGCACCAATCTTGTTTGCAAACTCCATAAAACTCTTTACAAGAGCGTCAAGCACCAAGTGCAACACCCATTTCCCGTATATGTTTCAGAACACAAGTCACATGTGTCACGTGACTTTTAAAAAAATTCTTTATTTGTAAACCCATAAAATTTTGTTCTATTAATAAATCATTTGAGTGTAATAAAAATAAAATTTGTTAACTTTCAGTAGATGAAATATTCTTAAAGTTATAACACATTACAATAACCGTAATACAATTACATTCTATAGCATATTTATAAGTTTAATACATGTCGTCTAATTTTTCAAAAGTATACATAATTGCCCTACTGTTACTGATAAGTCAACCTTGGATCTCTGTTGCACTCCTTACTCGGCTAGTCTTTGCTAATACCTACGCGTGAAATCAACATACGCTACGTATTTACTTAGTGAGGCATAAAATATTAATGAAGTGAAATTCATACACTAGTACATCATGATTATCAAAATTCAAATTAAATTTTATAATTCATAAGAATAATTAAAACTATTCTAGTAACCCATGTTTTCCTTCACATAGTCATCGAAACCATTTTAGTATTCCCAACATACATATCTATCAGTATTTTTCCAATTATCCTTTATTTTGCCCAATGTATGTCAAATGAGAATACAATGTACATGCATTGCACCGAAGTACCGAAATGGCAATTCAAAAACTTATTATAAATTCCATGGATTGCACACATAGTGCTGAAATGGCCATTCATAAACACGTTATGCATACCTTGAGTTATACATTTAGTGCCAAAAATGCACCGTTATAAATTAAAAAAATCGATCAATAACTTATATACATAATTGTATATCGAAATGGTAATTCACAAACTCATTATGAATACCATGATTGCACATATAGTGTCAAAAGTACACATAGTATTGATACAAAAATGCACGTTATGCATTAAACAAAATCGATCAATACTATCATACACGAAGTATGTCGAAATGCACCCATGACTCTCAATGCAAATACAATAGGCTTTTAAGTCAAATTCACATATTTAAACCATTATTTCTGCAATATTGATAACCATTAAACAACATCAACATTCATATATTCATTTTAGAGCAGTTCATACTCTAAAACTTATTCATAATATCATTCCCATAACATTATGAAAACATATCAAAGTACTATAAAACATGCTTTATCAAAACATTTGAGCTTGACTCGTCGCAAGTCTCCCTCATTTCATGGAAGTACAACAAAAGCACTCACCTGATAGGCCTCACTAGTATGTTGTAATGATGTCCGACTACTCGGTAACTTTATCCTTGCCCTTTTTCTTGCTTGACTCTATAGCTTGGTTACGATCTACACAAGCATATATTATTTACACATACCATACAAATTTTAGTATACTTTCTAACATTTATTCTTTTAATAATACTCAAAAGTACTATTATTTCCAAATTCTATTAAAATTCATCCTATCTAGAATATTCCAGGCTCAATAGTATCGGTACCCTTAATATGGTATAAATACTTCTATACTATGGTATCGATACTCCCTTCAGTGTCGATATCATTTCTGCATTCTGGAATCCATGGTATCGATACCTTCCTCTTAATATCGATACCCACAACAGTATCGATACTAATTGCATCATTATCGATATTGTTCATCATATTTCCTCAAATTTAAACCTATAGTATCGGTACTGTTCTTCCAGTACCAATACCCATACCCAGATTTTGTGTTCTTCACTTTGATTTTTACCCAAATTTCGTTTAATTCTCTTACTTTACCTCCAACGATACCATTAAACTCATCATCACTTAACCCAACTAACTTTCCTTCAATAATCTTCCTATAACATCAAAATCTCTAAAGAACATTCCAAACCAAGAATCACACTACTTTTTCATACATGTTTTTAATCACATCCAAGGCTTCTAATCTCTCATTTACTTATTTGACAGGTCAAATTTACTTGTAAACCTCAATAAGGACTCTTATTTCATCATATCTCTCAAAACCTCATTTTCTTAAATCTCAAATAATTCATTAATCACTTAATTTTAATCATCCTTGAACTTTCCTTAAGCCTCTATATCACTTAAGGTTTCAAAACTAGCCCATAAACTAAAAGAAAAACCATCTTAAGAAACTTACCTTTGGCTATGGGGGAGAGACGGAAGAGAAAAAGAGAAGAAGAAGAAGATAACTTATCCTCTTCTTAAATATCCCTAAAATAAACTTTTAAATTCATTCCCCCCTAAAGGACCAAAATGCCCTTTCATTCTTCCATTCTTACTAATAGGTCTTAAACATAATTTTTTTAATTAATTTCTTGTACTCTATCAATTATTCAATTTAATCCTCCAAATTTTAAATCCTTTCATGATGGTCACTGACCATATTTTTGGGGTATTACAATTCTCCCCTTAAGAAAATTTGTCCTCGAATTTAGAGAAGTATCTGATACGAAGAGGTGTGAAAATTATTTCCTCATATCCTCCTCTCTTTCCCAAGTAGCTTCTTCTACCTTATGGTTTTGTCAAAGTACTTTAACTAGAGTAACTTCTTGTTATGCAGTTCTTTGCTTTCTCGAGCCAAGATCTGCATGGTTCTTCCTCGTAAGATAAATATGGTCGGACCTGTTTCTATTGCTCCATATCGAATGGCTCCAACGGAGTTAAGAGAATTAAAAGCCTAATTACAAGAACTACTCCATAAAGGATTTGTGAGACCCAGTATTTCTCCTTGGGGAGCACATGTGCTTTTTGTGAAAAAGAATGATGGGTCCATGCGATTATGCATCGATTATCGTTAGTTAAATAAAGTAACGATAAAGAATAAGTACCCTCTTTCGAGGATTGATGATCTATTCGATCAATTGAAAGGCGTAGTAATGTTCTCTAAGATAGACATGAGGTCTGCATACCACCAATTAAATATTAAAGAAGAAGATATTTCAAAAACAGCTTTCCGAACTTGTTATGAACATTATGAATTTATGGTGATACCATTTGGATTAACTAATGGTCCTGTAACATTTATAAACTTGATGAACCGAGTATTTCAACCTTACTTCGAGAAAATAAGTTGTATGCCAAATTATCCATGTGTGAATTTTGGTTAGCTGAGATTGCTTTCCTTGGCCATGTAGTCTCCGCAGAAGGCATCAGAGTAGATCCCAAAAAGATTCAAACTATAGTGGATTCGCAACCCCCAAAGAATGTTCTAAAGTTTAGAGTTTCTTGGGGCTTGCTGGTTATTATAGACGGTTTGTGAAGAACTTTTCAATGTTAGCTTCACTCCTAACTAAGTTGTTACGAAAATATTGTCTTTTGTTTGGTCAAAAAAATGCCCAGAAAGTTTTGAAATGTTAAAGAGAGTCGTAACAGAGGCCCTAGTACTTGTACAACCTGAGTCGGGTAAAGACTATGTAGTCTTTAGTGATGCATCTCATAATGGGTTGGGATGTGTACTTATGCAAGATGGAAAATTTGTGACTTATGTCTCAAGACAGCTAAAGAATCACGAGAGAAATTACCCGACACATGACTTGGAATTGCCAGTAATCGTGTTTGCTTTGAAAATTTGGTGTCATTATCTGTACGGTGAGCGGTGCCATATTTTTACAGATCACAAGAGTCTAAAATACTTGTTGAATCAAAAAGAACTAAAATTGAGGCAGAGAAGATGGATCAAGTTTTTAAAGGATTACGATATGATCATAGATTATCATCCAAGGAAAGCTAATGTGGTTGCGAATGCACTTAGTCGAAAGACTTTTTCCGCTCTATATGCTATGGATGCACGTATATCTTTTAAGGAATATGGTGCCTTGATTACTGAGCTTAAGTTAAAACCAATGCTTTTGGATTGGGTAAAAGAGCTACAACATCAAGATGAAAAATGCTTGACAAGAATTGTTCAAGTAGAAAAATGTGAGGCTACAGACTTCGTAGTGACGACTGATGGATGTTTATATTATTGTGGAAGACTTTACATTCCTGATAATGATGAACTAAATAAATATATTCTTTCTGAGGCACATTATAGTCCTTTGACGATGCGCCCAGGTGGGAATAAAATGTACCAGAATATAAAGAGTTGTTATTGGTGGCATGGCATGAAAAGATTTGTATCATAGTTTATTACGAGATGTCTGACATGTCAGCAAGTGAAAGCTGAACATTAAGTGCCATCCGGATTGCTATAATTGATATCCATTCCCGAGTGGAAGTGGGAACAAGTTACAATGGATTTTGTTTCGAGGCTACCTTTGTCACCCGGTAAAAAAGACTCCATATGGGTAACTGTAGACAGATTGACCAAGACAGCTCACTTTATTCCAGTTCGGGTAGATTACTCGATGGATAAATTTGCAAAATTATATGTAAAGGAAATAGTTAGGCTACATGGATTCCCATATTGATAGTGTCTAACCGAGACCCAAGGTTTACTTCAAGATTTTAGAATTCCTTGCAAAAGGCATTGGGTACTCGATTAAATTTCAACACAGCTCTTCATCCGCAAATAGATGGGTAATCAGATAAACTATTCAAGTATTGTAGGATATGCTAATGGCATGTTTTATTGAGTTCAAAGGATCACGAAAAAGGTATTTGCCTTAGCGAAATTTGCTTATAATAACATTTACCAATCGAGTTTTAAGATGGCCCCGCATGAAGCCTTGTATGGGAAGAAGTACAGAACCACCTTTAAATTGGTTTGAATTAAAAGATAGAGACTTAGTTGGCCCAGATTTAATGAAAACAATGGAGGAGAATGTGAAAATTATCCAAAATAATCTGAAAATAGCCTCTGATCGACAGAAATCTTATGTTGGTCTAAAAGGAAAAGAGATTGAATTTCAATTAGGAGACAAGATATTTCTGAAAGTATCGCCATGGAAGAAAGTATTACGGTTTGGACGTAAAGGAAATTTGAGTCCGAAATTTATTGGACCTTATGAGGTTTTGAAAAGGGTTAGACCCATAGCTTATCAGTTAGTTTTGCCTCCTGATATGGACATGATCCATAATTTTTTTCAAGTGTCGATGCTCAAAAAGTACCGATCAGATCCATCACATATCATCACACCCGAAGAAATAGAGATCCGACCAGATTTATCTTACGAGGAAGAACCAATGCGAATCTTGGCTCGAGAAAGCAAAGAACTATGTAACAAGAAGGTTAATCTAGTTAAAGTACTTTGGAAAAACCATAATGTAGAAGAAGCTACTTGCAAAAAAGATGAGGATATGAGGGAGTAGTTTCCACACCTCTTCGTATCAGGTACTTCTTTAAATTCTAGGACAAATTTTCTTAAGGGGGAGAATTGTAATGCCCCAAAAATTGGATCGGTGACCATAATGAAATGATTTAAAATTTGGAGGATTAAATTAAATAATTGATAAAGTATAATAAATGAATTGGGAAATTTGTTTTTAAGACCTATTAGTAAGAATGGAAGAATGAAAGGGCATTTTGGTTCTTTAGGAGGAATGGATTTAAAAGATTGTTTTTTTACGGATATTTAAGAAGAGGAAAAGAGAAACGTTGGATAAGTTATCTTCTTCTTCTCTTTGCTCGTCCCGTGCTCTCCCCCATAACCAAAGGTAGGTTTTCTTTAAGTTGGTTTTTCTTTTAGTTTATGGGCTAGTTTTGAAACCTTAAGTGATATAGAGGCTTAAGGAAAGTTCAAGGATGATTAAAACTAAGTGATTAGTGAATTATTTGAGATTTAAGAAAATGGATTTTTAAGTGATATGATGAAATATGAGTCCTTATTGAGGTTTACAGGTAAATTTGACTTGTCAAAGAAGTAAATGAGAGATTAGAAGCCTTGGATGTGATTAAAAACATGTATGAAAAAGTAGTGTGATTCTTGGTTTGGAATGTTCTTTAGAGATTTTTGATGTTATAGGAAGATTATTGATGGAAAGTTAGTTGGGTTAAGTGATGATGAGTTTAATGGTATTGATGAGGTAAAAGTAAGAGAATTAAACAAAATTTAGGTAAAAAACGAAGTGAAGAATGAAAAAATCTGGGTAAGGGTAACGGTATTAGAAGAATAGTGCCGATACTATAGGTTTAAATTTTGAGAAAATATGATGACCAGTATCGATACTGATGCAATTAGTATCGATACTACTGTGGGTATCGATACTAAGAGAAAGGTATCAATACCATGGATTCCAGAATGTAGAAATGGTACTGATATTGAAGGGAGTGTCGGTACCATAGTATAGAAGTATCGATACCATAATAAGGGTACCGATACTTTTTAGCCTAGAATGTTTTAAATAGGATGAATTTTAATATAATTTGGAAATAATAGTACTTTTGAGTATTATTAAAAGTATAAATGTTAGAAAGTATACTAGCATTTGTATGGTATGTGTAAATAATGGATGCTTGTTTAGATCGTAACCAAGCTCCATAGTAAAGCAAGAAAAAGGGCAAGGATAAAGTTGTCGAGTAGTCGGACATTATTACATCATACTAGTAAGGCATATCAGGTGAGTGCTTTTGTTGTACTTCTATGAAATGAGGGAGACTTGCGACGGGTCAACCTCGAATGTTTTGATAAAGCATGTTTTACAGTACTTTGATATGTTTTCGTAATGTTTATGGGAATGATATTATGAATAAGTTTTAGAGTATGAACTGGTCTAAAATGAATAGATGAACGTTGATGTTGTTCAATGGTTATCGATATTGCAAAAATAAAGGTTTAAATATGTGAATTTGACTTAAAAGCCCATTGTATGTGCATTGAGAGTCATGGGTGCATTTCGACATACTTCGTGTATGATAGTATCGATCGATTTTGTTTAATGCATAACAGTGCATTTTCGTATCAATACTATGTGTACTTTTAGCATTATATGTGCAATCATGGTATTCATAATGAGTTTGTGAATTACCATTTCGATATACAATTATGTATATAAGTTATCGATCGATTTTTTTTAATGCATAACATTGCATTTTCGGAACTAAATATACAACTCATGGTATTCATAATGTGTTCGTGAATGACCTTTTCAGCACTACGTGTCCAATCCATGGAATTCATAATAAGTTTGTGAATTGACATTTTTAGCACTTCGGTGTAATGCATGTACCTTGTATTCTCATTTGACATACATTGGGAAAAATAAAGGATAATTTGAAAAATACTGATAAATAGGTATGATGGGCATACTAAAATGGTTTCGATGACTATGTGAAGGAAATTTTGGGTTACTAGAATATTTTAATTATTCTTATGAATTATATGATTTAATTCGTATTTTGATAGTCATATGTACTTGTGTATGAATTTCACTTCACTAATATTTTTATGCCTCACTAAGTAAATACGTAGTGTATGTTGATTTCACGCGTTGGTATTAGCAAAGACTAACCGAGTAAGGAGTGCAGCAGAGATCATCAATCCAAGGTTAACTCATCAGTTTCAGTATGATAATTATGTCTACTTTTGATAAATTAGATGGAATGTATTGAACTTATAAAAATGCTCTGGAATGTAATTGTATTACGATTATTGTAATGTGTTATAACTTTACGATTATTGTAGTGTATGTAACACATGTGACTTGCGTACTGAAACATATACGGAAATGGGTGTTATATTTATAACTTTCATCTTTTCCACTTCTTAAATATCCCTAAAAATAAACTTTTAAATACATTACCCCTAAAGAACCAAAATGACCTTTCATTCTTAGTAATAGGTCTTAACACAATTTTTCCAATTCATTTCTTGTGCTTTATCAATTATTCAATTTATCCTTAAAATTTTAAATCCTTTCATTATGGTCATTGACCCAATTTTTGGGGTATTACACCAAAGAATTGGCATACTAAGGTGAAGGATAGCCTTGTGCATATGGGATTTCGCTCATCGAAGGCTAATGTCTCATTGTTTATTTCTCATGCTCATGGAGGTTCTATATATGTGCTTGTCTATGTAGATGATATTCTTGTTACAGGGCAATCTGTTGTTGAGTTTGAACGAGTGGTTCATTCACTTCATGATAATTTTTCCTTAAAGGATCTTGGTGACTTGCAGTGTTTTTTAGGAATTGAGATTCAGTAATATGGTGATTCTTTGGTTCTGAATCAGAAGAAATTTATTTTAGAGTTATTGGAGAATATATGCATGTCAAAGGCTACACCAACCGCCACTCTTATGGTTCTCAATAACAAGCTCTATAGTGATAAAGGTGAACTGCTAGAAAATGCTCAAGAATTTCGAAGCATGGTTAGTGCATTATTTTATATTTGTCATACAATACCAGATATTGTTTATAGTGTGAGTAAGGTAGCTCAATTCATGCATGAACCTCGAGAGTGTCATTTGTTGGCTTCTAAACGCATCTTACGTTACCGACAGGAATTGTGGAGTTTGGATTGATGTTTTCACCATCCATGGAAGCAATTGCGTGTAGTGTCCTTTGATGATGCTGACTGTGGTGGTTGTGTTGATGATCGATAATCCATGTCAAGTCAATGTGTTCTAGTTGGGGGCAACATGGTGTCATAGACTGCTAAGAAGCAAAAGGTTGTCTCATGGTCAACCATGGAGGCAGAATATTGAAGTCTAGCTGATGCAGCTGTAGAGGTTGCTTTGGTTGATGTACTTTTAACTGATCTTGGAGTGAAACGACATGAGCAGCCTATCATCTGGTGCGACAATACCAGTGCAATTGCGTTGAGTGCAAATACAATTCATCATGCTCAGTCCAAGCATGTGGACTTAGATGTTCATTTTGTAAGGGAAAAAAATTTTGTCTGTTCGTTATGTGTTAGCTATGTCCCTGCTGCTCATCAAATTAAAGATGGGCTAATAAAACCATTAACCAAAACAACATTTACTATGTTTCGTGCAAGGGTAAACGTGCATCTATTGAAAGGAGAAGAAGAAGTAAGGAGAATGTTGAAAGATAAAGTGCATGGTGAGCTAAAGTGCACGTGAATAGTGTGCTCTCAGTTGTATGTAAGCTAAACCTAAGGTTGTTAGGCAGTGAGTCTAGTAGTTAGGTTGTTAGAGCTTACGATTTTCAGCTTTTGTGAGCTATAAAGCTATTGTACTTCAGTTGTATATTTAATGCAAATAAAATAATGTTTTGGAGTTCTTCTTTAAGTTTCTAATATGACGTAGCTGCTTGAACCTGAAACCTTAGGAAGAGCAGCATTCCCTTCTAATAGAGACGAAGCTCTGTTGGGACTAAAGGGGGCTCCGACCCCTATAAAAATTTTATATGTTTGATATATTTTAGTCTGATAGTATTTTTGTTCATATAAAAATAAGTATTCAGATTAAAAAATACAAGAATTTATTAAATATTTAATCAAGTAAGGGTCGAACTTAAGAAGGATAATCCCATGTTTTCAAATTATTTGGTCTAATAACAATTTAGGTCATTGTAAGTTCAAATATTGGACAACTTAGTCATTGTCTTTTGAATTTTTATTTTAAATACTTAATAAGTCATTGTATTTTTCTTTAAAAAATCAATGTTTCAACCTCTGCCAATATTAATCTTGGCTCCATCCCTGCCTTTTACTATTGAGGCCGCTCAAAGGATTCAACAGTTAAATCCAAACAAATAAATAATATATCGCAAGTGACCAGAATAAAATGAAACAAAACCTGTAGGCTTAAATCAAAACTAGCAAATAAAGATGAATATAGTGACCTAAATGTAAAACATAACAAGATATAAAGGACCTAAGGGATATTTTCCCATGAACAGTTGACTAAAAAAGTTACCTATGCTAAAAACAAGGATCTGAACTGCAATTTATTCCTAAATTAATGACCATAATACAATTGGATTCATAAAGCTTAAGGACCTATGGCTGATTAACCCATGACATGGTGACTAAAATGCAAAACACGCTAAAGGTCCAGGAACCTTAGCTTGATTTTCCCCAAAATAACAAAATGAAATATATTCCCTCTCCCCTAATTTACATTCTGACCAATCCTCCCAAATCCCTAGCATCTTCATCCCCTCTCTCTTCGCTCACCATACCACAGTAGCCAATCCTACGACGATCTGGAGTCAGCGACGCCTCGACCACCCTATCTGGGTAGCCATTCCTACTCCGGCCGGTAGCTTACGAAACGTGGGGAACACCACGAAGAAGAAAGCCCCTAAACCATAACCTACATCATTCTATCATCGCCCGAGAACTGAACACTGGACCAACCGCCATAAGCTGTGACCCTTCTACCTCAACTCCACACCGACGACACTACTACCCCGATGATTACTCCAGCAGCAAGGTATCTCTACATCCCTCCTTCTATTTATTTTCTATTATTTTTTTAGAAAGCTATGGAATTTGAGTAAACAAGTGTAACTAAATTATAACCTATATTAGATTTTTTTAATTGCAGCTCAACAAGCTAATAAGATAAACAAAACAAAATAAAATACCTTTAGAATTTTGGTTTGGTATTTTGATTGATGAGTAAATTTTTGTTGTTCATTATTTTTTTTTATCTCTCGGGTTATATACCCATTACAGAAAATAAAACAAAAAAAATCTTTTGTTGATTTTTCTCTGTTTAGTGGTGTCAGACTTTGGAGGAGAGGGCCAACATGCTTTCTGTCAGGGAGGTATGGCACGGGAGTCTGGAAGTAGGGAATGGTGTGGCATGGTGGATGTGTTGGTGTGCAGGCAGCAGGGTATGGCGTTGGAAGGAACCGGATCTGGACCGGGTCAGGCCCTGGGTCAGATCCGAGTCGGGTATATTGATTATCTGGGCCTCAGGTTGGGCTGAATTACTTGTAATTATAATATGAAAATTAGTGATTACAGCTTCGCCTCTTTGCTCGTTGCTGTAAAATAGGAATATAGCAAAGATGTAAAGCACCAATTTTCATTGTTTGGTCCATCAGTGAAATTTTGAGTTCCAAGTTCTTCTCATTATGAACTTTTCACTCTTCTGTTTGGATGATTTCTTCTCATTATGATCCCTTCCATTGAAATGTTGATCCATCTCATTCTATGATGGATTTGAGGAAAGGTTGAACAATATCTTCTTATTATGAACTCTCCATTTGAAATGTTGATCTCTCAAGTGAGGTGTTTCTGATTCGACTCTATATGAGATGAATCGAGTTAAGGTTGAACAAGTTATTCTCATTATGAACTTCTTCTCCCTCATCGGATGAGTTCTTCTCATTATTAACTCTCTACTGGAAATGTTGATCCCTCGAGTGAGGTGTTGCTGATTCAACTCCATATGTGATTAATCGAGTTAAGGTTGAACAAGTTCTTCTCATTATGAACTTTTTCTCCCTCATCAGATGAGTTCTTCTCATTATGAACTCTCCATTGGAAATGTTGATCCCTCGAGTGAGTTATTACTGATTCAAATCCATATGTGATGAATCGAGTTAAGGTTGAACAAGTTCTTCTCCCTCATCGGATGAGTTCTTCTCGTTATGAACTCTCCACCGGATATGTTGATCCCTTGAGCGAGTTATTGTTGTTTCAACTCCATATGCGATGAAACGAGTTAAGGTTGAATAAGTTCTTCTCATTACGAGCTTCTTCTCCCTCATAGGATGAGTTCTTCTCCTTATGAACTCTCCACAGGAAATGTTGACTAGTTTACCCTCTCTTTGAAAAGTTTTAAACCTGCAAAAGATTATCATATGTCAGTAATAATGGTATTTGAAGTACCCGAAGGTATTGACCAAAAGGTCCTCGAATCATTGCTGAGATCCATATTTTCAAAGATTGAAAAAGTGGATTAATTCTTTGCTGAAATATTTTTCTTCAACATGGAATTGTGAAACGAAATCTTTGCTATCCTTTTTTTATTTCCTTTCAAATTTTCAACATTTTTTAGGGAAATAAATGAATCAAAAGAAATTTGTTTGAAGAGAAACTATCTCAGGTGAGATAAAATTTGTTTCGAGGGAAACTGTCTCTAGTAAGATGAGGTTTATTTTAAGAAAAACAATCTCAAGTGAGATAAAATTTTGTTTCTAGTGAAAACTGTCTCAAGCGAGATGAAGTTTGTTTTAAGAAAAACAATTTCAAGGGAGATAAAATTTTGTTTCCAGTGAAACTGTCTCAAGTGAGATGAAATCTTATGTTTCAAGTGAAACTATCTCAAGCGAGATAAAATCTTTTGTTTTGAGTGAAGCTATCTCAAGCGAGATGTTGATCCCTCAAGTGAGGCATCGATGATTCGAAATGTCATGAATCAAGTAAAGGAAATGTTGAAAATATTCTGCCCGAATGTCTTATGGATAGCCCGAATGACTTAAGCTGATTCGAAGTGTTGTGAATCGAGCAATATGAAATGTTAACCCCTATGGTGAGGGTTTACTAATTGGAAGTATTGTGAATGAGAAATAGGAAATGTTAACCCCTCTGGTGGGCGTTGCTGATTCGAAGTATTGTGAATCGAGCAAAGGAAATGTCGAAAACATCCTACCCGAAGGTCTTATGGATGGCCCGAAGGACTTATCATCTTGCTTGAAAGACTTATAGATGACCCGAAGAATTTAAGCATCGTACTCGAAAGACTTACTGATGGCCCAAAGGACTTACTCATCAACAAACCTTGAAAATGAATCTTAGTTTCTTAGTTGTCAATGAACCCCTAAAAATTAGACTTGGTTTCCTTTTAAAAACTCATTAAAAACCATCATCAATAAACCCGTAAAAATCAGGCTTAGTTTCTTAGTTATTAAGAAACCCCTAAAAATTAGGTTTAGCTTCCTTTTAAAAACTCATTGAAAAACATCATCAAGAAACCCCTGAAAATTAGGCTTAATTTCAAAAAACTCATTTGAAAACATCAAGAAACCCCTAAAAATAGGCTTAGCTTTTTTAAAATTGCTTTGAAAATATCATATTGTTTGGGTAACGTGCCCCCATGTCAAAGTAATGATTCTTCTTGGATTGGGTTCCTTAATTCTTGAGGTTCTACCACTTGGAATATAACTCCCTTCATTTAAGGCTTGAGTTATATCTTTTCTTTCTCTTCTTTTCTTGAAAAATCTGTAAAAATATGCTTTGACGCATGAAATGTGAATGCAATTGTATCTAAATGTATTGCATGACTTTCTTATGTGCAGAAATGTTTATCAGTAATCCTCTTTTGACTTTAAAATAGAGATCTCGATCCTCCTTCACTTGATCACTCTTGTATGGAGTTTTCCCTCAACATTAGCATGGTCAGACTAATCATCTAGAATAATTATGTCCCTCCTTTTCTATTTTTTGTCTTGCTTCTTCAACATGATTCTAGAAGAAGTGCTTCCTCCTCAAAATCTTATTGCGATCAGGTAGATGACTGGGCACCTTACACATCTTTGACTCGATTTTTTAATCAGAATTGTTTCTCAAGAGTCCTTGGCTAACTGCAATATGAATGGTTCAACTCAAGGTGAGCTCTTTTTGTGTTCATCTTTCGACCCTGGCACTCCAAGCGACGGGGGTCATTCACCATGTCTGTTTGGTTTGAATCTTGTGATCATAATGAAATTGGTTTAGGTAATGCCCCAATGTGGGTACTTGTGGCTTTATTCGTGCCAAAATATTAATCTCGAATGGACTTGCTCTTGTATCACTAATCAGTAATGTTAAGAAATAGCTTGAGGGCTTCTCTTCATGATGCTATAATCAGATGGACAGTTAAGAAGTAATCATAATTGTCTTTTATTTATTCATGAGTTGGGATATGTGTCGTCTTCAACTAAGGTGATCGTCTGTTTCTTGACAATGTCACAATGAATTGTTAGAAGTTTTGTCCTCCAGTCCTTCTAATCTCCCGGAGTATTTTTTTAAGAAATGCTTCATTGTTCTGTCATCGTTTGCTCTTTTTCTTCAATAAAGACTGAATGAGCCTCACCAGCTTCAAGGACCTTTTCACTTGAGATTATCCTTTTTGAAAATGTTTCTCTTTTTTTATTTTAGAAATGTGAAAAAATGTTGAATAAAATTCAAAAGTGTTGTCATTTTCTTCCGGCACACAATCAAAACAAATTGTAAAACAATAGTTTACTAAATATCAAATAAGTCAAATTTTTTTTAATCCTTCAAAAATTATATACATTTGTAAAGTGTAAAGATTAATGTTGATATAAAGCTTAGGCTGACTTGGGAAGGTAATGTGTTTCAAGTTAATTTGGGGAGGTAATGGGTTTCAGGTTGGCTTTTTGCATCCTCGATTATGGTGTTCATTGACCTGATAAAGCAGCTATCATGTTTCTCCTCTGGAAATTTTTACTGGTTCTCAGCCCTCGTGAGCGCCTTTGGACTGTGCAATGCTTTATCAAAATGTATAAGATCGTCTTCTGTGCAGTGGTTTACAATCTTTGTGTTTGAGCTGCCTTTTTAGGTTTTCAACTTGAATTCTCCTTTGGTTTCTAGACGTCATCTAAAATTTTACGTCTTGAACCCTCTTTTTATTGTTTTTTTATTTTTTTCTCTATCATGCATTAAAAATTTTAGAAAACTAATTTTGCAAATAAAATCAATCTTGAGGGGCGGAATGAAATCTGAAGATAGTCTCTCCATTTAGAAATCCATGTATGATTAGAAGGGACTTTTCAAGCACGTAACGTAGGCTAGGGCTTATGGTTATGAGAGAAAGGGATAAATAGGCCCAAATAAGTATTTAAGGGTTATTGAACAAGGATCAATTCGTTCTGTTGTCTTCAATCTTGTCTTGCTCGATTTGAATCTTGTTGTTTGTCTTTTATTCTCTTTTTATTTTCCTTTGGTGCTTCATGATCTTCGGACGAATTGATTCTAGATCTTTGAATCGCCCGTCTTGAAGTATTTGATCATTTTCTTTCTTCTTTCTTCTCTTTTTTTCTCTTTTTCTCTTTTTTTTATTTTTCTTTTTTTTTTTTTTTTTCTTTTTTTTTTTTTTTTTTTTTTTTTTTTTTTTTTTTTTTTTTTTTTTTTTTTTTTTCTTTTTTTTTTTTTTTCTTTTTTCTCTTTTTTTCTCTTTTTCTCTTTTTCTCTTTTTTCCTTTCTTTCTTTTCTATGTCTTTTTTTTATATATCTTCTTTCTCTCTATGTCGTCAACACGATTTGATCTTTGAGCGCTTTGTATTTGGTCTACCTCACGGTATCTTGTTACTTCTCACTTTATTTTATCATGACTAGCTTCTCTAGCAAAATGTGCATTGATGATCTTCACTCATACGAGCAAATGTCTTTCACATTTGCCCCCCAGTGTGGAGGATGATCTTTGGTTAGGGTTGAACTAGAAAAAAATATTATAGTCTTAAAAGAGGACAACAAGGGATATATATACATATATTTGAAATGATAAATGAAACAAAGGTGTTCATCATCTCATACATACAAGTTCTTGTAAAAGAGGCATCCCCAGGGGAAGAGTATTCAAAATTAACCTTATTTATAATGAAAACAATGTAATTAATGCATGATATAATTATTTCAATGATTTCCTTTATTTTTTTCTTCTTCCATTTGCCCCTGGTATGCCTCAATTATTTGACTTCTCTTGCAAAAACTTGATCTGTAACACTCCAGCTTGTATTTCTTGCAGGAAAGGTCCTCGTTATGCCCCCAAGATTTATTGAGGTTGGGAAATGAATGTTGGTTTTGTGTCTAGGAAGGGAAATATGTGAATTTAAAGTCGTAATTATGAAAAAGGAAATGTTATGGAAAGGTTATTTCTGCCTGTGAATGTAAAAATACTGGTTTTTGTGCCTCGGGGGATAAGGACATGACTTTATTGTTTCGAAGGGAAGTGATATCAAAGTTCGATCTTTTGGGAGTAAATGTGTGTTATTTCAGGTAAGGAACCCATCAATGGTTATTTTGGCTTTGGATGGGGTATAGAAGGTATAATATTATCCCTTGTCAAAGATATATAATTAATAAAGTAGTAAAAGAACCTTTAATTCATCCGATATTCAAAGAATTGCAAGATTAACACTTGATTTATTGCTCATAACCTTGGAAAAAAATATCAGTTCAATCAACAAGATATTTATTAAGTATACAAAGAAAGAACAAAAACACGTTCAATGAGGACAATGCAGTGCAATATGGTTTCACGGTGAATGAAAGAACTTTTTTCTGATCAGCACCAGAATGTCTTATGACACGTTAAAGGTCAATAACCCTGGGTCATTCAAATTATGGACCTTGCTCTTCAGTGCCCCACAGATCCCAATGATGTGCCTCGAACTTCAGACGGCGCTAACATCACGTCTTTAGCTCTCAATTCTTTTCTAAGTACGAAAGAGTGACTTCAATTTACCTCAAAATATTTCGCGGGTTACTCTGAGGAACCGTGATTAATGCACATTGAGATGCAATGTATGATGTATAGATGCTAATGCAAAGATGCAAAAATGCACATGCAAATGCAAAGATACAAAAATGGGAATGCAAAATGTAAATGAAAAAAAAGGTATTGATCCCAAACTAATTGTCATAAAACAACTTCCAAAGAACACACAATGTCTCAATACAATGAGGCACATGGAAACTACAAATCACGTAATATTGCTCGACTTCTTTAATTTTGATAAAAAAATGCAAGGAAACAATCTTCTTTTATCCTTGGCTTGATGGAAAATTCCAACGCTTCGACTTCTTTTCCATAAATGCATTTGTTGAGCGATCATATGCGACTGACATCATCCACTATCTCGTGTTGGCTATCATTATTTCTTGATGACTTCAAACATATTATTTCTTTTTGGCTAGTTGTATCAATATCGTCGTAGCACCCTTGAAAAGCTTGTTTTACTGCATCGTTTGAGCTTCATGTATTCCAGCTTGATGTACCTCTTTAGTTGTTTCCTGGAGCACCCTTCTGGACCATTGATGCATTTTTTCATTTCTATTCTATCTCTTTGAGTGGCATTGTCGTATTGAAAGCCTTCTAATGCGACTATTAACTCGGTAATCAATACCTTCTATGTCATGAAATGTATGAAACATGTGTTCATTCCAAGGTAATTATCCTAGAACAACTTTCAAAGACCTCAAAACATCCCAACATGTCAAAGCAGATAAAAAATATTTACCCCTTCCTGTGGCATTGTCGTTTTAAAAGCCTTCTAATTTTATAATTACCTCGGGTATTAATAGCAGGTTTATGCACAAATAAAGCAACAGGACAAGGAAAAGATATTAGTAAAAATAATAATCAAAGAGAAGAAATGTATGTTAGTTAAATACGAAAAGATTAAATTCAACTAGTAAATGAACCATAAAATACAATGAATAAAACACACAGAGGAAATTAAAACCCTAACCGTATAATTTCTAGTTCACATGCAATTATTCAAAAAGAATATATCAAATAAATTAAAAGACGAAGGTTAGAGTTCATTTCTCCTTTATGTACACTTATTTGGGTACTTATGGACAGAGTTTCAGCATGGTCTTAGATCGGGTGGGTTTCTACAGTTTACTATATCAGAGTTTTGGTTCTAGGAGTAAAGGTACTTGAATTGTCCTTGTCGATGCCCCCTTAGGCGAGCCAGACCCTCAATCCTAACCCATTATAAGCTTAAGCGGATCAAGTTTAATTCGAGAGGGCACATTTCCCTATGCCTGACATAGAGAATATATCCTTACGAAGACATAAGGCATATGAACTCCGAAAGCTACTTGCTAGGTCTGACACAGAGAATAAATTCTCACGAAGACGTCGCTTTCACTCCCACTTAAAGGTGAAAGAGCTCGAGTATATAGCTTATGTTATACAATTCAAGTGTGGTGTGTGAGGAGAAATTCTCAAACCTTTAACAAACAACCACACTAAAATCGAGCTAAAACGAATCCAAATTTTCAATATCTAAAAATCAATCAAATACAAACATTAATATACAAGGATATAAAATAAAATAAAAAATAAAATAAAATTTGAAATAAATCAAAATAATAGTAAATTAAATAAAATTGAATTCTCAATTTCCAACTATAGAGACAATAGACAATCTATTTAGGGCTTGATCCACTAAGTCCCCAGCGGAGTCGCCAAGATGTTGACACAGTTTTTCGTCCAGGAGGGGAAAAACTTAGTACAACTTGGGGGTTTTTCTTTGAAAAGGTTTTGAAATGTGAGGATTTGCCATCGACCTTCGGGGTTAGGTAGGTCGAATACCCGTAAACCACCTTTTAAAAACGATTTTAAGAAAACATCATTTTAAAAGATGCACCAATCTACGTGTAATCAGAGATTTATTCCTTTTTGTTATAAAAAAGGGGTTCAGGGATCGATTACGTGTACGGAAGAATAAGCACCCCCACAACGTCCAAAATTAGTACCCCATCGATTATAAATTGTCTCTAATAGTGAAAATCTACGAATTCGAATACAAATTTAAGTTACGATCCCATTATTCCAAATTCAACCATGCAATTTTTATTGAACGAAGAAATTCTAAGGAGAAATAAAAAATATTCCAATATTTCTAATCGAAGAGAAAATAATCCCTAAAATACTTTAGGATGAATATTTCTTTTTCCAACTGAAATAAAAGGAATATAATAATTTCTCCCTGGAATTCAAGATTAAAATAATTATATTCGACCAAAGAAAGAAATTAAGTCAATTTATCCAAAATATATATTTAATTAGAAAAGATAAGGGATGTTCAATTATTTAAAAATATCAAGACCAAATCCCTAATAAAAATTAGACGAATTATCTCGACAAGTTTAAATAAAAGAACATTTCTTTTTTCTTTAATCTTGATTAATTTAAGCATATTCAAATTTTTTAGGTTCTTTTAGTATGGTATTTATTTATTTTAAAATATCTAAATAGGACATCTAGTTACTTTAAGACAATCCCTTCTTAATATTTTAAAATAAATAAATACTACCTTAATCCAATTATGTAATCGGTTGAGTTTTGCTTATGAGGCTTTCATATATATATATATTCGAAATGTCTAGATCTATATGCACGAACAAATTTACATAGCAAAAGCTAAAAATTAAAAATACTAATTAGGAACAAATAAATGGAAATTAAAGCAAAGATAAAAATTAAATGCTATTCAATGCTGGAAATAAAAATTTGACTAAATTAACAAGTGCATACTTTAAAGTATAAATACTACGTTAAATAAGCAAACAAAATGTAATTTCTAAAATGAACATTACAAAAATTAAAGTGCTAAATAATAAAGCTTAACTAATAAATTTTAAAATGAATATTACAAATGTAAATAAAGAAATTACACTACTTAAGTTAAAAAAAATAAAATTCTACATTCATCGATATTATAAATATTAAAATATAAAACATGTGCATCACTTAAAATACATACTACATATTTTACAAGCAAAATATAATGTATAATACATTACACCACATCTAGGAACTAAAATAGAATATTACAAATTATATGTCAAATGTGAAATAAATCATAACATAAAGATAACAAGCAAAATATAACTACACAATGACCTAAATAAAAATAATAAAAATTAACATAACAAATCGAAACAAATAAATAATAGATGGCAAGTGACCAGAATAAAATGAAACAAAACCTGTAGGCTTAAATCAAAACTAGCAAATAAAGATGAATATAGTGACCTAAATGTAAAACACGTCAAGATATAAAGGACCTAAGGGATATTTTCCCACGAATAGTTGACTAAAAAGTTACCTATGCTAAATATAAGGACCTGGACTATAATTTATCCCTAAATTAATGACCAGAACACAATTGGATTCATAAAGCTTAAGTACCTATGGCTGATTAACCCATGATATGGAAGGTCTAGGGCCTTAGCGTGATTTTCCCCAAAATAACAAAATGAAATATATTCTCTCTCTCCTAATTTACATTTTACCTGATCCTCCCAAATCCCTAGCATCTTCATCCCCTCTCTCTTCGCTCACCATACCACAGCAGTCGATCCTACGACGATATGGAGTCAACAATACCTTGGCCACCTATGTGGGTGGCTATTCCTACTCCGGTCGGTAGCTTATGAAACGTGGGGAACACCACGAAGAAGACAGCCCCTAAACCACAACCTATGTCATTCTATCATCGTCCGAGAACAGAACACCAGACCAACCGCCATACACGGTAACCCTTCAACCTCAACTCCACACCGACGACACTGCTATTCGGACGATTACTCCGGTAACAAGGTATCTCTACATCCCTCTTTCTATTAATTTTCTATTATTTTTTTAGAAAGCTATGAAATTTGAGTAAACAAATGTAACAAAATTATAACCTACATTAGATTTTTTTTAATTGCATCTCAAGAAGCTAATAAGATAAACCAAAAAAATGAGAATACCTTTAGAATTTTGGTTCGGTATTTTGATTGTTGAGTAAATATTTGTTGTTCATTGTTTATTTTATCTCTCGGGTTATATACACGTTATAGAAAATGAAACTAAAGAAATATTCTATTCATTTTTCTCTGTTTGTGGTGCCAGACTTTGGAGGAGAGGGCCACCATGCTTTCTGTCGGGGAGGTATGGCACGAGAGTCTAGAAGCAGTGAATGGTGCGGCATGGTGGACGTGTTGGTGTGTAGGCAGTAGGGTATGGCGTTAGCATGAACCGGGTCTGAACTGGGTCGGGTTGTTGATTATCTAGGCCTCGGATTGGGCTGAATTACTTGTAATTATATTATAAAAATTGGTGATTACAATATGCTACCACTTTTCCTTCTTGCATCAACACACATCCCAAGCCATTATAGGACGCGTCACTATAAACCATAAAATCTTTTCCATATTCTAGTTGGACCAATACTAAAGATTCCATCAAATTTATTCAATGCTTCAAAACTCTTTTGACATTCAGGGTCCAAGCAAAAGACGCATCTTCTCTTAACAACTTAGTCAAAGGAAAAGCTATCATCGAGAAGTTCTTAACAAACCTTCGATAATAACCTACAAGACCTAGGAAACGCTGAACTTCTGACACATTCTTTGGAATTTACCAGTCTAATATAGCTTTTACTTTCTAAGGATATACCCAAATCCCTTCTGTAGAAACCACATGTCTGAGAATGTTATATCTGATAGCCAAAACTCACACTTAGATAGTTTTGCATAAAGCCTTTATCTCGCAGTGTTCAAAGAATCACCTGTAGATGAGCGTCATGCTCCTCATTTGTCTTTGAAAACACTAAAATGTCGTCAATAAAGATGACCGCAAACTGTTCGAGGTGGGGCTGAAACACTCTATTCATGAGGTCTATAAATGCGACAGGAGAATTATTTAACCCAAATGGCATAACTACGAATTCATAATGACCATACTGCATCCTAAACACTATCTTTGCAATGTCCTTCTCTTGAATCTTCAACTGGTGATAACCAGAATGCAAATCGATCTTAGAAATTATCGAAGCTCCCTTTAGTTGATCAAATAAATCGTCAATTCTGGGGAGATGATACTTATTCTTTATGGTCACGTTATTGAGCTACTGATAATCAATGCAGAGAAGCATCAAATCATCTTTATTCTTTACAAATAAAACTGGTGCACCCCAAGGCAATACACTGGGTCTAATGAATCTTTTATCCAAAAGCTCTTGTAACTGAATCTTTAGCTCACTCAGTTCGTTCCGGGTCATTCGATAAGGAGTCATCGAAATTGGTGTTGATCTTGGCAAAAGCTCAATTTGAAACTCTACCTCCCTGTCTGGAGGTAATCCAGGTAATTCCTCAGGAAATGCTTATGGGAACTCTCGGATAGTCAAAATGTCTTTCATTCTTCTTTCTTTGGCTCGAGTATCTATCACATTTACGATGAAATCTTGACACCCTAGTAACATTAGCTTATTAACTGACACTACCGATATCATATTAGCTAAGGGGCTAAGTCTCTCACTGACCACACTAACTTCTGACCCATTGAAAATTCTCAAAACAACTCGATTTAATTGACATTCAACATTGGTGTGATAATGATACAGCCAATCCATTCCCAAAATAACCTCAAACTCGTCAAAGGGTAATTCTATTTGATTAGCAGGGAATTTAATTCCCTAAATCTTTATAGGACACCCTTGACAAATTTGTTTCACCCGAGCACTATGCCCTAATGGGTTAGTCACAATCACTTCACTACTAATAGGTTCTAACTGAATTCTCAAATCCTTCACCAGTTTACTACTTTCATAAGAGTAATTCGATCTCGGATCAATCAAAACTAAAATAGGTTTACCAGCTATCTGAAAAGTACCTGAAATGATTTTAGGATTATCACAATCTTCATTTGTCTTAAGGTTTTACACTCGAACAGTAGAACGCACTTCAGGTTGAGTGGTCGACTCAGACTGATTTCTTCCTTGACCTCGTCCTCTACCTCTCAGAGCTGCTATAGCAGATCTCTCCGTTTGTGCATGCTCTCCGGTCATTATTGGGCAATTCCAAATAAAATGTCCTGCCTCCCCACACTTAAAACATGCTCCGGAGACTCTTTGACATATACCACTATGTTGTTTACCACAATACTGACATTGATTTGACTTTTCCACTTAATATTCCATGAATTGAGTTATTCTGGCTCTTCCAGAATTAAATCCTCTACCTGATGATGCAGCTCACTCCGATTTAATCTGAGGTTAAAAACTCGAACCTCGACTTTTCTTTGATTGTGATGCACTTGATGAGGCACCAGATCTCTTATTCCATTGAGCCTTTTGTTCCCCAAACCTCTCATTTTGAGCTCGCTCTAGGGCTTTGGCTTGATTCACTACCTCTTAGAATGAAGAAAAGTTTAATACTAACAACAACTCTTTCAATCGAGGATGTAAACTTTCAACAAACCAATCACATGAGTCTTTTTTCCATATGGACTAACTCCGATTCAAATCTACTCAGCTTGTTGAACTCGCACTAGTACTCATGCACAGTATGATTCTCTTGCTTTAAACTCATAAATTCTTGTTTCATTTGATGGATAAAGTGATCCCCGATGTATTTGTTCTTAAACTCTTCCAAAAAGAATGACCAGCTCACCTAGTCCCTTGTAGCTCACATCGTCACATTAGTCCACCATATTATTGCTTGCCCTCGTAGTAATGAAACTACTACATCCAACTTCTCTATTTCAGAATAATAGAAACTCTCCAGCATAATCTTAATATCGTTAAGCCACATATCAGAAGTAACGGGACCTTCCTCAGCTTCTCCTTTAAATCCAAGTGCTCCCGGACTTCTAAGTTCCTTAGCCACATTCATCTTAGGAGCTGAGGTAGCAGGCGGTTGGAAACGCATCAGAATCATATCCAACGTCTGGAAAAAGATCCCTTAATTTGTACAGACAATCCCTAAGGTACTTGTTCCTCACCTTGCCTACTTGGGACAGGTGAGTTATTGCTACCTTCATTTCTATCTCCCGCTTCACTTCGAGAACCCTCAATGTCTGACATCTATTAAGATCAAATCACTATTTTATTAGTAAGGACATCATACTAATTACCTTAGCATATCATAGAGACTTAACTCTTAGTTGGCATGTACAATTTTTAAAACAAAAACGACTTCATTTCGAACTTAAAATCAATCAAACCATAGCTCTGATACCACTAAATATAACACCTCAACCCATAACAGACTTGGATATGAATCTGAGGTGTTACATTGACTTTTCAAATCATTGACTCTTAAAAAGTACTACAAAATATAAACTTTTATTTGTATTAAAATGGTGGAACCCTTTAATTAAAGTAATTAATAAAAACTCACATTCGCATTTAAATAAAACACTTAATAATTTACATAAATACAAAAAGTACAAGTTTACAAAATAGATCAGAGCATTTCAATTTAAAACTTATAGTACATGCCAACAAAATTACCAAAATAAAGAACCTACGTTCAAATTGATTTGATCTGACCCTCCTCAAGAGTATGATGTCATCTTCAAGCTTTAATCTTCTACTTTCTTCGAACCTACGTGTGAAATAATCACATTCTAAGTCGTTGACTTAGTAAGGCAAGTATGAGTCACGTAGAACTTTGTAAACTAAATTTTTATTTATTTCATAGAAACATTTCATATAGCTTTACATAACAAGAATATATACTTTATACATGGTTCGGTTTATATAACTTTGTTTTCAATGGCCCAATGTATATTACTGAGAACTCTAGGTATTTGAGTACATTGAGGTTGTGCACTAATGATGTCACCACAACTCACAAAAATTTGCTTCGAATTGCCATATATTTGTTCCGAAAGACCACATAGGTTTTGTCCCGACGGACCACATAGAACCCTGACTCATGGCATGCCAACTATACCTATAATTCTCATACATATACCTTGGGCTTTTAATCACATAATTATTTATCATTTCATTGTTCAGAGTGTGTCTTGTTCACATAAGCACTTTTACATCGAGCATTTTCGTATACGCATATTCACATATCACAATTTCATAATCATGTTCATATAAACATCAAAACATATCATAAGAAATATAACTTGAATAAAACATTGTAAAGATATAACATAAAAAATAGAAAGGTTTTCAATCAAAAACTTTGAGGTTGGCGTATCGTAAGTCGTCCTCATATCGAATATTAAATAAGTATGTTGCACTCACCTTTTCCTCACGTAAGTACTACCAAAAATCCTTATTACTCTTGATCGATAACCTATAACGTCGAATCGTCCATAATTTGTCTTCGTTAAATGTCTTTGAAATGGAGCTCACGTAAAGAGGAAGAAGATAACAATGCCAGAATTTTCTTTCTCTTTCCTTCTCCTACGTGTTTTATATCCCTTAAAAGGGAATATAAAACTCTTTTCCTTTGAAAATACCATAATAACCTTCCAAAATTTCAACTTTGATATTAAGTCCAAAACAAAATTTCCAAAATTAATCCTTGAACTTTTCAATTTATTTCACTTAAACCACTAAATTTAAATTCTTAAATTTTCATCACTGACCCAATGTTTGGGGTGTTACAAAGAATGTAAATGCAAATACAAATGAAAAATGTGCTAATTCAAAAGGCTATCACCATATAACAACCTTTATCAGGCCATAAGTTCTTTTTATATTAGATAGTCAAATTTCACGAGTTTTCTTTTCTTATTTTCTTTGATATAGGATTTTCTCACGATCTGATGTTTTCTTTATATCATTGTTGGACTAATCAAGATTTTGAACCACCTATCTTCTGTGAGATTCTCCGAGAGGAAAGTGATCTTCGTATATCATAAAGGATCTTCTCATTCTTGACTCAGCTAACATTTGACTCTTTCGTACCATCTCAATCTTTGTTCCTTTGACAAGAGTGTTCGATCAACCTTGAGCTCTTCCTTCATCGATCAACTTCGTTTGTATATCATCGACCTTACGGATTTTACTAACTAGTTATGGAACCCTTACATCGATATGAAAATCTTCTAATTTGGTCAATCACTTGCGAATTTAACACATTTGGTCTTGATATGAAAATGCAAATATAAGTAACATAGAAAAAAAGAAACAATAAATTATTAGTACCAATCAATCAAAATAGCAGGAAAATATTTATATAAAAAATAAAGATCCTACCCAACATGGTAGCTACCCTGACATGCTTTTATTAAATAGCAATCCTACCTAGACTTGCTTTTTACCCGTATGCTTTGGGTCGACAAATAAATACTAGCCGTATTTTTTCTATTTCATATGTTTTCTACTCATTTGTGACTTTTTAAATATCCACAAACAAAGTTTCGGTACTACTAAAAGGGTCCTCGAATTTTCCTTTGCTGGTGCCCTCTCGGGTCTATTAGACCCTCGATCATTACCCATTATAGGCTTAAACAGACCAAATTCGATTCGAGAGGATGCATTTCCCTATGTCCATGCGAGGAAACTCAATGTTTCACTCGTAAACATAAGGCATATGCAACCCAGAGTTTACTTGCTAAAACCCATGCGGAGAAAAATAAGTTTTCTCACGTAAGCGTAGTGTTCACCCTTGCCTAAAGGGACAGAGTACAATTAGAATGCTCTAAATATTCAAATGGTTATGGTGTGTGCGAAGGGAAACTCACAATCATTTACCTTAATCCAAAAACAAACAAACTCAAAAAAAGGTCAGAAATCTAAAACAAAGGGAAATCACATATTAGTATAACTATAAAAAAGATGTATGGCATGATGAGATGAAAAATAAAATAAATAGGATAAAAATTAAATATCATTCAAATTTATAATTTTCAACTATAAATATGATGTATAATCGATTATGACCTCAGTCTCTAATGTCCCCAGTGGAGTCGCCAAGTTGTTAGAACGGTACTTAAGCTTTTTTTAGGGCTAGGAAGAGAGCAATCCAACTTAATTTTAGAAAATATCGGGGTTTGAGAAAACCAATAAATTTGGAGTCGTCATTAACCTTTGGGTTCGGTAGGTCAAACACCTAAAAATATTTTTAAAAGAATTTTAAGAAAAATAATTTTAAAAGATAAAAATAGCTTGTGTTTAACCAAACACTCATTTTGAAAAGGGTTCGGGATTCGATTACGCGTAGGGAAGGGATGAGCACCCCATAGCGCCCAAAATTAGTACTTAGACAATTATATGTCAATTAAATAATGAAATGCATATTCAAATATGTACTTAAATTATGATCTTTTTTATAAAAATTTTAAAAAGGATATTCTTTTGTACGAACAATCCTCGAAAACACACTTTTTGTGAGTTAAGGCATGTTTCTATCGCTTCCCTTTACAAAAGATCATTGCCTTATTTTTATTAATAAAATATATTTGAAAAATCGCTCAAAAATAAAAAGAATGTCATTTTATGAGAAAAATCCTCGGAAACACACTCCTCATTAGTTAAGGCGTGTTTCCATGAACTCCGTTCACAAAATAATATCTTAAAGTCTTAATAAATAATAGTATATACATAATCGAAATTTATAAAGTAAATAAAATATCGATAAATGAATAATACATGCACATATAAATTATATGGGAGAATGAAAATGTAAAAGTCATGGCAAGCCAAATACAATTAACTATAACTAAATATATTTAGTAAATAATAGACTAGATAATAAAAATGAAAGCTTTAGTGGTACAACAATCAGCAAAACAAATTTCATGGCTCTAAACAGAAATATCATATAATACATGCACTGAAAATGCAATTAATCCACAAATATTAAATAGGACTAAACTGAAAGTAGTTAAAATTAAAAATCAAATGCAAAAATATATAAAACAGAAGCAAATCAGCATCAGTGGCTAAAATGTAAAGACGGAAAACAAAATGACAAACATAAAATAGAACAAAAAGTAAGGCATAAAAATTAAATGACTAAAATGAAATTGCTGAAAAGTAAATGCTTAAATTAAAAAGACAGAATTTTAAAGTGATGAAATTAAAAGGTAGAAAATAAGAAAAATAGAAATTTAAAAGGAAAATTGTAAATAACAGAAATTAAAAGAATCGAATAAAATTAAAAGGTTATATGTTATTTTTTAATTCTTACCCGTACCATAAATAATACGAATCGTATCCTAAGGCGGGTCATGGTGAGATCATAAATTAATTCTAATATGTTTTAGAAATTAGTAAATTAGAAGTTATTTGTTAAAAGTTATAAATTAGTAAAAGGTTAGAATTTTACTCGGGCCATACTAATGTCGATCGTACCCAAGACGGATCATCGCAAGATCGTATTAAACGTTTAATAACAATATTTTCTTCTCTCAAAAGAACTTTTTTCCCCTCTCTATTCTCTCGGGCGTAAAACCCCAAAGGCTCAAGGCCAATGCCGCTGATCGCCGTACATCGGCGTCTGTTCCACTCGTCGGTCACCGCTGGAGACGGCCGAGAAGGCGAAAACTAAGCCAAAGTTTCCCTTTTTTTAAAGCCTCCCTTAACCTTCTCTTTTCTCTCTCGACCGAAGCCCCCAAAGAGTGTGGTCCCCGCTTCTCGGCCTTAAATCGGTGCTTAAACCAAGCTCTGACTGCCACCGTTGGTGTTCGAGCGATCCAAAGCCTGAGCCTGACAAGACCCAAACCTCTCTCCTTATTTTAACCCTAAAATAAAATCTAGAGAACCCCCATAAAACCCCATAAAACAAGCGTCAAACCTGCGGCCACTCAACTACCTAGCCTCGATGGCCACTACTCTGTCGCCGCCGCCGCCTCGGACTAAGGTGAACGAACTAAACCCTTTTTTACTTTATTTGCTCTAAAAACAAAAAAGGGATGCTAAAAAGCTTAATACCTTTGAAATGTATCTATTTTTCTTTTGGTATTGTTTTCCATTCTTTTTAATGGGGGAAGAAGACTACTCTGGTTGTATTTTTTTCGATTGGGGAGAGATGAATCAACCCTTTTTACATCTTTTTCTTTTGGGTTTGACAAAACCCATGTTACAGTAAAAAAGGAAAAAAATGTGCATCTCATTGCTTTGTATTTTTGTATATGTGGATGTTGATGGAGCATTTTGGATTGAGTTGGTGCTTGCTGGTAACTGATGGAGCATTGCTTCTGCTGTCGTGGAGTGTTCAGTCTAAAAGAAGCTGTTAAGTAGAAATAGGGACCACTACTAGGGGCATGTCGTTGCTCGAGACCACTAGAATTTGAACAGTCTTGGTTGGCGGCTGATGCTCCATTGTCTAGCTAGCGTTTATCAAACCCTTAACATTCTGGGCTTGTAAATGAGTCGAAATAACAAGAGTAAAAGTTAAATGTAATGGGTTGTTTGGGTTTATGGATTGAGTTTAGGATAAATATCATTGAGCCTTTGATTTTTGATATTTATGCTTGAAACCAACCATCCATGGTTGAAATTCCTCAAAGCCATGAACTATTTTCCATTCATGACATCGAAGTTGCTTGAAGCAATTGATTACCACCCCACAAGCAACTTGTTAGCCCCGATATCATCTTTCGTCGGCAATTGAGTCTTTTAACTTTCATCCCTTCTGACTTAATTGTCATTCATGGTTGTTCACTCAACCAATACCTTAAAGTAAGTTTTATTAATTTTATTTTGTTTCATATTTGGGCTTTCGACCAAGCTATCCCCAGCGGGTGGGGCCTCACTAGCTGTCAGTGCCTTCAACAAAAATGGTCTTGGAGAATCCGAACCCTAGCTCCTACCATAATTTCCAATTAGTCTAATTGAAGAACCTTAATTCTAAATTGAGCATCATATTTCCTAAATTAGAACCCTAATTAGAACAATTGAACCCTAATTAGAATAATTGAACCCTAATTTTTACATTAGAAATATATTTTTTAAATCCAATTTCGAATTCCCAATTTGTTTCCCGAAGGTCATACTGATACCTTGGCTTATTGTACCAGTGCATGAGCATGCAAGTATCAGTACCTATTGCATACTGGTATGAAATACACTGTTATTAATTTCATATATGTGTACTGGTACTCTAGTAGAGGGTATCAGTATGATATGCTTGATTTGTATAATTTTGTTTTAATGCAATTATAATGTCATTCACCATTTTAATAATGTTGTTTTTGTTTATGTTTTTGAAAATATATATTTTTTTCGAGATGGTTGATAATGAAGATACAAAATTCATATTACAGAGTTGGACGGTTATAATCAAGATGGAGATGACCATAATCAGGATAAAGATAGATATAACAGTTAATCTGATTGTGAAACTTATACTCAAGAAGAACAAAATTATTATCCTATTAATGATGGCAAACATATAGATGATGAGAAGACAATTGAAAACTTCATTGACGAAAGCATATGAGATAAGATTGGGAAGGAATTAAAAGATTACAATGAGAATGATATGAAAATACTAAAGTGGAAGACTTTAGATGATTGCATTGAATTTTATCATACATATGCAAAGGTGAAATGTTTTGGAGTTTGAGTCAACTAGACAGTGAAAAGTCGAAATGGTGGTCACATAGTTGCAAAGAAAATGGTGTGCCGTAAGGAGGGATATAGAGAGGAAAGCTGGACTAACCTTCAAAATTGAAAACGTGAACAAAGACTAATCATCCGAGTTGGATGTGGAACATTTATTAGATTCAAATTAGAACTGTATCAATATTGGAAAGTTGCTAAATTCCACGTAGACATAATAGTGAAATGGCTCAGCCAACACAAGTTACTTACATTAGGTATGTAATTCATCCAAAAGTAAATTGTTACATACAAACTTCTATCTTATATATATAATTTTATTTAATGATTTATTTTGTAGGCCATTAAAAAATTAGTAGGTTAGATCGAGCTAAGATTAAGAGCATGCACAACTATGGAATTGGTCTAAGTAAGATGATGCGAAATTTCGTGAGTGAAGTTGGTTCAATTGATAATGTTGTATTTCTATCGAAGGATTTATACAACTATCTATATAGAATTAAACGAGAAGAAGAGCAAGATGGTGATGTTGAAACGGTGATGGCGTATTTAAATGGAAAACAAGAATCTGGTTCTTTCCTTCTTGTGAGGCACACGAGGGATGAATTCAAAAACATAGAAAAGTTATTCTGGACTGATGGTATATCACGCACAGACTATAAAGAATTTGGGCATGTTCTTGCATATGATACGACTTACAAGTGCAACGCATACACCAAGCCGTTCGTTATTTTGGGTGGTGTTAATCATCAATGAGACATGGTGCCATTTGGATGTGCATTGGTTGTGAAAGAGAAAGAGGATACCTATGTATGGGTGTTAGAATAATTGATTGAAGTCAGAGATGGCCACAGACCTCTTACTATTATTACTAATAGAGATAAGGCAATGAAAAATGGCATTCTTGAAGTACTACCCGAGGCAAAAATAGATTATGTTTATGGCATATCATGAGGAACATGCAATCTAATGCTAATCACAGTTTTCTAAATAGGTTTTTGAGATGCACTGACAAGTGTAGAACTAAATCAGATTTTGAAAGAGTTTGGAAAGAATTAGTAGACAAACACAAACTTGAAGAAAGAGATGGGTTTAAGAATTGTATGAATATAAAGAGAAATGGGCATAAGCATATTTGCAAAGATATTTTTATACAGGTAACATTTTATACACTTTAATTGTATTTAATATTATATTTATTTACTGTACTTAACAAAATTATTATATATTTTGGTGTGCAACAATGAGGACTACACAACGGTGCGAGTCAATGAATAGAACATTGAAAACTTGGTTGGACATAAAGGTAATGTTGTATCGATTTGTTGAGAATTATTATAGACAACTGCAATCTCTAATATGGTAGGAAGCTCATCAGAACTACAAAAAAAATGATGAAACAAATGCATTATAATGGTATGTTTGTAAGTTTAAAAAGTAATGCAGTCGAAGTATATACGAGAAATGATTTTTCTACATTGTGCAAAGAAATGTCCTATGAGGGTTATTATTTGGTTTAAAATTGAAGTATGAAATGAGTGCATATGTTATTGGTTAGAGCATGCTGAAAATGAGAAGTTGTATCTTGTACTTAAAGATACCACACATGATACCATGTATTGTTGTTGTATGAAGTTGGAGTCTGTTGATTTTTCATGTTGGCATATTTGTCGTGTTGAAATATACAAAGGTAAAACAAATACTTTAATGATGTATAATGAAACGATAGACTATTTATACGAAGAAATATGTTGGATTACAAAATAAGAATAGAGATGTTGAAGATAATAATCCAAAAATAGTTCATGCCAGGTGTTCTACTCTAGCCTCTTATTGTATGACTATATGTCAATGTGCATCACAAACATTCAAAACTTTCAATGAGGTTAAAGATAAATTTTTAAAGAGTTTCAAATTGAAAACAATGAAAGTGGAATGTAAAAAGAGAACCGGTAAAAGCGAAAAGATGGATGGAATTAGCGATTCTGTAGTTCTTGAAACAGGAAGAGGAAAACTCAAGAGAACAAAGTGTCAAGCTTCATTGTCCAACCTAACACATGTTTCATATGATAAAGATGTCATGTTGGACTTGCATAAAACCTCTGAACCTTTTCCAAACAAGCCTTCTGATTAGGATACGAGGCATACTGATACACTTCAAATATCAAAATTAGTTGATACATGCCTGACACATATAAAAAGACGACATATCCGAGATAATTAAATATGATATATAATAATGATTACTCTTTGTTCTTATGTATGTTGATAATGTTTTTTCGCAAGCTGCATATACTAATGAATTGAAAAATATGGAAAAAGATACAACTTATTTGGATTGGCAACCAAATAAGGATTGGTAGTGTGCGGTCTCGTCCAAATATATGAGGTAATTAAAGATGAAATATAATAGTAATTACTCTTTGTTGTTATTTATATTGATATTTGTTAAGAATTAGTTTTAGTAGTGATTCATTGACTTAAAAATGTTTTAGTTTTTTTGTTGTTGCGAGTACTAATGTTATTTTCTATATTTTTTTACTCTTATGATAAACGTGACTATGTTTGAGCGTGCCTCGATAACATATCAAAATTTGAATAAACTATTGCATGACGTATGGCGGTTACAATTGTTCTTTTTTGTGTCAATCGGGAGATTTAGTTTAGTTATGTTATTCTAGATATACATGCAAGACATACTAGTTATATGCACGAAATACTGTTAAGTTTTAATATTTCATATTGTATGAAGTTGGTTTTCTACTTACTTTTTTTTTCTTATTTGCAATTATGATGTTTACAGTGTTTTGTGATTTTCTTCCCCTCGCTAGTATCGGTACTCTTACTTGAAATATTCATATTAATCTTACTTTTTAATATTCAACGATAGTTTACTTTAAATAAAAATATATCAAATCCAAATAATTTTTGGTATTTGGATTCAAATACGGGTATAAAACTTATTTGAAGCAAATTCAAATTTAATGTTGGGATATAAAAGTTTTTTTTTGAAACATAACACATGTTCCTAACATCACGTATCGATACGGTAAAACATGTGTATCGATACGAAAACCATGTGTATTGATACAATGCAATTATGTGAAATTATATGATGTTTCAACCTTACCGATGTGGTACAAAATTTATATCGATATGGTATAATTATGTGAAATTCCAATGTGTTTTAACCTTATTGATACATACTGGGTACATATACTCATCAATGAGCGTAATGATACTTGTTAACGAGCGTACTGGTACGAGCGTATTTGGGTGCTAAAGGTATGTCTCTTATCCGTTTTCCCCAATTTTGTTCAAGCCCTAACCTTAAGAAATTTTATTTTGGGTGATACAGTACCAATACGATGCAACACGAGTATCGATAAAGTACAATTATATGAAATTTCAGTGTGTTTCAACTGTACCAATCCACGATGGGTACCGATCTTGTTCTATTAATCATACCAATACTTATTAATGAGTGTATCGGTACACACATAATTTGGGTTCGAGATGTATGTCTCTTATTCGTTTTCCCTCAATTTTTATCAATCCCTAATCTTAAGAAATTATATTTTGGGTGATGCAGTACGAATACGGTGAAACATGAGTATCGATACGGTACAATTATGTGAAATTCCAGTGTGTTTTAATTATACCGATACACAATGGATACCTATCTCATTCTGTTAATTGTACTGATACTCATTAATAAGTGTATCGCTACGCCTATAGTTTGGGTGCTATAGGTGTGTCTCTTATATGTTTTCCCCAAGTTTTATCAAGCCATAACCTTAAGAAATTCTATTTTGGGTGATACGGTACCAATACAGTATAACATGTGTATCAATACGGTACAATTATGCAAAATTCCACTGTGTTTCAATTGTACTGATACACGATGGGTATTGATCCCTTTCTATTAAGCGTACTGGTACTAATTAATGATCGTACTGGTACGCACATAGTTTAGGTGCTATAAGTATGTCTCTTACACGTTTTCCCCAATTTTATCAGGTCCTAACCTTAAGAAATTCTATTTTGGGTGATACGGTACCAATACGGTACAATTATGGGAAATTTCAGTGTGTTTCAATCATATCGATACACGATACGTACCGGTCCCTTTCTGTTAAACGTACTGATACTCATTAATAAGCGTACCGGTAAACACATAGTTTGGTTCTATAGGTATGTCTCTTATCTATTTTCCTCCAACTTTTATCAAGCCCTAACCTTAAGAAATTATATTTTGAGTGATATGATACCAATACGATACAACATGTGTATCGATACGATATACTTATGTGAAATTCCAATATGTTTCAACTGTATCGATACGCCTTGAATACCAACACCTTATTACGAGTATCGATACTCATTAATGAGCGTACCGATATGCACATAGTTTGGGTGTTATAAACATGTCTCTTATCCATTTTGCCCAAGTTTTATCAAACTATGACCCTAAGAACGCAACCTTCTCCCGAAAATTCACCTATGTATCACTCAAAATGCCAAAATTCTTCATGGTTTTTTCAAGGATTTCAAGGGATTTTATCTCCAAACAACGAATCGCTCATACTCATCATATCATTGACGTTATTCCTACGTATTATTCGAATTTTTTTTATTTTATTCATCTGAATGTTATATTTTTGTAGGTTTTTGCATCTAGATTGGCCCTTTTTTGTTTTTTGCTTGTAGTTTATTTTATTCACATATTATATTTATTTTTAGGTTTTTACATATAGTTCGAATATCTAAAATAGACTGAAATTGATGGATTTTGTATACAATGTGTTTATTGTTTTTGCAGGAGTTTGATTTTTTATATGTCTAGAACAATAATTTTTAAAATGGCACTGAAATCAAAACTAATGACTAAACCTCATCGTTAAGATTTATCGTCTTCGAGTCAGCCTGAATCCAAACCATAACCTCAAACCATTTTAGCAAGTTCTTTTGAAAAATGTTTTGATGAACCCAGAGTGACAATAAACCAAAGGGAAAGGTTTGATATATTCAAAAATTTTACTATTAGGGACAAACGTGTTGTATATCCAGATTTTGCTTTCAATTCGGTGAACTGATTAGAGGTCGAGACATATTTTGTGGAGGCTTACAATTCGAACCGTTTGTGATCACCATTAGTCGTTTCTATCTTTGTGTTTTTTCAAGGAAACCACTGTAAGTATTCGCATACTTTTCTCATCATTTCGGTTTTTCATACTTGGATTGCTAGTGAGACCGTCGAGTTTTGTTTTCGCTGCGCCATAGAGTGCATCAATGGTATCAACAGTAGTATCAGAGCCTCTTGTACATATGAATTCGGGTTAAATTATTGGTTGATGTGATATGTATGAAATGCATGTTTTGGTTTTATTGTTTTCGAAGATTATGTGATATTTGTAAGAAATCAGTGGTCGATTAAAGTTACAATTAATATGTTAATATGTTAATCTATTTTTACAATATGTATGTTGCTGCAAGGATTTTACAAAATACATATGTCAATCGTTGACATGATGATCTGTGGGTATGCGATAGCATATCACATTTGGCAGTGAAACAATGGTTGTTCCGATGTAGAAAAACCTTTTGGATTGAAAATCCCGAAAAAACAATTATGTTGATAAGTGTTATCAAATCATGAGGTTTTTCTATAGAAACGGAAGTGTTGTTATTCAAAAATCCCATCGTAAGGGTTTTGCCCCTTGACCCTTCATGAGCAATATAGATTGTATGCCCATATTAATATTTTTAACAAAGGCGTAACAATGTGTATATATGATATGTTTGTTTTGCACGGTGTTTGACATGCATGGTTATATCCCTTTTTCAATTTACAATGGTTGAATTTTAAAATATGGCATGTGTGTCATGTTTTTCTATATTTCAATTATATTTCTCTTCTCATCTTTTTCTCTCGTATGTAAAACGAGTTTCTTTTAAATTGTAATCCTATGAAGATTCAAAAGGAGCATAAGAACAGACTGAGCTAAAGGCGAGAATATACCTAGATAGTAGTCTTAGGTTTTAGGGTTTTGGTTCTCATATTGGCCTGGGATGGGCCACCTAAGTTATTATTTTTTGGGCTATAACCATTGCATCTTATTTATTACTTATATCTATTATGTACATAATGCAAAAAATGCTAAAATAAGAATGAATATTGATGAGATCAATAAGGGTCTAATATTAAAATGAACAATGATTAGATATTTACGCAAATCCCTCTTTATAATCTAAGTTAACTTAACCATCCAATATTTACCCTCGTTAAGGCTTCGATCGATATTGTGTGGGCTTTGTCAAAGCATTGACACGTAAATCTATCTTGGTTAAATGTGAAGAATAAGCAAGTGATATTCACCGGTTGAGATATTACAATAACTTAGCTAGGTTATTCTAATAGGATTAGAAACCTAGAGGTTAAGTATTTGGACAAGTCATGAGATGATTTGTACAAGAGTTGTTCACCAAAATAAGGAGTTACATGAGATGTAACTAGTAAAGTGTTATTTACGTAAATAATCACTATTCTAAAAGAACTTACCTAAATAATCATTATCCTAAAAGAAAAGCCAAAGTTTATTTAGGAAATTGATGAATTATGGATCCTCACCCACGAGAAAAAAATTTCGTTGAATTTTTCTGAAATTAAAATGAGAGGGTTTTTAATTTTGAATAAAATAGTGAGAGTAATTTGTAAGTAAATACCTATTTATAAATTTTAAAATTCAGTAAATTTACTTACTTTAATATTTTCATTGTTGTAGACTTAATGGTAAACAACACTTTATCACTAGGATCACTCCTTGAGAATGAGAAGATTAATGACATAAACTTCCTTGACTGGTTTCATAATTTGAAATTTTTTCTCAAACAGGAAAGGAAGGAATATGTAATTGAAGAACCTATTCCTGATGAACCGGCAGCTAATGCTTCTAGAGCTGACAAAGACAAATTTAAGAAACATATGGATGATATGTTAGACGTTAGATGTCTAATGCTTTCCACCATGACTCCTGAGCTTCAGAATCACCATGAGGACATGGTCGCATATGAGATGATTCAAAATCTCAAGGAAATATATGTAGGGCAAGCACGTTAAGAGAGGTATAAAACCTCTAAAGCTCTATTTTAATGCAAAATGGCAGAGAGATCTCATGTAGGAGTTCGTGTCATCAAGATGATGGGCTACATCCAAACATTGGAAAAGTTGGGATTTCCTCTCAATGATGAATTAGCTACTGATTTTATCATGCAATCGTTGCCATATAGCTTTAGCCAATTTTCCTTAATTTCAACATGAATGAAATTAACAAGACTTTGCCACAGTTACTTGGCATGTTACGAACTGCTGAAAGTAACATGAAAAAGGTTGGACCTAAGCCCATTCTGATGGTCCACAAGAACAAAAGAAAGGGAAATAAAAGGGTAGCGGCAAAGTCAAAGGCAATGGTAAGGCCAAACTGAAAGGAAAAGATGCATTGAAACCCAAAATGGGATTTAGCAAGGAAGGAAAATGTTTTCATTGCGATAAGACCGGACACTAGAAGAGAAACTGCCATGTTTACCTTGAAGATGTCAAGAAGGAAAAAACAAATTGAACGTTTGTTTCAAGTATTTATGTTATTTATGTTAATTTGTCAACATCTACTTCTTCCATATTAGATACCGATTGTAGTTCTCATATTTGTACTTTTGTACAGGGACTGTAAAAGAGAAAGAATCTGGCTAAAGGAGACATAGACCTACAAGTGAGAAATGGAGCAAGAGTTATTGTATTAGCTATAGGGACATATGTTTTATCTTTTCTAAGTGGACTTGATTTAAATTTATAGGATTGTTATTTTGTGCCCAGTTTGACTAAGAACATTATTTCTATTTCTTGTTTGGACAAGAAATGTTTTGAGATTATTATTAAGAATTATTGTTGTTTTTTTTATCTCGATAATGTTTTTTATGGTTCGGTACAATTGGTTCGACACAATTGTTGTTCTAGTTTTGACAACATTGGTTTTGAGATTATTATTAAGAAAACACCATTTAAAACATAAATACTAAAAGATCAAAAACAAATTACTCAAATCAAAGTTATCTTTGGCATTGTCATTTAGGTCATATAAGTGAGAAACGCATATCAAAACTCCATAAAGATGGATTCTTATATTCATTTATTTTTTAACAATATGACATATGTTGGGAAAATGACTAAAGCTCCTTTTAATAATAAAGGTGATCGAGCAAGTGATTTATTAGGGTTAATGCATAGTGATGTATGTAGATCGATGAATACATAAGCCAGAGGTGGATTCAATTACTTCATTACTTTCACCGATGACTTCAGTCGGTATAGGTATATTTATCTTATGTGCCATAAATCTAAAGCTTTTGAAAAATTTAAGGAATTTAAAAATGAAGTACAAAATCAACTAGGTAAGAGTATTAAGGCACTTTGATTAGATCGAGGTGGAGAATACTTAAGCATAGAGTTTGATGAACTCATGAAAGAATGTGAGATTATTTTACAGCTTACACCACCTGGTACACCACAGTGGAATGGAGTTTCTGAAAGAATGAATCGAACACTGTTAGGCATGGTTCAATCGATGATGAGTTATAGTTATATTTTAACTTCTTTTTAGGGACATGCACTTGAAACATCCACTTTCACACTAAGTCGTGTTCCATCTAAATCGGCTCAAAAGACATCATTCGAGATATGGACTAGGAAGTGTCCTAGTATGTCTTTTATGATGATTTGGGGTTGTGAAACTTATGAAAAACATCATATGACTATAAAGATCGAACCTAAATCTCATAAGTGTATATTTGTTGGATATCCTAAAGAAACTAATGGATATTATTTCTTCAACCCTAACGAGAACAAAGTGTTTGTTGCTCGAACGTGAGTTTTTCCAAAAAGAGAATTTCCCTCAAAAAAAGGAAATGGTAGAAATATTGAACTTGAGAAGTTCAAGAACAACATATCAATGAACCTGAAGTTGAACATGTTTCACAAGTTTTTGAGGAACAATCAACATATTTAAAAACACAACAACTGCGAAGATCCACAAGAGAACGCCATGCACTTGAGAGATTTTGATTTCTTGTTACCACACATGGAGATGTTCTTCTTATGGATCAAGATGAGCATAGAACTTATCAAAAGGCAGTGTCTAGCCCAGAATCTGAGAAATGGCTTGAAGCCATGAGATCTGAGATGGATTCCATGTCAGTAAACCAAGTGTGGACTTTGGTTGAACCACCTAAAGGGGTCAAACCTATAGGGTGTAAATGGGTTTTCAAGAAGAAAACTGACATGGATGGTAATGTACAAACATACAAGGGTCTATTAGTCACTAAAGGTTTTCGATAAGTTCATGGTGTACACTATGATGAAACATTCTCCCCTGTAGCTATGTTTAAGCCCATCCAGATATTGCTCGCAATAAATGCATTCCATGATTATGAAATCTGGTAAATGGATGTCAAAATCGCTTTCATTAATGGAAAACTCAAAGATATGACATAACCAAAAGGTTTGTTGCTCCAGAAAATGCTGGAAAGATTTGTAAACTATAAGGTCTATTCATGAACTAAAGCAAGTTTCTCGAATTTGGAATCTTCGTTTCAATGATGCAATCAAAGAAATTGGTTTTATCAGAAATAAAGATGAGCCTTGTGTTTATAAGAAGGCTAGTGGGATCATTGTTTCTTTCCTAATCTTGTATATAGATGATATACTCATCATAAGAAATGTTATATCTACTTTACAGTCTGTTAAGACTTGGTTAGGTAGTTGTTTTTCTATGAAAGATTTGGGTGAGGCAGCGTATATGTTAGGAGTTAAGTCTGAGTCAAAGTACATATATAGACAAAGTGTTGAAAAGGTTCAGTATGAAAGAATCCAAGAAAGGGTTTTTACCTATGAGACATGACATTTCTCTTTAAAGGAAATGTGTCCTTCAACCACAAGAAAGAGAACGGATGAATAAGATTCCATACGCTTCAGCTATTGGTTATATAATGTATGCCATGATATGTACTCGACCGGATGTATCATATGCTTTAAGCATGACGAGTCCGTATCAGGAAAACCATAGTGAAAATCACTAGGTTGCGGTTAAAAATATCCTTAAGTACTTAAGAAGACTAATGATACATTTCTTGTCTATGGAGGTGAGGAACAACTTAGTGTAAAAGGTTATACTTATGCCAGCTTCCAAACTAACAAGGATGACTCATGATCACAATCGGGTTTTTTTTTGTCTTAATGGAGGTGTTGTGAGCTGGAAAAGTTTGAAGCAAAACACAGTTGTTGATTCTACAACAGTGGTTGAATACATTGCAGCCAGTGAAACAGCAAAAGAGGTTGTTTGGATCAAGTAGTTCATATCGAACTAGGGGTTATTCCCAACATATCAGATGCTGTAGAACTTCGTTGTGACAATAATGGAGCCACTGCACAATCAAAGGAACCAAGATCTCATCAATGGTCCAAACATATTCTTAGGCGCTTCGAGAGATCATAGATCGAGGAGAAGTGAAAATATGCAGAGTACACACGGATGATAACATTGTTGATCCCTTGACGAAGCCTCTTACAAAGGAGAGGCATGACCGTCACACTGAGTCACTCGGTATTAGACATGTGAGCGATTGGTCTTAGTGCTAGTAGGAGATTGTTAGAGTATTCCCAAATACAAATCATATGATGATTGTAATGATACATTTTATTTACCGGTTTTATTGAATAATGGCATTGCCACTATTAAATTTAGTTATAATAAAGTCAATATAATAACATTATTATTATTATTAAAAGATCCCTAGTCAAGTATTATTATGGGTGTGGACAACAATAATACGATTAAGACTAACATGTTATTGATTGATGACAACGAGTTGTCATTGACATAGAGATGTCAGAATTGATACATGATTATATTGTTAGAGAACAATGTATTAGATTGACCCACCATGAGCATATGTTTTGGACTATTATGTGATGGTCAAAACATTGCTCATGGTGATAACTATATCTATGATCCTCAGACTTGAGATCAATGTTATCCTAACATATATTGTTGTATGTTTTGATACAATTAAACATACTTCGAAGCTGGTTACACTATAAAGACTATTATTGAATATATCTCGATATATATAGTGGGGTGTGTATGATTAAGATAAGATTTGTTCTTCCTACATAATAGGAAATATATCACAAGCCACTTGATGTAGTGAGACTAGAAATGCATGGTCATGCTTGAATACGTTAATATGAGATATCACAAATTATTCGTTAATTATAGTCTACTCTAGATATCAAGAAACAATAGATTGGTTATACAAGAGTCAATCACGAAGATGATATGTCGAATCATAATTTCTTGTAACTTAGGTGACAATGATATGTTGCTAGATGTCACTAATTGTATGTTATATTCGAATTGTTCTAATAATTACTACTAACGTTACAAAAACCTACAAGGTCACACCCTAGGATTGAAATGAGCAAAGATGTACAATTTTTTATACGTTACTAAAATATTTCTAGAGTAAATATATGTATATTTGATATACGTATGATTTTAATTATCCCGAATATAGTAAGTAAACATTAGAAGAATGTAATTCTGATTACAATTCTTTTAATGGATATTTAATTCAGAATAATCAAATAAAAGTTTAAATAAATGTTAAATAGTGTAATTTGGATTATAAGTCTTTAATGGATATTTAATTTTGAATTAATTAAATAAGAATTTAATTAATTTGAAATAACTAAAAATCCCTAATATGTTAAGGTAACTCGGATATTTAAAGTTGTGTAAGGTTTAGCAGTCGTTTTAATCTTCAACAGTTTTCTCAAAACTGTTTTTGAGAAAAGTAAAATTTTGCTCTCAAACAGTGAACTGAGTAGAAGGTCGAGATGTATTTTTGTGGAGGCTTACGATTAGAACCGTTCGTAATCACCATTAGTCATTGTTGTCTTTGTTATTTTTCAAGGAACCCACTGTAAGTATTCGCATCCTTTCCTCCCGATTTTGGTTTTTCGTACTTGGATCACTGGTGAGACCGTCGTGTTTTGTTTCCGCTGCACCATGGGGTGTGCCGACGGTCTCAACAAAAGCTTGGGATACACTTGCTTAGATTAGATTTTCTAGTTTTTGGTTACTTGGTTTTGTAAAAGTTTTTCCTTTTGTTTTCATTTTTATTTACTTTAAGTTTTACTTAAACAAGCTAAGTATGACTTCTATTATGCTTAACTAATTTTCTCACAAGCCAAAGGCTAAACGATGACTCAATTCGAAATATGAGATTTGAAAAACACTTAACATTTTAGGATGCCATTCTCAGTTTTCTGGAAACTTGGATAGTCAATCAGCTTATCCTTTAAAATCAAAACACTTTCATTTCAAAAAGAGCTCATTGGTCTGGATGTTGTAGCAAATTTGACTTCCTGTGAACACACGTAGCGGCGGTCCACTAAGGGAAACTGAGATATGATTCGATTCTCATTGAGACAACATAATTTGAGTCGGGATTTTCTAAAACCCAAAATTGTTATGTACGAACGACGATAGTCGTAGGTTAAATTAAAACTTGATTTCCAAAGATTGGCCTTGGGAAAATCGGTTACCAAAGTGAAAAGCAAGCTACAAGGGTTGGGCCTTATAGACTGTAACTGGCATAAATATCGAATTAAAATCCATTTCAATGATCAGAAATGAATTGAGTCAAAACAAGGCTTGAGGATGCTTTTTACTATTGCTATTTTCAACTTTACACTTTTGATCTTCTTTATTTTCACTCTTTATTACTTTTCTTATTTATTTCTTATTCCACTAAAATCCCCCTTATTTTATTTCATTGCAGATTACATGAATCATAGCTGACACAAACTCGAATTTGGAATTTTCTAAGTATATGTGGATCGACCCTTATTTCTCTTTATTATGTTTTTCATTATTTATTTTGAGGAGAAGGAATTTTATTTGAAAGTAAAAGACGCTTCTCAAATTGGTGTTGTTGTTGGGGACTTCGCCAAAATTTATAATTTAAGTTAGTTAGATTTATGACCAGGAATAACTCGGGTGAATTAGTAGATTTTGATCCGGAGATCAAATCATGAGCTTGTATAACTCACACATAGACGATTCGAGAAAGAAACAGACAATAGCAAGATCATCAATAACAAATAGATCCAGATTCGAATTCAGAATCTAGTTCAGACGTTGAGAGAAACTTTGAGTTCAATAACACAGAACCCATTCTAATGGCTAATCCCACGATCAGAGAGTTAGTTGCAGCTCCTGTTGTACAACAAACTTTGTGCATCAATTTTCCTCATAGAAAATCTACATTCAGTTAAAAATTATCCTCATTTATCTTCTCCATACCTTCTACGGATTACAAAGTAAAAATATGTACAAATACTTCACGAAATTTCACATGTTCTACTCCAGCATGAAACACAATGAGTATTTGAGGACTAGATCAAAATCCATGCTTTTCCTTTTTCCTTAGCCTATTTGGGTAAGGAATGGTTATTTTACTTACCTCAAAATTCTGTAACAACATGGGTTGAAATGACTCGTCTTTTTCTTGACAGGTTCTTCCCTGCGGCGAGGGTGAATGAGTTACGAAGAAGCATTCTTGGAATTGAACAACAAGATGGAGAATCACTCTACGACTACTGTGAAAGATTTAAAAAAAATTTACCTTAGTTTCCTATAACACGGATTGAATGGGTAAACTCTTATTTAATATTTCTATGAAGGTTTAACTCCTTTGGAAATAGAGATGATCGATGCTACAAGTGGAGGAGCTTCAGTGAACATTACTACTAATGCGGCTACGAACTTAATTTCAACAATGGTTGGCAATTCTCAACAGCTCACCTATCCAATAAACCCCATCAACGGGTTAATGAGATAAATTCAATTACTTTGGAAAGTAATATTGATAAATTAACTGTTGTTGTAAATTCTCTTGTTGCAGGAAAGATTAAAACGAATAGATTGTGCAGAATATGTGCATTACCCTACCATCCAGCAGATGGTTTCCACAATGATATAAAATGATATGTTTTCTCAAGTTAATGCAATAGGGAACTTTATAGGACCTTCCTAGAGGTATTATAACCAACACTTACAACCTGGGATGGAGAGATCATCCAAATTTTAGTTATGCATAAAACCCAAGGCCTAATCAAGCCTATCAATCAAGGCTACTTCCACCACCCCCATCAGCCATAGAAGACATCATTAAAATCAATCGTTAAGAGGTTGGTTCTTTCTCAAGTAAAAATTCAAGAGTCGTATTGAAGCGCACTTCCAAGCGTTAATAAGCAAATGAGTCAACTGGTTCAGATCGTGGGATACTTGGAATCACAGGGTAAGCTTACATCTCAAATTGAGGTAAACCCACGAGAGAATGTCAACGCCATCACTCTCTGGAGTGGTACAATTGTCACACAACCAGTCCCAAAAGATGAAGGTGCAGTAATCCAAAAGAAAGAAAAGACAATAGACTTAGGATCCCAGAAAAAGAAAAATAAATTACAAGCTGATAAAGCTCCATCTCCTTATATTGTTCTACCAACTTTTCCATCAAGGTTATTAAAAAGAGATATACAAGCCCATGAGAAGGAAATTTTGGATGTTTTTCGAAAGGTGGAAATCAACATACCTCTTATTGAGGTTATCCGAAAGTTCCCAAGGTATGCTCGATTCCTAAAATACCTTTGTACAACAAAAATAATACTTACCATGAACGATAAGTTAAATATGGGGGAACATGTCTCAGTCATTTTCCAACGAAGGCTACCACCAAAATTGAAAGACCAAGGTATGTTCACAATACCTTGTAAAATTGGTAAAGTTGGGATAAAATGAGCCATGTGTGATCTTGGTGCCTCTACTAATGTAATGTATATATATGTTTATAATTTGATTACTAATGATCCCTTTAAGGAAACAAAAATATAAATTTAGCTTGCCGATAGGTTTGTCATCTACCCTGAAATGCTATTGGAAAATGTACTGGTTAAGGTAAATGACTTAATATTTCCAACTTATTTTTATGTCATTGACATGGAAATGATCGTACCATTATTTTTTCGATATCATCCTTGTCCGTCCCTTTCTGAGCACAGTGCACACAAAGATTGACGTAAGAAACAAAATTTTAACCATGGAATTTGATGGTGAGATTGTTAAATTTGATGTGTATAAGGCAATGAAATACCAGAGAAAGTGGCGAGCATAAATTATGTTAATATTTTTTATCCTTTGGCAAATGAGTTTGTAGAAACTAATTTATGTTTTGATATATGCAGGGACTTAGAAGACTACAATGAGGAAGTCAGGGAGTTGGAAAGTTTTTTTTATGATTATTCTAATTTAATTTTGATTCCTTCTAAGTCTAAAATTCTACCTTCCATTTTGCATGCAATTGAGATATAACTAAAACAATTGTCGAAACAATTAAAGTAAGTTTTCCTGGGAAAAAATGCCAATATACCAATGATCATATCAAATAAGTTGTCAAAGAAAGAAGAGGAAGACTTAATAATGGTTTTACGCACACATAAGGAGGCTATCGGATGAACCATGGCCGACATCAAAAGGTTAAGTCCATCCATATGTATACACAAAATTAAAACTGAATATGGCACAAAACCATCACGAGAAAGCCAACATCGGCTTATTCTACTAATGATGGAAGTGGTAAAAAAAGAGATACAAAAACTCCTTGATGCCGACATCATATACCCAATTTCGGACAGTAACTGGGTAAGTTCGGTCCATGTAGTTCCTAAAAAACTGGAGTTACGATGATCAAAAATTCTGAAGGAAAATTATTTTCAACACAAGTTCAGAATGAATGGAGAGTTTGCATTGATTACAGGAATTTGAATTCGTTAACCCGAAAAAACCACTTCCCTCTCCCTTTTATAGATCAAATGATAGAAAGATTAGCTGGTAAATCTCATTATTGCTACCTTGATGATTTTTAGTTTTTTCCAGATCCCGGTAGCGCCATAAGACTAGGAAAAGATGATATTTGCATGTCTCTTTGATACATTCTCCTATAGGTGTATGCCTTTTGGCCCTTTCAATGCACCTGCTACGTTTCAGAGATGTATGCTAAGTATTTTCTTTGATTATGTCGGAAAAGGAATTGAGGTCTTTATGGATGATTTTACAGTGTATGGTAACTTTTTTAACCAATGCCTTTTAAATTTAACTAACGTACTGAGATGTTGCCTTGAATTTAATTTAGTTCTTAATTATGAGAAATGTAATTTCATGGTAATTAAAGGACTAAACCTTTGACATATTGTCTCTTCTAATGGGATTACGGTGGATAAAGCAAAAACTGACATCATACGCTCACTTCCATACCCCATAAATATGAGGGAAATCCGCTTTTTTCTTGGTCATGTAGATTTTACTGTATGTTCATTATAGACTTTTCCAAGGTGGCGCAACCATTGAGCAATTTGCTGCAAAATGACAAGGCTTTCGACGTCAATCAGGAGTGAAAAGAATCATTTAATATTTTGAAGGAAAAACTGGTTTCTATATCAATCGTTTGGCCGTCGAATTGAGATTTCCCTTTCGAATTCATGTGTGATGCTTCGGATGGAAGTGTTGGAGATATCCTCAGACAAAGAATCGACAAAGAACATCATGTCATCACATATGTATAAAGAACCTTAGACTTTCCACAATGGAATTATTCAACATAGAAAAAGAATTATTTGCTATAGTTTTTACATTAGAAAATTTAGATCATATCTTATAGAAACTAAAGTTATTGTTTTGTTTAATCATGCAGTCTTAAAGTATTTATTGAGCAAAAATGAGGCGAAACCAAGGTTTATCAATTGGATCTTACTTCTTAAAGAATTTGATTTGGAAATTAAGGAAAAAAAGATGTTAGAATTTGGTAGCTGATCATCTAAGTCGGCTTCCGGTATCCACATTTGTTCTTCCAATCCATGAAGAATTCCGAGATGAAAGCCTAATGATGGCAAAGAAAGGTAAATGAAGTTTTTGACTTGTTTGATTAAAGCATACTTGAGGACAAGAATGAGATAAGAAAGGGGGAATTCGATGAGTGTTCTAAATTGATGATATTTACTTGTTAATTTTTCTATGTTATGAATTTATTACTGTTGATTTAGTTGTATTGTGTTTATTTTCGTGCAGGAGCCTATTTTCTAGAATTAGCAGTAAAAAGGGTGCATTTTACATTTTTTTATTTTTCGATCATGATTGGAGATATGGGCATGACAAGGTTTGACATGGCAGTTTCTAGAAGATCCAGTCAGTATCAGTTTCTAGAAGATCTAGTCAGCACCTTTTGGAAGGTGGATGGGCAGAGTTATCTTAGGATGAGTTTTTTTTTAATTTAAAGTTTGAGTTTGAAAACATTTGGATTTATTTTAGGATTTATTTATCTTATAATTTTTATGTTATCTTTAGGGTTTTTAAAAGCTTTAATACCCCCTTAGGATAAAGCTTGGGATACACTTGCTTAGATTGGATTTTGTAATTTTTGGTTACTTGGTTCTATAAAAAGTTTTTCCTTTTGTTTACATATTTATCTACTTTAAGTTTTATTTAAACATGCTAAGTATGACTTCCGTCATGCTTAGCTAATTTTCTCATAAGCCAAAGGCTAAGCAATGACTCAATTCGAAATGTAAGAATTGAAAAGCACTTAACATCTCCAGGATGTCATTCTTAGTTTTTTTTGAAACTTGGATAGATAATCGGTCTATCCTTCAAAATCAAAACACTTTCATTCAAAAAGTTCTCATTGGTTTGGATGTTGTTATGATTTAAAGTTGGGGTGAAGGATCCGCTTGTAGCACATCCAACTTCCTGTGAACACACTTAGCCGCGGTTCTCTAAGGGAAATTGAGATCGGATTCGATTCTCATTGAGACAACATAATTCAGTTGGACTTTTCCAAAACTCAATTATTTTATGCTAACGATGATAGTCGTAGTTGGTTCAATTTAAAGGTAGATTTCCAAAGATTGGCCTTGGGAAAATTAGTTACCAAAGTGAAAGGCAAGTTACAAGGGTTGGGCCTTGTAGACTGTAACCGATGTGAATCCCAAAGTAAAATCAATTTCAATGATCATAAATGAATTGAGTCAAAACGAGGCTTGAGACTGCTTTTTACTATTGTTATTTTCAACTTTACACTTTTAATCTTCTTTATTTTCACTATTTATTAATTTTCTTATTTAATTCTTATTCCCCCAAAATCCCCTTTATTTTATTTCATTGCAGATTACTTGATCATAGCTAACACAAACTCGAATTTGGGAATTTTTCAAGTCCTTGTAAATTGGCCCTTACTTCTCTTTACTATGCTCTTTCCTTATTTATTTTTTAGTAGAAGGAATTTTATTTAACAGTACAACAATGCTTGTCATATGCCCTAAGTCATGTATTTCTTAAGGAGAACATAGATTGCTCCATAGATATTCCTTTCCCTCTAGGAAATAAGATTGATGGTTCATATCTTCGAATGACTCATTTCGATCTCGTCAACGGTGAGTGGATTATGTGCACTCTACGGCCAGCGCCAGTACCTCGAGCGGTTCGTCAGCCAATTAATCCAATACCTCAAGGAGATGTATCTTTGGCATCACTTTCAAAGTTGATAAATCAAATGGACGGTCGCATTATGCATCGTTTTAATTCAGTTAATGAAAGTCTTGACATCTTGGAGTATTCGATTCTTCAGGATGGCGACGAGGATGATGTTGATAGCAATGACGATGCATCATAGGCTTAACTTTATTTTATGGATTAGTTTGGATTATGTTAGATTATTTTGTTGTGGCTTTGTTTAGATATGTTTCATCTCTATTTTACTTGAGATATGCTAGTATTTTGGATTTGTTGGGTTATTTGCTATTTGATATCTATGGATTTTGGGTATTTTGATGACTATTCATATATATTTTAGATATTTTGTCGTTATTTAACCAAGTACAATCATAAAAAATATTAAAGGGTGAGTCGAAAAGTGTTGTTTCATATATGAGTTTGGGTTCAGTAATTCATGATTTAAGTTTAGCGGGATCAGTTGTTTGATTAAATATTGAGGCATAAGCACTTGAGGGCACGTAATTAGTGTGGATAAAATCAATTTAAATTATGAAATTATTTATTTAATCTAGATATATAATTTTAAATAAAATTTTGAGGGTATTTTACAATTTACAAAGTTAGGCAGAATCAAAAACCCAATTTTGCTCTACGTGTACCGGCACGGCCTTATAAATGTACCGGTACGGTTACATTTTGTGTAATTCCAGTGTGTTTTGAAGGTATCAATGTGTTATGTACTGATACGGTCATTTTGATCGTATAGATACAGTCATATCGAGAGTACCGATACAAAAATTTTGGTCTATGTGTACCGGTATGTCCTTGTAAATGTACCAATACACTTACATTTTATGTAATTCCAGTGTGTTTCAACGGTATCGATAGTGCTATGTACTGATATTGCCATATTTATTGTTCTGATACAATAATATTGATAGAACTAATACGCAACTTCGTGTAACAGTGCAAATACGACAACTTCATGTACAAGTGCCGATTCGATGGAGACAAAACGTGCTACGTGGGAACAAGTATTTGTGTTTCATATGTTCGATCAACTTCAATTTTGATTATATGATCAACTCAACAAATACTTTAAAAATCAATACATATGAGTGGAAATCCGGTGACCGGATATAACAACGGAGTAAATAGATGACGACCTAATCAAAATCTTGAACATAATAAGACTTTCTAAAGTCAACAATATTATTGCACTTCATAAATTCCTCACTTATTTACAAATGGGCTTGACTTGGTATTTAAAGACGTTAGGCTCAACTAACTTGGGTTAGTTACAACAAACTCTGTAACAGACTTGGCACTTGTACTCTATCATTCATCTGGTTTCCTTCATTCTGAATTTCTTCCCATGAAAAAACTCCAAGCTTACTTCGTAGGTTCTGAAACATTGAAGGAGAAATTGGTTTTGTGAGCACATCTACAACTTGCTCAGAAGATCGCACAAAATTAACAACAAGCTTTCCAACAAGAACCTTTTCTGGCACAAAATATAAGTCAATCTCAACATTTTTATGCGAGCATGATTTGTAGGGTTGGCAGCCATTGAAACTGTAGAAGTATTGTCACACTAGACGGTTTGCTGACCAAGGGTAAACCAATTTCCAAGAGCAACAGCTCAACCCAGACCAATTCAGAAACAACTTTGGCTAGACTTCGATACTCAACTTCAGAAGAAGACCGAGAGACCACTGTCTGCTTCTTAGAACACTACGCAACAGGATTTGACCCAAGAAAGATACAATAACCCGTCGTGGACCTTCTATCCTCCACAGATGAAGCCCAGTCAACATCCGTATAACAGACAAGATTTAAAACATCAGAGGACTTAAAAAACAAACCATGATCCAACGATCCACACAAGTAATGAAGGATTCGTTTCATAACTTTCCAGTGAGACTCATACGGATCATTCATAAACTGACTCACCTTCTTAGCTGCATAAGCAATGCCAGGCCCGGTCAAACATACATACTACAGCCCACCAATCACACTCCTTTACAAATGTATGTCAGCCATCTACTGACCATTATCAGCCTGAAAATGAGGAGCACCTGAGAGCAGGTCCAACACTAAGCATGCCTGCTTTAGTAAGTAGCTCCGTCATATACTTTCATTGCTTTAAAAATACCACCTTTGAGCATTCTTGTACCTCCATACCGAGAAAGAACTCAAGCTCGCCCAAGTCTTTGAGAGAGAATTCAGAATTGATATTCTGGACGACCTCATTAACCTCTAATACATGACTGCCAGTGATAATTATGTCATCGACGTACATCATAAGGAGAAGCTTAGACATGCTTGTATTCCCGATGAACAGTGAGGAATCAGCACGTGAGGCAATAAAACCCAACTTAGAGACCAGGTACATCTTCGAAGTATCAAACCAGGCCCGAGGGCTTGCTTAAGGCCATAAAGAGCCTTCTCAACCTTGCACACCAGCACCTCTCCAGAAGCTTCAACTTCCTCAAATTCAAGTGGCTGTGACATGTAAATTTCTTCAGAACGTGCTCCATTCAAAAATGCATTGTTGATGTCAGTTTACCTAATACATCACTTGTTAGTAGCAATTACTGCAAGGACAGTGTGAATTGAAGCAGCTCGCACAACAGAATTGAATGTCTCTTTAAACTCAGTACTAACCTATTAATAGTACACTTTTGCAACCAGACAAGCTTTTAACCTATCAACAGCTCCATATGGCTTCCTTTTAACCTTATATAACCACTTTCACCTATAGCCTTTCGACTAGGAGGCAAAGATGTCAGGGACCATGTGTTATTTCTCAAGAGAGCAGAATATTCATCTTGCACTGCAGCTTTCCAAGAAGGATGTTGTAAAACCACAAAAACATCAGCTGGTTCCTTGTCTTTGACCTCAATGATATACACTTTTGGCTTGAAAATACCAGAGTGTCCCTTGGTAACCACGTGGTGAACATATGTAATAGATCTGAGAGGTGGAATGGGGGTGGATGTTGGTAGAGATGGAGATGGTTGATGTGGTGATGATGGGATAGAGGTGGATGCTGGTAGAGATGGAGGTGACTGATGTGGTGATGATGATTACAATGAAAATTTTTCCTGCAGAGAAGGAGACAAGCTAGGAGTGGAAACAAAGAAGAAGTAGACAGTGAAGTCAAGAACCGCTGATTTTGCAAAGAGAGAGAAGGTGCAAGACCAAGAGTAGGTAGAGGGGATAGGAAATTTGAACTTGATGTAGTCAATGTTGTACTACTGGTATGAACTTGAGGGAAGAGTGAGGATACTTTTTAAAGTACAGACCCACCCAATAAGAAAGGAAAAGATGCTGGTTTAAACTTTGGTTGAGAAACAGAACTAGAACTAGAGGAGTATAGACTAGGAAGCTGAAAATTCAAGAAAAATTGAGTCCCTTTCCAGATAGAATTAATTGGACTAGAAACACAAGGAAAAACATGCTCCTCAAATTTAACATGTCTAGAAATGTAAATTTTACTAGTAGAATCCATGCATTTACAACCTTTTTGTCTTAGAGTAAATCCCAAAAACAAAAAAGGAGAATACATGAACTGAAATTTATGCCGATTAAAAGGTCTTAAGAAAGGAAAACGTGAACATCCAAAAACCCTTACCATACTATTTATAATTTGGTACTTTATTAAACAACTTAGTGTAGAGAGATATACCTGCCAAGGCTGTAGTAGGCAACCTATTGATGAGGTAAACAGCATTTGTAAAAGTATCATTCCAAAATGATAGGGGCATTGAGGCCTGTGCCATCATGGCTAGCCCAACCTCTACAATCTGCCTATGTTTCCATTCCACAAGACCATTCTTCTCAGATGTGTGTGGACACGGGAGCCTATGTACAATGCCTTGATCTCAGAGATACTTGTGCATAGCAAAAAATTCACCTCCTCCACCAGTTTTAAGAACAAACATCTTCATCCCTAGCTGCCTTTCAACCTTCCTCTAAAACTGACTAAAAACATTAGCAACCTCAGCTTTTTTCTTAAAAAAATAAACCCAAGTATACCGCGTATAGGCATCTTTAAAGGCAACGTAATATCTAAATCCATTGGAACACAAATGTAGGCCCTAGATATTTGCAACCACAAGTTCCCAAGGTTTAATGTAAACAGTAATAGAATTAGAGAAAGGAAACTTATGAGATTTAGCTAAAAAACACGCAGAACAAACACTATCATCTTTCTTAGAATCAACTGAAATATTACAGGTTTTCAAGGCTTAAGCAACCATTTTTATAAGGATGTCCATCCTTTTATGCCATAATTCTCGAGCGTTATTCTTAACAGTAGAATATAAGGAAAAAATTTTATTAAAAGAACAGGAACTATTAACATATTTGAATTGATGTGGACTTGACAGAAACATCTTTATTTTGAGGCATTTGAAGTTTATACATACCCCCTTCTTCATAACCTTCTAGCACAACCTTCCTTGAACCAAGCTCTTTCACTTGACAGTATGATGGAAAGAACTCAAGAGAGACATTATTGTCCTGCGTAAATTTTGACACAGAGAGTAAATTCTTAGTAATGCCAGGCACATAAAGCATATTTGATGTGATCATAACCACATCAATGGATCCTGAAATCATGCCTAAAGGACCTATCACTCGTGCAAAGGAAAAACAATTCAGGGAAGTTCTTCTCATAAGTGTATTCATGCTTTTAAATCTTTTAATGAGAAAGAACCAATAGATAATAGGTTGTTTAATATATTACATGTTAATTATTAAATAACCTATAGTACACATCTTTATCTTATACTCATTAATATAGTTCATATACTTAACTTATTCTTTATGTTATGTGTGTAGGTATATTCGGCCACAACATGGGAGCTACATAGGTGCTAATTGGAGAAAGTAACAACAAGGATACTTACATTGGGACATTTAGGAGAGCAAAAGGAACAATTGGTGAAAGGATTGAGCTAAAGATTTGAGCTACAAGATGACTTCAATTCAACTGGGGAGCTGCACCATCATCATCACCACTTATGACACTTTAAATATGTCCTAAGACAAATTTTGTGAAATCCTACAGTTTCGCGAATAGTTGCAACCTCAAGAGGTACCTTTTCACAAGGAGCTGCCATAATGTTCACCAAGCTACAACTCACCTATGGTCAGCTCATCTTCATCTCGTTCACCCTAGAACTAGCTCAAACATGAAGGGTTGCTTTCCAACAATTGTGACCTTCCATGAATGATATTGCCCATGAAGATGCCCTTTCATTAAGGTGCACGTTGGTGAAGAGATTACAACCATTAGAGGCCTAAATCACCAAGAGACATGAGACAAAGCACCATGCCTATTCGGGCACCATCCACATGCCTTGCACATGAGAGTTTGGGCGCCAAAATGAACCAGCACATCATCATTCAGCCAAGGGAGATGTCTTTGGCTCCAAGATGAACAAGCACACCACCATTCGGCCAAAGGGAGGTTAATTCATGCATGGTCGAAACATCATGACCCCTTTGAAGAGGTAGTCGAACCATCGCCAAGCCAAGGGACTTCTTTCATTTTAAAGCATTATGTACTTTCACTAGAGACATTTACCTAGCCGAAACATTAGGTGCCTATTCGGCCAAGCATTCTCATTTCCTATAAATTGAGAGGCTTGCTTTCATTTGTAATCATCTCATTTTCATAAAATAAACAAACCTTTGTGAGTTAAATCTCTCTTCAAAGTTCTTTGAGAACTTTATCGATTAAACAAGTATATTTCTTATACTTGTGGCGTCATTCCTTCACCTTGATTCCTAAAATCCTAGATTTTATATCTAGTGGGTTGTAGAGACCATCATTACCCCTCTTGCAAGTTTGTGAAGATCGGGATTGTGCTTCCTAACATAGTTTCTTCTTTGGTGTGTTTGAGATACAACATCACCACCATCTTCCATTCAAAATCTTTTAATGAGAAAGAACCAATAGATAATAGGTTGTTTAATATATTACATGTTGATTATTAAATAACCTATAGTACACATCTTTATCTTATACTCATTAATATAGTTCATATACTTAACTTATTCTTTATGTTATGTGTGTAGGTATATTCGGCCACAACATGGGAGCTACATTGGTGCTAATTGGAGAAAGTAACAACAAGGATACTTACATTGGGACATTTAGGAGAGCAAAAGGAACAATTGGTGAAAGGATTGAGCTGAAGATTTGAGCTACAAGATGACTTCAATTCAACTGGGGAGCTGCACCATCATCATCACCACTTATGACACTTTAAATATGTCATAAGTCAAATTTTGTGAAATCCTACAGTTTCACGAATAGTTGCCACCTCAAGAGGTACCTTTTCACAAAGAGCTGCCATAATGTTCACCAAGCTACAACTCACCTATGGTCAGCTCATCTTCATCTCGTTCACCCTAGAACTAGCTCAAACATGAAGGGTTACTTTCCAACAATTGTGACCTTCCATGAATGATACTGCCCATGAAGATGCCCTTTCATTAAGGCGCACATTGGTGAAGAGATTACAACCATTAGAGGCCTAAATCACCAAGAGACATGAGACAAAGCACCATGCCTATTCGGGCACCATCCACATGCCTTGCACATGAGAGTTTGGGCGCCAAAATGAACCAGCACATCATCATTCAGCCAAGGGAAATGTCTTTGGCGCCGAGATGAACAAGCACACCACCATTCGGCCAAAGGGAGGTTAATTCATGCATGGTCGAAACATCGTGACCCCTTTGAAGAGGTAGTCGAACCATCGCCAAGCCAAGGGACTTCTTTCATTTTAAAGCATTATGTACTTTCACTAGAGACATGTACCTAGCCGAAACATTAGGTGCCTATTCGGCCAAGCATTCTCATTTCCTATAAATTGAGAGGCTTGCTTTCATTTGTAATCATCTCATTTTCATAAAATAAACAAACCTTTGTGAGTTAAATCTCTCTTCAAAGTTCTTTGAGAACTTTATCGATTAAACAAGTATATTTCTTATACTTGTGGCGTCATTACTTCACCTTGATTCCTAAATTCCTAGATTTTATATCTAGTGGGTTAAAGAGACCATCATTACCCCTCATGCAAGTTTGTGAAGATCGGGATTGTGCTTCCTAACATAGTTTCTTCTTTGGCATGTTTGAGATACAACATCACCACCATCTTCCATTCAACATCAACACCATCAACCATCTTCCATCAAGGCCACTAATATCTTCATTAAAATTCCGCAGCCATCTCTTTTCTATCCTTATTTCATTACTTATTTTTTTGTTTATCCATTTCTTATTCCATTATTAATTTCATCTCTTTCTTATCTTTGTTGCAACCATACTAATAACTCAAGGATATCAGTACTTGTCATTCCTAGATCGGGACAAAAATAAGGTTATCTATTCACTTCCGTTGAAGAATGTAGATTCAGCCTACATCAAGCGGTATTCAAAGCATAGTTGGATTGACAACAAAAGTGCCATTGGCGTGCATTAACAAAAGCAAAAAAGAAAAGAAATTCAAAAAGAAAATCAAAAGCTCCTACAACAAACAAAGGAATTCAAAAATAAAAATAAAAACCAGAAAAAAAGAAGAAAAATAATTTCAAACAAAAAGAAAAGCAAAGCCAAGGAAAAGTGCTCTACCATTACAAGAACATCAAAGAGGCATAATTACACTAGAGAAGATAAATTTATTGTGTCTTGTGAAAAGGTACAGTAAGTGTTGTTTCTTGGGTTGCAAGTCACCTCTTTCCTTTCTATACTTCCATTTTCCTTGTCTTCAACCTTTTCCTTTCTTTTCTTTTCCTTGAATCCTTTCTTCTACCTTTCCATTTCTTCTTTTCTTTTCTACCCTAACCTATTTTGCAGCCGACGCACACAAAAAGAGAAATAACTTGTTCTAATCTTTAGTTAGTTCTTCAAAGGACCTAACAAGAGAGATAGAGTGGAAAAAGGCTAATTGAGTGAGTGAGATCATAAGGGAATTGTTAAAAGCCAAGTCATATTCCCGAGAGTAAACACTAGTGTTGAGTGGAGTGATCATATCTTTTCTTTGGAGTAAAGCTTGTGAGGCTTTGTGAGTGTGCTGGTAAGGTTTACTTTTGTTTTATTTGTTTACTAACAATGTCTCAAGTTTGAGGACAAGTTTTGGCAGTGAAAAGAGCTTTGAATATTCAATCCATGGAGGATAATCAAAGAGATAACATTTTTCACACTCGTTATCATGTAAACAACAAAGTTTGTTTCATGATTATCGATGGATGAAGTTGTACCAATGTTGCAAGCACTTTAATGGTGGCTAAACTCGGACTTACGATGATTAAACACCCTACACCATACAAGTTACAATGGCTAAATGATGGGGGAGAAGTTAAGGTCACCAAACAAGTCAACATTTCCTTTTCGATTGGAAAATACCAAGACCAAGTTCTTTGTGATGTTGTTCCAATGAATGCGTGCCATATACTCCTAGTGAGGCCTTGGCAATTTGATAAGAAGGTTGTCCATGATGGTTTCACAAACCGGTATTCTTTCTATCACAATGAAAAGAAATTCATCTTCACTCCACTTTCACCAAACCAAGTATCTGAAGAACAAGACGCTTTGAAGAAGAGCATTGAAGCTTTTAAATCCATTAAGGAGGAGGAACCAACGAAGATGAACATATATGCTGGAGGGAAAGACATTAGGAAACATTTGTTATCCTACAAAGCTCTAATTGTACTTGGGTACAAGGAAAGCTTTCTTTTGACTAACATTCCAGAAGGCTTGCCTTCTTCTATTTCATCTTTATTGTAGTAATTCGAAGAGTTATTCCAAGAAGACATTCCTAGTGGATTACCATCTATTAAGGGGATCGAGCATCAAATTGACTTCATACCCGGTGCATCCATTCTAAACCGACCAGTATATATAAGTAATCCTGAAGAGACTAAAAAGCTTCAAATACAAGTTAAAGAATTGATGGACAAGGGATACATACGAGAAAGTTTAAGTCCATGTGTTATTCTGGTGTTACTTGTACCCAAAAAGGATGGTTCATGGAGAATGTGTGTAGATTGTCGTGTTGTCAGTCAAATTACCATCAAGTATCGACATCCTATACCAAGACTTGATGACATGTTGGATGAATTGAGTGGAGCCACTATGTTCTCCAAAATTGATCTAAAGAGTGGATATCATCAAATCAGAATGCGAGAAGGAGATGAATGGAAGACTGCATTCAAGACAAAGCAAGGCTTGTACAAATGGATGGTGATGCCTTTCTGTTTAACCAATGCTCCAAGCACCTTTATGAGATTAATAAATCATGTACTCCGACCATTTATCGGTAAGTTTTGTGTGGTTTATTTTGATAATATTTTGATTTATAGTCATGACTTGGAAACAAATGTGCAACATTTTAAAACCCTTCAAAAGGAAAAACTCTATGCTAATATGAAGAAATGTGTCTTTTGCACTAACAGTTTATCCTTCTTAGGCTTTATTGTAAGTTCACAGGGACTTGAAGTTGACCCTGAAAAGATTAAAGCCATTCAAGAGTGGCCAATGCCCACTTCAATCAGTCAAGTCAGAAGTTTTCATGGTCTTGCAAGTTTTTATAGAAGGTTTGTGCCAAATTTCAGTTCTATTGTCGCCCCCTTAACAGGGATCATTAAAAAGAATTCTATCTTTTCATGGGGCAAAGAACAAGAAGATGCCTTCAATGAAATGAAGGGATGTTTAACAAAAGCACCTTTACTTGAACTACCTAACTTTGATAAGACTTTTGAAGTGGAATGTGATGCTTCTGGAATCGAAATTGGGGTTGTTTTGACTCAAGAAGGACGCCCCATTGCAAACTTTAGTGAAAAATTGAATGGTGCTTTTTTAAACTATCCAACTTATGACAAATAAGGGCACTTGAAGTTTGGCAGCATTATCTCTTACCAAAGGAATTCGTCATACATACCGACCATGAAGCCTTAAAGCATATCAAAGGCCAACACAAGTTGAACAAGCGTCATGCCAAATGGGTAGATTTTTTAGTCATTTCCCTACGTTATTCATTACAAGAAAGGTAAAGACAACATTGTAGCCGATGCTCTCTCCAGAAGGTATGTACTCCTTAGCACTCTTGATTCAAAGTTCATTGGTTTTTCATATATTAAAGACTGTTATGCTACTGACCATGACTTTGAAGAAAAGTATAAGGCTTGTGAAAAGTGCACATGATAAGTTTTATAGGCACGAAGGGTATCTATTCAAAGAAGGGCGTCTATGCATTCCTCAAGGGTCCCTTCGAGAAGTACTTGTTTGAGAAGCACATGAAGGAGGTCTCATGGGTCATTTAGAGTAAGTAGAACCTTGAAACTTTTGAAGCAACATCTCTATTGACCTAAAATAAAAAGGGACGTTGAAAGAGTGTTTGAAAGATGTGTCACTTGCAAAAAGGCTAAATCAAAAGTTATGCCTCATGGTCTTTACATGTCTTTACCTATTCCACAAGAGCCATGGGTTGACATATCAATGGACTTCGTAATAGGACTACCAAGGACAAAGAATGGGTGAGACTCAATATTTGTTGTAGTGGACCGTTTATCCAAAATGGCACATTTCATACCATGCCACAAGACCAACGATGCAACACATGTGGCCAACTTGTTTTTCAAAGAGATCGTGAGATAACATGTTCCAAGAACCATAGTCTCCGATAGAGATGTCAAATTTCTTAGCCATTTCTGGAGGACATTATGGAGTAAGATTTGGACAAAATTGTTATTCTCCACAACACGTCACCCTCAAACAGATGGGCAAACAGAAGTGGTGAACCGAGTGCTATCAACCTTGTTAAGATCTGTCATAAAAAAGAACATCAAAACGTGGGAGGAATGCTTACCACACGTCGAGTTTGCATACAATCGGACTGTCCATTCAACGACCAAGATGTCACCATTTAAGGTAGTGTATGGATTTAATCCTTTAACCCCTTTAGATCTTCTTCCATTGCCTCAGGAACACATAGTCAACAAAGATGGCAAGAATAAGGCTGAATTCATTAAAAAACTTCATCAGCAAGTTCGAGACAACATAGAGAAGTGAACAAGACAATATGAACAACAAGCAAATAAGGGACGCAAGCATCTAAAGTTGGAGGAAGGAGATTGGGTTTGGTTACATTTAAGAAGGAACAATTTCCTTCACAAAGAATATCCAAGTTGTTACCAAGAGCATATGGACCGTTCCAAATCATCAAAAAGATCAATTATAATGCATACCAATTGGATCAACCTGGTGAATACAATGTAAGTGCAACTTTTAATGTTTCATATCTTTCTCCATTTGAAGACGATGACGATTTGAGGACAAATTGCTCAAAATAATGGGAGGATGATGTGATCATAACCACATCAATGGATCCTGAAATCATGCCTAAAGGACCTATCATTCATTCAAAGGCAAAATAATTCAGGGAAGTACTTTCTCATAAGTGTATTCATGCTTTTAAATCTTTTAATGAGAAAGAACCAATAGATAATAGGTTGTTTAATATATTACATGTTGATTATTAAATAACATATAGTACACATCTTTATCTTATACACATTAATATAGTTCATATACTTAACTTATTCTTTATGTTATGTGTGTAGGTATATTCGGCCACAACATGGGAGCTACATTAGTGCTAAATGGAGAAAGCAACAGTAAGAAAACTTAAATGGGGACTTTTAGGAGAGCATAAGGAACAATTGGTGAAAAGTTATCAGGAAACTCGTGAGCTCATAGCTGGATTGAGCTGAAGATTTGAGCTACTAGATGACTTCAATTCAGCTGGGGAACTGTACCATTATCATCACCACTTAGGACACTTCAAATATGTCCTAAGTCAAGTTTTGTGAAACCGTACCTTTTTGTGAATAGTTGCCACCTCAAGAGGTACTTTTTCACAAGGACCTGCCATAATGTTCACCAAGCTACAACTCACCTATGGTCAGCTCACTCACCCTAGAACTACCTTAAACATGAAGGGTTACTTTCCAGCAATTGTGACCTTTCATGAATGATGTTTCCCATGAAGATGCCCTTTCATCAAGGTGCACGTTGGTGAAGAGATTACAACCATTGGAGGCCTAAATCACCAAGAGACATGAGACAAAGCACCATGCCTATTCGGCCACCATCCATATGCCTTGCACATGAGAGTTTGGGCGCCAAAATGAACCAGCACATCATCATTTGGCCAAGGGAGATGTCTTTGGCGCCAAGATGAACAAGCACACCACCATCCGGCCAAAGGGAGGTTAATTCATGCATGGCCGAAACATCATGACCCCTTTGAAGAGGTAGTCGAACCATCGCCAAGCCAAGGAACTTCTTTCATTTTAAAGCATTATGTACTTTCACTAGAGACATGTACCTAGCCGAAACATTAGGTGCCTATTCGGCCAAGCCTTCTCATTTCCTATAAATTGAGAGGCTTGCTTTCATTTGTAATCATCTCATTTTCATAAAATAAATAAACCTTTATGAGTTAAATCTCTCTTCAAAGTTCTTTAAGAACTTTATCGATTAAGCAAGTATATTTCTTATACTTGTGGCGTCATTCCTTCACCTTGATTCCTAAATTCCTAGATTTTATATCTAGTGGGTTGAAGACACCATCACCACCCCTCAAGCAAGTTTGTGAAGATCGGGATTGTGCTTCCTAACATAGTTTCTTCTTTGGCGTATTTGAGATACAACATCACCACCATCTTCCATTCAACATCAACACCATCTTCCATCAAGGCCACCAATATCTTCATTAAAATTCCGCAGCCATCTCTTTTCTATCCTTATTTCATTACTTATTTTTTTTTGTTTATCCATTTCTTATTCCATTATTAATTCCATCTCTTTCTTATCTTTGTTGCAGCCATACTTATAACTCAAGGGGACTCATTGCCTAAGAAGAGTGTCGGTGTTAAAATTACTCTAGGAATTCTCAAAGAGGTAATAACAAACACCTACACTCTTCTCAGGTAAATGTCTGTGTATTTAATCCTAATGGGAAGAATTAGTAACTTACATTAGGAATTCCTCTAGGAATTCTCAAAGAGGTAATAACAAATTCCTAGAGGACTCATTTTTGTAACTTACATCAAATATGAAATAGAATCTTTCAACAAGATGCCCCATTCTTCTACATAGCTGACATTGAGGCCTAGAAGAGTTAAATCTGCCTCTGCCTCTACTGTTATTGCTATAATACTTATGATTATAGCAATTGGCGGAAGAAATGTGGGAAGAATTAGTAGTAAAATCAGCAGTGATTTTATCATAGTGTTGATGAGCAGAAACATTGATCTGGCTATTAAAACTAGCCAGCCCAAATCAAAAGAAGAAGTTCCAGCAGTAATAACAGTAATAATAACTTCATATTCAGGTGGTAAACCATTTAATATTGTTATGATGTGCTCATGATCAAAAATAAGTTCACCACAACTTGCCAAATTATCACAAATAATTTTAATAACCATTAGATAATCTCTCATAGACATCTCACCCTTCTTTTGTGAATGAAGTAACCTCCTATAGGACATTAAACGAGAAGTAGTCTTTCCACTATAGAGTTTATGAAGTGTATTCCAAATCTCAGAAGCAATATTCAACCCTATTAAATGAGGCAGAACTGATTCACTAACGGTAGACAAGAGCCATGTTGTAATAGCACCATCTTGCTCTTCAAAAAACACAAAATCAGGATTGATACTGTCCTGTCCTTCAAGAACAACATGCTCAGGAGGAACAGAAACTTTGCTATCAATGTATTTAAGTAACCGATGAGCCTTTATGGTAAGATAAACTTGTTGATGGCACAACAAGTAATTATGATCATCTAATTTTCTCATTAATTTTCTTTGAGGAGAACAATCGATTGGAAACATTATGATTAGTAAGCTTATATTGACTCTGATCAGACGGTGTATTAGTCATTTTACCAGAATAAGAAAAAAAACAAGGAGCATTAACAAGCATCCACAAGAACCAAGCTCTGATAAAAAATCGAAGAAAAGAAAGAGAAACATGCAAGCTCAACAGATCCTTACAACAAGAAATCAACCAACCACTGAACAAAACAAAAGTATTAAAGAAGAAGAACATCACCAGAGATAAACAACACAAAATACAGAACCTAAAGAAGCTAAAACCTCCAGCGAAGCATCATCTCCGTGAACGACGACCGGAAAACCTGACTCTGATACCATGTGGAAATCCGGGACCGGAGAAAAAATGGAGCAAATAGATGATGACCTAATCTAAATCTAAAACAGAAATGAGAATAAGACATCTGAGAAGTCAACAATATTATTGTATTTCATAAATTCCTCACTTATTTACAAATGGGCTTGACTTATTATTTAAAGACATTAGGCCCAACTAACTTGGGTTAGTTACAACACACTCTGTAGCGTGCTTAGCGTTTATACTTTATTCTCATTCAATGAGAAGCAACATTGTAATGTTTGAGTATTATTTTGGTTCTTAATCAATTTTTCAGAATCAATATAAATTATGTTGAATTAAATGCTACAATTTCGGAATTAGTGCACAAAAATATATCATAACAAGTATAATAATATTCAAATATTTTTCATGCTTTGAAAATTCAAATACACCACCATTATTCACCATTGACGAACCAACTTAAAAATACTCAACTTCTTAATCATGTATAGGTAGTTTATGGCAATTGAAAAGATCAACTTCTTAATCATTTTGCTTGTGAAAAGTTTTGCCAAAATTCTCAGTCGTTCAACTCCTATTTGTTATGTCTACACAATAAATATATAACTTTATTCAATATCACACAATAGTTAAATGAAACTACATGGTTTCGACCAATCACTTTTGTTATCGACTTCTATATACTTCAATATGTACATGCCACAATTATCTCTAAATTCAATATCAAATAAAATAATTTATTAAAAAGAAATTCACATACAAATAATCTATCCAAATGAGCATGACCCCCATACATAAGTGGAGCTTTACTTAACTGTTATAATAAGTCAAAAAAATTAAGAAAATTATATTTGAAAACTACACTAATTATATTAGTTCTTATAAATGAATAAATAACTTACAATAGTTTGTGCAATATTTTTACGCACTTCATTGACGCCAAGAGAGTCCAAAACGTAATTATGTCCCTCCACAAATCAACAACTAATAAAAACTAATGATTGTCTCCTATATCATATAAAGGCACATATACCTATAAAATCATGTGAGTTAAAAATCAAAGTCAACTATATATAAGCAAAGAACAAATTATAAATATACTTGTTCAACATTACTAGTATCAATAGGTATAAAGTTCTTTATCCATCAGGTATGAAATTTGAAAATGCTAGTATTTTTTTCGCCTTTTGAACATGTGTGAAATCGGTAAGGATACTCTGAGACAAATATTAAATTTGAAATTTCATGAAATCATAAACTAAAAATAATATGATCCCTAGTCTAAAATTATTTTTTACCTGAAAGGACAGAGACGATATAACTTTTTTATCATGGTCTCTTCTCTCAACTGTAAATCGTATAGATAGAGATCGATAAACTATCAAATATTTAAAAACAATACAAACACTTGTATTAATAACAAAAAATAATAAATATTAACCATTTAAAATATTTAATAATATAATTTATAATACCTAATCGGATAACCATTTTTTTGGAAAAACAGTGCGAGCAATGGCAACGTCCAAATATTGCTTGTAAGCACCACTTATTATACCAATTTTTTTAAAAATCTTCTGACAACAAATAACCTACCTCATATCTATATTGCAGGAAAAATACTTAACTCTTAAAAAAATTTATATTGCATTCAAAATAATATCAAACTTTAACATGAAATATAACCAATAAAGAATGAGTTATGCATACCTTGGTATTCACTTTAGATGTTTTAGCTCTTTTTTCGATGTCATATCTTGCGACTTCATATCATCAGTAAAATCAAAATATGCGGCCGAACATCTCACACTATTTTTCTATTGAGAGCCTTTAATCTTTGACAAGGCCTTAGAACCATTAGACATTTTAGGCCTACTTTTTTTAATTATTGGAGTATCCTTCAACGTAACTAATTGACTAGGAAATCGTTTGGGACTAAATTGATAGTTAAAAACCTCGACCAGAATTTTTGGGAAACCATCACTGTCAGTCTAATGTTGTCTTCAATATTAAATTTAAGTTTTCTTTTGCCAATAGGTTCCAATGAGGGAGAAGAATAATCATAATCATAATTAATAAATGGAGACAAACTCAGTTTTTAATTACCACTCTCGATTTCTTCCTTCAATGATGCGGCACTTAATCCTTCTTCCATGTGTGATTTATTTTCTAAACTCTCATATTTCAATAGAACGCTATATAAATTAATTTCTTCTGATCTATTATTTAAAGAATCCTCCTTTAATGATCGACTATGTATACCTTACCCTTTTACTGAATCACCTTATAGTATTGGAATTTTAACATTACTAGGTGTAATTTGCTCACTAATTTTTCAAATTGGTCATTTAATATTTTAAAATGACCTTTTAATATTTCAATTTGACTATTCATTATAGAAAATTCCTTTTCAATATTTTTCTTCAAATGAATGAGTGTCTCGAACTTGTGATCACTCTGATAAGGAGTTCTTATATTTTCCTCATGTACGACTTCATTTTTTCCTATATGTATATAAAATAAACAAATAAATAATCTTAAATATTATATATCGACAAAAAGAAATTCATCACTATTATTAAAATTACAGTTAATGATGGTAGAGAGTGTCTTAAATGGTGGGCATCATGTTCTATTTATTGGGGGAATTTTTTGGGTTTAATGACCTTGAAATTCCCCAAATTGTCATTGAATTTCTGCCTAATTCGTGAAAACAATACAGCTAGCAATGGTCCCAAATTAGCAGTAGGGCAGGGGTTCATGTGAGGTGCATTGGACAGTTGGCTATGCGACGTCAACAATTTTGTCTTGTAACACGGCAGGCTTGCAAGATACAACTTGCTGCAGAAAAAATTATTCCTCGACCATTTCATATCACATGCATCATCACATCCAACATACTACCCTTCTCATCAGCAACATTGTTGAAAACATTTTGATATTTCGATATAACAAATTAAGTTAAATGAATTTTAAGATTTTCCAAATGATTTTCTAAGTATATTCGATAGAATTATTCGAATATCAAAACATTACTCCAAATCTTTCAAAGATCATTTTAATTCTTACTCAAAGTGTAAAATTAAGTTTTAATCTTAAAAACAATTTCAAAACAATTTCAAAATAATTTTACAAAGTATTTCGAACCATTTCAAAGCCAAAAATTCCAGATTGCTCAGAGGGAACCGATTCCCCCCCAAGGGGTACCGATTCCCCCTGAATTGTTTGGCTCCGAGATTTCCAGAATGCTCGGAGGGAACCGATTCCCCCATAGGGGGTACCGATTCCCCCCCTGTTCAACGGTCGAAATATTTGAATTTTACACTTAGGGAACTGATTCCCTATGAGGAGGAACCGATTCCCCCACGCTCCAAGCTGTTTTATTAATTGTTTTCACACTAAAACGGCTATATGATCTTCACTAATCATCCCCAACGTTCAGAAGTGATTCAAGGTGTATTTAAACAAGTTCTGAAGCCCTTGATCAACAAGAAATTATAGAGAAACAAGAGAGAAAGCATCAAACACCAAGTTTGTGCAAATCAAGCCAATTTTCCTTTCAATATTCATTTTGCTTTCAAGAACACCATTTGTGCTCATTTGTAATTATCTTTGAGTGTTCTTTTCTTGTTCTAGAATTGTGCAAACATCTTACCTTGTGAGGTTTTCCTTATAAGTTTGCAAATTTGTAATCTTCTCTTTGGGAAAGAGTGTTCTCAAGAATTGTGGTATATTCTTGAGGGTGTTGTAAGGTTATCTCTTTGGCCTCAAAAGAAAGAACAAATTAGTGAATTTGTTGGAAAATCCTTAGTGTGGATAGCTAAGGTAGTGGACGTAGACTTTTATTGAGAAAGTCGAACCACTCTAAATCGCTGTGCAATTACTTTCAATTTTCTGCAAAAGCTTCCACCAAATTTTTAATTGCCAATTCACCCCCCTCTTGGCCAAATCCGTCAATCGATTAACTCAACAAACATCAGTTTAGTTAAATAAACTTTGATGCGACAAAACTTATCCACCACATGCAGAAAGGACCTAAATACAACTATATGCAACTAAAATGCTATGTCAATAGCTTTTAGACAATCAATAACTTAAGTAAAAAGGCCTAAAATATAGTCTTTTTACGGAGTTATCACCTACACAAGTAAAAAATAGTATTCCTTAGTGTTGTGGTGTTTCCCACTACTTAGGTGAAATATGACAAAACTCGGGTATAGAGCTATGATATGCAACAGTCATATATATATATATATATATTCAAATAAGTGAAAGCATTAACCATAGAGATGATTTTTTTTCTCTAAAACCATAGAGAATAATGAATTAAATAAACTCAAACTCGAAATTTCAAACTTTTAAAAGATAGGGTAATCGATTTGTGGCTCGACTCTCTTTTTATTTTAAGTCCCTGGTGGATTCGCCAAGATTTCGTAACTGATTTTTGGCGGGAAGACTGATACGACTTTTTTGGAAAATAAAAATATTTTATGAAAAGATTGGGAGTCGCTGCCAATCATTTTTTAAGGTGAGATTAGAACACCTAATAACGTGTAAGTTTAATAAAACATTTCATTTTACTAAAAATAACAAGTTTTGGTATGCAAAATCAAAAATTAAGTTCGAGAGTCAGTTGCGCGTGGGGAAGGATTAGCACCCCCACAGTGCCCAAAATTGGTACCTAGTCAATTACCCTATATTTTAAAATTGCAGATTTTGAGTTTGAAATTTTATTTAATTTAAAATTCACTATGTATGCATATTTTAAAAAGGATGTCAATTTACCAAGACTAATAACGACCACCCCCAAGCAAAAGTGGAAGCTTCGTTACCAATCACGATAAATTAACATTGTCTTAATAATTTAGAAATCATGATGTAGGGTTTTAAAAAGGATTTCAATTTACTTAAGAATCAATATCAGTCACCCCAGGAAAAAGCGGGAGATACACTACTAACCCCCTAATAAATAAGCATTGCCTTATTTTTAACAAAATGCAATCAATCAATCAGTTATTGAACATAATTATACTAAATTAATTAATTAAAGCTTCTCTCTAGCTTACAGTGTCAAATTATGAGATTTAAAGAACCTAAGGGACTGGACCTAAAAATGTAGGCTCTAATATTAATCCAACTCATTTTTAATAAATTATTGAATCTAGTAGTCAAAGTGGAACCTCAAGCATAAGCGAGGACCAAATAAAAAATTCTCCTAAATTAAAGGACTAGTCATGAAATGAAGATTCTAAGTATTAACCTATTTGATTTAATCTATTGTTGAATCGAATAATTAATTTGAAACCTCGAGCAAAAGCGGGGACTAATTTAAAAATTCTACAAAATTAAAAGACTAAATGTGAAAATAGGCCTAAGATGAGGGCTATAATATAATAACTAATTAATTTTAATTAATTATATAATTAAATCTAAATTAAAAGCTCTAGGGATTAAATCAAAAGGGATCTCTTGAAGAATAAATTAAGGATATGGTAACCTAGACTATGACCAAAATGTTAAAAGTCTAAATCTAAGGATTTTATCTAAAGATCTAAATAGACTATCAAAGGACTAAATTGAACTAAGTTAAAATGGTGAGAAGAAAATAAAGGCATTTAACTTGCATAAAATGGCTAAATTAAAATAAATATAAAAAGCATGGTCAAAATCAAAGAGATAAATTTAGTGACCAAATTAAAAAAACATAATATAAAGTCTGAACAACAATAAATGCAAGCTGGAAATTAAAGGATTAACATGTAAGCATTGCTAATTTAAAGGCAAAAATTAAAATAACAGAAAAATTAAATAATAAAAATTTTAATCAAATCAAATAAAATTACGAGGTATTAGTTAATCTTTAATTGTTACCCGGACCATAAATAATGCAAATCATACCCCAGGGCGAGTCATCACGAGGTCATAGAATAATTCGAATATATTATAAAAGTCAAACGTTATAAGTTAAAATATTAGTGGGTTAGCGGTTAAAAAATATAATTTTACCAGGACAATGAATACCGTGAATAATAACCCAGGACTGGTCATCGCGAGGTCGTATTAACATTTCAATATTCGTATTTTAACAATAGGGACCAAAATGCAATAAAATAGAAAATAGTATCCAAACATAATTAATTAGTGACTAAAATGAATAAATTGCAATCATCACATCATATTCATAAACAAATAAAAAATAGAACCAATCTTTGGAACCGCATTTTATAATATTTTGATATAACAAATTAAGGCAAAATATTTTTGACATAATTGAATTTGTTCAAAGTTTTCAAAAGTTTTTCAAAAAGAATTTCATGTCCATAAAACTAGAATTTAAAAACAAAAATGCTTTTCTAGGTACGTAGTACCAATACTGTTCTTACAGTATCGATATTGCATGAACAATGTCGATATTGTTCACGTAGTACCAATACCAAAGGTAAGAGAAGTATTGATTCTACCATCTTGCTCATATTCCAGAATGCAAAATAGATATCGATACCCAAAGAGTACCGATACTACTTCACAAAGTAGTATCGATACCATGAGCATAGTATCGATACCATGAGCATAGTATCGATATTGGTCAGGCCCAACGGCTAGTAACGACTAATTTATTTAAATAATATAAAGGAAGTATCGATACTCATTAAAAGAGTATCGATACTCCATGTCTTGGGCAATTTTATTTTGTAAAAAAATTATCCCTGACGGCTGGAAAGACCACAAACACATTCCAACATATAAAAAAAATTGAGGACACTTGAAGAGGAGTTAGAACACCTATCCAAGCAATCAAACACAAGAGAATAACTTTTCACTCTTTACTTCCTTTATCTTGTAAATAGTTGTGTTTTTGTGAGCTTCAATTTGTAAAAACCTAACTTGTAAGGGTTTTCTTGTTTACATCTTTTTCCTTTTGTAAAATGTGTTTTGATTCTATCTTAGCCAAATAAAAAGATAGGGAGTTGTAAAGGTTACTATTGATCCTTGAAAAAGAAAGAACAAATTAGTGAATTTATTGGAAAATCCTAAGTGAGATGCTTAGGTAGTGGATGTAGACTTGGTTGATAAGTCGAACCACAATAAATCATTATACAAATTTCCTTATCTTTATACTCCTTACTCCCTAATTTTTAAATTACCAATTCACTCCCTCTTGGCACATTTTTGGTTGTTCAATCGAGCTTTATCAATCCTAACAATTTGTATCAGAGCTTGACACATTAGAAGGTTTAACAACCTTGAGACAATCTTTGAAGAAGCTCTACCAATTCCAGACACAATAGTGAAGATGGCTTCGACCTCCGGCTCTTACTACATTGAAGACTCTCAATCGGTCAACAAGTCACCTTATTTCAATGTAGCAAATTATACCTATTGGAATAATAAGATAATGCTCTTTATTGAAGACAATGATCTAGGTGCTTGGAACTCAATTATGAGGGGATACTTCATTCCACCCGGTGATATGGATGAGTAGAGTGATGAAGAGAAAAAGAAGTTTCAACTCAATTCAAAGGCTATGCACATTCTATTTTGTGCATTAGGCCCGGATGAATATGGAAGAGACTCCTCTTGTTCTAATGCCAAGGAGATTTGGGATAAGCTCTAACTCACTCATGAAGGAACCAATGAAGTGAGGGAAACCAAGATTAGTCTTGTCAACCATAGCTATGAGAATTTCAAGATGAAACTGGATGAATACATCAAAGCTATGACGGATAGATTTTACGTAATTGTCAACAGTCTCAAGGGATTTGGAGAAGTGATCCCTAATGAGAAGCTTATGAGAAAGATAATTTAATCTCTTCCAAAGTGTTGGCAATAGAAGAAGAAGACGATCATTGAAGCCAATGACCTAAAAACTCTCACTCTTGATGAGCTTTTTGGTTCTCTTCTCACTCATGAGTTGATGGTAAAGGAAGAAGATGAAGATGAAAAGAAAAAAACAAGAAGAAGAATGAGGTAGGCATTGCCTTCAAATCCACCAATGAGAGCAATCAAGACTCAAGTGAAGAGGTGGATGAAGATGATTATGAAGAAGAAGAGATGGTCAAGCTCTTCAAAAGATTCAAGAGATTCATGACTTCTAAGGAAGTGGAGCATGAATCAAGCAAAAAAAAGAGTCCCCCAATGTGCTTCAATTGTCAAATAATGGGGCATGTCAAGTATGATTGTCCCCTCCTAAAGAAGAAGGGATCAATTAAAAATAAAGGCATTTGTGGCAGCTTGGAGTGATGAAGATGACTCAATTATGAAAATGAAGTAGCCAACATATGCTTCATGGCCATCAAAAAAGATTCAAAGGTATCTTCTAACTCAAATGAATTAAATTCATATTCTTTTGATGAGTTACAAGATGCTTATAATGAGTCTTATTTGGAATTTGAGATCATGAATTTCAAATATAATAAATTAATTTCAAAACTTAAAATTAAAAATGATTTGGTTTTGAAAGCAAAAGTTGATTTTGAGAAACAAAATGAAACTTTGAAAAATGATTTAGAGCTTTCAAAAATCAAAATCAATGATTTAGAAAAAGAAAATTTTGATTTGAAATTTAATGAAAGCTTAACAAAAGAAAAAGAATTAATTTCTAAAAACAACTCATTATGTTTAAAAATGGCAAAATGCTCACATTGTCATTTTCATGGTCATTTGGAACATACTTGTCCTTTAAAGAAAGGAAAAAGTTTTAAAATTAAACAAGTATGGGTTCCAAAAGGAACAAGGGCCATTGAAACCAACGTTCAAGGATCCAAAGCAATTTAGATACCAAAATCCAAATAAATATTTCTTGTAGGTGTGTGAGATCAATGGTGATGAAAGTAGATATATTCAAATGCTCCAGCCACACTTGAAAATGAATGGGTAACCTCTAAGTATATTTTGATTATCTTTCATAATTGGTTGCTCATTTAGTTTAAGCAAGCATGAGTTTTATTTTAAATAATTTTATGTTTTTCATCTCACGTATGTTGAAAATTGTACTATGATGGACATTTTAAAGCTTTAATAATTTTTCATAATTTTTTTTAGTTCATCATAATGGATTTTGGTCAAAATTGGTTTTAAATGCAAATGATATCTCTCTAACAATCGATATCAAATTTTTCAAAAGTTTTGATTTTACAAATTTTAATTTTTGACCTAAATTTAAACGTTTATACATGTGATTTACTGCAAATGATATCTCTCTAACAATTGATATCAAATTTTCAAACACATAACATTTTTAATAGCTTTATGCACATGCACTTAAATTCAACAATTTGTATTGCATAAAGTTTATTAGACTTGGATATATTGAATTTCATGTGCTACTAACATGTTTGTTCATCTTTTTTGAAATTCAATGTCTTTTAAGTGTCAAGATTTTAAAGCCAGTTTTTTTTAATGCTTTTATTGAGGGGGAGCTTTGATTTTTCAAATGATTTTATGATAAAATTTACCACTTACTTTCCATCGTTATTTTTTAATTTTAAAGTTGAATTATTTTTTATATAACAAAAATGGAGAGAAGTATGGGTTTGGAAAATTCAATTTCAAGAATGAAAAATGGAGAGCTTTAATATTTTCCAAATATATATCCTCTTTCATGAAATGTTTTACTAAGGGGGGTTTTGACAAAAACAATTTTTCAAATGTTTTGTTATATCAAAAAGGGTGAGATTGTTGAACCATGTTTTATAATATCTTGATATAACAAATTAAGGAAAAATGTTTTTGGACTTAATTGAATTTGTTCAAAGTTTCCAAAAGTTTTCCAAAAATAATTCAAATTCCATAAAACTAGAATTTGAGCACAAAAATGCTTTTATGGGTATGCAGTACCGATACTGTTCTTATAGTATCGATACTACATGAACATCACTGATAATGTTCACACAGTATCGGTACCAAAGTATGAGAAGTATCGATACTCTCTAGGTAGTATCGATACTACCAGCTAGCTCAAATTCCATAATGCAAAATAGGTATTGATACCCAATGGAGTACCAATATTGTAACACCCATAACCCGTATAATTATACATATGCAGATCATAGATGTCATCCGAATTTCTAAAACAATTTTCCAATTCAAAAGTGATTTAAAATTCATTTTATTAAAATGGTAAATAATATTATAAAAATATCATATCATATAAATTATGTTTCATTATAACAAATTTAAGGTAAAAGATTTTCTATGAATAGTGAACAGTGTACCGATGCACTGCTACAATACCGTCAACAGTGTATCAATGCACAAAACTTCGAATTTAAATTGTGTATCGATGTACTGCTACAGTGTACCAATACACTGCTGCAGTACTACTACTGTAATTTCCGAAAAATACATATAAAACTCATAAAGATTAACCTTTCATCACTATAAAATTACTATTTTGTTTCCAAATTTATTCAACAAAATAAATTGAACATTATTAATTACATGCCACTATCTAATTCAAATTCCATCATAGGATGTCTTACTGATATTGAAATATACTCCTCGATACTTGATGTCACTTTGAACTCTTTATTCCACTACTGGCTTTTTACCTACGCGTGAAAATCATCACACGCTAAGTATATACTTAAGGAGGCAATTAAAACAATAATCAGTGCAATACAATTCATGCATGAATTTCAATGTCCAAATCAAATTGCCATAAAATCATGTTACCAGCATACCCAATATTTTACCACGATCAAAATAAATATAAAATTTCTTACCATTTATCTCATAAGCTCGTAAGCTTATTTTATTAATATACTTACCATTTATTTCATAAGCTCGTAAGTTTATTTTACCAATATACTTACCATTTATTCCATAAGCTCGTAAGTTTATTTTACCAATATACTTGCCATTATTCCATAAGCTCTTAAGCTTATTTACATGTTTACCATTTATTAACCAATAAACCATAACCCAAAGTATAACTGTATGAGGAACCCGGTACAGGAGTCAAATATTGCACCGAAGTGCTGAGGTTGAGCTTTGCTCGCCTAATAATGCACCATAGTACTGAGGTCGGGCTTTACCCACCTAGTATACCGTAGTGCTTTGTACCTTGTCTTCGCTAGATACTTTGAGGCCTGCACTATGTGCCTTCTCTAGACACTCTAGTGCTACCTAATATGCAGCTGCTAGACTCTATGGCATGCCATTAATACCACTGATCCTCAATAACATACTTGGGGATATAGTAAATTTTATTTGATCCATCCATGGCAAAGTATATTATCATAATTTAACAATGGGGCAGTTCATACCCAAAAACATTCTTATAATTTCATACTGTGACATATCAATGTCATGTCAATTTATAAAAAATGACATAATAACATGCTGGTATAAACAAGGTCGACTTATCGCAAGTCTTCCTGATGATGTATAAAACATCCAAGTATAATGTCATGCATGTATTGCACAAATCAATCATGATCTGTATAAATCACAAATTCATAATGATACATATGTTAGTATTGTACTAACATAAACATATCCCAAAATAATTCCATAATATACTTGAAATTCATTTTTCTATCAAAATACTCAATACTTAATAATTCATTTTAACATTGGAACCAACTTTTCCAATTTACTCAAAATAGTCCTTCACCATTTTACCACTTAGATTTTTAATACCAAAAATACCAACATTGAAATTATTACCATTCAAATGCTTTTACAAAGGCATAATTACATTTAAGTACCCCAACTATGCGAATGTTGTACTTAAATCACCAATCTTTCTAAACTTCCCAAAATAATCAAATTTCACATTCTAACACTCATTTTAATTCCCAAACAACAATTTCCAGCATAGTACATCAATTATATAACACTACCACAACAACCCATCAATTTTCCAAGATTGCTGAATTGATCCCCAACTGTTCAAAAATTAGAAAATGGTCCCAAAATTTTTCTAAGGCTTGTAGAATACTTCCTTCATCATTTCCAACCCTTATATAATTTTTCCATAATTTTTCTCACTCAAACAATCCATGGTCGAAACTTAAAGAACAAATTTTAGAAAGATTAAACATGTTATAATCATCATACATGCTTGAATATGAATCTACTACCTCACAAACATCAAGATTCATCATCAATTTCATGATCCCTTATATGAACACAAACTATAGAATTTGGGATCTTTTAACACCAATAAGATTATCATGCAATATTGGTACCAAATGATAATGTTTTTCGCTTATAACAATTTTCTATTTCATGGCATACTCAAAATCCCAAGGAAATTGCTTAAAAATTGAATTGAAGCTTTCTCTCACCTTTGGAGAAACCCACGACAGCTTGGAGAAGAAGATGAGCAAGGTGGAATGAAATGTTAGGTACATTTCATCTTAATTTACATTTAATCTAACTTTACATGAATAAAATATTCATGAAATTGAGATAAGACCAAATCACCCTTAATGAATCTTCCTATTCACCATAAAACCTATACACCTCATCCTTATCATCTTTCAAAGTCAAAGATGAATTAATTTGACTTTGATTTACAAAATTTCCCATGAAATTTTAAAAAAATTGTGTTTTAATCACTAAATTCCACTGTTTCGGTTAAGTCTGAAAAATTGCACATTTCCAAACCAAATTTCTCTGATCTAAAATATTTAAATAATATTTCCCACTATTTTATAACATCCTTCAAATTTTTGAAAAATTCCAATTCGATATGAATTTACCGATTCCTTACCGACTTTACCCATTTAATTTTTCTTTACCAAAATTCCAAATCCAAAAATATGATTTCTATAAAACCCCACTCTCCAAAGTAAACTATCTATTTATGGAATAAAATTCTTTTTAGGAAATTTATCACTTAATTCCTCAAACTTTTCTCAATTTTCTACTTTGACCATCAAACATTCAAAATTTTCATTTATTTAAATTTTTGGGGTATTACAAATATTACTTCACAAAGTAGTATCGATATCATGAGCATAGTATCGATACTGGTCAGGGCAAATGGCTAGTAACGACTAGTTTATTTAAATAATATGAAGGAAGTATCGATACTCATTAAAGGAGTACCGATACTCTCTGTCCTAAGTAGTTTTATTTTGCAGAAAAATTATCCCCAATGGCTAAAAACGGCCAAAAACACATTCCAACATATAAAAACAAGTTGATGACACTTGAAGAGGGGTTAGAACACCTATCCAAGCAATCAAACACAAGAGAAGAGTTTTTCACTCTTTATTTCCTTTCTCTTGTAAATAGTTGTGTTTTGTGAGCTTCAATTTGTAAACACCTACCTTGTAAGGGTTTTCTTGTTTACAACTTTTCCTTTTGTAAAAGGTTTTTTGGTTCTATCTTAGCCAAGTGAAAAGATAGGGAGTTGTAAAGGTTACTCTTGATCCTTAAAAAAGAAAGAACAAATTAGTGAATTTGTTGGAGAATCCTAAGTGAGGAGCTTAGGTAGTGGATGTAGACTTGGTTGATAAGTCAAACCACTATAAACCATTGTGCAAATTTCCATATCTTTATACTCCTTACTCCCTAATTTTTAAATTGCCAATTCACCCCCTCTTGGCACATTTTCGGTTGTTCAATCGAGCTTCATCAATCCTAACAGAATCAATGACTAAAATTGAACAATGTAAAAATATCAGTGGCTAATTTCAGACAAATCAGAGTAATAATGGTGACCAAATTAAAACAAGCACAAATCATAGCAAAAATTCAAATAAATAAAATAAATAGGGGACCATTGACCAAAGTGGAAAAACACACAAGACCTAGGGGGACCTAAGAGCAATTTACCCCTAAACCCTAGTATAAAGCCCACTTTTCATTTTTTTCATTTAAACCCTAGCCTCTAAAAAACTATCATATTTACTCTCAACCCTTCCCCCTTTTTACACGGCCGGTGCGCTCAAAGAGACAAAAGCAACCTCAGCCACGGGCAACCGCTCAAAACGTCGTAATTCAACCTCCAATCAAATGACCAAATGAAGCCCGACTACCTTAAACTATAAAAATTCTCTTCTCCCTTCTTTTCTTTATTCGGTTGAAAGCCTAATGTCAACCCCTATTTTGTCGCAAATCAACACTACTACAAAACCTCGACCACTACCAATGATGGTCGATTGAACCTAGACATGGACCTGAGATAAAGCAAACCCTCTAAACGTCAACCCAACCCCGACGAAGCCAAATCAATCCCCTAACGGCCAAACGACCTCTGACCTCTCAGGTTCCCCATGTAATACCTACTCTAGTGACGAAGGAAAATTCGACTGGTAAGCCCTCTCTTTTTGACTCATCTTTAGTTTGAATAAAATAATATGGTTCCCTTTTTCAAGAGGAAAAAAATGGAAGAGAGCCTCCTTGTATTCTATTGTTGTTGTATTTCGAAAATGGGTAATAACCCACTGTTACATCATTTTCGAGAGAAAAAAAAGCCTCACCATTTTTTTGTGAAAGCCATAATAATCAGAGAAGAGACGTTTACATTCTTTTCTTAGGGTTTTTATAACCCTGTTGTTACAAAAGAAAAAATAATTTTTACTTTTTTTGTTTCCTTTGCATGTGTGGCTAGTGATGGAGCACTTGGGACTGTTGTGGCTTCGGTTAGGGCCCTCGTATTCGTGTTTGTTGTACTCGTGATCGTTTGGTTGAGGTGCTTTCAGTTTGCGTGGATAGGGGACCATGGGTAGAGTTGTCGTGGAAGTCATGGCGTGGAGTCCTGCTGTATTTGCTGCTTGGAATATGAGAGGTCGACGTCGGCAGCTTAGGGGATACCCTTAGGGTTCCTTGGTTGCAAATGTTTTGGGCCATTTAGGGTTTAGGCCATTGGGCCTAATATGTGGGCTGATAGATTGGATCACATGTATTGTGTTTTGTAGTGTATGGTTCATTGTAATGGATATTTTGTAATTGGGTTTTGACTTGGACTATTGGTTTTGGACATTTAGTTTGGATTGTATTTTGACATCCAACCATAAACAAAACTAATTTGGATCCATTTTCCTCTCTGCCATCAATGCCACTTGGACCAATCAATGTATGAATATATTCAAATTATTCCTCAAATGTCTTTAACCCGTTTTGAATTTTTTTAAAAATAAAATTGGGGTATTACACTAATCTAACGCATTTATATCTCTACTTGGAAATCAACTTACTTCAATAACAAGAGATGATATCTCTTCTCCGACTTTAGAAAACATAATAACTCTAACATGAATTATTTGTTCAAAATAATTACATAGAATATAAACTTATTTAAATTATCAACTAATATAAGCTGTGTTCTATATTACAAATAATCTCATAATACAACTTACAATTAGTACAATTTTATGTTCGACTTCATATTATGCGTAAGAACATAAGATACAAACAAATAATATACAAAATTCTATTTAAATGAATTAGTTTAAATAAATTACAAAAATTATTTAAAACTGTTATATTAAAAACACGAAATTTCAACATCTTGCCCTTCACATATCTCATATGTTGAAATAATAGAAGGATTAGGGATAGGCATGGGTTGATTTTTTGGTCAATTTGATTTAACTCAAAAAATAGATTTCTTCCACCAAAATTTGACCCGATCTGAAAAATAGATCTCCTCCACTCGAACTCAACTCGACCTGAGAATAGGGTAATTTCATCCAATCCAAAATCTGACCCAAATTTTTTAAATAAAATTCAAATCCGACTCGAAATAAATATATTTATAAATTAATTTTTTATTTAATAAAATAAGGATCTAATTGAAAACATTAATATAAAGTCTTATTACAATCATCCCTAAACATATAAGATAAAATTATATTATTTTTTAGGTCGAATCAAACCGAGTATTTTTCATTTTAAATCCGAACCAGAATTGATCCAAACTTCTCCTCTAAAAAAACTCGACCTAAACTCAAAAATATTTTTAAAATATATGACCCAATCGGATCGGATGGGAAACAGTTTGGGTGCAGATCCTGTGCCTATACCTAGATGGGATGACCTTTACACATGTCTCAGAAATCTTTGTATTGTTGGACGGATGTAAAAATACGGATCATATACCACCCAACTTGCAGAGCTCTACCCCACACCCCATTTTGCCTTCAATCATTCTGCCACTTTTTTATTGACTGCACCCTCAGAAGCCATCATAAAATTTCGCACTCTCAATGATAACGAGCGCTCAGCCATCTCCGGTGTACTACCTTGTAAAAACACTGCAGATTTACGTCCAATTCTGGGTTTCCTCCCATGGAATTCCTGAAACTACATCTTCAACCTTGAAACTTGAAAGTCTGTCTGATATAAATATATAGTTACCATACCAACCACAGTTAATATGTCTTGTCAGGGACCTCAATGTTGGTTGCTTGGTTTGGTGCTTGCAGATTAAAATTTATACTTAGTTACAGATTTTTTGGGACACTTAATCACTGATGAAGACACCTAATGAACACCTGGCGAGACCTGAAGCATCCCACCACAATCAGCAAACATCGAAAAGACGGATGGAGAAAATCGTCTCCCGAAAATTTCAACCTTGTGATATCATTATGCCGATTTAACCTTCTTACAGTTTGTTCAATGCTCAACAACCACCAAAAGACAAACAACATTTTAACCATTGGTTAATGGTGGAAGAATCTTACCCTGTGGAATTGGAAACAGATGATTTGAAGAACAACAAGATTTATAAATTCCATGGAAGATTCATTGTTATAGATTCATTATATTTACATGGAATATGATAATTATATATAGTTGCATGGATTCATGGAATATGATCTGAGCTTACAGGTGGGGGGGAAACAAAAGAAAAATAAACACGAAACATTACTCATGTACTTTCCGGAACACACGGCGGCGATGGCCGGATTCTTCGCGGTGGCAACCCTCGTCGAAATTCTGGGAATAGCTAACGGCATCATAGTGAAAAGACAATGGAGGCGCCTTCGATCTTACCAACCTCCTCAGCAGGTTTCTCCATCTCCTAGGCCTCTTGTCACCGCCACTGCAATAATGAATGCGCGAGTACTCCATTTCTTCGTGCACGGGGAAACACGACGGCGACATCATGTAACACCCGCAAAGATAAGAGGACCGCCGTCGCCGGGTGATCAGATCTCTCTCCATTTCAGACATTGCTTTTTTTTTTTACTTGACTAGAGTTGATTGAGGTTTGAATTTGAGGATGATGTCAAGTTTCCCATGTGTTTGCTCAAGAATCATACCGGTGGGAATAGGATGTTTGTGTCTTTTATAAGTATCCAAAATTATCCTTTTCTTTCTTTCTTTTTCAGAATTTCTTGAATGTTTTAAATTAATTATTTTTATTTTTATTATTTTAAATTTTTTTAATTTATTTAAAGTTTTATTTTTTTATTGTTTTAAATAATTTCTGTCTTTAAATATTTTAAAACTTTTAAATATACTTTTGATTTTGGAAAATTCTACAATGTTTGAGTACCGTCGAGCACTATTAACGACTAGCATCATTAATTTAATTTATAAAAAAAATTTAAGTGATTCAACGTATAATTATAAATTAGTAAATAATTTAAAGGTAAATTATTTAAAATAAACTATTAATTACATTATTTTCATGATATTTTTGGGTAAATTATATCATTGATCACCTAATTATTACACATTTTCATTATGACCATCATTTTTAAAATTTTATCAATCAGGTCACCCAACTATTTAAATGCATTCAATTAAGTCAATCCATTAACATTTAACCGAAGAGCTTATTCCTTATTCCTTATACAATCTATCAAATTGATCATAAATAAAATCTATCAAATTGATCATAATTATATTTAATTCAATATATTTAATCATCCAATCATATGATGACACATATCATGATATCATTGGAGGGCTTTTTTAATTTAATTTATATTTACTTTTAATAATTTTTCTTCTAATCAGATGGTGCCACGTGTCAACCTAATATGCAAGGAAAACATATTAAATCAAAGAGGCTGCTAAGAGGGTTGAACTTAGGTCTCCAAAGAAAAATAAGTATGCTTCTACCCCTGAGTCAGAACCAATATTTGATAAAAAAAATTACAGCCTTTGTTATGTATCTTATACTATAATAAGGCCAGAAAAAAAATAAGAGAAAATAACCTCAGTGACCAAAAATGCCTTATAATATACGAATTTAACCAACTTTTTTTGGATTTGCCAAAATGACCAACAAATTCGCAACGCGAACTCCAATTTCCAATTTCGCAACGCGAATATGTAATTGCATTGCGATTTTTCAAATTCGCAATGCAAATTTGTAAACAACAACACATAAGTCAAATTCGCAACGCGAAAGTCAAATGTTTTTATGCGAAACACAATATTAATTTCGCAACACAAATGTAAACAATATTATCGCAAATCATCTCTAACCTAAAACCCTAAATCACAACTCAGTCTCATCTCCATCACTCACTCTCTACGGCGACATCCGTCCCCATCTCCGACAAAATCCGTCTATCTCAATCTCTCAAAGCAACCCTCACAACCATTCACAGTCAGAAATGGAAAATCAACCACCGAGGGTTAGTTTTTTTAATCTCTTATTTTTATTTTAAAATTTTTGTATTATTATTAGATTTTTCTTATATTGATGATAAATTTACTGGTAATTTCAATATATATAGATTAACCATTTCACTGAGATTGCTTAGTAAATTCATTATATTGCTGCCAATATTGCTAAAATGTTTAGTCTTTAACCATGTGAAGTTAGTATTTGTCTTTGTTTTGTCTTTTGTTGAAGAAACCCTAAATCACAACACCAAATTCGCAATGCGATTTTAGTTTCGTGTTGCGATTTTCATTTTCGCGTTGCGATTTTCATTTTCGCGTTGCGAATTTAAGTTTCAGAAACTTCTTTTATTCTGCAAATTGAAACTTGAATGAACTGCATTACTTCAACCAAAAACAAAGACAAATACTAACTTCACAGTGTTGCTAATTTAAGTTTCAAGAATAAACTACTACTCTTTATGTTGTCCTTGAACCTGCACTAAACATATATGTTGTCCTTTTAAATGTTTATATAAGTGCTTACTTCTGGAATGTTATCTGATGCATTTTGTGAACTGTGATGGAATAATGACTTGGGTGAATACCGTGCTAGTTTGAAACATATTTGGCTTTCACTGTTTAATATCATGTCTGTTTATAGTGTATAATTTGTAGTTTTTGGTATATCTAACTGTATGTTTATTGTTTTTGTAGAAAAAATTTTCGGCTGCATTGACCTTAAGGAATAAATTAAGCCTAGCCACTAAAATTGCGTCGACGCTTACACCTCTACAAAGAAAATTGTTTGAGGATACTTGTTTCGGGCCATGGTTGAAAGTGCAACATACAGGTGGAGATGCTATGTTGACACATTTGTTTCTTCAGACCATGACTAACGATCTACCCGAGGGGATACAACGTGGTGATGAGGAGATATGGTTTCATTTTCCTCCGGCACATACTTGTTTTGGGCGGGAGGAGTTTTGCTTAATCACTGGTCTACGCTTTAGATACGATGATGTAGGTCGGTACACTAGTCATATATCCCGCCCATCATGGTTATCTCGGGTTTTTCTTGAGCTGGCAAAGTCGAAGCCGAGTTTACACGTCGACGGCTTGAAGAGATTATTTGATAAAGATGATTTTACTCGGATGGATAAGCTTGATGTTGTCCGAGTATGCCATTTATTACTTTTGCATGCCGATTTTTTAGGCAAAGATGGCAGACAACCTATCTCCGAGGACCTAATATTATTGGTAGAGGACCTAAATGCATGGAACCTGTTTCCGTGGGGTTCATATCTATGGAAAACTATCTGGAAGAAGTTGTCATCTGCCTTTGAGGACCGAAAAAGTTTGCGGGGCGATGGTTCTAAATACACTTTGACAAGCTTTAATTGGGCCTTTAAGGTAAGAATTTCTATATAATGTTTCCAAAATTATAATTAATTATTTAACAATTACTAATGTTTGTGTATTATATTGTTTGTAGATTTGGATATTTGAGGCTTTCCCCAGCATGCAGACATATGCAATAAAAAGATCAAATGATATTCCTAGGGCTATTACCTGGAAGAGGATCCGCATGTTGGATTAGGAAGAGTTACTCCCATATACAACGATGAATGATGTAAGTTAACACACAAATAATACCATATATAAACATGTTATTACTAGTACAAGTTTAACTTTGTTTTAGCTTTTATATTATAAGGAGGCCAACTATCCATTACAGAGGCTGACACCCACAGAGGCTGAGCTTGCCACTGATTGGTGGCAAGCTAGTAAGCGGTTTTTTGATGGGATGGATGATGAGCACCCCCACCTCGAGAGCCATCACCTGATCGGGCCGATTCTACAGCTCGACACCCGGAGCCATCACCTGATCGAGCCTCTTCTCCACCTCCACCATCATATATTCCATCACATCATCGAGCCTCTTCTCCACTATCACCTCATGATAGGTGATCGACAAAGAGGCCACGACATTTATCTCCCTGTTCTCCATATCCACGGGATGAGTTAAGGGAATTACGTGATGAGGTCGGTGCTTTGCGTCATGAGGTCGGTACTTTACGTGAAGATAATGATGCATGGTGTGATGAGGTTCGATCTTTACGTGGTGAGGTGGATTTTTTACGCGATGACAATGGTGCGCTACGCGGTGAGGTATCTACTTTACGTGATGAGGTTGCCGCTCTACGCGAGATTGTTTCATTGTTACAGAATGAGGTTCATACTCTACGCAATGAGGTAAATTTGTTTAATACTATACTAAAAATGAAAATAACATTTTTGGCATTATTTATTTATTTATTTACTGATTTATGTATTAATTTATTTTCAGCGGCCCGATAAGGTAGATGCTTTATGTCGGTTTTTCTTGTATGATGGGGTTCATGCATAAGACGTCGTGCACGTGCCATTACGTCTCCGTTCACGCATCAAACCGCAGTTGATTTTTATCTACATGAGCGGAGCAAGGGTGTTATTCTGACCTATGCCAAATCGACGATGCTATTCATTTGTTTCTTGATCGGTCTTGGTGGGGTATTTTATTAGGGGTTGAAGATAATGGCTATCTCGAAGGGGTGGTAAGTCTTATATTCTTCTTATATTGCATTTTGATTATTTTTTTTAAATTATTAATAAATTCACTAATATATTTTTTTTTTATAAAAGCATATTGATGCATGGGTGTCACGTCTTCTAATAATAAGGAAATTGAGGAAAAGAAATAATTGATGGACTATTAAGTTGACGTCTTTTCACGCAGCTCACTTGAATGATCAGAGAGATGCTTCATATACGTTGGGTAATGGAAAAGCTAAACTTTATCCTGCGTGGTGGGAGGTCGATAAGGTTAGTATTTATTTTTTGAATATTTTAAAGGTTTTCATAAATTTTATTTGATGTGCGCAATTATTTATGATTGCAAGTGTTTATCCCTATTTTGGAATGTCGTCATTGGCTTCTCGTCGAGCTTCAGCTCCCATCCCTGAAGACAATGGTATATGACAGCATGTTAAATTACATACCATTGTCTGATTTGAGAGATATTATTCCAAAGGGATGGAGCATCATTTGGCTAAATACTTGGATGCGATTGATTATTGGACAAATTCTGGAAACAAGAAGCCAAAGAAGTTCAAAATTACAATGATCAGAGACGAGACTGCGCCACAACAAACGCAGGGAGCCAGAGGGGATTGTGGTCCTCTCGTATGCTTGTTCTTGGAACGTTTGACGACAGGAAGTAAACAATATCTACCTCCCACAGATAGAGATAGAGGTGCAGTAGGCTTGTGGTTTCGGTATTATATGGCCAGATCGATATATGTCAGACGCTGCCTACCTGCATCCGCGTGCTGAAAGTGTACATAAACAATTGGTAAGTTTGAGCAAGTGTTGTTAACATATATACCCTTTAATTGGTTTTGAAATATTTGGTTAAGTACCTAGAATTCAGTAATTTGTTGTTTGTTGGTTTTAGATGTGTAGAAAGTGTTGTTTGAGAAAATGTTTGGTTTCTGCAGGTTAATCTTGAAGTGAGCTGCGTGAAATTGATGTATTTGTGCATAAACAACAATATGGGGTACACTTTTTTTGCTTTGTTTAATTGAATTTTACATTGAAAGTTGATTTGTTTAATTGATGAGGAAATAAGATTTATTTTTTGATTAATTGATTTGTAAAAGTTGATTTGTTTAATTTGATGTGTAAATAAGAATTATTTTTTTGCTTGTTTAATTGATTTGTAAAAGTTGATTTGTTATTTCTAAAAAATTCAATCTGCATTATGTTTGAAGGCAAAAAAAAACATGTTGAAGGTACAAATTCGCAACGCAAAGTCAAATTCACAACGCGAAATAAGCTTTGCGATAGTCAAATTCGCAACGCGAAAGTCAAATTCGCAACGTAATTTTTGGTTTGCGAATTTGACTTTCACGTTGATCGTAGCATACAACATCAAGGTATATACAACATCAAACACATTCCAAGCTATAAATACAAGCTAAGGACACTTGAAGAAGCAAGAGAACAACTATCCAAGCAATCAAACACAAGAGAAAACCCAACATAATAACAACTGAACAGATCATACAATGTTCAAACTCAAGTTGTAGATTTTGATTTCTTTTTGCTTGGCACCATATGAGATTTGGATTTTGATTTCCTTTTGTTGGCACCATATGAGCTTTGGATTTTGATGAGCATCGGAAGCATTTCGGACTTATGATTTGGGTGGTACTCGGAAGCATTTCAGACTTATTATTTTTGTTATTATTACAAGTTGTATCCCTCAATTATCGGGATTTTTAGTTGTCATTTGTTGCATTTCTCGTATACCACCCAGATCATACGCCCGAAACGTTTCTAACGCTTTAAAGTTGACCAAAAATTATGATGGTCAGGATTTCCCTCGCGTTTAAAGTTGAAAAAAAAATGGAAATTAGGAATAATCAATGATAACATGCATATTGGCTTGGGCTAATATTTATAGTGGAGCCAAAATTTATATTGAAATTCAAACTCAAATTGAAATTGAAATTCAAACTCCAATTACATATGAAATGAATTTGAAATGCAGTGTTAAATTGAACACGGAAATTGCATAATTGATTCATACTGTTCAAGTAACATGCTTTATGAACCATCAAGCTAAATGACAATATTGATTGAGTTCAAAGCTGAGTTGTGAGTTGATGGGGTTGTCACACTTGTCACATGGTTGGAATAAAGTACTCACATGGAAGAGATAGATTGTTTTGTTATACACATTCCATCTCATCTGAATGAAAATATACATACAATATAATCAAACCAAAACATACATACACAACAAATTTATACATAATAATGTTCAAATAATGTACCCACAAAAATGAAATTAATCCGATGAAAAAGGGTTATTTCTAACGAAGTCCGGAACATTATTTTCCAAATAATGTACCCATAACAATGTTCAAATAATGTACAATGCGATAGTCAAATTCGCAACATGAAATAAGCGTTGCGATAATCAAATTCAGTTTGTGATTTCGCGTTACGAATTTGACTTTCGTGTTGATCGCAACATACAACATCAAACACATTCCAAGCTATAAATACAAGCTAAGGACACTTGAAGAAGCAAGAGAACAACTATCCAAGCAATCAAACACAATAGAAAATTCCAACATGATAACAACTGAATAAATTTTTGCAATGTTCAAACTCAAGTTACTAATGAATGTCTAACTGAAAATGTATGCATTCACACATAAAATACACATAATACAACGTTTGCATTTAAAAATCACCTAAGTTAATAAGTCCCAAAAGGTGAAGCCGGTTGTGATTGGGATTTTGATTTTGATTGCGATTTTGATTTCCTTTTGCTTGGCACCATATGAGCTTTGGATTTTGATGCCATTTTTTGGTAGAGGAAAAGATGATTGTGATGGAACTGGTGATCCACAGGTCAACCTTGTATGACCACTTTCCTTGCACCGACTACATGTCGATATCCTCTTCTCTTCACCCTTAGACGGTATACGATCGTTATTTTTTGGTCGGACAGGTAGCCTGCTGTCTATGACTGGTGGCAAAACTGTTTGTAAGTCATCTGGTATGTCCCACTCAGAAGGATGTGGACATGGGTAGAATCTCGGCATAAGTCTGTCGATATACTTCTGTAGTGTAGCAATCCATAACGTATGCGCTTGAATCATCTTGGTTTAGATGAATAGCAACTTTTATAACATGGCCACACGAATAACCAGATGTTTTCCATTTCTTACAACTACACGTCTTTGCATTTAGATCGACAAGCCCATTTAAGTTATTATCCAATACTTCAAATAAAGTGTTTGAACATGGTTCAACTCTCCATGACGTTGAATTCACAACACGTTTCGTTATCTTTTTTCAATCCATGGTGTAACACGACGTTCCAATGTTCCTGTAAATTTAAATAAATAATACTTAGTAAAATATATGATAAGTTACGAATTTAAAGAAATAATACCTGCATTGTTTCTTTTCTTGTAGTACCACTGTTGAATAGAGGCTCGAAAAAACTCCATTAACATAGTAATGGGTAATTTCTGGGAATAACGACTTAGAGCGTTGATTGATTCTGTACTATTAGACGTCATGAAACCATATCTTGCTCCAAGTTGATGTACTCTTGACCATCTTTCAAACCCGACATCTTCTAGTGTTTGAGCACATTGAGGAAAACACGTCTTAAACAATTTATATGCTTATTAAAATCCACTTCCCTATAAGTTTTTACAGCCTTCCAATATGTCCATTTGTGATTTTTTATACCAACAGACCTTCATTTTAGATTTCTGTACAAATGAACACCACAAAGTCCATAAAAAAACATCTGGGAAACACCTTCTAACAGCGTTGTCAATTGAATTTGACGAATTTTTGTGTTGCGAATTTGACTATCGCGTTGCGATTTACAAATTCGCGTAGCGATTTACAGATTCGCATTGCGAATTTGGAAACTGGGTTGCGAAATTGGAGTTCGCGTTGCGAATTTGTTGGTCATTTTGGCAAATCCAAAAAAAGTTGGTTAAATTCGTATATTATAAGGCATTTTCGGTCACCGAGGTTATTTTCTCTAAAAATAAAAAGTAACAATCAAAATAACTCAAACCTTGGTCTATTACTAGGGATAGGCACAATCGGACTTGAAAATATATTGTTTATACACAACCCCATCCCGACTCAATTCGAATATATTAATATTTTAAAATAGTTAAAATAATATATTGATAATCACTTAAAATATTTTAAATTGTTAAATTAATATATTTTACCTTAATCCCGACCCGATTCAAATATATAAACGAGTAAATTAATAATTTATATCAGGTTGGGTCGATGATATTTCACCTTAAACCCAACCCCATCCAACCTAAAGTTATCTATTATATAATCGGCTCTATCTCGTCCCAGACCCAAAATTTAAAAAAAAAAATCGACCTAGGGATGACAATTTAATACGTAGCCAACAAATTTTGAACCGACCCGATCTAGTAGGGTCGTGCTTTTTATAAAAAAATACATTCTGGGACTGGTTATGTAATAGATAGCTTCGGGGTAGGATGGGTCGGGTTTAAGGTGAAAAATTATCGACTCGATCCAACCCGATATAAATTATTAGTTTATTCTTTTATATATATATATTTGAATTGAGTCGGGTTTAAGGTAAAATATATTTTAATCATTTAAAATATAATAAATAATTATAAATATATTATATCAACTATTTTAAAATATTAATATATTCGAATCGGGTCGGACGAGATTGGGCATAAATAATATATTTTCGAGTCGGGATCGGGACGACCAAAATACTGGCCTACCCTGCCCTATGCCTATCTCTAATAATAGGTAAAAGTTTTAGTTATTTTATTGTTACTTTTGTTTTTATTTTTTCTGTCCTTCATTATAGTATAAGATAAATAATAAATGTTGTCAATATTATATTAAGAACTAATGCCTGTAGAAGTTGCTTGATCCACATTAGAGACCTAGGTTTAACACTCCCTAACAGTTTCTTAACTCAATTTATTTTCCTTCCATCATATGGTGCCATGTGTCATCATCTAATTGGAGGAAAAATTATTAAAATTAAATATATATTGAATTTAAAAAGCCCTCAAAGGATGTCATGAAATGTGTCGTCATATGATTGGATGATTAAATGTATTGAATTAAATAAAATTATGACCAATTTGATAGATTGCGTAAGGAATAAGAACTAAATGTGTAATTATACTAATTTTATTAACTGTCACGTTAGCTCTTTCGTTAAATGTTAACGACAGGTGACTTGATTAAATGCATTTAAATAGTTCGGTGACCTGATTGAAAAAATTTTAAGCACTATGGTCAGAATGAAAATGGGCAATAGTTAGGTGATCAATGTTATAGTTTACCCAAAAAATTATAAAAATATTATAACTAATATTTTATTTTAAATTATTTACTTTTATATTTTTAACTATTTTATAACTGTAAATTGAGTTATTTAATTTTTTAAATTTTTATAAATTAAATTAATAGTACTCCTCGTTAGTGGTACTCAAAGGTGATCGTCGAGCGTGGCAAACTTATCCATTGATTTTTATATAATTTTAATTTTATATAATTTTTTATTTGAAGATTAAATAATTTTATTTCTTTTTTATAAATTTTATTTATCTTTTAATATTTTAAAATCTACTTTTAAAATAATTTTTATTTATTTTTCACTGTTTACATACTTTAATACTTTTAAGTATAACTTTGATTTTTATGTAATTTTTTTTATAATTTTACTACGAATCTAAAAATATTTTTTAAGATAGACACATTGTAATCACCAATTTTATCCCAAAACAAATTAATTTAAAATGTGAGAAGTCGTACCCTTTCACTCACTGATGCACTGATCTCAGCCCATCCCCTGCTGATCACTGTGCCACCAACTCAACTACTGCTCCATGCAAGCCACCACCAACTACATCATATCCCAACTCTCTACCATCTCCATACCCTGTAATTTTTTTGTTTTAGTTTATTGATGAAATTAGGTTATATATAAACCCCAACAAGAAAAATGTAAGGGAGCCTCCTCCCAAAATTTGAAAGCAATAAAAGAAAAATATTCCAAGCAGCCATATTCTTTGGGTTTCTAAACTAACATGAAACCATAGCCTTTCTTAATTTCTATTTTTTTTGGTTCGACAGTTGAGAAAAAAAAAAGAAATCGTGAAAAAGGAAAAAAGACTCACATTCGGCCGGAGCTTTGCCGGCGGAGGAAAGATTTGCCAACGGAGGGGACCTCCGTTCGCAGATCCAAACAATCAGGAGGGAGAGGAGCCTTCGGTGAGCAACATACCTCGAAACGACGACGATCCAACGACGGACGGCGGAGATCCGGGTGGTGGAAGTTGAGGGGCTCTTAGCCGTTTTCGTGGAGCTTGGGGTCAATTCTCACAAAATGGAACCCAGATCTGTGACCACCGTGATTAGACGAGCAAAACCCAAAAATTTGGTGGCCAACGGCAACCGAAGGCGGCGACCGACGAAGGACCAACGATCGGCAGCAGTCAGATTTCTAGAGAGAGGGAGACCCTCTCTCTCTAAAAAATTAAAAACAAAAAAAATGAAATGTTTAAAAAACAAAAAAAAAGTTTGTATTTATAAAACAATTTCGGGGGAAATCACGTTTTAGATCCCTAATCATTCTTGTGTTTTTACAAAATAGTCACTAGAAGGACCATTTTTATAATTTTCCATTTTCTGTTTGTTCTTTGAATTTTTTGGTATAATTTAGTTTAGTCCCTCACTTTTAGCGTGTTTTTACATTTTAGTCATGTGTAGTGACATTTTAATTTTTTTTAAATTTTTATGGATTGATTTTGTAATTTTACCTTTTATTTTAACATATTATTTTTATGCTTAAATAAATGGTATAATTTCCTTTAGGTCCCTATAATTTCTAGCTTGTTTTGCATTTTAATCCCTTAATATGTATATTTTTATTTTATTGCAATTTAGCCTTCGAATTTTGATTTGTTTTAATTTAGTTCTATTTTATGTTTAATTTGTTCCCATTTAATTTAGTAATTTCACATTCATGCAATTAGGTCATTATTTTATTTTTATTCTTTTTTTACTATTTTTATTTTATTTTATTTGTTATTTAATTTTTTTAATTATGTTTATTAAATGTTTCAATATTTCATAGTTTAAATTCTCATATTAAGTTTTAAATTAGATTAACATTTGAATCAAGCTTAGAAATTAGGACGATACTCTAGTTTAATTAGGGAGCAATTCGAGTCAAGTTTTCGCATAAAATGTTCGATTACTCGACCTTTTAAAATTTATTAATAATTAATATTTTCTGAAAAATACTTTAGATTTAATAATTTAGATAATAATTAGGTTTTAATATTAGTCCTCAACTTTAGAAATTGTTGATTTAGGTCCTTATACTTTTAGTCTTTTAGGACTCGGTGTTTTAGGCCTTTGACCTTTTAGTCCCTGAATTTCGATTAGAGTTTAATATCGACATAATTAAATAGGTTAAATAGAGCCTCAACTTTTATCTAGATTTCAATATAGTCCCCTTAATTTAGGAAATAATCCGAGTCGACCTTCGCGTAAATGCTTGCGATACCATCTCGATTATTCGATTTGATAAAATTGATTAAAATCAAATAAGATTAATATTAGAGCCTACATTTTTAAGTTTGAGCTTCTAGATTCCTTTAATTTTCATAATTTGACGCTTTAAGCTAGAAAAAAACCTTTAATTTACCTTAGTTTAATTAGGATTAAATAAAAATATGTTTGATTGCATTGTTTTTTTAAACCTTAGAAAATGTTAACTTATTAGGGAATTATTGGTATATCTACCGCAAGTATGCTCAGGGGTGACTACTGGTGATTTCCGAAATAGGTTGACATCATTTTCAAAGACCGCATCATGATTTTCTTAAAAAACAAGGCAATATTCAGTTGTTAGGCACAATAGTTGATCTCTCGCATTTACGCTTGGGAGTGAATGCTATCGGTCTCAATAAACGAATATCATTTTCAACTTTCCATCTGTAATGATTTTCAAATTAAATGAAGATCGCACTCAAAATTTGTGATTTTAAATATAAGGTAATCAACTAGGTACCAATTTTTTTTACTCATTACATATGGGAATAGGGTCAGCTAAAAAAACTATGTACAACTTTTTGGGCGCTTGTGGGGTACTAATCCTTCCACACGTGTAACTGACTTCCGAACCTGATTTCTGGATTTTCGCAGACCTTAAACTTGATATTTTGATTAAAATAAAATGTTTTATTAAAATCACCTGATTTTTATGGTGTCCCAATCGCACCTTAAATGATTGGTGGTGACTCCTCACATTTCAAAAAATTCTTTTCAAAGCGAAAACCCCCGAGTCGGTATCAGTCTTTTCCCCGCCCGGGCGAAAAACGGTGTCTACACACATATATATTAATAATACAAAATTTTCTTATGTGGTCAACATAAATAAAATTTCATAGTGGACACCATCAATAAAATGAACAACTAACATAAAAAAATTGAATTTCACGGTAGACATCTGCCCACCCTGGAGAATACATATCTTTGCCACTGGTCTTAGTGATTGCCATATATAATATTTGTTTAGAATCCTTCTTAGCTATTGATAATGCACATACTTCATGCAGACGCATCTGCTTAAGCTCATAACTTCTAGGGAGAACAATACTACATTTAACTACTCAAATCATTTGATTTAATTTTTACAACATTTAATTTTAAGATTAAATAAAGTTTTAATTCTTTTGAATTTAAAATAAATAACTATTTTTATGCAAATTGAAGCCACTAGTATTATTTAAAAAGAAAATTTCAAAATTAAAATGACGATTTACAATTATAAGTATAAACTAAACGCATATTTTGGACATTTCCTATAATTATTGACACGTAACTAGCACTTAAGATCATATTAGGACTATATAAGAAAAATGTTAAAAACACATCCAAAAAAACTTGAATAAAATATATATGTGAATAGATCTGGTTGCATGACAAACGAGCTACAACAAGGATTAAGCTACTAAAAGACATCGAAAATCGTATATTAGAGTCGAATGTCGTGAGAAAATTATCTCTGAACACAAATCGCATCTCCAAATTCGCCTGATGGTCCAAAGCAAGGAAAATCAGTATGATAACAAATAAGCATCATCTTGATCAGATGAGGTAATGTCAAATCCAATCCTAAAAAAAATAAATAGAAAAGACCGATCAATAGAAAAGATCAAAAACATACCAAAAACATAGAAAAACGTATTATAAAACATAAAAAAATAGTGTCATAAAGACATAATTATTAAAAATTAAAAAACAAAAGAAATTAAGGATGTGATAAAAGAAAATAGATGAAAAAAAAAGAAATATTGGGAGTCTATTAACACTAAGGCTGATGCAGTCACTAACAAACAAAAACTAAAGAGAAAAGTCAAGCGGAACGAGAGAAAAAGAGAAACCCTACTTTTAATTAGTAAACATTAAAATAAATAAGTATTATATAATATGATACGTCAAGCAACAATTTAATAGAATGAGATATTAGATCTCTTAAATAAGATCATGAGTTTAAATCTTGATGTTTGTAAATAAACCAAATTAGATTGGAAGAGTCATCCTCACTTCTATAATATTCGATCTGAAGTCGATTATTAAATCAAATATAGATAATTATAAAGAAAATAAGATTGCAATGTAGTAAAATGATTATCATGTCAGTAAATTTTGATTGTTACTTCATTAAACTTAACGATTATCTCAATAGAACAACAAGTAAAAATGAATTTTATTACTAAATTTATTTATTCCATGTACTTTACTCACATATAAAATCTTATTTGAGTAATTTTTTATGGGGGAAACAATTTAATTTTTTTTCTTTTTAATTTTAAGGTTTTAACTTAATTAATTTGAATCAACCCACGTGTTTTGATGGGTAAATTTCCGAATAATAATTTTTTGTATGCACAATAACTCAAACTCGAGACTTTACTTAAACGATTTCAAACTGTTTATTACTTAAAATAATATTTGTCGGTAAATAATTTAATCTTTTATTAAAAAAAAGTACATGAACTCTGTTATACTAAATCTTAAAAAAATGTGATCAATATACATGCTATATGACCTAATCATTGGTAATGATGCTTTAATAGTACTAAAGTATATAAATATCGGGTTTAAATTACCAAAATAAATATATGGTATTTTATTACTGAGGAGGACATTGATTGATTTGACTCGGTTTATTATTCCTTAGTAAGATTAATGGCGGTTGTTGCGAAAAGAGTGTGTTTGACGCCTTAATTTATATCTTTAAAAATACTATATTTAAGGGCGCAAAGCACATTTTGTATCAATCCAAGTGTCTCAATGGATCAACTAAGGCGATTTTTTTTGGATAATACGATTAATGCCTTTTTTCATTATTTTAATTATCGATGTTTTGATTTTCTTAATCAAATAATTTAATTATTTAATTATTTTAATTAAATTATTAGTTGCTAATATTTAATAAATATGATTAAAATTATCGTAATTATACATTTAATTCTCGATATTTATATATTTTATTATATTTTTAAAATAGATATAAATATCAAGTTTAAATTACCAAATTAAATATATAGTGCCTCAATGGATCAGCTAAGACGATTTTTCTGAGTAAACTACTCGTATGATTATTCAATATTACATTTTTGTTATATTTTAATTATTGAAGTTTTGATTTTGTCAACCAGAAAATCTAATTATTTAAATGTTTTATCAAATCATTAGTTGCTAACATTTAACGGTGTTGATGACGTGATAGTTAATATAATTGTCATAATTATACATTTAATCTTCAGTACTTATATATTTTATCAATTTAATTCTAATTTTAATTTAACTAAAAAAACCAACCCTCCATAATTTAATGGAAAAATAAATCAAAGAAATACACCGTTGGGGAGGATTTAAGAGGGGAATAACACTTAATATGGGTGTGCCTTAACCACTAAGGTAAACCAATATGTATTATAGGATAGCAAAATGTTTTATACATCTTGTTTTAGATTATGGCATAGAAAAAGAAATAATAAGGAATTGATAGGATCCAAACCTGGGACCTTATCTTGTAGTAGAAGCATTTTAACCATCAGGACAAATCACGTTATTAAGTAATAATTATAAAGTTATATATGTATATCCTTAATATATATTAATGACTAGGGATGGCAAATGAATACAATTTTGTAGATTTCACATTCTATTTGTTTTAATTGGAACGAGAATGAATATTGTAACACCCATCTCTCGTATACCTTTCCGTACACAAGAATATAGATGTCACATCACTTTTAAAACAATTTTTCCTTTGGAAACCCTTAAAAATTTTGTCTTGGAATTTAAAACTAAAAACATTTTTATACAACAAGAAAACAGTCGTTGAAACCCATTTCCCAAAGTTATCACGTTAAATACCTTTTAAAGCAATTTTTCTTAATTTCGATTACATGCCAGTAATTTTTCAAAATAACATGATTGTCCTATTGTTACTGATGAGAGTCAACCTTAGATTGATGATAGTTGCTCCTGCTCCAGTACCCGACTAGTCTTTGTTATTACTTACGCGTGAAATCAACACACATTAAGTATATACTTAGTGAGGCATGATATTGTAAATAATCTGCAATTTATACATAAGTATCTCATGACTATTTAATGACGAACTAAATCGCATACTCTATAATGATCAAATAAAATCATTCTCAGTTAAACCATATTTTTCTTTCATACAATCATCGAAATCATTTTTAGTAGTCCCAACATACCTATCCTTCTGTATATTTTTCCCAATTATTCTTTATTTTCCCTATGTACGTTAAATGAGAAAGTATTGTACATGTATTGCACCAAAGTGTCAAATGGTACTTTGTCTTTTATAATTATCATGAGTGACACTTTATATACCATTAATATACCGCTACGTATTTTCATTTGTAGCATCCTTTCATGCCAATTATGCATTGTTATACATTTTCATTTATGACATCCTTTCATGCCAATTATGCACTGTTCTTCATCTAACTTGTATTAGTGGCACATTTCTGCCAAATTGCACCATTGGACATTAGTCTTTTATCCTAAAGGCATTTAACCTTTCTTCTAACTTGCATTATTGGCACCTTTCTGCCAAAATGCACAATTAGGCATTAGTCTTTTATTTTAGAACAGTTTCTACTCTAATAATTATTCATAATACCAATTAACTCTTTCAATTCATTATAAACTCTATAGTTTACACACGTAGAGCCAATATGGTAATTCACAAACTTATTATAATTTACGTGGGTTGCACATCCACTAACAATATAGAAATTCATAAATTTATAATGAATTTCTTAGTTTTGCACACAAAGTGTCCATACGGAAATTCATAAACTTATTATGAATTTCTTAGCTTTGCACAAAAAGTGCTCATACGGAAATTCATAAACTTATTATGAATTTCTTAGCTTTTCACACAAAGTGCACATACGGAAATTCATAACTTATTATGAATTTCTTAGTTTTGCACACAAAGTGCCTATAAAAAAATTCATAAACTTATTATGAATTTTTTAGTTTTGCACACAAATTGCCCATATGTAAATTCATAAACTTATTATGAATTTCTTAGTTTTGCACACAAAGTGCCCATACGAAAATTCATAAACTTATTATAATTTCTTAGTTTTGCACACAAAGTGCCTATACAGAAATTCATAAACTTATTATGAATTTCTTAGTTTTGCACACAAAGTGACCATACGGAAATTCATAAACTTATTATGAATTTCTTAGTTTTGTACGCATAGTGCCATTTGGTAATCACCATACATTTATTAAGCAACATGCATCTATAACTATCATAACATATAAGTACATAATAAATACACTCACCCGGGTTGCCTCGCTGTTATATCCAAAACGCAAATCTGACTACTCAATTACTTTATCTTTGCCTTTCGTTTTGCTGGACTCGAGAGTTTGATTACGATCTACATAAGTATCCATTAAAGACATACAATACTAAATGTTAGTATATTCCCTAACATTTATACTTTAATAATATTCACAAGTCCAATTATTTAAAATTTCTATAACAGTTTCAACTTATCTTTTAATTTCTATCTCAATAGTATCGGTACCCCTACCATGATATTGATACTTCTATACTGTGGTACTGATACTCCCTTACAGTATTGATACCATTTCTGCATTCTGTAATCAATGGTATCGATACCTTCTCCATAGTATCGATACCCCCTCTCAGTATCGATACTAATTGCATCAGTAACGATACTGTTCAGCTGATTCTTCTAATTTTAAGCCTATAGTATCTATATTGTTCTATCAGTACCGATACCCTTACCTAGTTTTTTCATTTTTCTTCCCGATTCTTACCCAAATTTGGTCAATTTTCCTTATGTTTACTCCCAACAATACTATTAAATTATTCTTTACTTATCCATACTAACTTTCCTTCATCTAGCTTATTACAACATCTAAAATCTTCCAAGAACATTTCCATCTAAGAATCATACCACTTTTTGTAACATGTTCTTAATCCCAACCAATGCTTCTAATATCTTATTTACTTCTTTGACAAGTCAAATATACTAGTAAACATCAATAAAAACTCATATTCTAACATATCATTCAAAAACCCATTTTCTTAAATCTCAATTATTTCATCCATCTCTTAGTTTTAATCTTATTTCATCATTCCTTAACCCTCTATGATGCTCAACATTTCAAAAACAAACCAAAAAAACGAAAGGAAAAACTTGTCATATGGAACTTTACCTTTGACTATAGAGGAGAGCTCTTCCACGGGAAAGAAGGAGAAAAAATAACTTAGGGTTTCCCCCTTTTCCCCCTTTTTTCATACTTTAATACCTTATTAAAATGAATATTAAATTCATTTCCCTTTAAAGGGCCAAAATACCCTCTTTACTCATCTATTATTACAACTTAGTCTCAAACACTATTTCAAATCATTTTCTCATCTTTTATCATTTATTCAAATAAATCCTAAAATTTTAAATCTTTTCAATAAAGTCATTGATATGATATTTGGGGGTATTACAAGTATAAATTTAGTGGATAATGAACGTATATGGATATAAAAAAATCATACTCGCCATGAGTAGTGGATAGATGATGAGTTTAGGACATTACGACTCCGTATCTATCCGCCCTACATCCAACCAACCACTAACTATTCACATATAAATTTTGGAACATTATGAATTTAAGTATAATTTCATAGACTATTCTATAAATCTTAAGATATTATATGACATGACTTGTAATTTTATCAAATGTTAGGGTATAAACATTTTGTAATATGTGAGGTTGCTACGAGGCGGGTATGAACGAGTACATGGGGGTAGATGATGGGTAGCGGGTATCCAGTTGAGTAGTGGATGTAAGGGTGGATTTGAGAATGTATCTGTGTGGGTGGATATGAATTTTAAAATTTTACTCGTCATGGGTGGTTGATATATGATGGATAAAAAAATTATAGATGAATATGGGGATGGGGGAAGAGGTATCTACACCCCATCCATCCGTTTGTCATTCCTATTAATGACATAAATAAGTCATTGAAAATTATATATAATATATAATATATATATATATATATTAAATTATAGGTAATAAAAAATAAATAAGTTTAATATATATTTTTGAATTAAATTATTATTTTAATGAATATATTTAAAGTAAATGAGAAATAATTTAAAATAATTTTTGAAGAAAAAAATTTAGAATTCGAATTATAAATTTATTTTATGATTTAAGTTATTTTTATAACTTTAGATTCTCTAAATAAATTTTTAATATTCATATATCATTATTAAAAAACAATTATGAAAAAAGTAAATAAATTAATTTAATTTAAAATATAAAAATTGTAAACTCATTTTCTTTTAAATCTTGTATTGATTAATATTTATTAGATTTGTTTTGATTTATTCATATTTTGACCTATATATGGAAAAGAATTTACGATCTAATAACAAATATGTGGTTTACCCCGTTTCTTAGTGTACATTTCTCTAATTTGTTTTTCTCTAAGACACATCTGATTGATGGAAAATTTATTTAATTAAAATATTAAAATTAATTAAAGAGTTATCTAATAAGTTGATGATATATATTATTAATAAAATATATCATAATAATCTATTCACACGTGATGATTTTCAGTTTATTTTTGTGTAGAACAAAAGTAGGGACCAAATTATTTATTTATTAGTTTTTGATTCTCGATCGATATAATAGTGAGTCACTGACACGTTAAATTTTGCCCCTAAACACTAAACATACCATCTTTTGATGGGATCTTAAATCCTAACGATTACATAGATTAAGAGGAAATATTTGACCTAATTTTTTTTTACAAGAAATATGTCATTGGAAATAAGGTACAAATCACCGCCACTATATTTATAGTTTACACCCTTATTTGGTGAAGTGTCTTTTGAGTTAAAATGTAGGGTAAATTACAAGTTTCGTACTTAAATTATTACTTTATTCTATTAGTATTATTTTTTTAAAGAATCACACATAACATTTAATTTAAGTTTCATTATGGTACCTCGTTGTTAAAGACTTAATGGTGATGTTGAATCACCATAGGATAATGTCATGTCATCATTGACAAAAAGTGTCATATCAGTATTTCTATTAATTTTTTAACGGTAATGTACTAAAATGAAACATAAAATAAACATTAGATATGATATAAAAAATGAAATTTAAATACCAACACAAAATAAATTATTTAGATACTAAACGTACAGTTTATCCTAAAATGTAAGAAACAAAGAAACCACCTGTGGCTACTTGGGAGAGTTTGAATTATGGTAAGCAAAGAAGAATTAGTGAGTATGATTAAACAGGTAAATATGGGGCAGCAAAACCTGCAACGGTTCACCTACTAAAGCTCCCACCACCTTAACTGGTGGAGACATTGAAATTCTGAAAGAGAAAACAGCAGAGTAGCAGACTACACACAGCCTGACCCAAGATGGGTCGAGAAGAAGGTTTAGTAATGGGACGCACAATTTACATGTTTTGAAGTAGATTTAGTAATGAATTTAATTATGACAGAGAAGCAGCTTTGAGTGTTGATGAAGGCATGTTTGAACGTGGATTTTGTCCATTCTGGTTTCGGTCAATACTTGCTTTAATAATACTGCAGAATGATAAGGTAAAGGTGCAAGCTTTTATCAGTTCACATTTTTTGCATGAAATTAAGGATACCAATCTGGGAATTCCTTCAGCTTTTATGGCACACGATTACCTTCTTCATTATGTAGCCCCATGGTTGAACCAAATCAAAGCAATGGCTCAAGGTTAAGATATGTTGGGGTATTTCTGATATGCGATAGTATAATTTAAAGTTAAAAAAATGGTAATTTTGGAATGCAATCGAAAATATAATAAAATTTATAACATTTTAGGTCATTGGGGATGTAGCCTTTGTACAGGGTGTGCACGTGGCTATCCCGAAATCCAATTTTTTTTATATTAGTAGTTCATTTTACTAAGTGTGCCCACTCTGAAATTTTATGTGTCTATCCTATATGAAAATATTATATTATTAATATACATATGCCCGTCTTGAAAAATATTTATGGATCAACCATTGTTTTAGGTGGAGCGCAACCTAAAATATTACATTTTTACTAACATTTCCAGTTGAACCTAAAATGTTACGAATAAGGTAACATTTTTTATTGCCAACAAAAAATGTTATGAAGAATGTAACTTATTCGGTTCAACCTGAATTGTTAGTAAAATTATAACATTTTAAGTTGCCCTCAACCTAAAATTTTATGCTTTTATCACATTTTCGATTGCACCTCAAAATTTTTCGTCTTTTAACCTTAAATTAAACTGTCATTCCTTAGACTTCTCTGAAATGTTAGTCTGAACTCATATGTTTCTTTCTTGTACCATTTGGGGTATGAGACTGGTAGTCATGTTTTTGAGAGGTTTGAAATACTCGAAATTTAGGGAATTCATATATGGATTGTAAAGTTATGACTTAATTTTTTCATAGACCGATACTGGCCATTAAGTTATAAGTAAGACGGTGAAAGTTTCTTTTCCTCTGTATGTGAGTTTTTCTTTTTGAGTTTCTCACGTAAGTTTTAATATTTTTTATTCGATCGTTATTTATTTATCGTTAATCATTGTGATAATCATAACATAATACGAGTGATTAAGTGAGGTGCAGCATGTGAAGAAGCTGAAATGTTGTATCTGGGAGGGAAGACATGATGTATTTTCATTCACTTGTGGGGGAAGGACAAAGATGGGGTGCACATGTAGAATCAGTGGTTTTGACCCTGTTTTGCTGTACACTGTCAGTGTGTTTGGAACCTTGTTTTCTGCTTGGCAGGGGATGGCTGATTGAATGTTTGATTTGATTCTTTACACATATAAGTTTTTTTTTTTTACAATTTCCCTCATTCAATTTACAGCTTTCTTCTTTCTTTCTTTGATTTACTTGTTCAGAACGTTGACGGTAAAAAGTTTAGTGTGAGGTAAAGAAATTAGGGAATTTAGTGATTTTTTTTTAAAGTTGGTTGGAAATTGTATAAATTATATATAAAATTGTGTAAACCATATCGTATATGAAATGTTTGGACCGGTTGTATATGTATGCTTAGCTTTGCCAAGTCATTAGTTCGATGTTCTCTTCTAACACGAACCAAGCGATCTTGGTAATAAATAAATTATTGTTATTCCTTGAAATCTCAAGTTTGAGCATTATAAATGTTAGAGATATGAGCTTTCAATTTTAAATAGTTAAGAGTTATCTTTGAAAAGATATTACCTTGTACTTATCCTATAATAATAATAAAAATAATAATAAAAAAATGTTCTCTACTAACACCCTTCTTTTTAACTTGTTTTTCTTTTTACTTTGAACATATCATTACTTTTGGACATCAACAATACGCATTGATATTTAATTAATTAATAATTTATGTTTGATCAGAGGTTGTGTTACCCTAAAATAAGATATTGAGGACTGAAATACTTTAAAAAAATTATTAATGTTGTTGTTCAGACAAATGCTAGGACACTTTTTTGCTATTATGCTATCAAAAACCACCTCTAGCAATTGAATAGTAATTTTGACCCTTGTTTTTTTTTTAATATTTTTGTCTTCAATGTTTATTTTATGTCAAAATAACCCTTAAATAGATAAAATCATTAGTAGATTAATGATCAACGTTTATATCAAAGTGCTGACCTAACAGTCTTATATGTTCAAAGTGCTATCATAACGAGTCATATATATCAAAGTACTGATATAACTAGTCTTATTATCATCGTATGGTATAAAAAGATAAGAAATTAGATATAAGTGATGGGACTTGAACTTTAATCTTTAGGATGAGTAACCCAAAGCTTAACCACTGAGCAAAGTTAATAACATTTAATATATTTTACAAATGGGGTGTATTCTTATATTAATATATTTATAATATAAATGTTAGAATATTTTACAATTTATTTGTCGAAACGATTTCTTTAAAAATTTAATTAGGAGTGATTTAAAAAAAGTCTCGCCTCAACTAATTTGAAAATTTCTTTTAAAAATAAAAAATATGGTTCGAGAAATCATCACCAATATTTGATTACGGTGTGATTAGGCACTCAAAATGTTTTGTTATTTTAATAAAATTTAATTAAAAAAAGTTATTAAAACAACATTTTAAGGTTTGCATACCAAAAATTTGAGTTCGGAAGTCGGTTACGCGTGGGGAAGGATTAACACCCCCACAACGCCTTAAATCGGTACTTAGTCGATTAATTAGTTGTCTTTGCAACGAAACTTACAAATTCGAATTTAATTTAATTTAAGATCCCTTTAGATGACACTACTTGAATTTTAGGACGAAACACAATAATATTTAATTATTTCCTATCGATAAGAAAATAATTCTCATGCCTTAAAGCATTCAATTTTTACTCTAATCGAAATAAAAAAAATATTACTATTCCATTCTAAAATTCATTAACAATTCAAATTTCAAATGAATGAGTGAAGATAAAAATAAAAATAAATTTAATTAAAATTGCCAATCCTTTTAGAAAGAAGAAGGATGTTCGATTATTTAAAGATATCGAAATCGGACCTTTTATAAGTTCTAACGATCTTTTCTCGATAAATTTAAAAAAACGAACATTTCTTTTTCTGTCGTCCCTGAATTTTAGTTGTGATCAATTTTTAGGGTTTCACTTAATAGAATACAATTTCATTTTAAGATTATTGGAAGTGATTTTCTTATACCTTAAGATATTCATTTCACAACGACCCTAGAATGAAAAAGTATTACCCTTAATCCTGTTAGAACGATCCTCGAGCCTTTTTTAGGACTATGGCAAGGAGCAATCCAACTTTTTTTTTAGAAAATATTGGGGGTTTTAAAATAAATAAATAAACTTGGAGTCACAATCGAACTTTGGATTAGGTAGGTTGAATACCTAAAAAATATCCTTTAAAATAATTTTAAAAGATAAAAAGTGACATGTGTTTAACCAGAAACTCATTTTGAAAAGGTTTAGGGAGTCAATTATACGTGGGAAGGATTAGCACCCCCATAGTGCCCAAAATCGATGCCTAAGCAATTATACGCCATTTGAATATTGAAATTTGCAAATTTGAATTTATATATATATATATATATATATATGATCCTATTAAAAAAATTCAAAAAGAGTATTATTTCATACGAACAATCCTAAAAAACACACTCCTAATCAGTTAAGGGGTGTTTCTGTAGATTCCCCTTACAAAATAATGTCGCCTTATTTTACGAAATGGAACAAGATAACAATCCAAGTACAAAACCAATTATGCATACATAAGCATTTAATATGAAGAAAAAACATATATTACATAGTATTAAAAAAACGTAAAAGAAAACAAAAATGCATTTATCCTATGGGTAAATTCTAAAGTCTAATAACTCTACAGACAGATCAAAGCATACATAGATACATTCATTTTTATTAAAACAATCTAAAAACTAATCTAATTAATTACCATGCAACAGAAACCATATTAATTCAAACTAGTATTTACAAAATTGAACAACTAAGGTACTAGATTGAATATTTAATAAATCAATTAGGGATTAAAATAAAATTAACCATGCGAATTTGTCCAAGGACCAAATTAAAACAAAGCAAAATTGACCACACAAATCAAGAATTAAAACAGGGATTAAAATAAAAATGCGCGTAATACGAAGGACTCGAAGGAATTAATCAAAAGGTAAAACTGGGACACAAACCTGAAAAATAATGAAATCAGGACAAAAGAAAAAGGCCAAATTCGAAAACGATCCCTACAGGTGACTGCTTTGCAAAAACGTGCTAAAGATGAAGGGACTAAAATCTGATTTTACCCTAAAGTTTAGATGGTTAAAAGTAAATTAAACCTAAAGCTATTGTATCTATACTAACTTAATAACCTAAGTGAACCCTAAACCTAGAACTAAACTGTACGCCTCTCTTTTCTTAGAGTATGCCCAAAGATCAATCATATGATGATTGTAATAATACATTTATTTACCGATTTTTTTGAATAAAGGCATTGACACTATTATTTTCAGTTATATGTCTGTGTTTAACATAAACTGAAAGATAATAAAGTGCATATAATAACATTATTATTATTAAAAGATCCATAGTCAAGTATTATTATGGGCATGGACAATAATAATACGCTTAAGACTAACATGTTATTGATTGATGACAATGAGTTGTCATTGACATATAGATGGCAGAATTGATACATGATTATATTGTTAGAGAACAATGTATTGGATTGACCCACCATGAGCATATGTCTTGGATTATTATGTGGCGATCATAACATTGCTCATGGTGATGACTATATGTATGATCCTCAGACTTGAGATCAATGCTATCCCAACATATATTGTTGTATGTTTTGATAAAGTTAAAAATGCTCCATAACTGGTTGCACTATAAAGACTGTTATTGACTATATATCGATATATGTAGTAGGGTGTGTATGATTAAGATAGGATTTGTCCTTCCTACATAATAGGAAATATATCACAAACCACTTGATTGAGTGAGACTAGAAATGCATGGCCATGCTCGAATAAGTTGATATGAGATATCATATATTATTCGTTAATTATAGTCTACTCTAGATATCAAGAAACAATAGATGGGTTATACATGTGTGACTATTCCAAAACTTGTGCCTATTCTAGATATAAAGGACAAAATGATGTAATACATAAAAGAGTTAATCACGAAGATGATATGTCAAATCATAATTTTTTGTAACTTAGTGACAATGATATTGCTAAATGTCACTCATTGTATGTAATATTAGAATTGTTCTAATAATTATACTAATGTTACAAGAACCTACAAAGTCACACCCTAGGATTGAAATGAGTAAAGATGTACAATTTGTTGTACGATACTAAAATATATCTAGAGTTAATATATGTATATTTGATATACATATGATTTTAATTATCCTATAGTAAGTAAACATTAAAAAAATGTAATTCTTGTTAGAACTCTTTTAATAGATATTTATTTCGAATAATTAAATAAGAGTTTAAATAAACGTTAAAAATTATAATTCGGATTATAAGTCTTGAAAGGACATTTAATTTGAATTAATTAAATAAGATTTTAATTAATTCGAAATAACTTAAAATCCCTAATATGTTAGGGTAACTCGGATGTTTAAAGTGAGGTAAGGTCTAGCAGTCGTTTCTTCTTCAGCTGTTTTTCTCAAAACTGTTTTTGGAAAAAGTAAATTTTGCTCTCAATCGGGTGAACTGAGTAGAGGCTGAGACGTTCTTTTGTGGTGGCTTACGATTCAAACCGATCATGATCACCATTATTCATTGTTGTCTTTGTTGTTTTCAAGGAACCCATTGTAAGTATTTGCATTATTTCCTCCCGATTTCAGTTTTGAGTACTTGGATCACTGGTGAGATTGTCGAGTTTTTTATTTCTGCTACGCCAAGGGGTGCGCCGACGGTCCCAACATCTTTTTATTGAGAGTTCTCAAACTCTCTCTCGACAGAGGGTCCTCAAAGGACCAAGCTTCCACCGGCCACCGGTTATGGTCATTCTCACCCCGATCAATGTTAGGAACTCCGAAGAAGTCCAAACGTTAACATAAAACGTTAAAAAAAACAACCCCTACATCTTTCTTACTCCTCATTTCCTTCAACCGAGAGCCTCATAAGAACAAAGCCACCACGTCGGTCGTCGGTGTAGCTTCTTACTCTGATCACCAAAGGGCTAAAACCAAGGAACCAAAGGGCGACCAACGTCCTAAAACGCCTCCTTTAGCATTTCTTTCATCTTCGATTGAACCCCTGAAAGATGAACCCACCATAAATTGGTGTCTTTCATTTCTCCGACTACCACCAATGGTGGTCGGTTGAACCAAAACCTAGATCTAGACTAAACCCAAGCCTTTCCCTTTTTTAACCTAACCCTAAAATAAGCCTAAAAAACATGCAAGACCTAAACGGTCGAAGGATGCAACCTCTCAACTACCTCGACTTATGGCGACGCTGAACTCTAACGACGAATCGACTTCTAACTCCGACGAGAACTCAAACCAACCGCTAAGGTAACTCTCTTTTTCCCCTTTTTGGTTTTATTTTGAACTTCTTTGGTTTCGAAAAATATATATAAAAAAGAACACACTATGGAAATCAGAAACCAACCTTTTGCTTCTAAAATATATATATATCGCTCAGTTTTCTTGTTAGTGTAAAAAACTATTATTTTTATTCACTGTGTATCAAAATAAAAGAATGAGGAAGAAGACTTTGTATTTCTTCGTAAAAAAATGAGGAGAATAATATGTTAAAGATGATTTTTCGAGAGAGAAAAAAAGGAGTAGAGAGACTCCTCATTTGAATGAAAAACCAAGCCCCCCATAAAACTCCCCAATTCTCGTTGATATTTTTCTCGTTTTCTTTTTTTTTATGAATGCTCTGATGTGTTTTGATTTGCTTTGATTTGCTTTTTTGGTTTTCCTTATAGGTTGTGTTCTGACCGAGGGTGCTCAGTAGTTCAGTTGTTGATTGGGTAGGCTTGACAACAAAACACCTCGGGGTAAGATTGGTAGCAACAGTGCATTAAATGCCCCAGATTCTTAAGGATATTTCTCGTTTTTCCTTTTTTCTTTTTTGTATATATATATATATATATATATATACACGCATATGTAATCTGAATGAATATTTGAATGAAACCCTAGACAAAAGGAAAATCTACAGCTGTGTCTCTTTGCTCATTGTCGTGCAACGAGAATAGATCAAATATAAAAGGATTTCATATTTTTCTAGTTATGAGGAAGTTGAAAGGTTAATCCGAACATCAGGGTAGATCAGACTTAATCTGCTCCACTTTTTTGGGTAACCAGATCTGAAAAATTTGATTCACTTTGCTGCTCTTCAGGGAAGGTTGAACTGAATTTGATTTGCCTCACTGCTCTTCAGGGAAAACCAAATCTAATAGAGGAAAAAATATGTTCCACTTTTTAGGGTAACCAAATCTTTCAAAGAAATTTGTTTCACTCCACCATTCTTTGGAAAGAAATGAATCAAGATTAATTTGCTTCTCTTGTCTTTAAGGAGATCGAATCTGAAAATCAAACAACACCAACCATTAGTGTATGTTTTAGAATTTAAAAACATCATACCCGAAGGTTCAGAATTTTAGAGAATCTTTAAAATCCATTTCTCTTGTGGGAACTTGTCTCGCAGCCACCAAATATGAGAATCTTTCTTGACTCGAGTACCATTCGAACGTCTCCCTTATTGGGACTCTGAATTAGTTGATGACTTCTTCTTGTCATAAATATGTAGTTTTCTTGAAAAAACCTATAAAATGTTCATCTTGAAAGTGCAACATATCTGAATAATGAATGCAGTGATGTAATTCGTTTATCATTAATCTTTTGAGAAAGTGAAAAGGTCTTTGAGAAAGACAATATTAAAACTTTCACCAAAATGACCCAAAATATATAAGGTTAATTTCCAGAGCCTTTTGGAAGACAAGGTTGGGGTTTATAGGGAAAGGATATCAAGAAATACTAAAGTGAGGTTTCTTAAGAAACGAGCCTAAAAACCTCAATGAGAAGGTTCATTGGGGAACAATATTTAAGAAGACTAAACTAAACTTTCTAAGACACAAGTACTGAGAGAGTCAGGATTGAAGACAACATTATAGAAAGATTGATTCCTCTATAAGAGAAATTCAAATTGAGGAAGGATACTACTGAAAAGTTGACTCATTTCCGCAAGAAAATCAAGAATAACACCACTAAAAGGTTGACTCTTCTTCGTGAGAAAGTCAATAAGGACAACACTAAAAGATTGACTCATCTTTGCGAGAAAGTCAAGAAGGCCAACACTAAGATATTGACTCATCTTCACTAGAAAATCAAGGAAGATAACACTGAAAGATTAACTTCTTTTCACTAGAAAGTCAAGAATGACAATACTGAGAGATTGACTTCTCTTCATGAAAAAGTCAAGAAAGAAAATACTGAAAGATTGACTTTTCTTCACGAGAAAATCAAGAATGACAATACTTGAAGATTGAATTCTCTTCGCGAGAAAGTCAAGAATAACAATACTGAAAGATTGACTTCTTTTCAAGAGAAAGTTAAGAATGCCAATACTGAAAGATTGACTTCTCTTCATGAGAAAGTCAAGAATAACATTGAAAGATTGACTCCTCTTCACGAGAGAGCCAAGAATAACATTGAAATATTAACTCATCTTCATAAGGGAGTCAAGAATGAAAGCACTGAAAGATTGACTTCTCTTCACGAGAAAGTCAAGAAAGACAATATTGAAAGATTGAATTCTCTTCACGAGAAAGCCAAGAATGACAATACTGAAAGATTGACTTCTCTTCATGAGAAAGTCAAGAATAACAATACTGAAAGATTAACTTCTCTTCACGAGAAATTCAAGAAAGAAAATACTGAAAGATTGACTTCTCTTCATGAGAAAGTCAAGAATGACAATATTGAAAGATTGACTTATCTTCACAAGAAAGTCAATAATAACATTGAAAGATTGACTCCTCTTCACGAGAGAGTCAAGAATAACATTGAAAGAATGACTCTTCTTCACAAGGGAGTCAAGAATAATATTGAAAGATTGACTCCTCTTCACGAGGTCGTCAAGTTAAAGCTTTAGGGGAAAATGATTTTTAGTAAGACAATATTGAGTTTTCTATAAGACATGTTATAATAAGGTCACGATTGAAGTTTCTAGGGAAATCATCTTAAGAGAGAGAAAATATTTCTCAAAACATATTTTACAGACATCCTTATGAGAGATATCAAAATTTATCATGTATGTATGAAATGATGTATGATGCAATGACACAAATTCATGTATCATGTATAAATGCATGTTTTCTTGATATGTGGTGGGAATGGCTACAGGAGTGATTTTCGTTCTCTTCCTGATTATATTGTCTTCACTTTTTATTTACACCAACGTGCACTCTTGTAATTCTTAACTTATGTCAATTTCTTCTTACCCCCAACAAATTTTTACCTCTGATAAGATTAGCTTTCTCCTCCTGAACTTGGTAGAAATCTAATAGAGCTTTCAACTTTGAAAAGAGGATCTACCATTTCAGGCTTTGGAGTCTATGTATGTGATTATGCTAAACTCGACAAGATTCATAAAGATCAATAAGAGAACAACGTATGTTCTGATTTGACTCTTGAAACACATCAAAGGGATGGTCTATCCAAATTCCTTTCATGTATCCACATCTAATCGGATATCGAACAAGGCTATTTGTATCACATCTGTCGAGAGGTTTAACAACAGCCCATCGTTCCATCTTAGCTGGCTCCACTATTTTCTTGCTTTTAAAATTACATCGTCCATTCCGTAGAAAGACATCTTCAACATTCCTCACTTTTAACCTCAGGGGTTGTAAAACAAAATCTTTATCCTGGGTAAAATTAGAATTTATAGAAACACCACATGACCACAACATTGGTTCAGCGCCATAGTTACTGGTTTGTAAAACATTTGACCACTTATTCATCATTTCATGTGCTTCTACCTAGATTTTTTTTTCAACCAGGGAAGCTCTTTGTATGGTGTTCAGAGCTTTTATATAGTGTTACAAGGACACCAAAGAACAAATCTTAGTGAGAATATAAGTGGGATGCTTTGGCTTTCCAACATTAATGCATGGGAGATAACCAGAATAATGTAATGATGGACAAAACAATCATATATACTAAACTTCGATTTCCTTGTTTCACCATTTTCATTCTTCACATATTTCTATCTCATTGAAAATAAATTCTTTCTCAATTCAATGATCTTGAATTCCTGGATGATATGGGCCTTCAAAAATACCCAAACATTTATTATTTCTAGATGATATGGACCTTCAAAATTACCCCAACATTCCAAGTGGTAAGACTCATTCTCAATGTCTGTTTGATTTGAATCTTATGGTCCCCACAAGGTATGGTTTTGGTAATGCCCCAATGTGGGTACTCGTGGCTCTCTTCGTGCCCAAATATCTTAATCTTGAATGGTCTCATTTTGATGTCACTAAATGAAAATGTTATCGAATAGCTTGAGGGCTTCTCTTCATGATGCCATAGACACTTAAGAAGCGATCAATTCTTCTAAAAAATGTCTTGTATTTTTTTTGCTTTGAGATGTGATATGTTCCCCTTTCGAATAAGACGATTATCTGTTTCTTGATGGGTTACCGATAACGTCACAAAGAAGTGTTACAAGTTCTATCCTTCAGTCCTTCTGATCTCTCAGACTATTTACTTTCAAGATTGTGGAATGATTCATTATTCCGACATCGTTTATTCTTTTCTCCAATAGAGGCAGAATGAGCCTCACCAGCTTAAAGGACCTCTTCACTTGAGATTGTTCGATTTGAAAAAGTTTTTCTCCTTTATTTTATTTTAGAAATCAAATAACAAAAGAATTTTGTAAAGTATTCCCCTTAATTTAGGCTCATGATTAAAGTAAATGATAAATAAGAATTCACAGAATATCAAAAGAATCTACAGTTCTTTTAATATTTTCAAAGTGATAGCTCTTTGACAAATATCAAAATTGATGGGTTGGCTTCAAGCTGGCTTCCTATTTTCTAAGGTTTCAGCTATCAAGGATGTCATTTCTTTCTCTGTCCTTGTGAACATTATAACATGCCCCCTTTATTGTCTTGGTATTTTAATCGGATGCAGACAAAATGACCCAACTAGCATAATCAATTACTAGACTTTCTAGAATACTTCTATTTCGGTTCTCTAAAATCTTCCATTTGTTCAAGCTTCATAAACTTCCTTAGCAGAGGTAGTGTAGAGACATATATCTAAATATAAAATTCTTGAGTGCTTGTGTGAGGTCGACTAAAACAGGTGTTCCTCAACTCCTTTAGTCCATTTTACTAAAACTCATTATTAGATTAACCATAGGCATTAGAGCCTTTATTTATTGGAATTTATTTAGTTTGCGTTTGTCCATGCATAGCCATTTCATAACAAAATCTTTGACTTGAAAATCGTAGTGGAGCAAACACCAAATTGCCAAGCACCAGAGCAATGTCATGGTTTTAATGCAATCTATTCATAAAGACATGTGTTTTGAGTTTCCTTTATAACCAATTGCTTTAGTGGAATAACAAAGCTTTATTGTATAATATATAATAATAATAATAATAATAATAATAATAATAATAATAATAATAATAATTTATTAACCTTTTGAGTATTCAGATTTAGAATTTCTTAAGATCATCGAGAAGAACCTGTTATAGTCTAAGTGTCCTTGATGTTCCGAAAATTCCATATTTAGAGTTCAGTTACCAAACAACTGACTTATACTAAATTCATCTACTCCATTATTCTATTTGTGAAGATTAGGATCGTCATTGAATGTCCTCAATAGAAGTGTAGTCTAACGAGTTTTGCAATATCATACACAAGAGATGTCCCATGTTGTCCGCTCCTATACATACCTGAATGCCAAGCCTCTTGAACATCTTTTTGTGAGAGGGGGATTTATATTGGTCTTTACAAGAGAAGGGTGTGTTCGATTGTATATTCTGGGGTAAGGTCAAGGTTCTTTGTTTTATCAGTTTTCAATCTTGTCACTTTGTCAAATATCTATTACTCTAATTATTCAAAGAACTTTTAATCCAATTCACATTTAGAGAATTTCAAGTTTAAAATTTACTCATTTTTCATAATCTCAAAAGGTATAAGTTCAATCAACAATCATTTTTACAAAATATTTAGGTAAATAAAGAAAAAAAGAACAAAAACACACTAAAACAAGATAATGCAAGTGAAGAAAGAAAAAACTTCATGATGGATGAAATGGTCTCTTCCTAATTAGGATGCCCCATTACTCATCAGACATGTGGGTACTTGATTGGATCTTCAGGGTTGTTACAGTCTAATAGCCCACTTGCTCATAAAAAGACCATGCCCCCGAATTGATCAGATTATATAACTTACTCTTCGGTACCCTACAGTTCTTAGTGGCATGGCCCAAGCTTCATATCCATGGCTCTCAGTTCTTTTCTAGGTACGAGCGGGATGCTTCAAGGTAGGTTGTCATTCTTGAAGCATTAGTCTAATAACATTGATATCCTTTATCAGCTAGTTTCTCTCTACCACTAGTCTTGGTTGCCAACACCCAGATCATTTGATTCGATACATCTTGTAGAGAACTTGATGTTTGATTCCTCATATCTTGTTGTAACTCGGTCAAATGCTCTTGCAACTGATCTTGTGATTCCTCATGAGATTACTCAATTGTTTCTATTTGTTTGTTCATAATGATGAGGAAGTGGTATGAATGAATGATCATGGTATTACTATTACATAACCCTCCATAAATTATTTCCATGTTTTCATAACTAATGCATGTAAAATTTTTAAATAAACAAATGCGATGCAAGTGCATGTATGCAAAACATGTCATTCCAAAGTGGCCATCTTAAAACATCTTTCGTTGAACACGAAGGTTTCAATACATTAAACAAACTTTACATATAAGGGATAGCTTTAACTCCTACCTTCTCTATCTGTCTCAAAAGCCAAATTAACTTTCACTCATGCTCGGGTGTTGAGTTATCACTCTGCTTCAATTCTCTTACAAATCCAGCTAAATCGACCAATTTATGAGCCACATTGCTTGCTTGGGTGACAACTTCTTTCATGATGTTGTCTTTTTTCCTCCACCTTACATGTTAATTCTTGGAGCTGTAGACAATGTTGTTCATTCTTCCTTGTATGAAAGCCTTTGTGGTCGAGAAGTTCTCGTATAAGATCTTCGTAATCATCTATAATCTTCATCAATGTCATGTTCTTGGCTCTAGTGGCTTCTAGCTCAGCTTCATTCTCACGCTTGTGGCGCTGATATGAGGCTTCTATATTGGATATGGACATATTCAACATTTGATTTTCGGCTTGATATTTTCCCAAATCATTAACGGATGTATTGCACCTTTTTTATGCTATCTATAAAACATAAGAGAATTTCTTGGATCAACCTTCATGTGCCTTGCAATTATTTCTCCATTGTTCAACATCATTTTTTCAGTTTAACGACCCCTTTTGCCCACTCCTCTGGGGTATTTCTTATACCAGCATTTTTAAAGGCTTGTGTAATGCCCCGAATATCAGATTGGGGATGTTATTAAAAAGATTTAAAAATTTGGGGATTTATTTAAATAAATGCTAAAATATGAGATAATGATTTTGAATAGTGTTTTGAACTAAATTGTATCAATAGATGAATTATAAGGTCCTTTTAATCCTTTAGAGGAAAATGAATTTTAAAATTCATTTTCTTTGGTAAAGTATTGAAGTAAGGGGAAAGGGGAAACTAGGTTATCAAAAGCTATCTCTCTTTTCTTCTTTCCCGTAGAAAAAGCTCTCCCCCATAGCAAATGTAAGATTTTATTTGGATAATTTCTTCTTTTATTTTGGTTGGTTTTTGAAACATTAAGTATGATAGAAGCTTAAGGAAGGATTATATAGGATCAAAACTAAGAGATGAATGAGATATTGGGGATTTAGGGAAATGGGTTTTGAAATGATATGTTAAGATATGAGTGTTTATTGATGTTTACTAGTATATTTGACTTTTCAAAGTAGTAAATGAGAGATTAGAAACATTGGATGGATTTAAAAAAAGTTAGAAAAAATGGTGTGATTCTTAGATTTGAATGTTCTTAGAAGATTTTAGATGTTTCAAGAAGCTAAATGAAGGAAAGTTAGTAGGGATAAGTAAAGAAGAGTTTAATAGTATTGCTGGGTGAAAACATAAGGAACTTTAACCAAATTTGGGTAATAATCGGGATGAAAAATGGAAAATCTGGGTACGGGTATCGGTACTGATAGAATAGTACCGATACTATAGGCTTGAAATTGGAAGAATCAGCTGGGAAGTATCGATATTGATACAAGCAATATCGATACTGAAAAAGGGGTATTGATACTATGAGGAAGGTATCAATACCATTGATAACATAATGCAAAAATGGTATCGATATTGTAATAGAGTATCGGTACCATAATATAGTAGTATCAATACCATGGTAGGGGTATCGATACTATTGAGCCAGAAATTTTAAGATAGACTGATATTGTTATTGAAAATTAAATAATATGTACTCTTGAGTAATGTTTAAGTATAATTGCTAGGAAATTTACTAACAATTGATATTGTTCGTGTCTTTAATGGATGCTTGAGTAGATCGATATCAAGCTCCTGAATCAAGCAAAACAAATGGAAAAGGCAAATTACCGGAGTAATCAGCTTTGCGTTGTGGATACAATAGCGAGGCAAGCTAGGTGAGTGCATTTTTATGTACCTATATGTTACGATAGTTATAGATGTATGATTGATTGATATATGTATGGTGATTACCAAATGGCACTGAGTGTACAAAAAGTTAAGAAATTCATAATTAGTTTATGAATTTCCGTATGGGCACTTTGTGTGAAATGTTAAGAAATTCATAATTAGTTTATGAATTTCCGTATGCAAAAAGTTAAGAAATTCATAATTAGTTTATGAATTTCAGTATGGGCACTTTGTGTGCAAAAAGTTAAGAAATTCATAATTGGTTTATGAATTTCCGTATGGGCACTTTGTGTGTAAAAAGTTAAGAAATGCATAATTAGTTTATGAATTTCCGTATGGGCACTTTGTGTGAAAAAAGTTAAGAAATTCATAATAAGTTTATGAATTTCCGTATGGGCACTTTGTGTACAAAAAGTTAAGAAATTCATAATAAGTTTATGAATTTCCGTATAGGCATTTTATGTGAAAAAAACTAAGAAATTATATGAATTTTCGTATTGGTATTGTGGGTGTAACCCACATAAATTATAGGAATGGTTGGGAAATGAATGTATTCGCACTATAGGTACGAACTATAGAATGTTTAAAGAATTTAAAAAAATTAATATACATCAAAATGGTCATGATATACTTGTGTTTAGAATTTTGCTTATGATTATTTATGCCTCACTAAGAAATTTCTTAGCGTGTATTATTTTCATGCGTAGGTTATAATACAAGTGGAGTAAGGAGATTATCAGATATCAAAGCTAGTGTCGCCTCATCAGTTACAGTATGACACTGATGTCTACTTTTGATGTATTTAGTTGGCATGTAATATATTTAGTAAAAACACTATGAAAATATTTGATTTACCATGATGTAAAATGATGAAATGTTTGAACATTACTTTTTGTTTATCTACTTAATTTTAATGCATGTTTTATTTTTAATAAATTAAAATGTTTTATAAAAAGAAACAAAATTTTATGGATTTTCAAATGAGGAACTGTTTTAAAAGTGATGTGACATTTGTATGTCCTGTACGGAAAGGTATACGGGAGATGGGTGTTACAACTTGCCTGATCCTTTGAAAACCATCACGCATGGCTTTTATCTCTCTATCTAGTTTATCATTTTTAATCTTCGAATGCACACTTGATCTTTTTACTTTAGCAAACATTCTTCCTCTTGGATGCCCCCACTGATACCCTTACCTTTGAACACTTTCGGCTCTATCTTAATAGGACAATTAGTTACCAAACTAGGTCGACCTTTCATCTCAAACTCTAATACTCCATGATCCAAAATATGTTGGACTCGATGCTTGAAGGTGGTGCAGTTCTCAATAGATTGTCCTTGAGCTCCGGCATGAAATTCACAACGAACATTGATGTCATACCAATTTGGATATAGATGTTGCCAAGGTTTCACATAATGGGAGGCCACCTCTCAGGCTTCTAAAAGCTTGTCATACAACTCCTTATAGGATATAGGGATAGAATCAAAATGAAACCACCTCATGGCTTGGATTGAACTAGAGTTTTCATGTTTATTTTCTCTGATGTGGGGAGTAAACTCTCAAATACCAAAGAGTTCTGATTGCATGGCTTCTTTTTATCTTTCTAAACTTCTACAATTATCACCATTTCTTTGGTGTCTCCAGACAACTTGTTGATACGAATGATGATTATGCGTGATTTCTAAGATTGGTTAGGATCATCTTGTTCTAAAGTAATCCCTTGTGTATTTGACATTGTGGGATCATTTGCATCGAGCATTTTCCTTTCTTTTGCAGATGTATATTCTTCTTTGGCCAAAACAACTATTTTATCCATCATCTTGGACATTTTCTCTCTCATGTCTCTTATCTTCTTTCGCTCTTCGTCAGACATACGATCTTTGGGTGCATGGCTCTCCACTATTCATGGGGCTTCCTCAAGATGCCACTCCCTAGCTATGTTATAGTTTACTTGATCATGAAACCCTTTGTCCATCACAAAAACCTTTCACTCTGATGATTACTTACAAATCAACACCTATAAAAATTATTATGATCATGCGATGCGAGCAAAAAGAAAAGCAACATAAAAAACAAGTTAGTACAAATAAGATAATGCAATGACAAGAATTATTATAAAAGAAATAATAAAAAAATTAATTAATTAATGAGCTAATATAAAAAAAGGATGCAAATGCAAATGCGCAAGGCGTTAATTCCAAAAGCGACCACCATAGAACAACCTTCATTAGATCAGAAGTTCTCCTTACACTAGACAGACGAGCTTTATTTTCTTTATTTGCTGCGATTGTTGGATCTCTAGACTTTCATTTCAGTGGGATTCTCTATGAGGAAAGTGGCATTGATATCTCATGAAGGATCTTCTCATTTTTTACTCAACCAGCATCTGACTATTTGGTACCATCTCGATTTTTGTTCATTTAATAGTAGTCGTTAATCGACTTAGAGCTCTTCTTTCATCGATCAAATTTGTTTGTAGGTCGTCTCCCTTATGGATTTGACTACCTAATTATGGAACTCTTATGTTGATATGAAAACCTTCTAATTTATTCAATCACTTTTGAATTAAACCTTGTTCGGTTATGATGTGAAAATGCAAATTAAAACAAAAGAAAAAATAAGGTAAAACAAAAGAAATTGTCAGTGTCATTCAACCAAAAAAGCAAAAAAAAATTACGAAAAGAAAAGATCTTACCCAACATGGTATCTACCCTGACATGCTTTTATAATAGTTCTACCCAGACATGTTTTCTACCCCCATGCTTTGTTCAACGTATAAATCCCCATCTCATTTTTCTAGTTCACATGCTTCGTACAAAAATATAAAACCTAAATGTATACTCTTCTAGTTCTCATGCTTTTTGCAAAATAAATAAATAAATAAGTATAAGGAAAGGTTATAGTGAGTTCCCCTTTGTGACTTTTGAATAACCACAAATAGAATTTCAGTACAAAACAGGAAGAGTTTCAGTACTTCTAAAAGGGATCTCAAATTATCCTTCGTTGGTGCCCCCTTAGGCCTGCTAGACCCTCGATCCTCACTCATTATACACTTAAACGGGTCGATTTCAATTAGAGAGGATGCATTACCCCATGTCCATACGAGGAAACTCAATGCTTCGCTCGTAAACACGAGGCATATGCACCACAAAGGTTACTTGCTAAAGCCCATGCGGAGAAAAATAATTTTTCTCACGTAAGCGTAGCGTTCACCCCTACCTAACAAGATAGAGCACAGTTAGAAGACTCTAAGTACTCATATGGTTATAGCGCGAGTGGGGGGAAACTCACAATCCTTTGCCTCGATCTAAAAATAATTAGACTAAAAAAAGGTAAGAAATCTGAAACATGTAAATCACACATTAGTACAACTAATAAATAAATGATGTATGATGCGATGTGATGCAAACAAAACGTAAGGATCAAAATTTAAATATCATCGTAGAGTCGCCAAGCTGTCAGAACAATCATCGAGCCTTTTTTAAGGCTATGGCAAGTAGCAATCCAACTTAATTTTTTAAAAATATTATGTATTTAAAATAAATAAATTTGGAGTCGCCATCGACCTTTAGATTAGGTAGGTCGAATACCTAAAAAATATCAATTAAAATAATTTTAAAAAATAATTTTAAAAGATAAAAAGTGACATGCGTTTAACAAGAAACTCATTTAGAAAAGGGATCGAGAGTCGATTTCTCGTGGGGAAGAATTATCACCCCCACAATGCCCAAAATCGGTACCTAAGTGATTATACGTCATATTAATATTGAAATTTTCAAATTTGAATATATATATTTAAATTATGATCCTATTAAAAAATTCAAAAAGAGTATTCTTTCGTACGAACAGTCCTCAAAAACACACTCCTAGTCAGTTAAGGGGTGTTTTTGTAGATTCTCCTTACAAAATAATGTCGCCTTATTTTATGAAATGGAACAAGATAACAATCCAAGTACAAAACCAATTATACATACATAAGCATTTAATATGAAGAACAAACATGTATTATAAAGTATAAACACAAAACGTAAAAGAAAACAAAAATGCATTCACTACAGCAAAATAGAGTTTTAGCGGCATTTTTTTTGTCCTATAACGGCGTTTTTAAGCGTCGCTAAAAGCACTTGCGGCGATAGGAAAAACGCTGCAAGAAGCGCCGACCATACCAGCGCCACTAAAGTTAGCGGCGTTTGAGAACAAAAAATGTCGCAATAGGTTAAGCTTTAGCGCGTCGTGTTTGGAACAAACACCGCAAAAGGTCGATATCTATAGCGGCGTTTTTAGATCAAATGCCGCAAAAGGTCAATATCTATAGCGGTTGTTTTTGGAACAAACGCCGCAAAAGGTAAGACTTATAGCGGCATTTTTGGATACAAACGCCGCGAAAGGAAAGATCTATAGCTGCGTTTTTGGAACAAACGCCTCAAAAAGTCAATATCTATAGCGGCGTTTTGGAACAAATGCCACAAAAGGTCAATATCTATAGCGGCGTTTGTATCCACAAACGCCACTAATTACCTTTATTTAGCTAAGATTAATTGATTTTGCATATTTCATTTATGCTTTACATCACCTAAATTTAATATCAGGTAGCTTTATCTAATTAACAACAACCATACATTTTAATTAAGACAGAAGTTATGCAGAAAAAAAATACTTAAGAACAAAATAAATTAAATTTTATAAACATTAAAATTAAATGTAATGTAGTTTGACACTGTTCTCTAGAATTTAGTCTAAGTTCTTTCACTTTCAATTAAAAAAAATATTGTTCACTAGAATTTAGTCTTCATTGCTCCTTCGTATGTCTTGCATTTTCCAATCAATCTTTACAATGTGAGCATCATAGTAAACTGATTGGTCTCTCCTCTCCTAAATTCCAGAAAGAAACACAAATTAACATAGAGATGGAAAATTATTGAGAGATTTAAGAACAATGAGTGTATCTATTAATCACCTGCAAATAGTTTTGAAATCTACCACCTAGAAAGTGATGAGGCCCGGAAAATTTCTTTGCAAATAGTTTTGGAGCAGTCAAAGAAACCTTTCACATTAGAAAATTGCATTATTTTGATATTTGATATAAAGGGGTGCCTATGTGTGAGTTTAAACAACAATAAGTTTTTGAAGAATCAAAGGCAGAAAAAAAATATAACAACATGTCAGGTTTAATCCCTTCACCACCAACGTCATCCTCTTCAACATGTCATCTGAATGGAATATCTACAGACACAATAACAGGGGATTTTTGTTGCACTCGTTGATAACTATGTAAATTAACCAACTTCTGGATCAGTTCGTCGAAAGGTGGCCTTGGTGCTCCTGAAAGATTAAAAATGACGAATAAGAGTTCAATAACATTAAATTTACAACCAGAAACCTGGTATCATACATAATGGAGTGTGAATAAGAGGCTAGGATTTTTTTTATTTTTACTTCTCAACCGCTTCTTGAGGATTTTCAACGCATCCTTAGCCTGTCTACATTAGAAAAATGAAGAATGACAATCAAATAAGCTATGACCCACTATGCATCGTAGAGTGTGAATAAGAGGATATGAAGTTATAACAAAGCAAGCAATGAATTAAATCCAATCATGGGAATGCATAACCATGCAACTTTCATAACATATGGTGCTTCTGGTCTATTAGAACCTTGGAAAACAAATTCATACTTCAGACAATTAAATAGATGAAACTAATGTACACCTTGTATTCCATATCATCAGACCATATCTTTATTCTATTTCAAACATTTTTCACCCATATTTAGACTTCAAATCCTTCAATTCTTTAATAGTAAAATGGATAAGTACAACCCCAAGAAATTACCCAGTTATATATATATACCAAACAATATACTTCTAAGAAAATTCAGAATAGTCGGGCTGTAGCATCTTGAATTATTGAGTCAAGTGTACACTCTAAATGAGTGTCTGTCAAAATGATCCACTCCTCACTCATGGTAAATAAATCTTGCATACTTGAAATATACAATTTTCCCCTTCGACCATCTTTCCCTTTAAAACTCTTGGAAAAATCAAGTCATGACCATTTGCCTCTAGTTATAGAGCCAAGCTACATTTTCACCAAATTTGGAAAGCCTAATTCTTATCTACATCAGTAGCGGAGTAAATCATGTTACCAAGTAAACTCCACCGGAACTCCACCTCTTTCCTTACTGAAGAACACCTGGATCACGGAGAAGTGTCCCATCTAAAGATATATTATACAATTCAAAGATGGATGGGGTCACAAATTTTGCCTAAAACAATTTAAATAGAGATTCGACAAACAAGGCTTACAAGTTTGAGAATACTTAAAGTACCCACATTGCAGAATTCATTGGTACCATAGGTATAAATATTTGTGTTTCCGAGTAAATCAAACAACAATTCAAAAATAACAATAATAGGTTGCATTAGAGAACAGAAATTAGAAAAGTATAGCAAAAAGGTTAACAAACACAAATATAAAGAATGATATTAACTGGATCCATGTTTATAATGTTGCATAGCTCAATGTTCATAGCCCCATCTGGACCGATCAACATATGGTTGCCCTCTCACCACATGTTGCGGCGCTATGAGCCATGTTATCAGTCTCTCTTATAAGGTTATAAATCCTTGTTTATTGTATGAAACCATCCTACAGAAAAATCAATCATAAAACTTGAAATATCATGAATTTGATGGGAAAAAGAATTATGAGTCTAACTAAAATAATACAAGATCAAAGACATTAACAGGTAAACGTTCATCAAATCAGCTCTAGAGCATGTCATCAATAATCCCAATTTCGCAACTAAAATAAACTATAGTAACTCCGCTTAAGAATGCTAATAATAATAAATTATAGGGTACCAATAAGTCAATCCCCAAAATTACCCATGTATCCTTAAACGCCGCACTCATGGAGGAAAAAAATAAAAACCAAGGACGGTAATCAAGAACCCAGAAAGAATATCAATGAGATTGATAGTAACAGCTTATACCCAAAGTGATACAAATGATGAATAGCAACCAGACCATCACCTCCATTGTTTCCCGGACCGTAAATAGCAAGAACACGATTATATTCACTTGGTTTATAAACCTACAACAAGAAAAAGTTCTTTTTGAAATTGCACACTAGAAAAAAAGGTATAAACTTACACTGGAAAAAAATTGTGGTGAGTCTCATCAACCTCAGCATTTTCTCGTTGCGTGAGGTACAAAATAAAACCCAGATTTTGAACCGAAGAAGCCATTGATCCCGCTTCACCGGACTTCGAACAAAACACTCGAATTACTGAGATCGAAATGGGAGCCAAAAAACTCTATAAATTATGAAAAACGGAGAAGAGTAGACTGACCGATACAGGAAAACCCGATGGAAGGTTAGGGTTTCGCAGAGCGAGAAATGAGGAACTTTGAACCTGAGCAAAATAGAGACAACAAAGGAGGGAATTTATCACGTGCATTGCACGCGAAGCATTAAAAAAACTTGTTTGTAAACTTGCGGCGTTTGTGTTTACAAACGCCACTAAAGTACAAGTCTTTAGTGGCGTTTGTATAAAAACGCCACTGAAGTACGAGTCTTTAGCGACGTTTGTATAAAAACGCCACTGAAGTATGACTTTATAGCGGCATTTATATAAAAACGCCATTGAATTACGAGTCCTTAGCAGCGTTTGTAAACAAAAACGCCACTAAAATACGAGTCATTAGCGGCGTTTGTATAAAAACGCCACTAAATAACTAGATTTTAGCAGCGTTTGTTCAAAAATGCCACTAATGAACTCATTTTTAGCGGCGTTTGTACAAAAAATGCCACTAAAGTACGAGTCTTTAGCGGCGTTTGTATAAAACCCCCACTATATTACAATCTTTAGCGGCGTTTATATAAAAACACCACTAAAATATGAGTATTTAGCGGCGTTTAAAAAAAACGCCACTATAGCACATGTTTTTGCTGCTGTGAGGGTGGAGCATATATTTATCCTTTGGCGGTGTTTTTAAAAAACGCCACTATAGCACATGTTTTTGTGGCATTTTTATAACAAACGCCACTATTGATGAACCCTATTATGGAATTTGTCTAAAAACACCGCTAAAGTACTCTTTATCGCGACATTTGTTGGAAAAACGCCTCTACAAATAAACCCTATTATGGCATTTGTGCTAAAAACACCGCTAAATTACTATTCTATCACGGTATTTGTTAAAGAAACGTCTCTAAAGTTTTATTTTGTGGCATTTGGATTGTAAACGCGGCTATATGTTTAAATTTTGTGGCATTTACTCTCCAAACGCCGCTACAGAACAGTTTTGCTGTAGTGATTTATCCTATGGGTAAATTCTAAAGTCTAATAACCTTACAAACATATCAAAGCATACATATATACATTCATTTTTTTTATTAAAACAATCTAAAACTAATCTAATTAATTACCATGCAACAGAAACCATATTAATTCAAACTAGTATTTAAAAAATTAAACAACTAAGGTACTATATTGAATATTTAATAAATTAATTAGGGATTAAAATCAAATTAACCATGCGAATTTGTCCAATGACCAAATTGAAACAAAGGATAATTGAACACAAAAATCAAAAATTAAAATAGGGATTAAAATAAGAAATGTACGTAAATACAAAGGACTCAAACGAAATTAATCCAAAAGGTAAAACTGGAACACAAATCTAGAAAATAATGAAATCGAGACAAAAGAAAAAGGCCAAATTCGAAAACGGTCCCTACAGGTGAATGTTTTGCAAAAATACGTTAAAGATGGAGGGGATTAAAATCTGATTTTACCCTAAAGTTTCGATGGTTAAAAGTAAATTAACTCTAAAGCTGATGTATATATACAAACTTAATAACCTAAGTGAAACCTAAACCTAGAACTAAACTGGTCGCCTCTCTTTTTGTTGAGAGATCTCAAACTCTCGTTCTCTCTGTCGATGGTCCTCAAAGGACCAAGCTTCCACCGGCCACCAGTTGCGGTGGCCATTTCACCCCGATCACCGTTAGGAACTCTAGAGAAGCCCAAATGTAAACCTAAAACGTTAAAAAAAACAACCCATGCATCTTCCTTACTCCTTATTTCCCTCGACTGAGAGCCCTATAAGAACAAAACCTTTCTCTCCTATCCGATCGAACCCCCTAAAAGATAAACCCGCCATAAATCGACGTCCTTCACTTCTCCGACCACCACCAATGGTGGTCGGTTGAACAAAAACCTAGATCTAGACTAAACCCAAGCCTTCTCTTTCCAAACCTAACCCTAAAATAGGCCTAAAACCAACATACAAGACCTAAACGACCGAAGGATATACATTATCGGCTACCCCGACTTATGGCGACGCCTAACTCCGACGGCGAATCAACTTCTAACTCCGGCAAGAAATCAAACCCACCGCTAATGTAACATTTTTTTTCATTTTTTGTTTTTGTTTCGAACTTGTTTGGTTTCAAAAATAATATATAAAAAATAACTCACTATGGAAACTAGAAACCAACCTTTTGCTTCTGAAAATATATGTATCGCTCAATTTTCTTGTTAGTGAAAAAAAACTATTGCTTTTATTCACTGTGTATCGAAATAAAAGAACAAGGAAGAAGACTTTGTATTTCTTTGTAAAAAAATGAGGAGAATCCTCTATTATATGTGATTTTTCGAGAGAGAGAAAATGGAGGAGACCCCCCCTTTGAATGAAAAACCAAGCCCTTAAAAAACTCCTCTATTCTCGTTGATATATTTTCTCGTTTTCTTTTTTGATGAATGCTCTGATGTGTTCTTATTTGCTTTTTTTGGTTTTCCTTGCAGGTGGTGTTCTGGCCGAGGGTGCTCGGCGGTTTAGTTGCATATCGGGCAGGCTTGGCAGCAAAACACCTCAGGGTAGGGTTGGTAGCAACAGGGCTTTGAATGCCCCTGATTCTTAGGGATATTGCCCATTTTTCATTTTTCATTTTTTGTAATATATATATGTAATTCGAACGAATATTCGAATGAAACCCTAGACAAAATGAACATCTACAAATCCAATTATGTAATCGAATCGAGTAATACTCATGAAAGTGTCATACATGTTATGCAAAAAATCTTCATACAAAAAAGTATATTTAAAGCAACATTTTCATACACACTAAATCCTCTAATGAATTTAAAACACCAATATGCTATTAATATATACATATGTACATTATTGTGAAAACAATAGGGATAAAGCATATAATATATATACATTATAAAGTACACATGTATGATAGTAAATGGGTTTACACATCTATAAACATATAACACGCATGACATGAATGTGAACATATAATTTGAACTCATATTTTCATAATATTAGGCAACATGCACGTGCAAAATAAATGCCAAGAATGATCAAGGCAAATAAACAGTCAACATGCCTTTTAATATTTAGTTGTTTTAAATTTAATGCAAATATTATGGGAGATTAAACTGACAGTATAAAGCATAAATCCACAAAAACAATAAATAATATTAATGACTTATACACAAATCAACCAAAATTAACTTTAAATTAAATGAATGTTGAACTGAAAATATGCGGGAATGTAAATGGCAAATTAAAGGATTCACATAAAATAACAAAAATACTAAATAAATAAAAATATACATAAATGTAATGGAGCTAGTAAGTTAAATAAACGAAGAGGGAGTGGCTAAACCGAATAAAAAATAAAGCGAAGAGCAATATCAAAAATAAAATAAAACATCAGTGGCTCACATGAAAATTTGTCAAATAAAGATTAAAAGCTCGAATAGGACTAAAATAAAATTACCAAAAAAATAAACCAAAATTTAAAGGAAAAATAAATGAAAACATGACCAAGATGAAATGGAGACAAAATAAGAGGAACTGTAGAAATGATTTACCCTTAGCCATTTAAAAACACGGGCCCTTAATGGGCATTTTTACAATGCTATAAAGTTCATTTTTAAAAAAACAGAACTCATTTTGCCATTTCAATTTTTTTGGATCAAACTCGTTTAAAAATTCTCTAGACATGTTCTTGGTTTTCATCAAATATTCTTCATTTTCCTCGCCGGCCACCATGAGAGGTGGCGCCGACCGCCGCTTCCAGTCATAGAATGAAGAGAACTTATCATCTTTTCGATCGTTTTGAGCCCCCAACCACAAATCCACGGTCGGTTTCACGGGGATCCTCGGAAAAGGGGTAGATCTAAGGTTTCGTTCACGAAAACCCCTTATTTTCTTTTCATTGAATCAATTCCTCGATTTTTTTCTTTTTATTTCGTTTTAAAGACATAAATCCCAAAAAGAGAAACCCCAAACCATCATAGAAGCTTCAAACCTAAAGAGATCCATTGAAAAGCTTCCCCTTTCCTCGGGTTCAACAAAGGGAAAAGACTCAGAAGACCACCCTCCCCGACACAAATCTCAAGCAAAAAAAAGGTAAAGAATACCTTTGAAGAGTTCCAAAAAGTCTGATTGTATTCCTCATTTGCAAGATTTCCTCATTTGCAAGATTACGGGGATTTCTTTTCTTTCTCTCTTACAATATTTCTCTTAAAAAAACCTCCCCCTTTAAAATCCATGGTTTTTTATATATAACCAAGGGAAGTCAAATCTCTTTTAAGAGATCCGAAAAAAATCATCCAAAAAATATCTCTGTTGGTCCTTTTTGCTCTCTTTTTGTTACAGTGCTAAGCCTTATAGGGAAGAGGGGAAAAAAAGAACAGCGGAGTACGTGAGGCGAGGAGCAACGTGGGTAGCCTTGAGTGCGTCATACGTGCCGGCGTCAAAGTAGTTGAACGGTTGGGCAAGTCATGGGCACCGTGCATGCATACACGCTCAAAATCTGACCATCCGAAACATAGAGTGTTCTGAAGCAATTGGGGTCGTTGGATCGTCACCTAGATATAAAGGCAGAGATGAAGCGGTGGCTAGGGTTTCTCCCAAAGCTCAGCATGTGGGTTGTTCACTTGTTCTTCTCTTTGGGCCTACGCTGTTTGGATCATCTTTGTATTTGATTTACTTTGACTTATGAAGTGTGTATTTTTATTGGACCTAGAAACATACAATAAAAGTTAGATAATTATTTTAGCCCATATACATATTTAATATTAATAATTTATAACTTAATATATGTACAATATATATATATTTGCACCTCGCATAATATATGCGTAACACACCAATACATACATGTATCAGCCTATAATAAAACATATATAATATAATATATATCCCCATTCACGAAGCTCACACTTAAGCACTTAAGTGCGTATATATATATATATATATATTAATCCACTTGACCACGCACTTAATGTGCGCGTATATATATATATTTCCATAGATATTTTATACCATATTACTATTATATAATACTAATTAATTCCCTGAACCTCCTATGATCGAACTAAATTAAAGAAAAGTAAACAAGTAAAAGTAAAATAAGATAAAAAAACACGAGTAGATCTCTCAGACAAAAATGAGTATCTATAGTTGCCCGTCTTTGCTAATTGTTGTGTATTCAATGATAGAGCAAAGACAAATAGACACGAATTTTTGTTCGGTTGCGATCGATTTTTAAAAGGTAATTCGCTCCACTGCAACTTCAGGGTAGGTTGGATTTGATTTACTCAACTGCTCTTCAGGGTAATCAGATCTGGATGAAAAAGGATATGTTTTGCGGCCCTTCAGGGAGATCAAATCTGAAAGATGGAGACCTGCTCCGCTACTCATTAGGGGAGATCAGATTTAGAAATCTTGATTCACTTCATTGCTCTTCAGAGAATGTTGAATCGAACATGATTTGCTTCACTGCTCTTCAGGAAGATCAAATCTGAACAACGAGGATCAACTTCACTACTGTCTAAGGGAGATCAGATCTTGAGACTTTGATATGCTCCACCACTCTTTGGGGAAAATTGAATCGGGGTTAATTTAGTTTGCTACTTTTCAGGAAGGTCAAATATGAAAAATAAACATTACCACTTGCTAGTGTACACTTAGGGATTTGAAAATGTTACCCCCGAAGGTTTGGTACTCAAGAAAATCTTTTAAAATCAAATTTTCTTATAGAAACTCATCTCAAAGCCATCAGATATAGAAATCCTCCTTGACTCTGGTGTATTTTGAACTCCCCATTCCCTGAGGTTTTCAACTGGTTACTCTTATCTTAAGGTTCCAACATTTTCAACCTTCAGTTTTCTCTTGAAAGACCTATAAATACTCAATTGCATTTGTTATCATGCATTTTATGAATGTCGTGATCATGTTTATGCCTAAAATATGTGCAATAATGCAATTTTTTTTGTGTATTTTCAATTTTAAGGGAGAACCCTCTCTCGTTGATCACCTTGTGATTCAGTTCAATTTTGGGCACAAACAACACCACCGGTTCACACCAATTGACAATCTTGATCACATACACTCTTGATTGGACATAATCTTCATTTTTTCCCTCTTGAAACCAGATAGTATTCATGACCAGCTACTTGATCAATGAAAAATATTTTGGGTTATCCTCAATTTGTTGGCTCTTCATTTTTCCCCTCTTGAAACCAGGTAGTATTCATGACCAGCTGCTTGATCAATGAAAAATATTTTGGGTTATCCTCAATTTGTTGGCTCTCTAAGTACTCCAAGGTTTTAGTTTCCTTTAGCTCATCATCATGTAAGCAACATGCTAAAACCATTGTCAGCTTCAGAAAGCATACGCTTTTCCAAAACTTTTTGTACAATAATACATGATGATTTCATGTTTTTCAAGTTAAAATATATGTTTAATTTTAGTGTAAGATGCTTGCAAAGGAAAGCTAACAAGAAAAAGGCCTCTTTTATTTATATAATTGTAAGGAGCTTTTGGGTAAATACATGGCAAACTTTTAACTTACAAAATAAAAGAAATGAAGTAGGTGTCCCCATATATCAATAATAAGGATGCTTTTAAATTGGTACGCCGTTGAGTGACTCAAGTGTGGATTTTGTTAAAGGAATCTCGAGTATTTTGGCAATACATAAGGGCGTGAAGTTCCTTCTAGACTACCAAATATCCATATATTATATGCCATAAACTAGTATTGGATCTCATCTATATTCAATTTCTTTTATGGTTGTTTTAATCAAGACTTTTTCAATCTATAGCCCCAACCATGATCACCATTTGATGTTACTACTCAAATCAGGAGCCCTTTCAACTTCAAAATCAATTCAGAACCTCCACCATGCACGAATCCTAAATTTTAACAAAACTCAAGTTGCTCTTTACGGATTTTCATCTTGAACCCCTTTTTATTTATTTTTACTCTATTTTTTTCTTTTTTTAGGCAAAATATTTCTTGGCAGCATCGGAATTCACAAGGTTAGGTAACTCTGGTCTATCAATCTCAGTGAGGATCAAAGCTCTTCTAGAAAAGGCTTTATTCACGACATAAGGTTATTCCCAATTCGGCATCCACTTTCCTCGGAAATCTTTTTGAATGGGTATAACCCTTCCAAGTACCAAATCTCCCTCATGAAATTCTCGTGGGTGAACTTTCTTATCATGTGCTCGTATTATGCGCTTCTGGTACATCTGACCATGACAAATAACTTTCAATATGTTTTCTTCGATCAAATTCAATTGGTCATATCTGGCTTGGACCCATTCTATCTTATTTAATTTTACCTCTGACAAAACTCGAAGTGAGGGAATCTCTACCTCAATAGGTAACACAGTTTCTATCACATAGGCCAAATAAAATGGAATTGCCCCAATTGAAGTCCGTACTGAAGTTCAGTAAGCAAACAAAGAAAATGGTAATTTCTCATGCTAATCCTTATAAGTCTCATTCATCTTATCTAAGCCTCTTGATGTTTTTATTAGTTGCCTCTATTGACCCATTCATCTTTGGGCGATAAGTGGTGGAATTATGATGTTTTATCTTAAACTGCTTACATACTGATTCCATTATCTTATTGTTTAAGTTTAAGGCATTGTCAGAGATAATTCTTTCTGGTAAACTATATCAACAAATGATCTATTTCTTTAAGAACTTACAGACTGTTAACTGAGTGATATTTGCTTAGGAAGCCGCTTCTGCCTTTAGTGATTGTTTTGTGGATTTTGGCTTTTTATGCAACTCTTTAGAGTTTTTACTATTGTGCTTGTGGTTAATCATATTTCACTTGATTATAATGTTTATAATGCGACAGCAGGTTATGAAAAGACATGTCTATTTTACCCTTAAGAGTCATGACTGCTTGAGCTTGATTTGGATTTTGCCACTATTTTGATGAGCAAATTAGAACCTCCATTTTTTGTGTCTTTTTTTGCTTAAGGGATACATTGATGAACATTGCAAAACATTATGAAACAGGGGAGAGTCTCCCGAAGAGGTTTATTTGAAGCTCCTGGCTGCAAGGACTTTCCGTGCTGGTTCTCTAAGTCTTCGTCAGGTTAGTTGAACTTGTTCTGTCCTTATGTCACTTTTGGTTTGTACATATCTCTGCAGAAACAATATGTGTCCGGAGTATGAGCCTACTTCTTTATAGGCTTGGATGGTACACTGTGAGGGTTTCTTAGCTCAACATTCCCCTCGTTTGTCTTTATTTCTCACATTCTTACCTATCTCCCTCTCCGCCTCCATGTTGGACTGATTTTGCATGTGCTTCCTTTTAATATCAAGCAGTACAGTAACAGATCTAGCTTGTGGTTGGGTTTAGAAAGATAAAAAGGTTCCAATTTTTAGTGGTAGTGTAAAATCTTGAATGGGTATCCATTTCTTTAAGCAAATAAAAAAGGTATTTGTGTCTGTGAAATCCGTGTAATGTGTGATATAAGATGATTTTAATTGAAGCAATGATTATATTGTTCTCATAATTTGCTTTTAATATGTATTACTTCATGAAATGTCTCTTGGAAACTCTCCGAGTCTGATTTATTTTTTTCAGTCGAAGTATATTGTAATTTTTGGTGAAGTGGATTAGTGTTTGGTGTATTTGATTGCTTGACAGCTCAGTTCTAACCATTTTTTATTTCCAGCTTCGATTTGCTTGTGTGGATTTGGAACTACATACAAAATACACCCCAGATGGGTCAGAATCTGTCTTTGATGTTGATCAGAGAGTTTCCAGGAAAACACAAGTGATCCCTCCATTTCCAGAAGATAGGTTTCTGTGTGGTTTCAACCATATACTTTTAGGTTTGTCCTTCTTCTTCCAGCCTCTCTCTCCCCTTTTCTTATGTAATGTTTTTGCAATTTGGTGCAAACTTGACCTTGGGCATTTTTTTATTCGACTTTTTGTGAATATTAGGTGGATATGCTGCTGGATACTACAGTTACAAGGTATATTTCTAGCTTCGATTTGCTTGTGTGGATTTGGAACTACATACAAAATACACCCCAGATGGGTCAGAATCTGTCTTTGATGTTGATCAGAGAGTTTCCAGGAAAACACAAGTGATCCCTCCATTGTCAGAAGATAGGTTTCTGTGTGGTTTCAACCATATATTTGCAGGTTTGTCCTTCTTCTTCCAGCCTCTCTCTCCCCTTTTCTTATGTAATGTTTTTGCAATTTGGTGCAAACTTGACCTTGGGCATTTTTTTATTCGACTTTTTGTGAATATTTGGAGGATATGCTGCTGGATACTACAGTTACAAGGTATATTTTATCTTTTATGTATGCCCTTAGAAAACTATGATGAAAATATGTTTGAAATGTTGCATCAGTAATCCGAGTAAGACTATATAACATGACAACTTATGATCCTTCCCCCCCCCCACACACAATTTCTTTTCTGTAGCCAATTTTTGCATCCTAGCTTGTATCAAGTATTTCTCTGCTGAAGTCCTGTGGGCATGATTTGTATCCTTGTTTTTCCTTTTCTTTCCTTTTTCCCTTAGTGTGATCTGAAATCTGGAATGCTATTTTTTGCAGTGGGCGGAAGTATTGTCTGCAGATGCTTTCTCAGCATTTGAGGATGCTGGACTGGATGACATCAAGGTATGGTGGTTGAAAAGGCTGTTCAGGATTTGTTTGTTCTTGTTTATATATATATATATATTTCCGTACAATGTGTACATCAAATAGAGTAAAATCATCTCGTGGATTTCAACCCCTCCCCTTTCTGTGTAAATCTGACTAGTTTTTAAGTCAGTTCCAACAGTTGGAGAGCCATGGTATTCAACAAATTGTTCTCATCAGACTACAAATGAGCAATTGAATGCATATCCTCATATAGTTTGCTGATTCCTGATTGTGCAGCATAGAGTGCTTCTTCTTTGTGTTTTCCTTCAAAAGCTCTGCATTGGACTCAGAGCTTTCAAGAACAAAAGATGTCATCCTATCATTATGAATATTTATTTTTAACTAAAAATAAAAGCCGTGATCCATTATATTTAATTGTATTCCACAGGCTGTTAAAGAGACTGGCCACAAGTTTCGAGAGACCATATTTGCTCTTGGAGGTGGAAAAGCACCATTGGAGGTTAGTTTAATACGAATTGTACATTTCCGTTCATAATTGTGAAAAAAAATCATTTGATTTCCTGTTTCTGATCTCTCTCAGCAATTTTTTGAATATGAGAAAATCACACTTGTGGATCTTCCGTTGAATGTTGTTAACATGAAATGATGTTGGCTCCAGGTGTTTGTCAGGTTCCGTGGACGTGAACCGTCACCAGAGGCATTGCTGAGGCATAATGGATTGTTACCAGTAACAGCCTGAGCATCAGCAGTTGCCTTTCAAGGTTTACCAAAGAGGCATAAAAATCTACTTTACTAGATTAAATAAGTTTCTGTTATACACCAGTTATTGCCCTCAAAAGAAAAATAGAAATTCCCAAGTTATGTGGAAGGGGATAACTCTTAAGATGTTTTACGTTGAATTAGCTTTTGGATTTTTCTCTCTCTGCTTCCTTTATCTGCTTGCTTATGCTTCCGGATGTTATGGTACTTGGATTGTCCAACACATTGAAACATGAACATTTAAGCATATTTATGCGTTGATATACCCTCCTTGGAAAATGCAATATTTTTAGAACTGGATTGGACTGGCCAACTGGGAACCAGCCAATGCAACGGTTTGGATCGCCAAACGTTATACAGTTTCGCCGCTCCTACGAGTGCACCCAGAATGCGTTGGACCAGCTCTCTTCATGCTCGCTCTGTTCATGCAGGAAACTCACCATGCAGATTGCTTCAATTTTCTTCTTAATAGGTGTAGTTCTGACTGCTGGAGGTGTCAACCTTGGAATGATGATTTTTGGGAGGATTTTTCTGGCTTTGGTGTTGGGTTTGCCAATCAAGTAAGCTAAATAGTTTCAGTAATTGAATCTTCATCATCAGTACTGGTGCATCATTAATTAATTCTACGAATAAACTACCATATGAATGGCCTTTGCATACGTATATCTTTGTGGAATTTGATTTAGGGTAAAGTATACAAATGGTAACCGATAATAGGATATTGTTTTTTTGAGTTTATCGACTATTGAAAGTTATAAAATGGTTCTCTGGTTATAGGTGGTGTTTTGTTGAGTACTCGGACTATTAAAAGTTACAAAATAATCATATGATTATTTATATGTTTTAAACTTATCTTTTTTTTAGAAAATTGATGACAGTCTGAACTTGATATTATTTTATTGACTTAGATATGATAGTCATTTAAGAATTTATGATTAGATTTTATTATATTACAGTAGCAAGTTAACGTCTGATTCGGACTGTTGGCAAATTTTTAACAAAAAATATGATGAGTTTGGTACATATGAAAAATCTTATGATCATTTTGTAACTTTTAATAGTTACATGACTAAACAAAATAACCTCCTATAGTTTAAGAATTATTTTATAATTTTTAGTAGTCTAGATTTAAAAAATCAACACACTATAATCAGAGATTATTTGTGTACTTAACCCTAATAATATTAATTATTATAAATTACTATTGTAATTATGATCTACTTCACATCAGATCTCCACCCTAATGGCTGGACAATTTCTCTTGGCATTGCCGGTCACCCCACTTTGATGCTTTACCTGGGATCTGTAATCATTGTTGTGACTCCAACCAACCTTTGAATATAACAAACTTGGGGAAGTGTTGGAAATAGACTGTTTGTAAAACGTGGCATTGCAACAAGACATTAATATTGACTGGAAAATGTTAAATAAAATGATCAAACGGAACAATAATTGTGTTGTACTGATCTATTATCTTAGAAGCGAATCGTCCAAATGTGTATAATTATTATAATGAGTGAATGACTTCTTGAAGGTGGTATATATCTCTAAATTTCGTATACTCGAAAAATGGAGTAAACTTTGAAGTTACTAATCTTTTCTCAAAAACTCAGAATTTAAACTTATAAGAATACTAAAAGAAACTAACATTAAAAGGGTTTTTATTCTGGACACTAAAAGAAAGATTATAAGGAAAACTCGAGACATTGAAGATATTAAAAGGTAGATTAAATATTAAAAGTCATTTTTAAAAGAGTTTTTAAGAAAATACTATTTAAAAGATAAATCGGTCTGCGTATAACCAAAAATTCATTCTTTTTAATAATAAAGTGAGATTCGTGGTCGATTACATTTAGAGAAGGATTAGCACCCCACAAAGCCCAAAATTAATACCCGTCGATTATATATTGTCTTTAGTAGTGGAAGTTTAAAAATTCAAATATAAATTTAATTTACGATCTTTTTATTTCATATTTAATCGGATAATTCTAAAAATATATTAAAATAATTTTTATAAAACTAAAGTATATATATATATATATATATATATATATATATATATATACCTAAGGTTTTATAAATAGGGTATTTATTATTTAAAAATATAAGAAAATAACATCTAATTACTTTAAGACAACCTTTTTCTTTAATATAAAAAAATAAATATTAATGATAATTTTTCCTAAAAAATAATTTAAATAAAATATTTTATTTATTTAAAAATATCAAAAAATGACATCTAGTTACTTTAACACAACTATTTTTTTAATTTTAAAATAAATAAATACTATTATTTAATTAAATATATTCATATGAAATAAAATAATAATAAATACCATTATTTAATTATTACAACATAAAGGGTAATAAAATAAATTAAACAAGAAAATTAAAATTATAGAATTAAATTAAAAAATAATAAAACTTATGGCCACAAAAAAAATCACAAAATCTAGGAACAATAAATATCCTCTAATTATATATTTAAAATATATAACTGAAGTGACACTACTTTTAAAAAAGAATAGTGTTTTATTTAATAATTTTTAAAATGTTACTTTTTTTAAGACAAATTTTATTAAAATATTAAAAAGTATTAAATAAAACACTATGTGCGTTTGCTTTTTCTGATGCACTGTGCAACAACTATTCATTTTGAATTATTTAAATTAAAGGCTGCCATTTGCCAAACACATCCCACCAAAAATTTGAATAACTCATATCTTCTATGTACTCTTTACTTTTACTTTTTAAACTTTTAAACTTCATTTAAAATTTAAATTAATTTATCTAAATATTAACATTGTAATTTATCCTTAAATAATATTCGAACTAAATTATAAATTATTAAAATCTAAGGGATTAAATTTAATATTTTCCCTAAATATATATAAATACTAGTAGTGGCTAAAATATAAATAAATAAAATTTAAATACTAAATTAAAAATAACATAAATTGATTTTAATGACCAAAATATAAATTTACAAAATTAGAGATATTGCAGACATAATTCGCCCGTTACGAATTTACACAAACACCCCTTATAAATACGCTTTAACCGGCCCTAAATGGGCATTTCTTCTCATTTTCCTCTTTCAGCTTCTCTCTAAGTTTCCCTCGTCGGAGGGAAACCGTCCACCGGTGACCACAGCTCTCCGGCGTCGATCGTCGCCGTCGGCCACCGTTACCGGTGGCCGAAAATTCCTAAATTTCCTTAAAATAAAGATCTTAGCACCTAAAGGCTAAAACCGACCTTTTTCCCCCTTAAATCCTCTTAAATATATGTAGATCTAAGGTTATTTACCTTCAATGTTTCATTTTTCTAGCGCTGCAAGGAGGCTCTGATGACTGCAGTTTCCTTGGTAAGTTTCTCTCCTCCTTCGATTTATTGTTTGGCTGATGTGGGTTGGATTTTTCTTGTTTTCTTTGTATTTTGGTTTGGTGTTTCTTGCTTGCTCTTTGTCTACTTCTTCTTGCAGGATCGGTGGCCTTTTATAGACCACCACGATGTTGTTGTTCTCCTCGGGCAGATTATAAGGGTGCCCTTCGGTGAGTCACCGAAGGGATGCGACATGTGCGGTGGTCCTACCATCTTCTGGAAGTTTTGGTTGAGGATGGCATCGTGTCAACAGTTGGATGGGGAACACAACGGCGGAGCAATTCGGAGTGGTTAAAGATGGAGTCATGGCAGCAGCTTACTAGGGAACATAACGGCGGAGCAGTTCGAAGTGGTTGAAGGCAGTGTCGGGATAGACCCTAGGGTTCACCATCCCTAGGGTTTCTGCTGGATCTTCTTTGGACCGTTGGATCTCTTCAGATCCAATGACTGAGATTTCTGGCGGTTGGAGATAGGGTTTAGAAATCCTAACTGGATTCGGGCCTTGCTGGGTCGGATCAGGTCTGGATCGGGTCTAGACCTAGACGGGGTTGTTGCTTCTTGAATTTGGGCCTGGACTTGGATCGGGTTTGTGTAAAATAGTCTGTAATAATTATTTGTAATTATTATAAAAATAAAAATAATAATAATAATAATAATAATATTGAAAAAAACGTAGTGTTCATAGTAGGTTTCGAGTTTGAGTCCTTATGAATACAAAAAATCCCTGTTGGAAGACTCATCAACTAAAATCAGGTATGCGGCGTAGAGCGTTTTGGATTAATCAAGACGAAACTTTGAAACCGAGAAAATAACAAAAAAAAAACGGTTAAAGCTTGACAAGTATGGTCAAAGTTTGCCTTGTCAACTTCCTTAACTACCATATTAGATTGTTGTGACCCAACTAATGGAGGTTAACGGTTGAGTGACAATTTTATTATTTTTCGATAATATTAGTAACTATTTTATAACGTTTCAAACTTTAGTAGTGAAAGAAGCAAAATACTTAAACTTTAATGGTCATTTTTCTAGTTTTCCCTAAAATATATTTTAGGAACCAAAGCAAGCAATTTCGTGCAAACACTTTCCCATGTTTTCCTCTTTTAAACCCTAGCGCTTGAAATTTCGGTACTGAGATCCAAGCTCTCCCGCAAATTGAAACTCTTTTATCTTTACTTGATATTTGAAAGTATTAATAATCCAATTTTAGCCTTTTCATTTCTGTTATTTTTATACAATTGCTTTGGAGTAAATCTGGTTTTTGGTATGTGGGAAAGATGATTGAAAGAAAGGAGAAGAGAAAAGAAACGGATGTTGAAAGAAAAGTAATCTGGAATTAATACCCATAAACTATTCGATAAAATACCTCTAACACATGACTGATTACTATAACACCTGAATAATCAACAGATTGTAGGCATCCCCCTGAACCAATTCTAAACCTTTGTAATAGATTATTAACCAACTCATTATGCTTCCTTTTGTATAACATGGTATTTTGGGGTATTGGACTTGGCTATTTAAATTGATTAGATTGGGAAACTTGGTTGCTAGCTTAACTTCTTCTTTTTTCATTTTTCTTTTGCAGGTCTTTGATCTAAACTAACTTTGCATGTGTTCTGTAAGCAAGTTTTTTACATTTTCATTCAGCAGACCTAGCTAATATTGGAGCTGCGTCCACCCCTTTTCTTCTTCACTTCCAAAAGTAGAAAACATGGATAATAAGGACGCAGCTCATGCCCATCTGTTGGATTTTCTCAAAGCAATTCCTCCGGTTGACTTTTGCTGTGTCTATGGCTCGGCTCTTCATTCGACCAATCCCGACAAGGTTCTTCTTTTTCACCATCACTCTGCACCTAGTTGCATTGCTTCAATTTTCTCTCTTTATCTCTTTTAACTTTTTTTGGCTTTCTAGTTAACAATGACTGATTACATACTTGGTGTTTCTGATCCCCTGCAATGGCATTCTGAGGTGAGACTCACATTTAAGCTCTGTCACTGCTATTTAACAATTCTTTACGTTGTGTTCCCCCCCCCCCCCCCCCCCAACAAAAACAAATTTTCATCTATCTAACCTATTTGTCATTCTCCCACCCAGAATGTAAAAATGAATATTGATCATTACGCTTCATGGATGGTGCATCTTGGAGGGGCAAAACTGGTCTCTCCCTCTCTATCCCTCATCTGCACATGTTCTATTTTATTTTCCAATAACTCAGACTACAGATTGTTGGTTTGTAGATTACTGGTGTTTCTGACAATATAGGAGTAGGAGTACACTTCAACCCATATGTTACTTGGAATAACAAGGTATTGATTATTAACAATATGAGATCTTAAGTATAGTATGATTATTGAAAGGGATTATAGGTGTATACTTTAAATCTTACATTCTCACACTTTGGCTACATTGCGGATGGCAGATGCTGAAATATGGAGTTGTTCGAATGAATGACTTGATTCAAGACATATTGAATTGGGAGAGCTTGTATTTAAGCGGTCGTTTGCAGAAACCGGTGTGTTTTCTTAAATGTGATTTTTTTTTTCTCTCCTGTATCCGTCTATTATATCTCCTTTTAAAAAAGTACTACTATAAAAATGGATACCATTTTCTAACTTATTGTGAACTGTCTTGAGAAGTTGTCTCGTGTTACATTAAATAACCTTTGTTTTCTCATTTTCCAAATGAAGGTAAATTATTTAGCTTTCTGTTTTTCCCCCTTTTGAGAAGCATATTCACCATTCATAATAGTATCCTATATAAGTTATGAGTTCTGTATAGTTGATTAGTATTCTTATAACTCTGTTTTGTTTAGGTAAATATTATTGTGGATAATTTTGATATGAAAATGTAAACTCAGTTAACCTTCGAGCTGCTGTGTCCGCAGCTCTCCTGCTCTTACCACCCAAGTTCACAGAGGTTTGATTTTCTGTTTTCCTCTTATAGATATCATATCACCATATTTATAACAAACTCCTGTTCATGTAGGAAGACCTTTATGCCAAATATTAGCGTTCATACATGGGTGACGTGCGTATGCTTTTGCAGAGGATCGAAATAAGGTAAAACTTAAGTTTAAAAAACAAATTGACGGAAAATTAGTAGGTTAGCTATTGACTGTGCAACTTTGCACATCAAAGTTGCAGAGTAGTTCACCGAAATTTTGAGTTATGAGCACTTTCAATTCTTTATTTGGTATGAAGCTATAAGTTCTAACAAGCAAACAATTCAATTCTTTTTTCTCTGTTTTATGAAGTTCTCTCACCATGATGACTGATGTCAAACCAACGAAACTGTTCACTTACCATTAGTGCCTCTTACCATCTATTCCCATCTTCTTGGAGAAGCCAAATTAACCCTCTGTTACCCCTTGGTTATGGTGATGGTTCTAAACCCTGTCCTGCTGCTTTAATCCTACAATGTGTTCAATTTCTAATCCATATGAAATGATTCCTAATCCTACCTGTGAACTATGTTACCTTGACTTTTCATGTTTCTTAAAGTATATGCATCCAAACATATTTGAATACATGTATGAGAGTATGATCCTCTAAATATATGGAAAAAATTCAATAAAAATGGGTAGACCTTGGTTGGACCACATTGCCCAACACTCACGTCTAAGTCCAAAGTAACATAGCCTATGAACACTGGATGGACAAGACCAGCTTACAATGTTTTTTTTTCCTATCTTGCGTCAGAAATTGATTTCCCTCTAGTAACTTTGTTGTCTTTTATTTATTTGTTTGTTTATTTTTCTAGTAATTGGCTACTGCTTCTTTATTCAATTTTCATTAATCTGGTATTTATTTGTTATGATGCAAGAAGGGTTGTGTTGATTCAGGTGAAGAAGATTGTACGAGGGCAGTTTGATTTATTCCGGTCCATGTATAAGACATTTCTTCAAGAGTATGAAGACAAAAACTTCTTAAGCTTCCCGTCATCTACAAATCAACTTGCAAATATATCTCAGGTTTATATGAATTGAATTCAATTTAGAGAACTAATTGGTCTCATTTATTGCTCATATGCTAAATAAGTTTTCGATATTCTTCTTCTTCCTCCTAATGTAGATAAAGCTTATAATTTGGTTTTATTTATTACTCATATGCTTAAATAAGTTTCAAACAAAACATCAAAGCGGTACCAGAAAAGGAAGTCCCTGCATTCTCTTTTATCCAAGTTTTTTTAATAGATAAAAATGAAAATACTAGAAGGCACCGAGCTGCGTTGCAACTCAAGTTCAAGGCTGACTTTTACATAACAAAGAACGACTAGCATCCTGGAGTTATCCTGTATGAATTAGTATTGCAGCCTGCATAGTCCAATTTACATGAATTTGGTTTTTCTTATTATTATTTTAGGTGTTCTTTAGGTTTGAGGTTGGTACTTTTATCTTTCTCTGTATTTGTTGATTTCATCTCCTAAAGGGAAAAAGGTGCAAATGGAAAATTTAAATGACATTTAACTTTTATGGAAAAGTTATCATATATTTCATGCCAGAGATTTGGAACTTTGAGATTGTATACAAGATTACATTTATTGAGACTATTGATTTTGATATATTCTCTGTTGAAATCAGGATTGTGGCTTAGCAGCGACATGCTAACGTATCTTCACTCCTCCAACTATTAGAACTGGAATGGGGATAAAGAAAGAAAGATGGAATTAATTCGTGAGTCTGGTAAGTGGTAAGTGTACACTTGCATGCTGCCTGTCTAGAGCTGAATGCATTACCTTTTCTGTTTTTGGCATAATACAAAATTAGCCCCTAACTTTTACTAATTGTCCCTAACGTTTGACTGAATAGCACTTTGACCTTTATCATTTTTTTGAGAACATTTTGATCCTCAACATTTCATTTTGGGGTAAAATGGCCTCTATTTTAGAGCATTAATCATTCGTTAACTAACGATTTCCATCCACATAACGTCCTTTACCCAAAATGAAATATGGGGGTCAAAATGTTCAAAAAAATAAAAGGATAAGAGTCAAAATGAACTATTTAATCAAATGTTGGGGAGCATGCTGCCTGTCTAGAGCTGAATGCATTACCTTTTCTGTTTTTGGCATACCAAAATTAGCCCCCTAACTTTTACTAAATAGTCATTTTGGCTCCTATTCTATTTTTGGAGCATTTTGGCCCCCAAGTTTCATTTAGGGTAAAATTGTCCCTAACGTTTGACTGAATAGCACTTGACCTTTATCATTTTTTTGAGAACATTTTGATCCTCAACATTTCATTTGGGGTAAAATGGCTCTATTTTAGAGCATTAATCATTCGTTAACTACGATTTCCATCCACATAACGTCCTTTTACCCAAAAGAAATATGGGGGTCAAAATGTTCAAAAAAAAAAGGATAAGAGTCAAAATGACTATTTAATCAAATGTTTGGGGAGTTGTTTTGACATATATGCCTTCTTTTTTTGCATTATACCTGCCACTAGTTAAGTTGGTGAAGTAGATAAATTCTGTAAAATAATTGACACGGTAATGTTACTGTTGTTTTAATATGAGCAGGTGAAGTTGGTAATAGCTATAGGTGGGGATTGGGTCAAGAGAAGAGCTGCACAATGCATGCAGAAGGTATTGAGGCGAAAGGTAAGGGTTTCAAGTGCAAGGCAAGCTATATCAGGTGTACTGACGGTTGGTGGTGTTAAAGCTGCTAGATATCTAACCAAAAAAATGTGCAAGGCTTGGAGATCATGGACATTGACATGAATTAATAATCCAAATCAGGGTTCCGGGAATGGGGATAAGGATGGCAATTTCACCCGGACCCGATGGGTTCCGACCCGACTCAGTCGGGTTGGTTTTTTATTTTAAAAATTTGGGTTTGAGTTTAAGGTGAAAAAATTCGACCTGACCCGACATAATATTATAATTATTCTTTATATATTTAGAGATAATTACAATAATACTCCTTTTTATTTTATTTTATTTTATTTTCCAGTTAGGTTGGGCAGGTTTAGGGTTCCATTAAGTGTTAGTTTGGTGGTTTAATAAGATTCTGTTGGAAATGCATCCACTCATATAAGGCTAAAAAACTTGATCATCCATCAGATTTTCCTTTTAAACTTTGATAATCACCATGTTCTGACTTGTTTATGATAAGATGCATGTAAATACAATTCTTGTTCATTTTTAAGTCTCTTTTAAAAGATTGGGTTCATTGTTTTGTCGGATGTAAAATCATATTTGATTATGAAACCCAAAAGTCAATTCTTTTTCCATATACAAATACAGGAAATAGAAAGATTTATATGCGAAGAAACCCTCAACAGCTGCTGATATTATGTGATTTCAGAGAAACAGATTCTAAGAAAATTGAAGCAGGTTGAGCAGTTTCAAAAATGAAAGAGAAGAAGAAGACACGTTTAATGGGCTCCTTGCATGTTGATTTAATTTGGCTGTGGAACCAAAGAGATTTCAAGGGTTGTGTTTAGTACTTATATTGTTAGTTTGGTTCTGTTTTAGTTCTTAAACTTTATTTTTTAAAAACTATACTTAATGTTTAGTTTTATTTCATTTAGTACTCGTTGTTAAAAACTTAACGGATGGGCTGACGTGGTATAGCTCTGGTAGACGGACGACTAACATAAACGGTGGATCACGAGAGAATGACAAGTCGACCAACATAGTCCTAATTTCAGGCCATCGAACAGTGACCATGGAGATCGGAGGATTAGAAATCGAAGAGTTCATCTTGATTTTTGAGGAGATTGAGGCGTTTCCGGTGAAATGAAGGTCTAAATCGCATTAAGGGGGTCGAAAAGGTACGGGTTGAAAAGTTTAGGTTTCATCGATCGACGGATGCGACGGTCGGCGAGCCCGACAATAATTTTTAATGATGGTGTATTAAAATGAAATAAAAATTAAATGTCAGCATGATTTTTGGAAAAAAATTAAAAGTTTAGTACTAAAACGGATAAAAATTTATAGTTTATGTATTAAACGCGTAGTTTACCCTTATATATTCAAAGGGTCATGGCTGGATCGTATCCGAAATATTCGGAGTTTGATACTGTTCATCAGGATGCCTCATATGGATATGTCATGGTGAAATCTTGTTATCCATTTCCAGTACAACGGAATGTCGTGATGTTCATGAAGTAGCCGCAGAAGAAAAGAGAGCGGTGAAAGCGATCACTGCGCATACCTAAGATATAATTCGGCACCACCGAGCTTACAAACATCACAAACGAGTTGGTTGAAAGAAGGGAGACGTAAAGACGAAAAGAAATAGTAGAATGGTCCCCTAAGCTGGCTTTCCAAACAATGCAAGCATAGACACCGCTTGTGCAAGGAAAGGAAGGTAAGTGATGAGTCCAGCTATGGTGTAAGCAGAGGCTCTATAGGCATATGGGAAGTTTCTCGAACAAAAATGAAGCGCTCTTGGATGAAAGCCGGTACGGCATCATTGGAAGAAAGAGAAGAGGCAGACGGTGAAGATAACGAAGCTAAGACGATTGGTGATGCCTTGCATGTGACTTTGGGGTTCATGAACATCGTAGCCATCATAATGCCATGACAGTTAGGACTACAAGTCTCGAAAGAAAAAGCTCGGGTGTACGCCTAATGTTCTTGAAGTTACGACGCATGAGAATCCAAATCTCTGGGAAGAAGGAATTGCAAATTTGGGACCCAAGGGATGAACTAAGGTCTTTGGAGCAACATCAGGAGTTAGGTAATCATTTTCATTCACGGTATAGTCGCTGCTGTGAGGCGTTGGCGTTCCTGGAAGGATATCACTCGAGTACGTGTAATATCCGGGGGATGAACTGCATAATTCCATGGAAGAACTTCAGTCTTTTATCTCTAAAATTATAAACTTTTCCTCTGAACTTTCAAATTGCTTAAAAATACAGTTTTACCTCATCGGGTTCGGAGCTTTTTTATCGGTACGTTGCCTTGTTGGGGTGAAGATGAGTTGCTGCACTACTCCAACGTGGTTAGTACTCCATGACCTTGATGTATTATTGTAAGGGCTTCTCAACTATGATCATCCAAATCAGTTGCTGAATCTTCTCTTGCTTGCAACGCAATGCGCCAGTTGTTTTTCCTACGTTAGCACTCCCTTCCTTCTGATGCCGTTGGCCACGGTTAGGTGGGGGTGGTGTTGGGGAAGCTGTTGAAACAGATTTGTTCTTCTGTCAGTTGTGGTTTTTTCGTCCCGTTCTCGCAAATTCAGCAACTGCCTCGACTCCGAATTCAGATTGATCATATTCTTGAATCACATCAATAAGGAACTCTATTGCACTTTCACCCTTGGGAACCTTTCTCCCCATCCGACTAAGATGTAGAGTGACATCTTGCGGTGATCCTTGATACATGAGCTGGCCACGAGCAAGGAAAATCATATGATCAAGGAGAAGCTGGATTCTAGATGAGGGCTGATGAATCGTGAGGATCACGGTACTACGGATCTTGCAATGTCCCGCACCTTCTCGATTACACTGTAAGCACTAGTGGAGTCTAGACCTGAAGTTGGCTCATCTAGGAAGAGCAAGGATGGTCCATGAATTATATCGACACCGATCGAAACTCTGCGGCGCTCTCCACCAGACTCCTCTAGTCCCAGCATCACCTATGTAGGTATTCCACGAGGACTACAGGAAATGAAAATAGTGGATTTATTTTTCAGGCTACAATAACATGGTTGAAACTGTAAAAGGGAACTTACTGTCAGTCCAAGCTGATCAATCAAATTCTCGACACGCTGCCTCTCTCGATCCTCGAGATTGGCCCGAGTCGGAAATCGGCAGCAAACATCAGTGTCTCGTAAACAGTAAGCATCGGAAAAACCTATCGTCTTGCATAATATAAGCTGAAGTCCTTTTAATCAAACTTGGACTCATTGCAATCCCATCCAAAGACACCCTACCCTTAAGGCTTCCACTAGCAATACGGCCAGCCAAAGCATCCAGCAAAGTGGATTTGCCTGCACCACTTGGCCCCATGACCGCCGTGATGCAGCCTTTGGGTGCATAGCCAGTAATCTTATTCAACAGGTCCACCCTCTTGGCTCAACCATTTCCCTTCCACCTCCTTCTTCTTCGTTACAGTATAGGTAAGATCAACATACTGAAGCCCTGCAGTGAAATTCACAGGCTTGTTCCCTATATCAATCACTGTTTCTCGAGCATAACCATTTCTATAAGCCATTGTTTAACACCAGAGGGGAACCAATTTGTGGTTGATGAGGTGATGGGGGGAATTAAAAGGAGGAAAGACGATGAGAAAATGGGGGTTAACAGCTGGTTAGGAAGAAGGAGATAGTTCCAATGCTGCTGTCTTCAATGAAAAATCCAATTCTAGTAGTTTTGATCGAAATAAGAAGAGGGTTTCTTCTTGTATTCTTCATCCTCTGAATTTGTCATCATCATTCCATATCTTTGGATGCATGCAATATTCAGCAAATCAACCTTGCATTACTGGAACGTTTTTGAGTAATATGTATGTAGAAAATGTATAAACAAGTGATGGGTATTTTTTGCCCGATTTCAAAGTTTCGTCCCGATTAATATAAGATTAATTCGTGTCGGGCACCTAATTTTTGTGAGTGAATTTTCTAACAGGAGTTTTGCACGTATATAAGGATTCAAACTCAAAACTTATTAAAATAATATCAAATTACTTATCATTTAAACCGATCCGTTAGTAGTAGTTGTTTTGATATCTATGTGTATATATATTAAAATTAGCTAACCCTATTCTCATATGTAATAGGTTGAGAGCAGCTTCCGTGGAAGACCTCCGGCTATCAGAATTATGAATTATCCACCATGGGACTCGATCCTACGACCACAAGGTTAAGAGCCTTGCGTTCTACCAACTGAGCTGGACGAGCAATTCATATCTATGTATATTCTTATAAATTAATAAATCTACTTTTGTTTATTAGCATCATAACCTTGTTTCCTAAATTATATTTTTGTCAAAATCAATGTGAAAATGATTGCTTGAAATTTTACAAAAATGATTTGGATTTCAAAAGGCGGTTATCCAAAATGAATACCACCGAAGGTAGACTTCTACGGTGTTAAACGGTTAATTCAATTATCGATTAAATAAGATTTCTATTAATTGAATTAATTAATTTTTTCTTTAATCGTTAATTGAATAGATTTTTTTTGAAGATATTAATCAAACCGAATTAATTGATCAGAATAACCAAATTTTTTTAATAAATGTTTTAGTTTAATTAATTTGAGTTTAATAGAGATATTTTTATTTAAGTTAAATTTTAATTAAATCTTAATAATTTAATGTGCCTAGTGTGGTGAAAACATAACTGAATTTTAATTCTTAATGGCTTGAGCTTAAAATATGTATTTAATATATATAATATATTGCACGAACCCTAGCGACCTCGGTGATAAAAGAATTGTTGTTATTCCTTGAGGTATCGAATTCAAACACCAGGAATGTTAAGGGTACGAGCGTTTAATATCAAATAGTTAAGAGTTATCTTTGAACATATATTATTTTTGTACTTATCCCAAATTAATTTAGTGACAAATTATTTCAATTAAATTAATTTAGTTCGGTCGATTAATTTGATTAAAATAAAAAAAACTTGCCCAATTTTCTGGGTTTTACTTTTTTTTTAAGAATTAACTGGGTTTTACCTTGGTAAATGTATATGTGCCATAAGACCTATATTCTAAGGGCCTTCTAGTTTACTTGTAATTGCCAAAGGGCCAATTAACCCACTCGGAAAAATCCAACAATGAAATATTAAGGACCAAACATTGCCCATACGCAGTGCCGTTTGGAATCCATTAATTATCGAGTGATTAAATATATTTATGTTACTCCGTTTTGAATAAATTCAACTTTCGAAATATAATATCTTTTTACTTAATCAAACACAAATACCAATCACGACTAACATGCATCGCTATTTCCTTTAAAATCATAATTAACTACTTAACAATAAAAAAGATATAAAAATTTCAATTAAATAATTTATACAAATAATAGATATAAATAAATACTATTATTGACGATAAAAAATAATATCATCAACATTAACATAAAAATTAAAAACAAATAATAAGATAACTAAATAAATATCATATACATATTTGGAAATACGACATCATCTAATTGTAAAAAATTATACTGAAAAAATAATGTCGGAACCGTCTTTCGGTGGGGCCCAGAATTAGGCTTCGACTTGGATGAATTGGGTTAGGAGTCGCCACCGATTATTCATTTAAAAGTAAATAGGTTGACCGGATACCTTATTTCTTACCCGATCTGCGTCTTTACCAGTGATATGTCAGATTCGGGAGTCGGTTACAGTCAAGGAAGGGTTAGCACCCTTGAACTGCCCTTTCGGTACTATGTAATTTCCAGTTGTCTTAATTAAGAAAGTTGTACGTTAAATTAAAAGGTAAAATAACGATCTGAATTGCTTACCTTTGATTGATTAGAAATTTCTCTACAAAGTTAACACGTTAGAGGAAATAAAAAAATTGAAGATGTTAGGCAAAAATAATAATAAAAATAAAAATAATAAACCAATACTTAAAAATATGATAAAATAATAAATAAAAAAGAATAATAAAGAATAATAAAAAGGTAAAGAAATCACAAATGGTAAGTTTCTAAACAATAAAATAATAATAATAATATGAGAAGAGGAAAAATAATAATAATGATAAAATAAAATAAAATTGGAGGACCAAATTGAAATAGATTAGAATTAATGGATTCTATTGGTATTTAAAAAATTGAAAATTAAGGGATCAATTCGCAAAAATGTAAAAATAAAAACCGGGATTAAATCGATTAAACTGAAAATTCGGGGATCAAATTACACCCTGGGGACTAAATTGTAAAGCGACTCAAAGTTATAGGGACTACGGAGAGGATTTAAAAATCCTCTATTTGCAATCCGATCCCTCGTATATAAATGGGCCAAAACACCATATCACCTTCATTTCTCACATTCCAACGAAAATCCTTCTCTCCTCTAATGAGAGAAGTTCTCAAATTCTCTCAGCCAACCTTTCTCGGCCATCGATCGCTGCCGCTTCCGGCCACCACTGGCGGCAGCCGACAAAATATAAACCACCCACAAGGCTCTCCTTAACCCCGTTATCCCAGATCTGAGCACCAAACCTCACAAAAAGACCCCAAGCAACGTAAATCTACGCCCGAAGACCCGACTTTTTACCTTCGCCGATGGTGACTCCTCGGTTCTCTGGTTTCCGACGCGGTCTCTTGACTTTGCTTTGTTTTACATTTTGCTTGGATTTTTGCGGGGCTTTGGCCTTTGGTATTTTTTGTGGTTTCGGTTTTTTGATGTTGCTTTTGGTTCTTGGTTTACTCGTGGGTTCTCTCTTGTGCGTTTGGTTTTTCGATCTGGTTGTGTACTGTTGATATCTTGGTTTAATATGTTTTGTGGATGCTGTTCTCTGGTGGTGCTTTGTGCACTGTTGATGATTCCCCCTGGTTCCGTTCTGTCTGGGGGTATTTATACCCTCTCGGCCGGTGAACGTTGCCGAACATCACGGGATGGGTCAGTCCCGTTTGGTGTTCGTGGCACGATTCTCGGTATGTAGGATACCCATTTTTCGGGCTGTTGTTGCGAGGATTCTAGCTTCGGGTACCGGGGATCTCGGTCGGTGGATGATTTACAATCTCGTCTTGCATTCCAGAACGTTCTGGGACATTCCTGACCGTTGGATTGGGTCAGATCCAACGGTCTGGATCTGGCTGCGCATTTGTGATGATATTTGGGGCTTCAGAACCCTTTATCACCCGATTTCCGTTGATCACTGCTTGATCTAACGGCCATAAGTTGTGCGGCGCTGGGACTAAGTTGAGAAACCCTAGACACTGCTGGGATGGTTCAGGCCCAACTCTTGGACTATTCGAACCTCATTTTGGACCCTGAACAGAAAAATAATAATAATAAATAATAAATAAATAAATAAATAAAAATAAAAACAATTTTGAAAATATATAATATATTAATTTCTAAAATATTATTTTAAAAACTATATATTATATGCATTTTCCAAAAAGATTTTTCAAAAACTATATAATTTATATATATTCCAAAATGTTTTAAAAACTATATAATATATATTTTCAAAAATGTTTTAAAACTATATATTATATTATTTTCAAAATGTTTTAAAATTATATAATATATATATTTTCAAAAAATTTTAAAAACTATATATTATATTAGTTTTCAAGATGTTTTAAAAACTATATAATATATATATTTTCAAAAAATGTTTTAAAAGCTATATATTATATTAGTTTTCAAAATGTTTTAAAAACTATATAATATATATATTTTCAAAAAATGTTTTAAAAACATATATTATATTAGTTTCAAAATGTTTAAAAACTATATATTATAAAATGTTTTTAAACATGCTTGTCAAAACTATATTTATATATATTAAAAATGTTTTCAAACTATATAATGTTATAATATATAAAAAAATGGGACGAAATGAGTGTCTACAAATAAATAAATAAGATACTGAAAAAATATATAAAACGATTCATAATCTTACGAGAAAAATACTAATTAAAAAGAATATTTCAATTAAAATTCATTAATATGCACGAGATTTACAAATGGATAAGGGGACAAGTGGGTAATTACTCCCTAAAAATTTTAAATTAGTATATATTTTAAATGATTTTTTATATTTTAATAAATAATATATTTTCGTCTCTTATAATTTTATAATCTTTTCTCTTAAAATCTTAAAAATTTATCGCCCTAATATAAGATTAACGAGATGAGCTCGACTCAATAAGGGTATGTAAAAAGATCCGATTCGATTGATCTGATCCTATCAAAAAATTTATATATATGATCTTTTTTTTATTTTCGGATAATTCAGATCGGATATCCCAAAAATTTCGAATAATTGAATAGAATATTGATCGAATAAATTTTAATTTCGGATTATAAAAAAATCCAAAAAAATGCGCTATTAGATTTTTGGATAACTTTAGCACAATAAATGAGTAACCCACTAACCTATTAAAGTCCTAAGTCAATAAAAATTAGTACATTTAATTATTTTTTTATAGAAGCTGCCAATTTTATTGAAAATAAAAAATATTCAAATTACAACGAAGGTTTACAGCCATAACTGTAAACATATAATAAGAATATTTTCTTAAACACAAAAAAACTAGCTATTTAAGAATATTTAAAAAGTAAAAATTTTAATTATTTATTGTGAGGGAATAATTAGATATATACATATAATATAGTAGAGATATCTAATGGGTTATATCAAATCACAAAATATAAAATATAAAATTAATATTTTGTCAAATTAGATTTTATATTTGAATTTGGATATCCAATTTTTTAGATTAGATACAAATCAATAATTTAATTATTTAAAATTTTCACATATTTTCGGATGGGATTTAATATATGAATTTACATACCACTACGATTCATATTTCTTGCTGCCCACGATCCAAGTACCCAACTTAACTTTCGAACGATGACATTTTCCAATCCCATTCCTTATTTAACCCTCCAGGTGACGAAATGATACAAGGACAAAAATGTCATTCCACCATAAAACCCTCCATGTTAAATAAAGCCCACCAATCACATTGGCTAAAACCCTAGCACAGCACCAATCTTCTAAGGCTTTTTCATTTCCATTTCCATTCCCACCTTCATGCTGCTTCCGTTCTCCACCGTGCTTTACAGCGCCGTGACCTTCACTCCGCTTCTCTCCGCTTGCATATCCGTAGGTTCTCTTTCTCTTTTTTCTTCCGTCAAAATTGATGTATTTTATTTTTCCATTTCATGCTAACTTATTTTACGACTTGATTTTTCTGTTCCTCAATGGGAGAGCGTTGTAGGGTTTTAGCCAGCATTTTATGTTTGGAGGTCAAAGATTTTACGGGTCGTAGTCTTTAGTTCAAATGATAAGAGAAAAAGCTTTTCGGACTCTTTTTGTTGTTGGATTTATCTGTTTAGATTAACTTGGATTGCTTCATCTTTGATTAGTTTAACAACAACAACAACAAAATCTAATTCCCATATGCAATGAGGTAAGGGGAGGTAGGGTAGTAAGCTGTCCCAACGCCAGGTTGAGAGTAGTTTCCGTGGAAGACCTCCGGCAGTCAGAAAATTAAAAACATAGATAAAATGTAAAGCATGTATAAATAAATACATAAATACATAGTTGAACAATATTCATATGCAGTCATAAATATCATTAATATTATATGCGCGTTTGAAATGGGAAGTAATTTCTTGTAAATAAGTCTATGCGAAAAAATCTCTGCATATAGACATAAACGTAAGACCCGACTAAATTTAAAAGTGAAGAGAATATTACACAGAAGTCCACGATAGCAAGCCCAGTTCTAAGCCTTCATAAATACCAATAACAGAAACGTATAAAAAGTAGAATTCATGAAAATTACTACAAAGACATTAAAAGAAGACAGAGATTATACATCCTAGAGATGTGACCCACACTACTCGACTATCCTAGTCTTTAGTCTCCATACTTTCCTATCAGAGATCATGTCCTCGGTAAGGGCTAAATTCATCAAATTAGATCTCAAGCAGTCTTCCCACTTCCGCCTTGGTCGTCCTATCCTTCTGGCACCGTCGACTGTAATCGACTCTACCCTCCTGACCGCATCCGACGGTAGTCGCCTAAGGACAAGCTCAATTTTTCAGAAACAGGCACCACCTTAAGGACATCCTAATAGTAGAGTTTGTTGTCATATCCCACAGAGTCCTACCGCATGTCCATCGAATCATTCTCATTTTTGCAGCCTCTATCCTCCTTACATGATCCTTCTTGGTTGTCTAACATTCTGATCCATACAACAACGCTGGTCTTATTGCCATTCTATAAAATTTTCCCTTAAGTTTTATAGGCATCTTCTTGTCACACAAAACTCCAGTAGCAGCCCTCCACTTTAGCCATCCCTCCTTTATAAAGTGTGTTACATCATCATCTACACCCCATCTTTATGTATCATAGACCCTAGGTACTTGAAACAATCCTTTGAGGGGAGAACGTGTCCTTCTATGCATACTTCTACATCTTCATCGTTTTGGTCTCCACTGAAGTTTGAACATAAATACTTTGTCTTTTCAATATTGATCCTTAGACCTTTTTCTTCCAAAGCAATCTTTCAGGTAGTCAGTCTATTATTCAACTCAGATTTTGTTTCAGCAACTAGGACAATGTCGTCAGCGAAAAGCATACACCATGGTACACCGTCTGGTGTCGCACAATAGATGTCGTCCATAATCAAGGCGAAGATGTAAGGATTAAGAGCCGACCCCTGGTGGAGTCCGATTTCCACCGGGAATGACTCAGAGCTCCCGAATTATTATAATTTTAGACTATAATTTTTTTAATACTTATGAGCGTTTCTGGACTATCTTTATTAATCAAATATGAAATATTATTCTTCCTGTTCTTTATGATGAGATAGTACTGTATATGTGGACTTTGTTGTAATTGGCTATTGAAGTTTGCTCGTGTTTCTTATTCTTGTTATAGTTGACTGGAAATGCAAAGACATCATTGGCTAGCTCTCCTCTGGTCAGATGGGCATCCTTGGCTAGACCATTCAGGTATTTTATTGTTTCTTCTAAATAGATTCATCTCAATGGCTTATTATTTGCTAAGATATTGTCATTTCTGCATTACAGCTCAAGACCTGTTGGAAACGATGTTATCGGTATTGACTTGGGTACAACCAATTCATGTGTGTCCGTGATGGATGGAAAGGTAGATTATATTTATATTTGTTGAAGTATGTATTTTCTTTTGTGTTTTGGGGAAAATGGAACTATGTTACTCGGATTATTATCTTGCAGAACGCTAGAGTGATTGAGAATTCTGAAGGAGCTAGAACCACGCCGTCTGTAGTTGCCTTCAACCAGCAGGGGGAGCTAATTGTTGGAACTCCAGCCAAACGTCAGGCTGTAACCAACCCAACAAACACATTGTTTGGAACCAAACGTCTGATTGGGAGACGTTTTGATGATGCTCAAACACAGAAGGAAATGAAGATGGTGCCTTACAAGATTGTTAGGGCCCCTAATGGGGATGCTTGGCTTGAAGCCAATGGAAAAACTTACTCCCCGAGCCAGATTGGTGCATTTGTTCTAACAAAGATGAAGGAAACCGCTGAAGCATACCTTGGTAAAACGGTGACTAAAGCTGTCATCACTGTTCCTGCTTATTTTAATGAAGCACAAAGGCAGGCGACCAAGGATGCTGGGCGGATTGCTGGGTTAGATGTTAAAAGGATTATCAACGAACCAACTGCTGCTGCACTTTCCTATGGAATGAATAACAAAGAGGGTATCATAGCAGTATTTGACCTTGGAGGTGGAACTTTTGATGTTTCTATATTAGAAATTTCTAATGGGGTTTTCGAGGTATGCTTGTTTTTCTTTACATGATTTGTTCATTGCTTTGGTAAATTGATTCACTTAGAGAGCATTTTTATCAGGTAAAAGCAACAAATGGAGACACTTTCTTGGGTGGAGAGGATTTCGACAATGCACTATTAGAATATTTGGTGAGTGAGTTTAAGAGAACTGATAACATTGACCTCTCAAAGGACAGGCTTGCCCTGCAGAGGCTACGAGAGGCAGCTGAAAAGGCTAAGATTGAACTTTCATCTACATCCCAAACAGAAATCAACCTTCCATTTATAACTGCTGATTCTTCAGGAGCAAAACATTTAAATATAACACTAACCAGATCCAAGTTTGAGGGTCTAGTCAGCAGCCTGATTGAGAGAACTAGAATTCCATGTAAGAATTGTTTGAAGGATGCTGGAATATCCATCAATGAAGTGAATGAAGTATTGCTTGTTGGGGGAATGACTCGTGTCCCCAAGGTGCAAGAAATTGTTTCTGAAATTTTTGGAAAGTCTCCCAGCAAAGGGGTTAATCCTGATGAGGCAGTTGCAATGGGTGCTGCTATTCAAGGTGGTATTCTCCGAGGTGATGTTAAGGAGCTGCTTCTGTTGGATGTAACTCCTCTGTCACTTGGAATAGAAACACTCGGAGGAATTTTCACTAGGTTGATCAACAGAAATACAACCATCCCTACGAAAAAATCACAGGTTAGTAGTATGATACATTTTGTATTGCATCAGATATATTAAAATCGGGATGGTGCAAGAATTTCACCGGTAGTGTCTAAAATTCTTCCAATAGATATTGTGTGAGAGCAGCTTAATATATTTTCTAGCCTGCAACAGAATATTTACATAATGTTTTAACAATGCACACCTGTTTGCTAAAATGGATCTTACCATTTTTGTGTATGCAAGTATTATTGCTGTTTCAATCGATAGCTTAGTGTTTTTGTGAGCTGGTATTATAGAAGTTTAATTTGTCAAGCATCCTCACAATTTACATCTTAAGAGGTGTCGGGTATCTTTTCGACAAAAAATAATACTAGCTTTTTTGATTTCAGGTTTTCTCTACTGCAGCAGACAACCAGACTCAGGTTGAAATAAAAGTTCTTCAAGGTGAACGTCACATGGCAGCCGACAATAAGATTTTGGGGGAGTTTGATCTTGTTGGTATTCCAGCACCTAGAGGCTTGCCACAAATTGAAGTCACATTCGACATAGATGCCAATGGGATTGTAACTGTTTCTGCCAAGGATAAGGCAACGGGAAAAGAACAGCAAATCACGATCCGATCATCTGGCGGTCTTTCAGAGGATGAGATTGATAAGATGGTGAAGGAGGCTGAATTGCATGCTCATAAGGATGAGGAGAGAAGAGCTTTGATTGACTTGAGAAATAGTGCTGACACGAGCATATACAGTATCGAGAAGAGCTTGAATGAGCACAGAGACAAGATTCCAAATGAGATTGCATCAGAGATAGAGTCTGCATTGGCGGATTTGAGGAAGGCAATGGCAGGGGACAGTGTAGATGAAATCAAGGCTAAAATGGATGCTGCCAATAAGGCTGTTTCAAAGATTGGAGAGCACATGAGCAAGGGTTCCGGTTCCGGTTCCGGTGGTGATGGTTCCTCTGGAGGGTCGTCGGCTGATGATCAGACTCCCAAAGCAGAATATCAGGAGGCCAAGAAATAGAACACATGGTAGCTGACATTATGTTTCATCCAATTATTAATTTGATCAAATGATTCAACATTGTTTTATAGATGTTAACATAAAAAAGAAAAACTCAAGCAGCAGGATTGTGGATGCAATCCTTGGACTATTTCGATTTACATGTCAAACGTGCAGTTTGCCCATGCTTCCATATTATGTTTTGTATGTCATGAATGACACTTCTATTTGAGAATGAAGTTGACACAAATATATGAATATTCTTTGTGTAACAAAAATAAGTACTCAAACTATATATTTTTCGTGGTGCTCAATCTTCTTTCTAGTCAATCTAGGTGTTTAATTTTTAGGTGTCTTGATTGTAACGACCTTTAAAAAATTTAAAAAAATAAAAAAATTATATTTAAAGAAAATCTTAATTTCTCTTAAATAACAAAAAAGCTTCGAATCCCTAAAAATTCTAAATCCCTAAATTTAACCCGTTGAATCTTCATGTTTCAGTAGATTTTTATGGGGTTATTGATTGTCGGATAGAGGTTCAACGGCAACAAATGTAGGTGGTCGGCGTGAGCTTAGGTCTTGAAATTTGAGTTTTCAAAATTTTGGTTTTTTTTTTAAAGTTTTTTGAAAATTTTGGGGTTTTTTAAAATATAATATAATTTTTTTTATTTTAAATAAAACTTTCAAAAAAACTAAAATGTGACACGATTCACTTAACTGACTTTTTAACAATCGTTACAGACGAGGTACATAAAATGATAATGTCTGTAACATTAGCCAACTAAATGACGAAAAAAGTTTAGACACCACTTTAAGAAAAACAAGTTATAGTTTGAAAATTTATTTTTATATCAAACTTTTAACACATTTTCTGTTATGAGGCCCCTTACCGACTCTTCTAATTCAGTCGAGCTCGATCCCTAATTTTATTCTTGGAAAGCCAAAGAAACTGTAATATAATACCAATGGAAAACATCATCCAGTATGAAACAATTTGCACTGTAAATAGAAAATAACACGCAATACAAATTTCTTAGGGCTCTTGACAGCATCATTAAGTTTCAATCAACACTGGGTGCACCAAATCTTCTAATGTTAGAACATGTTCCCCGAGGGGCAATATCCTTTCCCCTTCTTGGTCCACAATGCTAAGGTGGATACAAGGATTTACTAAAATGCTTGTTTCTGTGAATCCGAATGAACTAGTATGCACGCGATCGAATGCAATTAATTGCTTCTCTGGAGTTCCCTCAAAATTTTTCGGCGCTCTGGAGAACAACATGATGACATGGCTTCCGTCCATATCTCCTACATTAGCTACCGATATATGCACGTAGAATCCCAATGAATCACATGATGTCACCTCATCGACGCGTATATAATCGAGTTCTCGTCTCTGGTGCAATATAGTCTTAATTGAAGTGCCTGTCAAGGACCTGGATAAACTTAATTTTCTTGGAGCATACAAGAGTTTGTGGGTGAAATTTGTATAGCTTAAGCCTCGGCCGAAGCCATAGACTCTATTTCCAGTGTAAAACCGGTAGGTTCTCCCTGGAAAACCACGGAAAGGATCAGCACGCATATGCATATCATTCATAGCAACCTTTGTAAATGATTCGGGATACCAAGTCATCGGAAGCCTTCCACCTGTTTTCACATATCCAACATCCCATTATTAGTTGCATTACATTCATCAAGACATAGCTGACTTGTGTTCGGCAACTATTCTCTCAATGCTGGATTTTCAACCACCAAATGCCATAAATAATGAACTTTAGATTCCATGCAGTGTTTAGATGCCAGTTAATGAATTGAGTGATAGTTAAGTGGCAACCAACCTGGGTTAAAATCACCAAAGACGACATCTGCAAGTGCCTTTCCGCCAGCTTCCCCAGGGTATCCAACCCAGAGAATACTTGCAACATTCGGGTTTCCTTCTGCAAACGATACATCAAGGGGTCCCCCACCGGTAAGAACAAGAATTATTGGTCTATCACTTGCTGCAGCAACAGAAGACACCAGGGCCATCTGTTTACCAGGAAGGAGAAGACTAACTCGGTCAAGATCTTCAGTTTCTTGGGACAAATCCAGCCCAGCAACTACAATCACAAAGTCAGCTTCCTTGGCAGTAAGAATTGCTTCATTAAACCTAGCATCAGACTCGCAAGGCACATCAGAGCAACCAGAAGCGAAAGATGCCTTCTTTACACAGCCTTGCAGTCCCTCAAAAAAGCTCTTTGGTTCACATGGAACACCTGCCATATGAAGGACATCAAACAATCATTAATACAAATTCCACGTCGTGTGAGAACTCTACAAAGTGTAGAAACCCAGTAACAAAGTGAGGTTAGCAATACTTCAATCAGCACTCTGGGTGATTCACATTCATTATGACTTGAATCAAATATTAGGAGACATGGTAAGGCCCGAGCAAGATAGTCTCCAGTAGCTTGCCATGTTACAATGCTTCATATAGCAGACAATCATTTATCTCAATTGAACAGTCCAAAAGTTAAAAAAGACTACGGAAGCTGATATAAACCTCCAAGAATTAAACATTATTGCATAAGCCATACCTGTGTAGCCACCACCCATATTGCTTATGTTGTTAGCCATTGGACCAATAACAGCTAAGGAAGAAACAGCATTTCTATTCAGTGGCAGGAATGTTTTATCGTTCTTCAGCAGAACGATTCCCTGCCTTGCTGCTTCAAGTGCCAGCATCTTGTGCTCTGTGGTACAAATGTCTTGAGGTCCCAACTCCCCAAACTGCCCATTTCTGGGGTCTCCATCAAACAGCCCAAGACGGAGTTGAACCGAGAAAAGATTCAGAAGGGCTCTATCAATGTCTTTTTCTTGCAACTTCCCTTCCTCAATTGTATTCCGAGTATGTCGAACGAGATATGTTCCACAGTTAATATCCATTCCTACAGACAACCAACTTAATCTTAATCCTTAAAATGAACATTCCAATGGCAGATCTAGCCAAAATTCATTAACCAGGAAACCTGCTTTAAGAACAAGAGCAACAGCATCCTCGGGCTTTCTTGTGTAATTTTGGTATTCTTGAATCGTTGCCACAGCATCACAGTCTGAGGTGATATATCTGAATTATGCCACAAAAGGATCCCAGAAACGTTTAACGAGTACCAACCAATTAAGGTTGAATTTCAAAATTTTCATTTGTCAATGTATAAGCAACTACTAATTTGTTTTACCCTTTGAAGCCCCATCCATTTCGAGCTTTCTGTAAAAGATCTCCACGTGCACAAGCCGGCACCCCATCGACCGCATTGTAGGAACACATCAAGCAGTTCGCCTTACCTTGTTGTATACAACTACGAAATGGCGGCTCATATGAATCCTCCATATCTTGCTTAGTAACCTTCAATACAGATATAGTAGGCATATATTACCAAACTGCCTAAATGACTTCAAAAGGAGGCTTGTCACAAGTCAGAACTAACTATTGATTTAGAACAATAAACATAGATAAATCAATTAAAAAACATACAATCGGTTTGCAAAATTTCATATTCACAGAGATAAGTTGAGCTAAATTTATTTGAAATGGCACAAAACAGAGTTTCTGAATAAAAAAATGTAAAAGGGAAGACTTTACCATGGCATTGAAGCTGTATCTGCTGAAATTCATCCACTTCTCCAAGTCATACGCAATGAAATGCTTGCAACAAGCAGAATTCATAAGTCTATCATCGTCATCTTCATCATCATATCCTCCTCTAAGTTCCCTCTTTCTCCCAAACCTATCTCTGAGTTCTCTACTACCTCTCCAAGACCCACCCTGGAAACCATTCACAAATTCAACAGCATAAGCTGAAACAATCATGGGATCCTCACCAGGGGTCTCCTGCCCTCTTCCCCATCTGGGGTCCCTGAAAATATTAATATTGGGTGCCCAAAAAGTCAAACCAGCTTGTCCAACATTATACATGGCTTTGGCCTCGACACCTATGGCTAACCCAATCTTGAACCAAAGGGTTCTATTGAAAGAAGCAGCTGTGAGAAGAACCTGAGGGAAACTTGTTGCTGCTTTAACACGGCCATCAAAGGTAACTCCAGGGCCATTACTGGCAATCCCATGAAGAGACTCTGACCACCATTGATAAGGGGGAATCCCAAGTCTTGGGATTCCTGAAGCATTGTTGGACAATTGATGGATCTTTTCTTCAAGGGTGAGAAGAGAAATGAGAGATTGAGATCTGTCTGTGATGGACAGGGAAGTGTTGCAGAAGGGGTAGGAGTTAAAGTAGGGAGCTTGGCATGGGAACTGTGGGTTTGGGTCTGATGATGGGATTGAAATCAGTAAAGCCAAAACTTGTAAGAAGAAGAAGACAGATCTTTGTTGCAGAAACATGGGTGCTTTGGTACTCACTGCTCAGATTGACTGTCTGAGTTTCTTTTGTTTACCTAACAAGAGATCATTGCTGAAGCGAGATAAGAATGGTTGGTAGGTTTAAGCAGAACACCATGTGGATTTGGAGGAAGATTGAATTGGAATGTGGATGGTGAAGTTTTTTTTATTATGCATATATATCGTGTTATATATATACACACACATGAAGAAAGCTAAATTGGGTGCATTGTGAAATATACAAGTTCTGGTTGTTGTCATTTACTCTTTATATCGTTTTAAAAAATCTGCTGATAATCCTATTATTTGTCTGGGGGAGTGCGTTGGGCCTTTTTACTCATCATAAAATAATAATAAATTACAATTTTAATATTTATCGTAAATTATTTGTCAATCTAACATTATTTTGTATCACAAAATCAGAAAATATATTTTGTAGGAAATTTTATTCGGAAGACACTTTTTATAAGAATCATTTTTAGGTTACGTAACATGAAATGGTCAAAACTCTGTATCATACAATTGTGAAGGCATAATGCCAAAATTAACCTATCAACGTTTATTACAATGATAATTTTGTCTTATATTCTATTTTTAAAGCATTTTGATCTCTAATATTTTATTTTAGGATAATTTTTTTTTAATATTTACATAATAATTATTTGTCACTTATTCTTTTTTCTAGGACATTTTAACCATCAACGTTTTATTTTAGATTAAAAAATTCTTATTTTAGAGTATTAATTGTGTATTAACTAATAACTTTCATCTATAGAAGGATCCTTTTACCCCAAGGTGAAACTTTGCCAAAATGTTTTAAAAAATAATAGAGAACATAATAACCATTTTGTTAAATGTTGGAGAATATTTTTGGCATTATATCAATTGTAAAAGAACTGACAGTAAATTTACACAAACACTAATCACACGTATTCGTTTAGTTTGAATAAAATTTATATTATTTTTTCAAATTTTTATCTTTATTTTTTTATTTTTCTCATTTCAATTCAACTTTAAAAATTTAATCTTTTTGTATCATGTAAACGGAAGATGTTTTCTATAAAAAGCATCTTTCGTAAAGAGTTTCTTGTAAGAAGTATTTTCCACTTAAGTGACAAAAAAATGTATTAGATTGAAAATAATTTAGAATAAATGTTAAAATGAAAAATAATTTTCAAGTATATTTGAGTAAAAAAATAAACAAAAACAAAACCGTGTGTTGGGCTATGGGTTCGTCTTTCATGTGTTATTGTCTTCATATAATGTGAATGATACATAGCCAACACACTCTGCATGGTGTTTGACCGCACAATCACCGTATGAACCACCACAAACCTTCCTCTCATGGATAAATTGAGGAGCTGATGGTGGCGATTATTTTAAATTTTTTAAAATTTTATATAATAATTTTTTTATTTATCACCCATAAAATTTTATAAATTTGTCAATTCTAACCTAAAATTATGCACAGTATAAAAGCAATACTATCAATCTCTTTTGTATAAAACACCACGGATCATTTAGCGTGTAGAAAAGATAGAGAATAATCTTTTTTGAAATTATATTACCATGTTTGGTTCATGAAAAAAATTATTATCACAATAACTTGTTACTAATAGTAAAAAGAATCTCAAAATATTAAAAACTTTAATTCTATATCCCAAACCCAAAACAAAAGCTATTATTACCATGGTCTTGGTCTCCATCATCGATGAACAATTACTCGATGACCAGTCGTCGTCTTAATCCCTTGATATTTTAAACTTAAATCCCTAACATTCAAAATATTCAACCTAAATATCCCTTAATATATTTGGCCGACCGAAACAATAAGGTAATTGACCATTTGGGCCAAACTACCACCTACAATATGCTACAATCTGTTGCAAAGTTGAGGGAGGAGATGTTGCAGGAAATGTGAGGGGGAAGGGGGAGGGCGATGACGCAAGGTTAATAAGGATTTAGTTTTTTTTTTGAAAAAAAAGTTTTTAAAATAATATTTTAATTTTTAAAATGTTTAAAAATTATATAGATGTGATACGCATAACTTAACAGACTTTTTAAACGACCATTAAAATCGAGATACTTAAAATGACAACGTTTGTAATGTTGACCACCTAGATTGATCGATAATTTAGGCACTTAAATGGAAAAAATATATAGTTTAGACAATTTTTTACATTAATCTTTATTGTTACACGGGGATTTAATTTAATAATGTGTAAACTACACGCGTACCTAAATTGTTATTGTTATTTTGTTTTGGTATCTAAATTTTTTTCTTCAAAATCATACATAACATTTAGTTTAGGTTTTATTTTGGTTCGCGCGTTAAAAATTTAACCGAACTGTTGTATATGGCTTTTTATGACTAAATTATATCATTCATCACTCAGCTATCTTCACTCCTATTTTGGTCACTAAATTTTATAACTTTTCAATTTAACTACTAAACTTTCAAATTATTCATGTTTTAATCACTCTAATTATTTTTTTAATAATTTTTATGAAATGATATTTTTTTATTTTATTAATATATAATTAAAATAAAAAATTAAATTTGAAAGTTAGAGTGATTAAATTAGTAGTAATTTAAAAGTTAAGTAATTAAACTAAAAAAAATTAAACTCTAGTGACCAAAATAGGAGTGATAATATGATTGAGTGATGAATGATATTATCATAACAATTTTTTAGGTGAAACAATTATTTATTATTTTAAAAAACAATTATGACTTTATTTTTGGAAAAAATGATGATTTTAAATTAAATTGGATAGTGTCGCCATCTACCTTTGGGTTAGGTAGGTCGAATACCTAAAAACGTCTTTTAAATTTTGTTTTTAAGAAAAATCATTTTAAGACAAAAAACTAGTCTGCGTCACCAAAGATTCGATTAAATGGATTCGGAAGTCGGTTACTAGTGGGGAAAGATTAGCACCCCCACAACGCCCAAATTTTGGTACCTAAACGATTATACAATGTTTAAATATTGAGAATTATAAACTCAAAAATATATTTAAATTACAATCCTTTTATTCATTCGAATTTATTTAAAAAGTGTGAACAATCAATGGGAACACACTTCCTTTGTAGTTAGGAGGTTTTCCCATAGATTCCCCACACAAAAACGTTATTTCGCAAATTTCTCAAAGACAAAATAAAATGGAATAAAAGTAAAAAAAATAGTGGAAAATACTTGAAATAAATAAACGTGGTACAAATAAAATTATTGAATATAAAACAATATCTATGCGAAAAATCCTCGAAAAAATACATTCCCTTTAGTTGGGAAATATCTTCATAGATTTCCCACATTGAAAATTTCTTTTTATTTTTGTATATTAAAACCATGATAATTTATAAACAAAATGGAAATAAAATTTCCTACAAGGAACGCATTCAACAATTACATGATTTATATACAAACATATATGAAATTATAATGATTGATAAACATCAAAATTACAAATCTGTATCAAAATATACATTTACAAACATGATAAAATAAAATACTAATAAAAGTATTTATTCATGACTAAATAAAAAATAGAAAGTTAAAGGGCCAAAATAGTAATAACATAAAGTTAAAGGACTTAAAAAAGTAAAAATGGAAAGTTAATGGGCTAAAATGGTATTAACAGAAACTAAAAGGGTAAACAATAATTACAAAATAAACTAGAGCTAAAATCACAAACACTAAATAGTACAAGTACTAAAAATAAAAATAATCCATTTTAGGACTAAAATGAAATAAACAAAGAAAAACATAAAGGGTCGAACCAAAATTAAGCCAAATGTCAACAATGACTAAAATAAAATATCTACAAAAATAAATTATACACACGTTATTGCATATGATTGATGCAAGGGTTAGGTATGATGAAAAGTGCATTCTTTTCCTTTTTTGTTTTACTATAAGAAATAATCAAACATTAACGTATGCTGAATTCAATTTAAAAGTTTGGTGGGGTATGAGGGCCATAAAATAATGGTGCACAAGGAAAATAGTATTGTAACTGTTCTTAGTTGGACTTAATTGTGGGATTTCATGTTGAAATAAAAATGCTATGCCTTTGGACTTGTTTTCTTATAGATAATTTTTTTTATCAAACAGTAAAAATAATATCATACTATTTAATAATAAGACTAAATTACAACATATATAAAATAAGAGATCAAAGTAAATTATTTTAAAGTTGCATCGTGGCTAAAAATGATAAAATTAAAACTAAGGAGGACCTTTTTCGTAAATAAACTAAATGCTCCTTAGGTCCCCTTAAAACGATGTAGTTTCATGCCTAATATATATATAGGATAACAAAGGCCAAAAAATGGCAATTCCCTCTTTTTTTCATTTCTGCGAAATAGAGAAGGAAAGAGAGAGAGAATACTCTCTCAACTCTTACCATAGAAAATAGAATTGACCACCGACGATGGCGCCTACGACGGCGCTCATGACGGCGCACGGTGGCGTTGAGACCGAATTACCCCAATCGGTTCCTCTCTTTCCCCTATAACTGAAACCCAACCTAGTTTTACCTAAAAACCACCATAGCCTCGTAGATCTAGGTTTTATATTTCAATATTTTGAAAAAAATGGAGACCTTAGGCTTTTAGGTTTCAAACGGAGGTAGGGTTTTTCTCTCTGTTTATTATTTGGTTTTCCTTTTTTAACCCGAATTTTTTCTCTCCGAAAATGTTTCTGTTTTCCCCTGAATCCGTCTATTTATGATTGGATGTAATGGCGGATTGGGTGAAATCAAATTCGAATTTTTCGGGATTTAGATCACTTTTCTTTTCTCTTTTGACTTTGGTGATGATTCGGTGGATGTTGAATGATTTGGGTGCACTGTTCGTAGGTGGATGATGAAAATGACTGTTGGTGGTGGCTCGATGACTCTACACAGCTCGTTGGTGGCTTAACGGTCGGCTCACTCGCTAATGGGTACGGGCGGTGTAGTCCAAGCGCCAATGGAAGCTGAACAGTTACGTTGATTGACTTTGGTTTAGGGTTTTAGAAACCCTAAATTATTAAAACATTACATGGGCCAGTTTGGGTCTTGGGCCTCGGGTCTGGATCTGGGTTTGCTGGGCTGCAAAATGTAAAATGTGTAATTAATAATAATAATAATAATAATAATTTTTTCAACCCGGATAAAAATGAGTGTCTACAACTGCCCCTCTCTGCACATTCTTGTGTTAACAAGATTAGGGCAAAGATGAAAAAGACAACCTGTTTTTGTCTGATTCTCTTTTTTTGTTTTAAAATTTGATGGTGTTTAATTTGAGGGACGAGACTGCTCATGCGTGATGAAGAGTTCGGGTCGTCTAAGGGTTATTGTCCATCTTTAGGAAGGGTGATAACTCGGTTCCTACATGATGAGGACGACTGATTGTCTGAGGGTGACACGGCTCCTATGTGATGAGGAAATCTGGTTGGTAGATGAAACGGCTCATACGTGATAAGAGTTCTAGCCATTTTTAGGGATGATAACACGGTTCATACGTGATGAGGATGGATGGTTATCTAAAGGGTGATAACATGGTTCCTACGCGATGAGGACGATTGGTCAGTGGATAGTACTGCTCATATGTTATGAGTTTTGACCATATAAAGGTAATAACACGGTTCATTCGTGATGAGGACGACTAGTTATCAAGGGTTGACACTACTCATATGCGATGAGTCTTGGCCAGGGGATGGTACTGCTTATATGCGATGAGTCTTGACCATATAAAGGTGATAACATGATTCCTACGTGATGATGACGGTTGATTATCAATGGTTGACACTGCTCATATGCGATGAGTCTTGGCCAGGGGATGGTACTGCTCATATGCGATGAGTCTTGACCATATAAAGGTGATATCACGGTTCCTACAGGACGGCTGGTTATCAAGGGTTGACACTTCTCATATGCGATGAGTCTTGGTCAGGGAATTTTGGTTTCAAAAGAAATTGATTCAGAGATGATGCTTCAAAAGAAGTTTTTTCAAAAGACAAAATTTGTTTCCTAAGAAACAAACTCAAAGATTCTTTATGTCTCAAATGAGATAAAATTTGTTTTGAAAGAAAATTGTCTTAAGCGAGACAACAACATCGAAGGATACTGATAGTCTGCTTGTTCCTGATTGTGGAGGAAATGCCTTCAGAAGATCTGATTATTCCCATCAGGATGTTGAATCCCCAAAGATGCCCCAATATTAGATGTTGATTACCTCAAAGATGCTCTAATATTGGATGTTGATTGCTTCAGCACTGATTCTAAGCATGAGCTTTGTGTCTGAGAGCCACATGTCAAGTACCAAGATCCACTCCAGAGAGATTGTCTTGTTTGAAAAATGTTTTTCTTATTCTTCTATTTTCAAAATTCTGAAAATATCAATTAGAAGAGTTTTGAAAAATATTTAATCAAAGATTTTGAAAATATTACTCATTTCTAGGTTTTACAATTGAGACAAATCATAAAACTAGAGTTTATTGGATATCAAAGAATTAATTATATTGTTAATCCTTCAATAAATTATAGCTATTTGACAAGTGTCAAGATCAAAGCTATCTTTGGGAAATGGTTAGGTGAAGAAATGATAAAATGTCTCAGGTTGTTGTTTTTTGTCAAAAGTTTGGCCTTCTTGTTTATTTGATGCTCACTGATTTGATGGAGTAGCTTGTATTCTCCTATACTGGAAGTGTTCTTCGACTCCCAGCTCTCATGGTCACACTCGGATTATGTGATGCCTTATCAAGGAATTTGTATATTCGAGCCACTTTTTCAGGTTTTCAACTCGAATCCTCCTTTGGTTTCACGACGTTATTAAGAATTTAGGTCTTAAACCCCATTTGTTATTTTTCTTTATCATGCATTAAACATTTTAGAAAACTTTTTGCAAATAAAGATCAATCCTGATGTGCGGGATGAAATATGAAGATAGTCTCTTCTGTTTTGAAATCCATATATGATTAGAAGGGACTTTTAAGGCTCGTAATGTAAGCTATGGTTCATGGTTATGAAAGAAAGGATAAAAGGCCCAAATAAGTGTTTGCGGGTAATTGAACCAAAGATCAATTTATTCTGATGCCTTCAATCTTGTATTGCTCAATTTGAATCTGCTCATATATATCTTTCTCTTCATGCTCCATGATCTTCGAGTGAAGTGATTCTGGAATGATTGTGTTTGATCAATCTCATGGTTTGAAGCTCGATGCGTCATTTGACATGTAATTCCTTACATGTTCTTATTGTATTCTTTTTCTTTGCTCTTCTCTCTTTGTTTTGATTGGATCTTTGCACTTGGCATTTGGTTCACCTTTCGGTATCTCATTTGAATCAATGTCTTCACTCATGCGAGCACATTTCCTCTAACTTTCCCCTCAATGTGGAGGGTGATCCTTGGTTAGGGTTGAATCAGAAGAAAAATATCATTCAAGCTCAAAGGGGTCACAATGGATACATATTTTCTCCTTTTGTGAAGGGATAAAGAAAGAAAACCGTTCATTATTTCATACACAGAAGTCTTAGTAGAAGAGATATCATATCCCTAGGGGGATAGATTTTCAGGATTAATTTCATTCACATGAAAATAATGTAATTAATGCATGATAGAATTATTTTGAATTAATTATATTTTCTACTTCTTGCTCCCATCAAATTTTGTCCCAAAAATTTGGATCCCTTTACCCCAGTTTCAATCTTAAGCTTCAGAGAGATATTTGTTGAATTCCAAGATATGCTTCCAAAGAACTTATCTTGTTTGAAAATGTTTTTCTTTCTTTGGATTTTCAAAATTTTGAAAAATATCCAAAAGAGTTTTGAAAAAAATATTGCCTCCTTCTAAGTTTCACAGTTGAAACAAATCATAAACAGGAGTTCATTGGATATCAAAAGAATCAATATTCTTTTAATCTTTGATAACTGTAAATCTTTGACAAATATCAAGATCGAAAAGTTGGTTTCGAGGTTAGCTACCTAAATTCTAAGATTTGTCTCATCGCTTCGTCCTCTTTCTTTATGACATGTTCCTGCTAGTTTGGCATTTTAATTGGAGGCGATCAAAATGTTGCAACCAACATAGTCAATTTCTAGACTCATTAGAACACTTTTGTTTCAGTTCTCTGAAATCTTCCATTTGTTCAAACTTCGTAGACTCCTCTAGTCAAGGTAGTATAGAAATATCGGTCTAAAAATGAGACTTCGAGTGCTCGTGTGAGTTTGACTATAATAGGTGTTCCTCAAATCCTTAGTCCATATTCATCGAAACTCCTTATTTAGTAAATTTGATTTAATTTTCCATTGTTTGGCTAGCTGAATCTTATCCATAAAGCCGAGGTGTTTAACCAATTACTCTAAAGGGACAACTCAAGCTTTATTGTACATATATCTTATAATCACTTTTATCAGGCTAGCTGAAGGATTCATGTTGTCACAAAGTCTTCGACTTGACAATCACAGTGGAGCATACACTGAATTGCCGAGTACCCGATCAATGTTATGGTTTGAATATAATCTATTCATAAAGCTAGGGCTTTCGAGTTTCCTCTATAACTAATTGCTTTAGCGGAATAGTTCAATTTTTGTATATATTATATATATATATATATATTTGGGGTAAACGGATTTGTTGATAAATAGTAAACAACATAGTGGAGAAGAAAAAGAACTTTTTTATTTTTATATATCATGAACGATGAGAATACATCTTTCCTTTATAGGAAAAGTTAGGAGTAAGTTTTCTATTAGGAATAAACTACATATTAGTTATCCTTATCTATCTAACTTTTGTAAGAGTTAGTGTTATATTAAAATACTAACTAACAATCCTTATCGCATAACCTACACTCCCCCTCAAGTTGGGGAGTAAATGTTGAAAAGACCCAACTTGGATATCTCATTAAAGGTAATTCTTGGAAGTGCTTTAGTGAGAATATCTGCTAACTGATTCTTCATTGAAACATAATTGAGCGTCACCGTTCCACCATTCACCTTTTCAAAGATGAAATGTTTGTCAATCTCCACATACTTCGTTCGGTCATGATGAACTGGATTCTTTGCAATACTTATTGCAGATTTACTGTCACTTTGAAGTTCAAACCATTTGTTGGAACATAACCCCAACTCAGTTAACATTCTTTGAAGCCAAATTCCTTCGCAAATTCCAAGTGGCATTGCTTTAAATTCTGCTTCTGCACTACTTCGAGACACCACAACCTGTTTTTTACTTCTCCAAGTAACCAGATTTCCCCAAACAAATGAACAATAACCGGTTGTAGATCTTCTATCCGTTAATTCACTTGCCCAGCTTGAATCTGAAAAAATTCTTACTGTTCTATCATCACTCTTTCTAAAAATTAACCCATGTCATGGTGTCATTTTCAAGTATCTTAGAATTTTATTCACAGCCTCTAAATGTTCTTCTCTTGGATCATTCATACATTGACTCACTATACTGACAGGAAATGTAATATCAGGTATAATAAGTGATAAATAAATTAGTTTACCTACTAGCATTTGATATTGTTCTTTGTTAACGAGACTTCCCAATTTTTCTCTCCTTAGCTTAAGATTTGCTTCCATGGGTGTTTCTGATGGCTTACATCCCTTCATTCTAGTTTCTGATAGTATATCAAGGATATATTTCCTTTTATTGATCACTATTCTTTCATTTGACCTTGCAACCTCCATGCCAAAGAAATACCGTAAAGTTCCCACGTCTTTGGTTTCGAACTCCTTCGCCAGCAGCTTTTTCAGTCTTTCTAACTCCATACAATCATCACTGTTAGAATGATATCATCCACATAGACAATCAAAATTACATTTTTTGTTGTTTGAAGCTGTTTTGACAAATAAAGTGTGATTCGACTGACATTGCTTGTAACCATCCTGAATAATCACCTTTGTAAATCTGTCAAACCAGACTCTTGGAGATTGCTTATGTCCATACAAGGACTTTAGTAATCTACATGCTTTTCCTGTATTACTCTTCACACCTGGTGGAATTCACATATATACTTTCTCCACTAAGTTTCCATTTAGTGATGTCCAACAGATGAAGCACCTAATTCTCATTGACTGCTAATGACAGTAACACTCTCACAGTGTTTAGTTTTGTTACCGGAGCAAAAATTTCATGATAATCAACTCCAAAAGATTGAGTGAATCCTTTCGCCACTAATCTCACCTTATATCTTTCAATGCTACCATCAACTTTGTATTTTACCGTGAATGCTCATTTGCAGCCGACTGGTTTTTTATCTTTCGGAAGATCAACTATAATCCAAGTATTGTTGTTTTCTAGTGCTTTTAATTCCTCTTCTACTGCCTTTTTCCACTTGGGATCTTTCAATGCTTCTTCCACCGTATCTAGAACAGAAATGCTATCTACACTTGTTGTAAAGTTCTTAAAATAAGGCGTTAGCTTTCCATATGCAATAAATCTCTCAATTGGATAATTTCTGCATTTTCTTACTCCTTTCCTTTGAGCAATCGACAAGTTATTATCATTAATTAAAGCGTTTAATTCAATTCTAGTTCATGACAGTGTCCATGATGTGTGGGAGACTCGAGATTAGGTTCAGGGATTGATTTAGAAATTTGTTTTCGTCGTCTCTTGTAAATTTGCAATTCAGATTAAGGTATTCGAGGTGAAGTGATATGTTGATCATGCCGAGGTAAATATGTTTCGGTGGACTGGTTTAGCAAGGATACATTTTCTGGGTTCGATAGTGTTGTTTGGTCTGGCTGGAATGATTTTGTAGGCTTATTCGACTTGTTTAACTGGTTTGACGGTATTGGTTGATCAAAAGGAGCTGGGTGCAAATCAAGTGACAATTATTGTGAGTCAGCAAACTGATATTCATTATATGACTCCCCATGAATAGCAGTTTTAAGGAAAAAAGGTATTTTTTAAAAGAAATTAACGTCCATAGTAATAAAGAATTTCTTTGCATGAGGATAATAGCACCAAAAACCCTTTTGAGTCGATGAATAACCCAGAAACACACACCAAAATGCTCGAGGATCTAATTTGGACCTGAAAGGAACATTGTTATGAACGAACACAGTACAACAAAAAACTCTAAGGGGTAACAATGAAGTCATCGGTTTAAAATTGGGAAAAAATTGAGGAAAAACATCTCTCGGACACTTAAATTGTAATGGTTTACTAGGGAGACGGTTAATAAAATAAGTGGCAGTTAAAAGGGCTCCCCCCCAAAAGTAGTTAGGAACATTTGTGGAAAAAAAATAAAAACTGAGTAACCTCAAGAAGATGCCTGTTTTTTCGCTCAGCAATCCTATTTTGTTGAGGAAAATTGACACACGAAGTAAGATGAATAATCCCGGTTTCTTGAAAGAAAGAACCCAAAAGATTGGCAAAATACTCAGTACCATTATCAGAATGAAACACTTAGATAGAACACTGAAATTGAGTTTCAACCATCTTATGGAACCTTTTAAATATTTCACAAGCTTCAGATTTGGTTTTCATGAAAAGGTCCAGGTAGTACTGGTGGCTGTCGAATCCAACAAATAATAATACTTGCTTTTGGAAATAGAAAATTGTAGTAGCGATAAGCAAGGTCGAATCCACATGGATTGAGTAGATTTATTTTAATGAAAATTAAAGCAAAGAAAAGGGGTTTTAAAATTGAGAAAAGTAAAAATAAAAAGCAGATCTAATCAACTAAAAATTGAGAGAAATTAATATTAAGAAAATATCCAACTAAAGGTATAATTTCATAATTGGTTCAGAGAATTGATCATAGATGCAATGATAAAATCTTCTACTTTCACTAAATTGGTTATGGTTATTGAGAAGCTCTAACAACCTGTCTCTCCTTAGTTTCTCGATAATCAAGAGAAACTCTCTTTGATTATTTCCCTAGTTAATGAACAACCCTAGACAAGCTCTTAAGATTTAATCCACCAACATCATTAATCACTAGAGGGACCACCAATTCTAGCCAACGAATACACAAGCTCGATTCATTTAGACTAGGTTATGTACCATCATAACATAATCATAATCAACCATGATACTTTACCACTAATATTAGAACGTTTAAACAATTATGGATTTAAAGTTCTAAATGGCAATTTATCAACTTGATAATTGAACAACGGATCCTTTGCATAATCAATCAAGACAATAATTCTTAATAAAAACAGAAGATATATAAATAGCAAAGAAGTAGAAGAACAATGAAAATTATTTAGATCTCATAATCCTTGAAGAACCAAAGCTTCAATTATCCTCCAGTTGGAACAAAAGTATTTAGTTACTCATAATTGAAAGAAAACCAAAAGAAAATAAAGAAAACTTAATGTAAAACTTGATGTAAAACTAATGGCCCTAGCTCCCCTTTTATAAGGATTTTCCTATTCTAGATAAAGAAGTTTCCCTTAAAGAAAATCCCACAAAAATAGGAGTTTTAAATGCCCTCATCTTTTTCTAAAGATAAGAATAATTCAAAAGAGTCATCCAGCCGTCATTAAACTCTTTTTCCTTTGTAAATTCGTAACCCTAATTTAGGGTTGTACGAACTGGTAAGGCGCGCCCACGCTTTAACTGAAGACTTCTTATGCAGTAGTTTAGGATGAATAAGCCGTGCCCACGCCTTACGTGAAAACCTCTTCTGGTCTTGCTAGCTTCTTGAATTTTGATTTTTCCTCCTTAATTCGGGGATTTTGTGAAGATCATGCTAATCATAAGATTTTGAACTTGTTTTATCCAAATCTTTAACCTAATCCACAAAATACGAAATATAATCAAAATCCAGAATTTAATCAATTTTAGTTATTCAAATATGAGGAAAATATCATAGAATATATGTCTAATATGCATCTTATCAAATTCCCCCACACTTAAACCAATGCTTGGCCTCAAGCATACAATAGTTCAAATTCACAACTCTTCTCAACATCAATCCTTCTTCTTCCTTTGTTCATCTTTCCACAATCAAAATTTTCATGCCTTAAAGACTCAAATCTAGACATAAGTAAGGAACGAGCAAATCGTAGAAGAAATTCTCATAAACCAACACACATGAATAATCACTCCACCAATCTTTTCGAAATAAAATGCAGTGGGATCTAATACCCTCACATTGGATTCACTCAATACTCTCGAAGTGTTTAAGGGTGTCAACAAACTCTCAAGAAAAATCATAGAAAAGTTTTACCATAAGCTTGCTAACCTATCACATCCCCACCACTAGTCAATGAATTGAATGCATAAAAACCTAAGGGTCTTAAACAGGGTGTAATGGGGCTTAGGTGAGGTTTGGTAAGAGAGGAATTTGAGCTGTTTTTATTGAAGGAGTCACACAAACTTATCCACATGGAACTCAATCTTCAAATGTTCTCTTCAAGCCATATAACTTTTTTTTTCATTGCACAATCTCTCTTTCTTTATTTCTTTTTCTTTTCTTTATTTTTCTTTGTTTTTCTTTTTTTTATTAAAGAGATTGCAACTCGAATCACTATATTCCAACATCTTCCGATCTTCTTAAGATAATTTGAATTTTCATGTGAAGAAGCTCATACAATCCTTCAATTCAAGGTTCAAAAGAGGGGAAATTAACAAAAAAGATTTGTTGTTTGCTTGTACCATGGTTAATTTCAAACAAAAAGGCTCAGACTCAAAATTGGCTTTCTAAGGATACTAATTAGGGTAGGCTCTTTACGAAAGCTAAAAGTGGTTTTACCTAAATGCCCTTATCATTCTTGATGCATCCAATTCTAAAATGTGGTCTTCGACATGTATAACAAAGCAAGTTCTAGAAAAATTAACTATATATGGCAATCACTCAATCAAGAAATGGAGGACGCTGAAAGTGAGTGCTCATTGGCCCAAAAAATCATAAAAAAGGGTAAACATGTATCAAATCCCATACATTTTTCATTCAATCAGTCATCAAGTGTAATCAACCATTGTGTAGCAAATAAGAATTCAACTACTCAAGCTAATCCCCTACTATACTTCAACTTAATTCGATAATTCACAACAATCCAAATCATGTAAAGATAAACATCGAAAGAATCTGGAATTTTGAAGAGAAAAATAAAAAAAAACTAAAGCATACTTTTTTTTAAATTTTTTTTGAAGCAACATTATGTTCAGAGCAAAACCATGTATGAAATACTCTCCCCCACACTTAATCCATACATTATCCTCAATGTATCAAAAGTAGATGTTCAAAAACCATAAAAGAATAAGAGTACAAAACTCCCTTGAAAATGTTGAGCATCAACCATGATATCTGTCACGAGCTGGGGGTGAAGGTGTTGTTCGTCGGCCGGGTTGGTTATCGGTCTGAGCGGAGAAGTGGGTCGGGTAGAGCGCGAAGGACATTTTGTGATGCGCATTTTTCTGAAGGAGCACAAAAAATCAAGAAAAGATAAGGCACATCTATATTTTAAAAAGTTTCTTTGAATCTTGTTTCCTAAACCAGAAGTGGTGTTGAGTTTAGACGTGGGCACGACTTACACAAAAACATCTTCTGGATAGTGAGAGACTTTAGAAATAATTTTGCTTTTGTAAGGCGTGCCCACAGGTTGCAAAAATTCATCTTCTGACCTAAAGAGGAAACAAGATTAATTGTACTCCAATAGTCATGGAAAAAAATAAAAATAAAATTGAAAATAAAAACAACGATAATAGAAATTGAAAAAGGAAAAATTGGGTTGCCTCCCAAGAGCGCCTTTCTTTAACGTCTTTGGCTAGACGTTGTAGCTTCTCAATCTTCATAAATTGGGTACTCCAAAATGGCTCGATCAACATTATACACCTGAAAACCTTCATAAAAAGGTTTCAAACAATGACCATTAACCTTAAATATTTTGAATGTATCCAAACTTTGTATTTCAACTGCACCATGAGTAAAAATATTAGTAACAACAAAGGGTCCAACCCATCTAGAATGCAATTTACCAGGAAATAATTTCAATCAAGAGTGATAAAGTAGAACTTTCTGACCGATAGAGAAATTTTTCCTGGAAATTGTATGATCATGGAAGGTTTTGGGTTTTTCCTTGTAGATTCTTGAGCTTTCATAAGCATCATTACAAATTTCCTCTAGCTCTTGCAATTGTAATTTCCTTTGAACATCCGACTCATCTATTTCCATGTTGCATTGCTTTATGGCCCAATATGCCCTGTGTTCTAACTCTACTGGAAGATGACATGGCTTTCCATATACCAAATGATAAGGAGACATACCGATAGGGGTTTTGTAAGCCGTACGATAGGCCCATAGTGCGTCATCGAGTCGCATACTCCAATCCTTCTAATTTAGGTTGACAGTCTTCTCGAGTATGGATTTGATTTCTCTATTGGATACCTCAGCTTGCCTGCTAGTTTGTGGATGATAAGCAGTAGAAACACGGTGGATAACATGATATTTCCTGAATAAGGCTTCCATCACTCTATTACAAAAGTGAGTTCCACGATCACTGATCATGGCTTTTGGTGTGCCGAACCTAACAAAAATGTGAGATTTGACAAAATCTACAATGACTTTAGCATCATCAGTTCGGGTAGCCTTAGCTTCTACCCATTTTGAAACATAATCCATAGTAAGAATAATGTAGATATTACCATAAGAAGGAGGGAAAAGACCCATGAAATCAATACCCCATACATCAAATATCTCATAGACAAGAATAGGATTTAGGGGCATTTGATCTCTATGTACTAGGTCTCCAGTTCTTTGGCATTGTTCACAGGCTTTACAAGACATATATGAGTCATGAAACAATGTAGGCCAAAAAAATCCACATTTTAATACCTTGCGGGCTGTCCTTTTAGGACCAAAATTTCCTCCACATGCATATGAGTGACAAAATTTTAAGATGGAGGGGATTTCCTGCTCTAGACAGATCATCTGGTAGTTTTCTAGTAAGTAGATAATCAATCTTTGGCATCTCGTAATGGTGATGGCTCTTCACTTGTGATTAGCCTACTCAGATGGTCAACAACCAAGTTTTCTGCACCTTTTTTGTCACGTATCTCCAAGTTGAACTCTTGTAATAAGAGTATCCATCGAATGAGTCTAGGTTTCACATCCTTCTTTGAGAGCAAGTGTTTGAGAGCTGCATGATCAGAATAAACAATCACTTTAGTCCAAGTAAGTATGGATGAAATTTCTCTAAAGCAAAAACAACAGCTAAAAGTTCTTTTTCTATTGTTGAATAGTTGCTCTGGGCACTATCAAGCGTCCTTGAAGCATAAATATATGACATGAGAGGCTCTTCCAATTCTTTTCCCAAGAACGGCACCAACTGCGTGATTGCTTGCATCGCACATGATCTCAAATGGGAGGCTCTAGTATGGGGGCTGAATAATTGGTACCGAAGTCAACATATCTTTTAGATCATCAAATGCCTTTTTGCATGGCTCATCGAATTCAAATGTCGCATCTTTTTGCAGTAACCGACATAGAGGTTGAGTGATCTTGGAGAAATCCTTGATAAAATGTCGATAGAATCCTGTATGTCCAAGAAAAGAGTAAACTTCTCGCACACTGGCAGGGTAAGGCAGTGATTTAATTACATCTATCTTAGCCTTATCAACTTCAATACCCTTAGAAGATACAACATGACCTAGAATAATACCTTGATCAACCATAAAGTGGCATTTTTCATAGTTCAAAATAAGGTTTGTTTCTGTGCATCTTTTTAGTACTTTTTCTAGGTTAGCCAAACATGTATCAAAAGAATTACCATAAACTGTAAAATCATCCATAAATACCTCTATGATGTTCTCCACATAATCTGCAAATATACTAACCATACACCTTTGGAATGTGGCAGGGGCGTTGCAAAGCCCAAACGATATTCGTCGGTATGCAAAGGTACCAAATGGGCATGTGAATGTGGTTTTCTCTTGGTATTTAGGTGCGATTGGAATTTGATGAAAACCTAAATAACCATCAAGACAATAATAGTGAGTACGAGCCGCTAAACGTTCAAGCATTTGATCAATAAATGGAAGAGGAAAATGATCTTTCTTAGTTGATGCATTTAGTTTCTATAATCTATACAAACTCGTCACCCGTTTTGAATTCGAGTGGGCGCCAACTCACCATCAGGATTTTTAACCACAGTTATACCTGTTTTCTTTGGAACCACTTGGTCTGGACTTACCCATTTACTATCCGAAATTGGATAAATCATACTAGCATCGAGGTGTTTCAAGATCTCTTTCTTTACAACTTCCATCATAGGTGGGTTCAATCAACGTTGGGCTTCTCTAGAGGGTTTAGAATCTTCCTCCAACAATATCCTATGCATGCATGTGGAAGGGATCAATCCCTTAATGTTAGTTATACTCCACCCAATAGCTTCTTTATACTCTCTAAGTATTCGAATAAACTTTTCTTCTTCTAAGCGAGAGAGTTTGTTGGAAATGATAACCGGAAGAGTTTCCTCTTCTCCTAAATATGCATATTTTAGATGATTTGGCAAAGGCTTCATTTCTAATTTCGGTGTCTGCACAAGAGAAGGAAGAAGTTTGGTGTGATAAAGAGGCAACTCAACATAAGATACATTATACCTCATAGGTCTGAGTGATTCTAGTTCTTGGATTGTATCTTGCAAATCAAGATCCAACACAAACTTTTCCATGATTCCCTGCAATCCTTCAGGAGTGAAATTCATGTTGAGTGCAACTTTCACCATCAGAAATATTAAATTTAATAATTTCACCATCAAATTGCATGGTAAGTGTACCATCATTTACATCAATTTTTGTCCTCGTTGTTTTCAAAAATGGCATTCATAAAAAAATTAATGTTGATTTAGAAGGATCATCTTCTTGCATATCAAGCACATAAAAATCTGCAGGAAAAACCAATTCATTAACTTGTACCAAAACATCCTCTAAAACTCCCTCAGAATATACATTAGATCTGTCAGCTAATTGAATAATCACTCCTGTCTATTTCAAAGGACCAACATTCAAGGATGAGTAAATAGAAAGAGGCATGACATTTATTGAAGCTCCCAGATCTAACATTGCTCTCTCAATCCTTACGTTGCCGAATTTACAAGGGATAGTAAACATACCTGAGTCCTTGCACTTGGGTGGTAATTTTTTCTGGAGGACAGCTGAAACATTCTCCCCCATACTTACCTTTTCATTACCCTTGAGCTTTCTCTTATTGGTGCATAATTCTTTAAGAAATTTAGCATATCGAGGTACTTGTTTAATTGCATCAAGTAAAGCAATATTTACCTCGATCTTATGAAATGTCTCAAGAATTTCTTTCTCTTCTTTTTCTTTCTTGGACTTAGCAAGTCTAGCAGGGAAAGGAGGATTTATGACCAATTCTTTCAGTTGTTCGTTTTTGAGTCCTTTGGGTTGGTCTCTCTGAGTTTGGGGAGCGACAACTTCTTTTTCAGTTTTCTTCCTATAAGGCTCTTCCATGTGCTAATGGACAAGGTTCCTTCAACTCCTTCCCACTTCTCAATGTGATTGCACTAGCATTTTGCTTTGGATTAACAATGGTTTGTGGAGGCAACTTACATTGGGATTCCAACCGACTCACGGAGGATGCCAATTGACTCACTTGATTCTCCAAATTTTGCATGTTCATTCTTGTCTCTTGCTGAAATTATTGTGTATTAGTTGCAAGTGATTTGAAAATTTCTTCTAGAGACATACCTGGCCTTGAAGAAGACAGCTCAGGTTAAAAATGTTGGAATTACGAGGGTCTTGGTCCATAGCTAAGGTTAGGATGATCCCTCCATCCTGGATTATAAGTATTTAAGTAAGGATCATAATTTCTTAGTGGTGGATTGGGAAACCTTCCAACTGCATTGGCGTACTCATGAGAACATCTTGAAGTGTAGGGCACAAGTTGGTTAGGTGATCGATCGCAGCACATATCCCACAAGCTTTCACGTGTTGCATTTTTCCTACAACTAGTTGTTGAACAAGGGAGGTGAGATGCGATAATTGATGTTCAATGGAGGACGAACCTACCTCATTCACCCTTCTCGAAGAAGTGTCTTGCCTAAAGCCAAATTGTTGTGAATTGGCTTCCAGGATGGAGATCAATTCCCTAGCATCGTGAGGAGTCTTATTCACTATGGCACCTCCACTGGCTATATCCATCATCTTCCTCTCCACGGGTAGTAGTCCTTCATAGAAATGTTGGATGGGAAGTTGCTCAGGAATCCCATGTTGAGGACAACTTGCACACAGTCATTTGAATCTTTCCCAATACTTATGAAGGGTCTCAAATATCTTTTTGCTTTATTCCACATATCTCCCTTCGAATACCAACGACTCTTGGAGCAGGGAAAAATTTATTAAGAAACAACCTCACCATCTCGGCCCAAGTAGTCACAGAACCAGAGGATAGTTAGAAGAGCCAATCTTTAGCTCTATCGGTTAGCGAGAATGGAAAAGCGCACAGTTTTATTTGTTCTTCAGTCACTCCTTGTGGCCTCATACTTGAACATACCACGTGGAATTCCTTCAAATACTTGTGAGGATCTTCATTCTCAAGTCCATGAAAAGTAGGCAACAAATGAATCAAACCAGATTTTAATTCAAAAGCTACCTCCAAAGCAGGGTAGTAAATACAGAGCGATTGTTGATTCACATTTGGTGCAGCCAACTCTCTTAGAGTTATTTATTCGTTGGCCATTGTTCATTCTATTTCAGAATCGCTGGATGAATCAACCAAGTTAACTGCAGATTCGGATTCAGGGGATGAAGAATAAGAAGATTTTTTGTTGCACAAGTTAGTTTATTTTCTTAACCTGCGAGCAGTCTTCTCGATTTCAGGATCGTATTGGAGTTCACCTGCACGAGAAGAACGTGGCATCAAAATAAATCTAAATAACACCAATCCCCGGCAACGGCGCCAAAAATTTGGTGGGTGTCGAATCCAACAAATAATAATACTTGCTTTTGGAAATAGAAAATTGTAGTTGCGATAAGCAAGGTCGAATCCACAGGATTGGGTAGATTTATTTTAATGAAAATTAAAGCAAAGAAAAGGGGTTTTAAAATTGAGAAAGAAAAAAAAAAGCAGATCTAATCGACTAAAAATTGAGAGAAATTAATATTAAGTAAATATCCAACTAAAGGTATAATTTCAGAATTGGTTCAGAGAATTGATCATAGATGCAATGATAAAATCTTATACTTTTCACTAAATTGGTTATGGTTATTGAGTAGCTCTAACAACCTGTCTCTCCTTAGTTTCTCGATAATCAAGAGAAGCTCTTTGATTATTTCCCTAGTTAATGAACAACCCTAGACAAGCTCTTAAGATTTAATCCACCAACAACATTAATCACTAGAGGGACCACCAATTATAGCCAACGAATACACAAGCTCGATTCATTTAGACTAGGTTATATACCATCATAACATAATCATAATCAACCATGTTACTTTACCACTAATATTAGAACGTTTAAACAATTACGGATTTAAAGTTCTAAATGGCAATTTATCAACTTGATAATTGAACAACGGATCCTTTGCACAATCAATCAAGACAATAATTCTTAATAAAAACAGAAGATATATAAATAGAAAGAAGTAAAAGAACAATGAAAATTATTTAGATCTCAATCCTTGAAGAACCAAGCTTCAATTATCCTACAGTTGGAACAAAAGTATTTAGCTACTCATAATTGAAAGAAAACTAAAAGAAAATAAAGAAAACTTAATGTAAACCTTGATGTAAAACTAAAGGCCCTAGCTCCCCTTTATAAGGATTTTCCTATTCTAGATAAAGAAGTTTCCCTTAAAGAAAATCCCACAAAAATAGGAGTTTTAAATGCCCTCATCTTTTTTTAAAGATAAGAATAATTCAAAAGAGTCTTCCAGCCATCATTAAACTCTTTTTCCTTTGTAAATTTGTAACCCTAATTTAGGGTTGTACAGACTGGTAAGGCGCGCCCACGCCTTAACTGAAGACTTCTTCTGCGGTAGTTCAGGATAAATAAGCCATGCCCACGCCTTACGCGAAAAACTCTTCTGGTCTTGCTAGCTTCTTGAATTCTGATTTTTTCTCCTTAATTCGGGGATTTTGTGAAGATCATGTTTTATCCAAATCTTCAACCTAATCCATAAAATACAAAATATAATCAAAATCCATAATTTAATCAATTTTAGTTATTCAAATATGAGGAAAATATCATAGAATATATGTCAAATATGCATCTTATCAAGTACAAGTGTGGTCATCAATAAATGAAATAAACCACCAAAACCCATGTAAAGATGCGACCCGAGATGGTCCCCAAATATCACTATGGATAATGGTAAATGGTTTGGACGATTTATATGGAGAAGATAGATAAGCACTCTTAGTTTGTTTAGCAAGTGGGCAAATATCACAAGAAAAAGATTTCAGACCTTTATTGATAAATAAATGTGGAAACAATTTTGCAAGATAAAAGAAACTGTGATGTCCTAAATGAAATTGCAATAACATAACATCGATTGAAGGTTCAAGTAAAGGAAATTATTGTATAACATTGAAGGAAGTAGGTGGGTAGGAAAATAAAGTTGCTGGAAGTAGGTAAAGACCCTCACAAAGCCTAGCACTGCCAATCACTTTCCCCGAGCTGGAATCCTGAAATTCACAAAAATCATAGTTAAATTTCATGGTACAACATAAATCGGCAGACAAATTACTAATGGAGATAAGATTGCAAGCGAGATTGGGAACATAAATAACATGGGATAAAAAAATGTCCTGATCAGTCGAAGATTACCTGTCATATCCCCATGTCTGGCATCATCAGATAAAGAACCATCAACTATTCGAATATGAGAGATAGATGAGTCGGCATGAAAAGTGTGAAAGAGCCGAAGATCGCCTGTCATATGATCACTTGCACCAGAATCCACAATCCAATTAGGAGTGGTGGTTATATTAGCCAAAGTAGCAGAAGGAATTCTACCTGCAGGTACGTATTGGGAACGAGTGTTTAACTGACTAAAAACTGTTGCAACTTCCTTTTTTTTTTAGTAAACAAACTTCCTTGTAAATCAGTATTCATAACACAATTTCCTTGAGTATTACGTTGTTGATGTTGTTTTGAAGACTTCCCATAAGTAGGCTTGCTATGTAACTTCCAACAGGAATCCCGCAGATGGCCAACCTTCTTACAGTAGTTCACACCAAGGTCTCCCATTCTTTGGCCGAGTAGTAGTTTGAGAGTGAGTGAGCAATGCAGACCCTTCAACGGGCTTGAATCAGGAAGCTTTACGACACCGACTTTCTTCGTGTCGTACTGTAGAGATTACTTCCCAGATTGAAGGAAGAGGTTTGAGTCCTAATACTCGTCCTCAGACTTCATCAAGATCCCGATGCAAACTAGACAAAAGCTGGAATATCCGATGTTGTTCAACAATCTTCCTGAATAGACGGGCATATTCTACACACCTCAATTCATGGGATTCGAACAAATCAAGTCGTTGCCATAAGCACAATATTAGAGTAAAATACTGAGTCATGGTCATGTTCTCTTGTTTGAGATTGGCAAGTTAACACTCGATCCCAAATAAAGCAGCAGAAGTTTCCAGATTCGAATACATCGCCTTTGCAGCATTCCAAATTTCAGCCGCTGTTTCGTATAGAAGAAAGTTTTCCCCCACAGCAGGAATCATGAAATTGATGAGCCATGACATAATCATGGTATTCTCACTTAGCCAGATTGAATATTCAGGATCCGTCACATCAGGAACTGGTGTGGTCTCCAAAACATATTGTTGTTTGCGCCGACCAGTTATATAAAGGCGAACAGATTGGGACCAAGGGATATAATTGTCACCATTCAATTGGTGACAAGTGATAGGGGCTGAAGAAACATCAAAAATATTCGAATTGGAAAGATTAACGAGGATTTCCGAAGTGACCTCCGATGGAGAAGAGGCAGAATTCATGATCAACGGCTAGATTTAGGGTAAAAAATAATAATCAGCTAGGGTTAGGAAGAAGGATATGTCACCTAACTACATAGTGGAGAAGAAAAATAACTCTTTTTTTATATATCATGAACGGTGAGAATACATCTTTCCTTTATAGGAAAAGTTAGGAGTAAGTTTTCTATTAGGAATAAACCACTTAGTAGTTATCATTATCTATCTAACTTAAGTTTTCTATTAGGAATAAACCACTTAGTAGTTATCATTATCTATCTAACTTTTGTAAGAGTTAGTGTTATATTAAAATACTAACTAACAAGCCTTATCGCATAACCTACAAGATTCCATTTCTTAAGGTCATTGAGGAGAACCTGTTATAGTCTAGGTGTTTGTTAAAGGTCAGAAGATCTCATTGTTAGAGTTCAATTTCCAAGCAACTGACCTAAACTAGATTCACTCACTCGACCATTTCATCTAAGAAGATCATGATTATTATTGAACGTCATCAACAGAAGTAGAATCCAATTAGTTTTATAATCTCATATGTCAGTTGCCCATTTTGTCTGCTCCTGACGCATACCTGAATGCCAAACCCTTGATTGACTCTTTATGTGAAGAGAAAACTAACTCAGTCCTTGCAAGAGAAGGGTATATATTTTGGTGTATCTCTGGAGTAGGATCAAGGGGTCCTTATTTTTCAGGGTTCAATCTTGTCATTTGTCAAAGATTTACAACCTTAATTATTAAAAAGCTTTTAATTAAAATAATATTCAAAGAATTTCAAGATTGAAATTTGCTCATTGTTTTTTTCTAAGAAGGAAGCATTTTATTGAAAATGTTTGAACGTCAAATGGCTTACAAACATTCACACATAAGAAGCACAAAAGAAAAATAAGTTCAAACAAGATGGCATGCACGAGAATGCAACAAAAACTATTGATGGATGCCCTAGCTGACTCTCGATCGAATACCCCATTACACATTGAACGTTAACACCCCTGAATCGATCATATCTTAGACATTGAACTTTAATGTCCCACAGTTCTCAGTGATGTGCCCTGAGTAGCTGAGCTCCCAATACGATAGTTGTATATGGCGTTAATATCATGGCCTTCAGGATTTGGGGCTTCTCTTGGTTTGGATTGAACTAGAGTCACAAGGTTCTTCTCAACTAGCGTTGGGAGCAATTCCTTATAAGTCATTGGGATTGGATTGATGCGAGATGCCCCACATTGTTTATTTTGGTAAGAAGGTTTATGTTCAAGTAAACATCTTGTACTCAATGCCTTTAGGTTTTATTGATAGAAAAAATGTTGGTGCGGTTTTATTGGCTCAAAGAATGGTATATGTATGACTTCTTGTGTCATGAAAATGGATAAAAAATGTTTCAAAATCTTAAAGAAAAGTAATGTCGAAATTAGGTCATTCGATAGTGACCATGAATTATTTCGGGTAAAGAATCAAGAGATTTTTTTTTGTTTTAGACAGGATAGGAAAGGTCTAATCTTGCCATGTCAAAAATCCATTATTCTTGAAGAATTAAAAGAATCCGTAATTCATTTGATATTCAAAGAACTAAAGATTTAAAAATCACTCAATTATTCAACCTTAGAAGGTAGCATAAGTTCATTCGTTTAAAAGATTAAAAAAATATAAAATACAGAACAAAAACAATTTTAAACAAAACAATGCTCTCAATGCAAATGGTAGATACAATGCCCCCATCCTTCTTTGATTGTCCATGCCCCAATCCATCAGGTTTTGGATCTTGCGGTTCAGTGACTCATAATTATCAGAGGAATTTCATGAGCTTCATATGTGATAACTGTACATGAGATTAACATCATAGCCCTCGGGATATGGGGACTTTTTTAGATCATTCTGGAAGGCTCAGTCCTACAACCAATTGAACAAGCTCCAACTGTACTGATTTCAACTTCTTGCTTTCATGTTGTATCACGTGGTTAGGACCACTTCATCGAATCCTCCACGGATTAATTACATGTTTTTATAAATGATGTATGCAAAAATGCTTGAATGAATGCAGCGCATAATGTAAATGCAAAAGGTATCGATTTCCAAAAGTAACCATTCTTAGAAAGAGTTTCATTCCTCCAAAAGAGCTTTCATCTTTACAAGAGAGATCAATCTATGAATGCGATTTGGCCCTTTTCTTTAGCTCCATGATCTCAGCCATGACCCCAATAACTTTCTCTTCATTTCAGAAATGACTCTAAATCAAGACAGTGAGTAGTTGAGTGCAACCTCTGATTCGACTTTCCTCCAATCTACGACAGTTATTTAAGGATTGGAAGGTCTCTGTCAAGACAGCCGTGCAAGATTTATAACTCTCTCCAACTAGTCAAAGAAATCTTCTTGAAACAATGTCACAGAAAGACACTCGCTTTTGTTGATGTGCTATTCTATCCAATCTTCAATTCTACTTGTAATCTTCACAAACTCTCTTTTAAAGGATTAGACTTTTCGGAAGTCTTGGAATGAATTATATCCACCTGGAGATTTTCTAAGTTGAATATAATTGTATACTCTTCTATTATTGGTGTCAAATCTTGTCTGTTGAAAGTGAAGCAGTTGTATACAAAATTCTGACATCGGACCAGAGCTTTAAGCAATGGTTCATCAATCTTTACGCAGAGGAGATAGACCATGTTACCATATTTCTTGTGAAATTTCTTTGGTAGATACTTCCCAAATCTCTATCAGCTCTTGTAGATCATTCTGTTTGAAATTGTCATTGAAATCTGTGGATATCTATGATATATAATCCCTAGGCAAATTGTCTCCTTTCGCCCTTTGTGTTTCTTCAGACTAAACTCGAACCACCGATCGGGTTCTTCATTGTTATGAAAACCCTTTTCCATTTAATGGTCACTCTTCTAATATGATGATTACTTGGTTAATTAACACTTTTCTTTTATTTATGATGATAATGTAGAATGTGAAGATGCAAATGCATATGCAAAAGTGACGATCCTCTGAAATGCAATGCATCATGCAAAATGCGAAGATGCAAATACAAATGCAAAATTGATGATGATATGAAATGCAATACAACATGCAAAATGCAAAGATGCAAATGCAGATGCAAAATTGATGATCTTCTGAAATGCGATGCAACAAAGTACGAAAAATGACACAAACAAAAGAAACAAGATAAGTTAGTGTGGGCAAAATAATCAATAAAATTAAAAGATGCTATTTAAAGATAAATATAACACCTACCCAATTATGATATCTACCCGAGCATGCTTTTATTAGATAGCGATCCTACCCAAACATGCTTTATACCCAAAATAATTATTTTCAATGAAATGGTCCTAACCACATGGTATCTAGTTCGCATGCTTTTATTCGAAATAAAAATTTAAAGCAAAAAGAAAGGTTTAGAAATGCTTCTCCATTGTGTACACTTAATTTGGGTACCTACTGATGGACAGAGTTTTGATATGACTATATCTAGAGTGACTTTTCTAAGGCTCACTATATGCATGGTTTCGACTCTAACGGGAAAAAAGTACTCGAATTGTCCTTAATGTCGGTGCCCCTTTGGGCTACCAAACCCTCAATCCTGGCCCATTACAGGTTTGTGCAGATCAAGTTCAATTCGAGAGGATACATTCCCTTATATCCATGCATAGAAATAATTTATCTCACGTAGATATAAGGTATATGAACCCCAAAGATTACTTGCTAAAAACCGATGCGAAGAAACAAGCGTAGGCTAAGCTTTCACCTCAACTTAAAAGGGAAAAAGCTCATAAGTGAGCTTATGATATGTAAATGCACGTGTTGTGTGTGAGAAGAAACTCACAAACCTTTAAACATGACGAAAGATGAAACTTTCACAAGCTCAAAAAATCTGTTTAAATCTGAAGACCACTGCAAAAAATCGATTAGTTAAATGTAGGATAAGGCATGATATGTCGAAACCCACAATAAAAAAAATAATCATAAATTAAATACACTTTAAGTTTGTAATTCTCAAATACAAAACAATATAATCGTTCATGGCCTGACTCTCAAAGTCCCCAGCAGAGTCGCCAAGCTGTCATAACCATTTTTTTAGGCGAAATAATTATTTATTATTTGAAAAAACAGTTATGACTTTAATTTCGGAAAAAAATGATATTTTAAATTAAATTGGATAGAGTCGCCATCGACCTTTGGGTTAGGTAGGTCAAATACCTAAAAACGTCTTTTAAAAAAACAATTTTAAGCCAAAAAACTAGTCTACGTCACCAAAGATTCGATTAAATGGATTCAGAAGTCGGTTACGCGTGGGAAAAGATAAGCACCCCCACAACGCCCAAATTTTGGTACCTAAACGATTATACAATGTTTAAATATTAGGAATTATAAACTCAAAAATATATTTAAATTACAATCCTTTTATTCATTCGAATTTATTTAAAAAGTGTCAACAATCTTCGGGAACACACTTCCTTTGTAGTTAGGAGGTTTTCCTATAAATTCCCCTCACAAAAATATTATTTCGCAAAGACAAAATAAAATGAAAGAAAGAAAATAAAAACAGTGGAAAATACTTGAAATAAATAAACGCGGTACAAATAAAATTATTGAATATAAAACATCTATGCGAAAAATCCTTAAAAAAGATACATTTCCTTTAGTTGGTAAATATCTTCATAGATTTCCCACATTGAAAATTTCTTTTTATTTTTGTATATTATAACCATGATAATTTATAAACAAAATGGAAATAAAATTTCCTACAAAGAACGCATTCAACAATTACATGATTTATATACAAACATATACGAAATTATAATGATCGATAAACATCAAAATTACAAAGCTGTATCAAAATATACATTTATAAACATGATAAAATAAAATACTAATAAAAGTATTTATTCATGACTAAATAAAAAAATAGAAAGTTAAAGGGCCAAAATAGCAATAAAATAAAGTTAAAGGGCTTAAAAAAGTAAAAATGGAAACTTAATGGACTAAAATGGTATTAATAGAAACTAAAAGGGCTAACCAATAATTCCAAAATAAACCGGAGCTAAAATCACAAACATTAATAGTACAGTACTAAAATAAAATATCCAAATAATATTTAGGACTAAAATGAAATAAACAAAAAAATAAAGGGTCAAACCAGAATTAAGCCAAATTCCAATAGTGACTAAAATGAAATATTTACAAAAATAAATTTATACATACGTTATTGCATATGATTGAAGCAAGGGTTAGGTATGATGAAAAGTGCATTCTTTTTTTTTGTTTTACTATAAGAAAGAATCAAACAATAACGCATGATGAATTCAATTTCAAAGTTTGGTGGGGTATGACGGCCACAAAATAATGGTGCACAAGGAAAATAGTATTGTAACTGTTCTTAGTTGGACTTAATTGTGGGATTTCATGTTGAAATAAAAACGCTATGCCCCTGGACTTGTTTTCTTATAGATAAAATATTTTTTTACCAAACATTAACAATAATATCAAACTATTTAATAATAGGACTAAATTGCAACATATATAAAATAAGATATCAAAGTAAATTATTTTAAAGTTGCATCGGTGACTAAAAATGATAAAATTACAACTAAGGATGGCCTTCTTTGTAAATAAACCATGCGCAAAAATGCTCCCCAGGTCCCCTTAAAACGACACAGTTTCATGCCTAATATATCTATAGGATAACAAAGGCAAAAAAATGGCCATTCCCTCATTTTTTTCATTTCTGCGAAATAGAGAAGGAAAAGAGAGAATATTCTCTCAACTCTTACCATAGAAAATAGAATTGACCATCGACGATGGCGCCTATGACGGCGCTTGCGGCGACGCACGGTGGCTGTTGAGACCAAATTACCAATCAGTTCCTCTCTTTCCCTTATAACTGAAACCAACCTAGTTTTACCTAAAACCCACCATAGCCTCGTAGATCTAGGTTTTATATTTCGGGTATTTTGAAAAAAATGGAGACCTTAGGCTTCTCGGTTTCAAATAGAGGTAAGGTTTTTCTCTCTGTTTATTATTTGGTTTTCCTTTTTAACCCGAATGCTCTTTTTCTCTCTCCGAAAATGTGTCTGTTTTTTTTCTTTCTCGAATCCCCCTCTTTATGATTGGATGTAGTGGTGGATTTGGTGAAATTAAATCCGAATTTTTCGGGATTTAGATCACTTTTCTTTTCTCTTTTGACTTTGGTGATGATTCGGTGGATGTTGAATGATTTGGGTGCACTTTTCATAAGAGGATGATGACAAGGACTGTCAGTGGTGGCTCAGTGACTCGACAACGGCTTGTTAGTGGCTCGACGGCCGACTCACTCGCTAATGGGAATAGGTGGTGTAGTCCACGCGCCAATGGAAGCTGAACAGTGGCTGGCTTTGGTTTAGGGTTTTAGAAACCCTAAACTATTAGGATGTCACATGGACCGGTTCGGGTCATGGGCCTCGGGTTTGGATCCGGGTTTGCTGGGTTGGGTTGTAACTGGGTCAGAGTTGGGTCTTGCTGTAATGGGCTGTGGTTGGCTTGCAAAATGTAAAATGTTTAATTAATAATATAATAATAATAATAATAATAATAATAATAATAATAATATTTAATAATATTTTTCGACCAAGACAAAAACATGTGTCTACAGATATAATTTGCCCATAAAAACTGCCACATATAATAATTTGGCTAAGTTTTTTAACGACGAGTACCAAAATGAAATCTAAATTAAACGTTAGATATAATTTTAAAAATAATAATTTAAATACTAAACAATATAACTTAACCTTTAATAGTTTGTACATTAAAGGGGAAAAGGAATCGGAGCACACGCTTCCATATCGCATAACGTAGCCGCCCAAAATCCTAGTTTTTGTTTCGGATCAGTGTCTTCTATATCTTATATGAATTTATGATTTAGATAATACCGATCCGAGCACCAACCGGAAGCAAGGCAATATTGCAAATAAGTAGAACTATGATGTATGTGTATCTTATCGTTCTATAATTATTTTGATATTTTATAGTGATTTTTAATTAATTGATCAATTGAATTTAAGATTAATTAAAAATTGACCAACGTCAGTATAATATATCTGAAATCCTATGTGATTTTGTTTGTGTTCCGAACTGTAAAATTCATTGATTATCAAACTTGTTTTCGAACTGCTATCGGCATGATTTGTATAAAACACTACCGGTTTACTCAGCATGATTTATATAAATTTGGCTCCTAGAATGTGTATAAATTCGTTGCCTAGAATTTAATATTCAACCTTCCTTCCCGTCGACACCCGTTTTAGTCCGGATACTCGTTTCAATTATTATTATTATTATTAACATTTATTTTATTTCTTATAGGCCCAACAGCTCAAATCCGGCCCAAATTACAAAGTTTACAAGAAGCTCAAACCCGACCCAATAAGCAAGCCCAACCAACTGACCGAAGCCCAAATTTGACCCGGTTACAACCCGACCCAGTTAGGACATCACCCACGTGAAGACACTATGCCATCACTGTAGCCTCCATCAGCAAGCTCCTGCCAACCCCTACCACTCCAGCCTTGCCCACGCCTCCCACGTGAAGACTCTGGCAAAAACCTCTCCCCAAAAACCACTGCAAACACTCCATTTCCAAATAAACAAAGTCATCAGAAGGCATCAATCACTTTTTTGGGATATAATTTAATGTAAATTGAAAAAAGAAATAGAAGGAACAGTGGGGATAAAACCGAAGGATTCATTTGAACCCAAAAATGATTAGGAGCCTTCGGTTTCGAGAGCAAAGAGACGAACTCGAAAATTATGAGGGTGGGTCTCGGTTTGAAAAAAGTGGCTCTCGGGTTCTCCAAAAACAATGTAGGGGGATTCGAAAAAACAAGATTGTAATAGAGGGAATCTCCTCCATTTTCAGAAGCAATAAAAATAATTTCCAGCAGTTTTTTATTTTTATTTTTTTCAAACCTAACATAGAACAAAACTATTATTGCTATCTCTCATTTCAATTTCCATTCAAAACCAAGCAAACTAAACGCAGAAAAACAAAGAGAAAAATAGAGGAACACTTACATTCGACCACAACATCACCAGTGTTCGGGGCATGTTTTCACCTATCCCAACGGTGATAAGCTGCAAGAGGATGAGAAGACCAACATACTATGGAATCGAGGCGATCCAACGGTGGACGGTGGTAGATCAGAGACAGGAAAATCAAACGGTCTTTAGCTATTTCGCGATGATCGGTTCATCCCTCGACGAAAAGAGCCCAGATCCGAGACGGGGAGGCCTAGACAGATCTCTGGGTGAAATTTGGTGGCCCACGACAACTGATGATGACATCGCCTTGACGGTCGCGGACGGTATGGCGGACCGACGAAGGTGAGTGGCCTAGAGAGCTAAAAATAATTTAAAAGAAAAAATGAAAAAAATAAAAAAAGAGAAAATATTGATATTTATAGAAAAACTTAGGGAAATTACACTTAGGTCCCCCTAAGTTAGGTGTGTTTTTACAAAATAGTCACTTGTAGGGACTACTTTTGTAATTTACCCATTTTTATGCATGTTATATATTTTTGGCTTAATTTCTATTTGGTCCTTGTACATTTAGGCATGTTTTACATTTTGGCCATGCGTAGTGACTGTTTAATTTATTTAAATACTTAGGGACCGATTTAGTGATTTTAGCTTTATATTTTTCAATACTATTTTTTGGTTTATTTTCTTATAGGTCCTCCTACTTTATGCGTGTTTTTATATTTCAGTCATGGTTCTCTATTTAATTTGTTTCTTTAATTTTGTGCTATAATTTGTGATTATTTTAATTTAGTCATTTTTTTATTATTTTAGCTTATTCGAATTTATTCACTGATTTTTATTTTTATTCATTTTAGCCACTGTTTGTATTCTATTCATTATTTAATTATAATTTAGATACGATATTTTCAATTTATGCATTTTAGTCACTGATGGTTTATGATTTGGATATTGTATTTCTTTTTATTTCATTTTAGTCCCATTTCACTTGTCTTATTTTTTAGAAATATTTTAATTTGACTGTCTTACTTTAATAATTTCCATTTTGGTCTTGAATGATTAAAGTTGTTGTATTTACGATTGTAGTGCTTGAATTGTGAAATATTTGCAATGGTTGCCTTTATTTTAGTTGATTGTATATTTTAATCCCTAAAATCACTATCTTTATTAATTTGATCCATCGTCCATATATTTGTTAATTACTCGCTAGTTTTCATATTTTCAAGTGTTATTTTACTCGAGGACTTTATATAAACGCGCCTTAACTGACAAGGAGTGTGTTTTCAAGAATTGTTCGAACAAAATAATACATTTTATATTAGAATTAATTAATTTTTGTTTTAATATATTTAATATATGTATTTTATCTAAAAACTTGGACAATATTATTTTGTACGAAGAATCCATGAAAGTGCCCCCTTAATTGACAAGGATGGTATTTCAAGAATTGTTCTTGCAAAAATAACAACCTGATATTTTTCTAAAAAAGGGATGATAATTTAAATATATATTCGAATTTGCAATTTCAATATTTAGATGACGTATAATCGCTTAGGTACCGATTTTGGGCGTTGTGGGGGTATTAATCTTCCCCACGCTTAATCGACTCCCTTTTCAAAATGAATTTATGGTTAAACACAAATCATTTTTTTATCTTTTAAAATTATTTTTCTTAAAATTATTTTGAAAGGTATTTTTAGGTATTCGACTTACCTAACCCAAAGGTCGATGGCGACTCTGAAAATATTTATTTGTTTTATTTTAAAACCCAACCTTTTTCCAAGATTAAGTTGGATCGATCCCGCAATGAGTTCTAAAAAGCTTAAGGACCGTTCCGACTGCTTGGTGACTCCATTGGGGAGAAGATTTAGAGAGTCAGGCCGTAATTGATTATACGTCATCTTTTTAGTTGAAAATGGAAAATTTGAACAATTTTTAAATTTTGATCCTCATATTTTGTTCGCATTGCATCGTGCATCTTTTATTTATTGGTTGTACTAACTTGTGATTTGCATGTGTCAGATTTTTTACTTTTGTTTTAGTTTGTTTGTTTTTGGATCGAGGCGAAGAATTGTGAGTTCCCCCCAATCGTACCTGAATTATTCGAATATTTAGAGCTTTGTAACTGTTCTCTGTCCCGTTAGGTGGGGGTGAGCGCTATGCTTACGTGAGAAAAATTATTTTTCTCCGTACGGGCTTTAGCAAGTAACCTCTGGGACATGAGGAAATGCATTCTCTCGAATTGAACTCGATTCGTTTAAGCCTATAATGGGTGAGGATCGATGGTCTGGCAGGCTCAAGGGGGCACCAGTAAAGGATAATTCTAGGACCCTTTTAGTTGTACCAAACTTGTATGTTTTGTATAGAAATTATGTCTGTGGTTCTTCAAAAGTCACAAAGGGGAAATTCACTTTAACCTTTTTCCTCGAATTTATTTATTTATTTTGCAAAAGCATGAGAACTAGAAGAGTATGCGGTTAGGTTCATTTTTTTCAAACAAGCATGCAAACTATATGGCATGAGGTTAGGATTTATATGTTGAACAAAGTATGGGGGTAGAAAACATGTATAGGTAGGACTATTATAAAAGCATGTCAGGATAGATAATATGTTGGGTAGGATCTTTTCCTTTTGTAACTATTTCTTTTGCCTTTTGTTTAAATGGTACTAACAATTTCTTTTATTTTGTATTATTTTTATCTGCCTTATGTTTGCATTTGCATTTTTACATAGTAACCAAACAAGGTGGTTAATTCACAAGTGATTGATCTAATCATAAGGCTCTCATATCGACATAAAATTCCATAACTAGGTAGTCAAAACCATAAGGGCGATAACTCACAAACAAAGTTGAGTGACGAGAGAAGAGCTCAAATTCGATCGAAGACTCCTGTTAAATGAACAAAGACAGAGATGGTATCAAATAGCCAGATGATAGTTGAAGTTAAGAGATCCTTCGTGAGATATCAAGACCATTTTTCTCTAGAGAATCCCACGAAAATAGAAATCTAGAGATCCAACAATCACGGTAAGTGGAGTGAAACGAAGAAAGGCGGATCAACATTTTGGGAAGTCCAACAACTAAAGATAAACACCAAATCTTGAGAAAGACCTAGATCGAGTAAATGAAGAAAATGAAGTTTGTATGTCTAGTGTAAGGAACACTTATGGTCTGATGAAGGTTGTTCTATGGTGGTCGCTTTTGGGAATTAACACCTTGTGCATTTGCATCTGCATTTGCATTATCGTTTTTCATTAGCTTATCAATTTTGCTATTTGCTTCAATAATAATCTTGTTATATCATTTGTACTAACTTGTTTTTATGATTGCTTTTCTTTTTACTTGTATCGCATGATCATGACATAATTAAAATGTGTTGATTTGTGAGTGGTCATCAGAGTAAAAGGTTTTCATGATGGACAAAAGGTTTTACGGTCAAGTAAACTCCAAGGATAGTGGAGAGCTATGCACCCAAAGATCGCATGTCCGATGAAGAGCAAAAGGTGATAAGAGAGATAAGAGAGCAAATGTCCAAGATGATGGATATATTAGTTGTCATGGCCCAGGCAAAAAAGACTTTTACAAGAGAAAGGAAAGAGCTCGATGAAAATGATCATGCGATGTTGAATACATAAGGGACTACTTTAGAGCAAGCTAATCCTAACCGATATGAGAAATCACGCACAATCACTATTCGTATCAACAAGTTGTCTAGAGACCTCAAGGAAATGGTGACAACTGTAGAAGTTCAGAAAGATGAAAAGAAGCCATGCAATCAGAACTCGTTGGTGTCTGAGAGTTTACTTCCAACGTCAGAGAGAAATAAATCTGAAGACTCCAGTTTAATCCAAGTCGAGAGGAGCTCAAAGACATGCCATTGAGAATTGCACCACTTTCAAACATCGAGTCCAGTACCTTTTAGATCATGTTGTTCGAGATGAAAGGTCGACCTAGTTTGATAACTGATTGTCTTGTTAGGTTGGAGCCAAAAGCTTTCAAAGGTAAGATAGTAGTAGTGGCATCCAGGAGGAAGAAGATTAATAAGGTACGAAGCTCAAGTACGTCATTTGAGTAGTAGACAGTAGGGGTCACTGAACTGAAAAATGATGCTAGAATAACAAGATGCATGAAGGTCGAGTCAAGAAGTCCTCTCATGATTTACAAATTGTGGAAAGAAGACGTAATACAACCCTAGATGACTTGGAAAGATGGCAAGTCAAAAATCATGTTGAATGTGTCCATAGCCAACGTGGAAGCTTCATACCTGTGTCACCGGTGTGAGAATGATGCCGAGCTAAAAACTACTAGAGCTAAGAACAAGACATTGATGAAAATTGCAGATGATTATGAAGATTTTGTACGAGGACTTCTTGACCACAAAGGCTTTCTTATAAGAGAGAATGAACAACATTTTCTACAACTCCGAGAATTGACACAGAAGATGAAAGAAAAAGACGACGGCATGAAAAAAGCTATGATCCGAGCAAGCAATGTGAATCAAAAGTTTATTGATTTAGATCGCTTTGCAAGAGCATTGAAGCAGATCGACAACTCAACGCTTGAATATGAGAGGAAGTTAACTTGGCTTCTGAATGAGATAAAAAATATAGGAGTTAAAGCCATCCCTTTTACGTAAAGTTTGTTTGACATACCAAAACCCTTTTATTCAATAAAAATTGTTTTAAGATGGTCAATCTGGAATGACACCTCTTGCATACATGCATTTGCATTGTACATTTTGCATTCCCATTTTTTTATTTTCATATGTGCATTTTTACATCTTTACATTCACATATACATCATACATTACATAATATATTGCATCTTAACATACATTAATCACGGATCCTGGTGGTAACTCACGGAGAATCTTGTACCTAAAAAAGGTTTGAACGCCATAGGTATGAAGTTTAGGGCATGCAACTAAGAACCATGGGGCGTTAAAGAGCAAGTTACAAGACCTGATCAATTTAGAGACATGGTTTTTTAATGAGGTATTGGGACATCAGATTGTAACAACCCTGAAGATCCAGTCGAGCACCCACATGTTGGATGAGTAATGGGGCTTTTAATTAGGAAAAGACCATTTCAGCCATCATGAAGCCCTATTTCACTTGCATTGTCTTGTTTGAGTTTGTTTTTGTTCTCCTTTCTTTATTTACTAAATATTTACTAAAAATGTTTGGTGATTAAACTGATGCTACTTTTTAAGGTCATGAGCAATGAATCAAATTTTTAATTCATTAGTTCTTTGAGTATCAAATCAATTAAAGATTCTTTTAATTTTTCAAGAATTATAGATCTTTTGCAAGTGGTAAAATAAAACCTTTAATATCCTGTCCAAAGCCAAAAATACAATTACTCGATCTTTTTTTTACCTTAAATAATTCTTCGTCATTACCAAAACCAAATTTTGACACTACATTTATTTGAGACTCCGAAGTCATACTTTTACCTTTTTTTTGACACACCAAATTCATACTTTTACCTTATCGGGTAGAGCCGATCTATTTATAACACTACCTTTCTCTATATACACAACTTCAAAGTCACATTTTTGTCTTTTCAGATACAAAACCATTATTTTTCTTTATACCAATGAAACCGAAAGGCCTCAAAGTGCAAAAATTTCATTTTTCTTGAATCTTCCTATAAGAAGAGATGATGGGGCATCATGGATCAACTTGTTGAAGAGAAGCTAGAATAATTGGGGCATGATCGAAGCAAGATGAATAATAAATAAAGAGAATTTTATTATGCATTAATTACATTGTTTTCATGTAAATAAAAGTTAATCTTGAATGTTCATCCCCCCGGGGATACATCTTTTCACAAGGACTTCTATGTATGAAATGATGAACATCATTATTTCATTTATCCCTTAACAAAAGGAGAAAAATATATCCCTTGTTGTCCCCATTTGAGCCTGAATTATTTTTCTTCGGATTTAACCCTAACCAAGGATCATCCTCCACATTGGGGGGCAAGATGAATGATATCTACTCCCAGGAGTAAAGATCGTCAATCTAATTTTATTAGGGGAAGTCTCCATGAAATAAAGAGGAATAACAAGGAACCACAAGGTAGATCAAATGCAAAGTGCTCAGAGATCAAATCCAGTTGAGAACAACAAAAGAAGTTCTAAATACAAGAAACAAAGAGGAAAAGAAGTTGCTCAAAGCAATTGGAGTCCTATTCTCATCCAATAAATTCATAAAAATATAGAGATAAAAATGAGAGAAGAAAAAAAGAGAAAAAGAAAAAAGAGAGAAAAGATAAAAAAGAAAAGGGAAAAGAAAAGAAAAAAAGAAAAAGAGAAAAAAGAAAAGAAAAAAGAGAAAAGATAGAAAAAAATGAAAAATGAAAAATGAAAAAAAGTCAAATATTTCAAGATGAGTGACTCATTGAGCCTCAAGCCACAAGGTTGATCAAATGCAATCATTTCAAAGATTCAGATTCAACAAGAAGAATGAAAAACGCTGAAGATATAACAAAATGAAGATGAACCTTAGGGTGAAAACCCAAAAATAAGCAGTCTAGAGGGATCCAGAAAAAGAAAAAGAAGATAAAAGACAAGTAGCAAGTAGAATGAAGCCAAGCAAGGCAAGATTGAAAGCATCAGAACGAATTGATCATTGGTTCAATTACCTTTAAACACTTGTTTGGGCCTATTTATCCATTTCTTTCGTAACCGTGAGTTATGGCCTATATTACGTGCATGAAAAATCTATTCTAATCATACATGGATTTCTAAGTAAAAAGACTATCTTCATATTTCATTCCACTTCTCAGGATTAATTTTTATTTAATAAAATTGGGTTTTTAAAATCTTTAATGCATGATAGGAAAAATATAAAGAGGGTTCAAGACGTAAATTTTGAAGAACTTCTTGAATTCAAAAGAGGATTCGAGTTGAAAAACTGAAAATACGACTTGAATATTAAATTGAACAACTATGACTTAAGTACGAATCTCTTGATGAAGCGCCCCACATCCCCAAATGTGCTCCCAATAGTTTGGAACCGGTGAGTATCTCTGGAAGAGGAGAATAACAACCAGTTCTTCAAGTCAGTGGATGCCCAAAGAGATAAATATTCTATAATAAAAAGGCCAACCTAAGAGACCTTACCTTTTCATAATCAACCTACACCTTAAATTTGTCAGTAATTTTGACACTTGTCAACGAGCTATGATTTTTTGAAAGATTAAAAGAGTAGTTAACTTGTTTGATGTTCATTAAACTATTGTTTTATTATTTATCTCAATTGTGAAACCTAGAAAGGGGTAATATTTTTAATTTTTTTTATCAGTTGTCAAAATTCTTTCAATTGATGTTTTTCAAATTTTTGAAAATAAAATGAAGAAAAGAAACATGTTCAAACAAGACAATCTCTTTAGAAAATATCTTGGTGGTTGACACGTGTCTCTCAAACACAGAGCTCATGCTTAGAATTAGTGTTGGAGCAAGAAATAATAAATGTTGGGGCATTTTAGAAGGCCCATATCAACAAGAAAATGATAAATGTTGGGGCATTTTTGAAGGCCCAAATCATCTAGGAATACAAGATCATTTAATTGAAAAACATTATTTTCAATGAAACATGAAGGTGTGAAGAATGAAAATGGTGGAGCAATGAATTAGCTTCTAAAAATCAATGAAAAACTTAGAGGGGTTCAAGGTTAGCAATTAAGCAAAAACCTTCAATGAAAACCATCATCCTTGGCATGGATGTGTCTCATGGCTCTCCTAAGCAGTTTGATACTTCATTAATGGTTGCGATGCTCAGCTCTAGGCAATGACCTTTGATTTCCTGCTATAAGGCAACAACACATACACAATCTCCAAAGCTTGAAATGGTGGATCATCTTTTTAAAGATGAAAGCTCTGTTGGATTTCTACACAAGATCAAGCGGAGAAATCCAATCTTATCAGGGGCAAAAATTTGCTAGGGTAAGAAGAATTTGACACAATTCAAGAATTGCAAGAGTGCACTCCAGTGCAAATAAAAAGTAAAGACAACTTAATCGAGAAGAGAATGAAGATCGTTCTTGCAGCCGTTCCCAACACGAATTAAGAAAACATGTATTTATACATGATACATGAGTTTGTGTCATTGCACCATACATCATTTCATACATACATGATAAATTTTGATCTCCCTCATGAGGATGTCTGTTAAATTTTTTTGAGAAAATTTTGTCTTTATTAAGATGGTTTCCCTAGAAACTTCAATCGTGGCCTTCTTTAAACATGTCTCTTAGAAGATTCAATATTTTACTAAAATGATTTTCCCTTGAAGCTTCAACTTGAATTCCTCGTGAAGAGAAGTTAATTTTTGTTATTCTTGACTTCTCGTGAAGAGAAGTCAATCTCTGTTATTCTTGACTTTCTCATGTAGAGAAGTCAATCGTTGTTACTCTTGACTTCCTCGTAAAGAGAAGTCAATCTTTGTTATTCCTGATTCCCATGCGAAGAGGAGTCAATCAATCTTTGTTATTCTTGACTTTATCATGAAGAGGAGTCAATCTTTGTTATTCTTAACTTTCTCGTGAAGAGAAGTCAATCTCTCAGTATTGTCATTCTTGACTTTCTCATGAGAGGAGTTATTATTTCAGTTTGTCTTCCTTGACTTTCTCATGAAGAGGAATCAATCTTTTAGTGATGTCGTTCCTGACTTTCTCATGAAGAGAAGTCATTCTTTCAGTATTGTTATTCTGACTTTCTCGTGAAAAGAAGTCAATCTTTTAGTTTTGTAATTCTTGACTTTCTCATGAAGATGAGTCAATCTTTTAATGTTGTCTTCCTTGACTTTCTCGTGAATAGTCAATCTTTCGATATTGTTTTCCTTGACTTTCTTAAGAGGAGTCAATATTTTAATGTTATCCTTCTTGACTTTCTCGTAAAGAGGAGTCAATCTTTCAGTGTTGCCTTCCTTGACTTTCTCGAGAAGAATAATCAATCTTTTAGTGTTGTCTCAACTTGACTTTCTCGCGAGATGAGTCAACTTTTCAGTAGTATTATTCCTCAAGGTGACTCTCTCGTGTAGAGAAGTTAATCTTTCTGTAATCTTGTCTTCAATCTTGACTCTCTTAGGATTTGTGTCATAAAAAGTTCACTTTAGACTTTCTTAAGATCATTTCCCTAGAAACCTCAACCTTGTCTTCCATAAGACTCGAGAAATTAACTTTGTCTATTTTGGGCGCTTCAGTGAAAGTTCTAATTTTGTGTTTCTTAAAGACCATTTCACTTTCTTAAAAGATTAATGATAAATCAATTGCATTCTTTATTCAGATTCGTTGCACTTTCAAGATGAATATTTTATAGGTTTTTTCAAGAAAACTAAAGATTTATGACCAGAAGAAGTCATCAACCAATCCAAAGTCCCAAGAAGGGAGAGGTCAAATGGCACTCGAGTCAAGGAAGATTCCCATATCTGGTGGTTGCGAGACAAGTTCCCACAAGAGAAATGGATTCTCAAAGATACTCTCAAAATAAACCTACGAGTATGATGTTTTCAAATTCTCAAACATGCACTAATGATTGGTAATGTTTGATTTTCAGATTTGGTATTCTTGAAGACAAGAGAAGCAAATCGATTCAGATTCAATCTTCCCTGAAGAGTAGTGAAGTGGATCAAAGTTTATTCGAGTCTGATATCCCCTAAAGAGTAGTGGAGTAGATTCTTCTTCTTTTAGATTTGGTCTTCTTGAAGAGCAGTGAATAAAATCGATTCTGATTCAATCTTCCTTGAAAGCAGTGAAGTGGATCAAAGTTTTCTAGAGTCTAATCTCCCTTAAAGAGTAGTGGAGCATATTCTTCTTCTTTCAGATTTGGTCTACATGAAGAGAGTGAAGCAAATCACATTCGATTCAATCTTCCCTTAAGAGCAGTGAAGTGGATTAAAATTTCCTTGAGTCTGATCTCCCCTAAAGAATAGTGGAGTAGATTCTTCTTCTTTCAGATTTGGTCTTCCTGAAGAGTAGTGAAGCAAATCAGTTCTGATTCAATATTCTCTGAAAAGCAGTGAAGTGGATCAAAGTTTTCTCGAGTCTGATCTCCCCTAAAGAGTAATGGATCAGATTCTTTTTTCTTCAAGATTTGGCCTTCCTGAAGAGCAATTAAGTAAATCAAGTTCAATTCAATTTTCCCTGAAGAACAGTAAAATTAATCAATGTTTCTCTATCTGATATACCCTGCAGAAATAGTGGAGCAGATCCCTTATTAAATTCCAAAGCACGGAGAAAGACCCGGACAAAAACGCGTTGTCTTTTTATATTTGCCCTATTCTTGTTAGCATAGAATGGTTAAAGAGGGGCAGCTGTCGACACCCTTTTAGTCCATATACTTGTTTATTATTATTATTATTATTATTATTATTATTATTTATTTTATTTCTTATAAGCTCAATTACAACTCAAGGCCCAATAGCACAAATTCAGCTCAGATTACAAAGTTCACAATAAGCTCAAACCCGACCTAACAAGCTAGCCCAACCAACTAGCCTGAAGCCCAAATTTGATTCGGTTACAACCCGACCCAACCCGGTTAGGACATCACCCACGTGTAGCCACTGTGCCATCACTGTAGCCTCCATCAACAAGCTCTTAGCAATGCTTGCCACTCCAACCTTGCCCATGCCTCCCACGTGAAGCATCTAGCAAAAACCATCTCCCCAAAAATCACTGCAACACTTATTTCCAAATAAACAAAGTCATCAGAAGGCATCAATCATTTTTTGGATATAATTAATATAAATTGAGAAACGAAACAGAAGGATTGGTAGCAAATAAAACCGAAGGATTCATAATAACCCAAAAATGATTATGGGTCTTCGGTTTTGAGAGCAGAGAGAGGAACCTGAATATTATAAGGGTGGGTCTCAATTTGAAATAAAGGGGCTCTCGATTTTCCAGTAACAATGAGAGGGGCTCTCGGGTTTTCTAAAAACAATTTAGGGGGGATTCGAAAAAAATAAGATTGTAATAGAGGGACTCTCCTCCATTTTTGAAGCAATAAAAATAATTTTTTGCAGTTTTTTTTTTTTTCCGAACCTAGCATAGAACAAAACTATCATTGGTATCTCTTATTTCAATTTCCATTCAAAACCAAGCAAAATAACACAGAAAAATAAAGAGAAAAAAGAGAGGAGCACTTATGTTCGGCGGGAGATCATCGGCTTTCGGGGGCTATTTTCACCTATTCCAACGGTGAGAAGCTGCGAGGACGAGAAGACCAACATACTCCGGAATCGAGGCGATCCAACGGAGGATGGCGACGGATCGGAGAGAGGAAAGTCGAACGGTCTTTGGCTATTTCACGATGATCGGTGTATTCCCCGATGAAATGGAGCCCAGATCCGAGATGAGGAGGCCGAGATGGATCTTTGGGTGAAATTTTGTGGCCAACGGCCACCGACAACAGCGGATGGTACGGCGACCTGCGAATGTGAGTGGATGGCGACATGTCATTTTCTAAAGAGAGGAGAGACACTCTCACTCTAAAAATAATTTAAAATAAAAAATAAAAAAGAGTGAAAAGATTGATATTTTTCGAAAATATTAGGGGAAATTGCACTTAGGTCCCCCTAAGTTAGCCGTGTTTTTATAAAATAGTCACATACAGGGATCATTTTATAATTTACCCATTTTTTATGGATGTTATATATTTTTAGTTTAATTTCTATTTGGTCCCTGTACTTTTAGGCGTGTTTTACATTTTGGTCATGCGTAGTGACTGTTTAATTTTTTTAAATACTTAGGGACTGATTAGTGATTTTATATTTTTATTTCTCTGTACTAATTTTTTGATTTATTTTCTTATAGGTCCTCATACTTTATGTGTGTTTTTATATTTCAGTCACTGGTTCTCTATTTATTTTATTTCTTTATTTTTGCTATAATTTGTGATTATTTTAATTTAGTCATTTTTATTATTTTAGCTTATTCAAATTTATTCACTGATTTTTATTTTTATTCATTCTAGCCACTGTTCGTATTCTGTTCAGTATTTAATTATAATTTATACAATATTTTCATTTTATGCATTTTAGTCAGTGATGATTTATGTTTGGATATTGTATTTCTTTTTATTTCATTTTAGACCCATTTCACTTGTTGTCTTATTTTTTTTAGAAATATTTTAATTTGAGTGCCTTACTTTAATAATTTCCATTTTAGTCTTGAATGATTAAAGTTGGTTTTTTTACGATTATTGTGCTTGGATTGTGAAATATTTGTAATGGTTGCCTTTATTTTAGTTGATTGTATATTTTAATAATCTTTATTATTTTGATCCATCGTTCATATATTTGTTAATTACTCGCTAGTTGTAATATTTTCAAATATTATTTTACTCGAGGAATTTATAGAAACACGCCTTAACTGACAAGGAGAGTGTTTCCATGAATTGTTTGAACAAAATAATACATTTTATATTCGAATGAATTAATTTTTGTTTTAATATATTTAATATATGTATTTTATCTAAAAGCTTGGGCAATATTATTTTGTATGGGGGAATCTATGGAAGTGCCCCCTTAACTGACAAGGAGGATATTTCGAGAATTGTTCTTGCAAAATAACAACCTTGATATTTTTCTAAAAAATGATCATAATTTAAAATATATTTGAATTTGTCGATTTCAATATTTAGATGATGTATAATCACTTAGGTATTGATTTCGGGCATTGTGGGGTGCTAATCTTTCCCTACGCGTAATCGATTCTTGAACCCTTTTCAAAACGAATTTATAGTTAAACGCAAATCATTTTTTTATCTTTTAAAATTATTTTTCTTAAAATTATTTTAAAAGGTGTTTTTAGGTATCCAACCTACCTAACCTAAAGGTCGATGGCGACTTCAAAAATATTAATTTATTTTATTTTAAACCCAATATTTTTAATATTAAATTAGATCGATCACCACAATGAGTCTTAAAAAGCTTAATAACCGTTCTGACATTTCCTTAATTCCAAACCTAGTCTCCTTTGTACGAAACAATACCAACATTTTGTTGCATGAATTGTGAAGCTTTGACACACTTCAAGTTCATCCATGTAAAAGCAACGATCCACTCAGCTACCTATAAAGGTCGACATGATTATTGATTGCTTACTCGACACAAACATATATCATTTGACTAGTTTTGTAATGATGATGCTTGTCGGAGTATTTGGCACGTGACTGTAAACTACTGGGAGTTCCAGAATAAGATTCACAGATAGCTATAGTATACAATAAAGTCTGATAAAATTAGGGTCATAATTGACCCTAAGAAATATGTAATCTTTGAGTACTCTTCACACAACCTTGCTATGGGGGAAGAAACAAAATTGGAATACGAAATTTTCAGTAAATACAAAATTGCAGTGGGACACAGTCGGGTGTTAAACAAAAGTCAGAAATAAATTCACCATTTCTTACATAAATCCAATTCATTCAGACAAAAAAGCAATGATATATGCAGATAATAGTTCTTACAGACGAATGCCATTAGAAACATTTTCATATTTTTCCCACATGGTTCCGATACTTTACCTTAACTAGTTCGGATTGACCGCATCGTACATTTAATTTTGATAGGCGAATCTTTCAGCAATAATTTTCTACATATACAAAGACTCGAACTCGATATAATATATATTTCTGGCAAGGAGAATATTTTTATTAAATCCTCACAAGGTACAATATAAACATATCCAGAGACAAAACCAACTGTAAACCACCCAAAATACTTCCGAATGAAGGTAATAGTAAATCACCCGCACTGATGGATCCAGAAGTATTTTTGTATATAAAATTTTTATACATGATTAACATAAATAATATTTTAACATAGGAATAATTAACAAAATAGATAACTAATTAAAGAAAATTCAAATTTCAAAGTAACACGTATCTATTCCTAACTAACTATAGATCCACCACTTACCATCGACAGAATCACCACGGAACACCTAAGCATTTACATGTAGAAAGATTTACAATGAGTTGTTTCTTTGAACTTCAAAGATGCAATAATCTCTCAAGAAAAATATAAAATTAGACTCATCAATGTCTCCAACAAAATCACTATCACAAAATCTCATGAGCTGAAAGTCAAGAGATGATGAGTAGAATAACCCAAAATCAATCGTACCTTTTAAGTAGCAAATGATCCTTTTAGCAACCTTCATGTGAGTTGATGTAAGTGCTTTCATGTAGTGACTCAATACACGAATTGTAAATAGGATATCAAATCTTGTACAAGTAAGTATATCAAACTTTCTACAAGACTTTTGAAAAGGGTTGGATCTTCCTTTGTTCCATCAACTAACTTTGACAATTTTATTTTGTATTCCATTGGGGTATTAACAAGATCAAAATCTAGCATTTTGAATTTTTTCAACACTTCTTTTTCATAATCCTTTCGTGAGATGAATATATCATCTTGTAATTGTTTCACACCTAGACCCAAATAATAAAACATTAGACTCATATCCGTCATCATGAAAACAAGCGATATATGTTTCTTGAATTATTTGATTAAATTGAGATTGTTACTTGTAATGATCAAATCATCCATGTAAAGACAAACTATCAAAATATCTCTGTTAGGATTGACGAAACTCAATTGAACAATCTGTAATGCCCCAAATACTAATTTAGGGACTATACTGAAATGATTAAAAAACATGAGGGTTTATTTTATTAAATAATGAAAGATGAGAAGGATTAGGATAAATGGTTTAGACTAAATTGTGACAATGGATTATTAAGAGGGCATTTTGGTCCTTTAAATGAAAAAGAGTTTAAAATGTCTTCTAAATTGGTATTAAAGAAAAACAAAAAAGGGAATTAGAGAATACAAAAAGTTTTCTTTCTCTTCTTCCTCTTTCCCCCCGTAACAAAGTCCTTCCATAGCTCAAAGGTAAGTTTTTAATTTACTAAGTTATTCCTTCATTTTTGGTTGGTTATTGAAGCTTTTTAGATTATGAAAGCTTAAGGAAGGTTTAGATGAGATTAAAACAATGAGATATGGGAAATAAAAGATTTTAGAAAATGGGTTATATAATGATATGTGAGTATATTGGTATTTATGGATGATTATTAGTTGTTTTGACATGTAAAAAGGTAAATGAAAGATTTGAAGCATTAGATGAGTGTGAAAACAAGTTAGAAATTTTGGTGTGATTCTTAGAATCAAATGCTATTGAGGAATACTATATGTTTTAAGTATCTAAATGAAGGAAAGTTAGTATGGTGAAGTAGAGAAGAGTTACATAGTATTGTTAAGGGTAAATGAGAGAAAAATTAACCAAAGTTGGGTATGTCTTCGGTTGAAAACTGGAAAATCGGGGCATGGGTGTCGATACTGATAGAACAACACCGATACTATAGACTAAAATTGGGCTGATTTAGATGAGAAGTATCGATACGAATTCAATCAGTATCGGTACCAACGAGGTAGTATCGATACCATGGTAAGGGTATCGATACCAGGTAACATTGAACCTAATTTTGGTATCGATACCATAGTATAGTAGTATTGCTACCATGGTAAAGGTATCGATACTGGGCCACATCGAATCTAATTTTGGTATCGATATGAGCCACATCGAATCTAATTTTGGTATCGATACCGGAAGGGGGTATCGATACCATGGTGGGAGTATCGATACCGAGGAACCATAAATTTGAAGTTATGTTTATATTGTTGTAGAAAGATTACTAATAAGTACTTTTGATTAATTTTAACTTATAATTGTTAGGACATATACTAAAAATTGATATTATATATGCATTTAATGAATTTGGGATAGATCGAACTCAAGCTCCATAGCCGAGTAAGGTAAAAGGCAAGGGTAAAGTTCTGGAGTAATCATCTTCCCATTTTGGATATCTAAGCAAGGCGAGCCAGGTGAGTGCATTTAATTATGTACGTATATGCTATAATAGTCATAGTGTTATGAAATATTGATGTATGTATGATGATTACCAAATGGCACAAAGTGTGCTAAAATGTTAAGAAATTCATACTAAGTGTATGAATTTCCGTATAGGGAACTTGGTGTGCTAAAATGATAAGAAATTCACACTAAGTGTATGAATTTCCGTATAGGGAACTTGGTGTGCTAAAATGATAAGAAATTCATACTAAGTGTATGAATTTCCGTATAGGGCACTTGGTGTGCTAAAGTAAAAAGAAAGTATACTAAGTGTATGAATTTTCGTATAGGGCACTTGGTGTGCTAAAATGATAAGAAATTCATACTAAGTGTATGAATTTCCGTATATGGCACTTCATGTGCTAAAATGTTAAGAGATTCACTAAGTTTATGAATTTCAAAATGGGAAATATATGTGTATAAACTTAAGAAATTTAATAAAGAAGTTTATTTTTATATTGGAAATGGATATGCAAATCACACAGATTTATTGATGATTGATAAATAATGATATTAGCACTAGAAATGCAAATTATAAAATAACTTGTGTTTAAAACTTTACTTGTGATTAATTATGCCTCACTAAGTAATACTTAACGTGTTTTTATTTCACGCGTAGGTGGAATACCAGTTGAGTAAAGAGATAATCAGACATCAAGTTAGAGTCACCTCATCAGTAACTTTATGGCATAATTGTATGCTTTTGATATATTTTAGTTGACATGTAATAGGTTTAGTAAAAACACTTTGAAAAGCTTTTGAATTAAATTAATGTATAACGGTGAAATGTGAAACATATGTTTTGATTGTACATGTAAGTCTAATGCATGCTTTCATTATAAGTAAATTATAATGGTTTATAAAATGAACAAATATGTATGGATTCTCAAATGGGAAAATGGTTTACAAGTGATGTGATATCAGTATCTCGTATGCATAACGGTATACGAGAGATGGTTGTTATATTTATTGGTATCAGAGCTACAAGTTTAGCTGATTCTTGGCAAAAATGAGTGTAGGTTGATATAAAAATAGTTTACCTGCCACTAAGATGTCAAGGTTACTGATAGGGTATAGAATGGATATGAAAGATGTCTCTCCTTACTAACTTAAGTATGATTCTTATGAATGTTATGATAGATGTCAGATTCTACTAATTCAAGAAGAGCGGCTGGTCAAGAGAGTAGAGATGAATTGGGTAGTGAGAGGTATGAAGAGAATAGTGAACATCCGATTCTGTCTGACAATGCCAATGCACTGGAACCTCAGGGCATACATGTTCCAGCGTTCTAGCTTTTATACAAGCTCTAGATATTATCCTGACACGATTTCAACCTCCTCCGCCTCCCCCTGCTCCTTTAATACCACAAATGTTAATCCCAAATGAGTTAAGAAGTTTGGGAGCTCCTGAGTTTAGGGCAGAAGAAAGTGAAGGCCCTAATGATACCGAGGTAGTCCCTAATGAAAAAGCTCGTCGGGATTGGTTTATTGAAGGTTTGAGGCCTAAGCTGAAAGAAATGATGTTGGCCTAATATTTTTATATTCTACAAGAGGTTATAAACAGAGCGAAGGCTATGAAAAAGCTTAAGAAGAGACGTTAGCAGTAGAATAGAGTTTTCAGATGGAAAAACAATTGGAACATCTTCATCTGTACATTATGCAAAGAGGGGCAAGGGCTCAGGTTCTCGATTCACAGATAGAACTGATCATTCTACAGCTTCGCAGAAAACTAAGCAATCCCATTCCTATGCTGCTAGCTCAGGTAGAGCTCATGGAGAGAAACCTCTATGTCAGACGTGCGATAAATCACACGGGGGAGTATGTAGGTTACTTTCCGGTGTTTGTTTCAACTGTGGTGAATCTCGTCACTTTGCTTGAAATTTCCCAAAGAAATATGGGGATATATCAGCACAATCTGAGAGATCAATAGCATCACCTAATAGAAGTAGAGGGAGAGGAAGATCAGGTGGTCAATCTAAGGCTAGTTAGAGACAAGAGACTCGGGGAGTGGCCCGAGTATATAATATAAAGACTAATAATGATCGGATGATCCATAGATCATAACATGTACATTTAACCTTTTTGATGAGCCTTTTTTTATTCTAGTTGACCCCAGTTCTACACATTCATATATTAGTACCATGTTGGTTAGAACTAGATGAATTCCTTTAGAACCAATTGCTAGTGAAATGATAACGATAAATCCTATGGGTCAAAGTGCAAGGGTAACTAGGGTGTGTAAAAATGTCCAATTAAGATTCATGGGGTAGTATTCTTGGCAAATTTGACCGAGTTTCCCTTTGATGAGTTTGAAATCATTTTGGGAAGGGATTGGTTGTCTTCACACCATAGATGGGTAGATTTTCGTCGGAAATGATTATTCTTAAAGGATGCAGAAGGCTCTGAAATTGTGGTGGTAGGGAGAAGGTGAAATCCATGTCAAATGTGATATCAGCCGTGACCACAAAGAAAATGATGTCAAGAGGATTTGTTGCTTTTCTAGCTAATGTGATATATACTCGAGTGCCAGGAGCATGACTCCATGATATTCCACAGTTAAGGGGTTTCTAGAAGTTTTCCTGAAAAGTTATCAGGTTTACTTCCAGATCGTGAGGTTGAATTTAGAATTAAGGTTTACCTGGTACTGAACCTGTGTCAATGGCCCCGTATATGATGGCTCCAACATAGTTAAGGGAATTAAAGACTCAGTTGCAAGAACTACTCGATAAAGGATTTATTAGACCCAATGTTTCTCCTTGAGGCGCACCTGTACTGTTTGTAAAAAAGAATGACGGGTCTATGAGGTTATGTATTGATTATCGTCAGTTGAATAAGTAACAATAAAGAAAAAATATCCTCTTCTGAGGATTGATGATTGTTTGATCAATTAAAAGGCATATCAATGTTCTCTAAGATATATTTGAGGTCAGGGTACCATCAGTTAAAGATCGAAAGAGATGATATCTCCAAAACGATTTTTCAGACTCGGTATGGACATTATGAATTTGTGGTAATGTCGTTTGGATTGACGAATGCTCCTGTAACATTTATGGATTTAATGAATAGATTATTTCAACAGTATTTGGATCAATTTGTGGTAGTGTTTATAGATGATATACTGGTTTATTCTAATTCGAGGGAGGATCATGATGCTCATCTTTGAGTGATCCTTCAGATACTTCGTGATAAGAAGTTACACGCTAAATTGTTCAAATAAGAATTTTGGTTATCTGAGATTTCTTTTCTTGGTCATATAGTGCAGTAGAAGGAAAGGATCCCAAGAAGATTCAAGCCATAATAGATTGGAAATCTCCAAAGAATATTACGGAAGTTCGGAGTTTCTTGGGACTTGCTGGTTATTATAGGCGATTTGTGAAGAACTTTTCAATGCTAGCTTTGACACTAACTAAATTGTTGCGAAAGAATGTGCCTTTTATTTGGACAGAAAAGTGCCAAGAAAGTTTTAAGAAGTTAAAGAGAATTGTAACTGAGGCTTCAGTGCTTGTGCAACCTGAGTCGGGTAAAGAATATGTCATTTATAGTGATACATCCCATAGTGGGTTAGGTTGTATGCTGATGCAAGAAGGGAATGTTGTGGCTTATGCCTCTAGATAATTGAAGAATCAGGAGCGAAATTACTCGACGCATGATTTAGAATTGGCCGCAGTTGTATTCGCTTTAAAAATCTGACGCCATTATTTGTACGGTGAGCGTTGCCATGTTTTTACGGATCATAAAATTTTAAAGTATCTGTTAACTCAAAAAGAGCTGAACTTAAGGCAGAGAATATGGATTGAGATCTTGAAAGATTATGATTTGATTATCGACTATCACCTGGGAAAGGCTAATGTAGTGGCGGATGCACTTAGTCGAAATACTTTTGTAGTTTTAAGGGCTTTAGATGCACGTATGACTTTGAATGAAGATGGTGTTTTGATTGCTGAATTAAAGTTAAGCTCGATGTGTTGTATCGTGTAAAAGAGATGCAAGGGTGAGATAAGAAATGTTTGATGATATTGGCATAGGTTGAAAAAGAAGAGAACAAAGATTTTGAAATAAGAGATGATAGATGCTTATATTACTGGGGAAGGCTTTGCATTCCCGATGATGATGGTTTAAGGAGAGATATTCTTTGCGAAGCCCATTATAGGCCTTTGAATATGCACCCAGGCGGAAATAAGATGTATCAAGACTTGAAGAGTCGTTATTGGTGGACTGGCATGAAAATACCAGTAACAGAATTTGTTGCTAAATGTTTAACATGTCAGCAAGTGAAAGCTGAACATCACGTGCAATCCGGGTTACTTCAACCTATATCTATTCCTGAGTGGAAGTGGGAACGAGTAACAATGGATTTTGTTTTGGGGCTACTGCTTTCACCAGGTAAAAAGACTTGATATGGGTTATAGTAGACAAATTGACCAAGACATCTAATTTTATCCCGGTTCGAATAGACTACTCGATGAATAAGTTTACGGAGTTGTATATAAAAGAAATAGTGAGACTGTAAGGAGTACCAATATAAAAAATATCCGATCGAGAACCAATGTTTACTTCAAGATTTTGGAGGTCTTTACATGAGTCATTGGGTACTTGATTGAACTTTAGTATAGCTTTTCATCCACAAACAGATGGGCAATTAGAACGAACTATTCATATATTGGAGATATGTTGAGGGAATATGTGATTGAATTTAAGGGATAATAGGATAAGTACTTGCCGTTAGGGGAATTCGTGTATAATAATAGTTATCAATCGATTATTAAGATGGCCCCGTATGAAGCTTTGTATGAGAGAAAATTCTGAACACCATTAAATCAGTTTGAATTGAAAGATCGAGATCTGGTCGGGCCGGATTTGATGAAAGATATAGAGGATAAAGTGAAAATTATTCAGAGCAATCTTAAGATAGCCTCATATCACTAGAAGTCATATGAAATTTGAAAATGAAAGAAATAGAATATCAAGTGGGAGACAAAGTATTTTTGAAAGTATCACATTGGAAGAAGGTATTACGTTTTGGGCGTAAAGGAAAGTTGAGTCCTAGATTTATTGGATCGTATGAGATTTTGGAAACGGTTGGACCCTTGGCTTATCAATTAGATTTGCCTCCAGATATGGATAAGATCCATAATGTTTTCTATGTATCAATCCTTGGAGGTACATATAAGATCCCTCGCATGCTATCACTCCTGAAGAGATAGAAATCCGACCAGATTTGATTTATGAGGAAGAACCGGTACGGATCTTGGCTAAGGAAACCAAGGAATTGCATAGAAAAAAGGATCCTTCATTTTTGGTTGGTTATTGAAGCTTTGTAGATTATGGAAGCTTAAGTAAGGTTTAGATGAGATTAAAACAATGTGATAAGAAAAATAAAGGAGATTTTAGAAAATGGGTTTTATAACGATATGAGTATATTGGTATTTATGGATGATTATTAGTAGGTTTGACTTGTAGTTTTGACTTGTCAAAAAGGTAAATGAAAGATTTGAAGCATTATATAGTGTGAAAACAAGTTAGAAATTTTGGTGTGATTCTTAGAATCAAATGCTATCGAGGAGTACTAGATGTTTTAAGTATCTAAATAAAGGAAAGTTAGTATGATTAAGTAGAGAAGAGTTACATAGTATTGTTAGGGGTAAATGAGAGGAAAATTGGCCAAAGTTGGGTATGTCTCGGGTTGAAAACTGTAAAATCTGGGCATGAGTATCAATACTGATAGAACAATACTGATACTATAGGCTAAAATTGGGTTGATTTAGAAAAGCAGTATCGATACTGATTCAATCAGTATCGGTACCAACGAGGTAGTATCGATACCATGGTAAGAGTATCGATACCAGGTAACATTGAACCTAATTTTGGTATCGAACCATAAATAGTATCGATACCATAGTACATTAGTATCGATACCATGGTAAGGGTATCGATACTGGGCCATATCGAATCTAATTTTGGTATCGATACCGGAATAGGGTATCAATACTGAGGAACCAAAAATTTTAAGTTATGTTTATATTGTTGTAGAAAGATTACTAATAAGTACTTTTGATAATATTTAAGTTATAATTGTTAGGAAATACACTAACAATTGATATTATATATGTATTTAATGAATTTGGGATATATTGAAATCAAGCTCCCGAGTCGAGTAAGGCAAAAGGCAAGGGCAAAGTTCTGGAGTAATCAGCTTCCCATTTTGGATATCTAAGCAAGGCGAGCAAGGTGAGTGCATTTAATTATGTATGTATATGTTATAATAGTAATAGTGTTATGAAATATTGATGTACGTATGGTGATTACAAATGGCACTAAGTGTGCTAAACTGTTAAGAAATTCATAGTAAGTGTATGAATAGGGACTTGGTGTGCTAAAATGAAAAGAAATTCATACAAAGTGTATGAATTTCCATATAGGGCACTTGGTGTGCTAAAATGATAAGAAATTCATACTAAGTGTATGAATTTCTGTATAAGGAACTTGTGTGCTAAAAGGATAACAAATTCATACTAAGTGTAATAATTTATGTATAGGGCACTTGGTGTGATAAATGATAAGAAATTCATACTAAGTGTATGAATTTTCGTATAGGGCACTTGGTGTGCTAAAAGGATAAGAAATTCATACTAAGTGTATGAATTTTCATATAGGGCACTTCGTGTGCTAAAATGTTAAGAAATTCATACTAAGTGTATGAATTTCAGTATGGGAATATATGCGTATAAACTTAAGAAATTCTTAATAAAGAAGTGGATTTTTATATTGGTAATGGGTATGCAAATCACACAGATTTTAGTGATAATTGGTAAACGATGATATTAGAACTAGCGATGCAAATTATAAAAATAACTTGTGTTTAGAACTTTACTTGTGATTAATTATGCCTAATTTTAAGTTATGTTTATATTGTTGTAGAAAGATTACTAATAAGTACTTTTGATTAATGTTTAAGTTATAATTGTTAGGAAATAGACTAACAATTGATATTATATATGTATTTAATGAATTTGGGCTAGATCAAATCAAGCTCCCGAGTCGAGTATGACAAAAGGCAAGGGCAAAGTTCGTAGTAATCATCTTCCCATTTTGGATATCTAAGCAATGCGAGCTAGGTGAGTGCATTTAATTATATATGTATATGTTATAATAGTCATAGTGTTATGAAATATTGATGTATGTATGGTGATTACAAATGGAACTAAGTGTGCTAAAATGTTAAGAAATTCATAGTAAGTGTATAAATTTCCATATAGGGCACTTGGTGTGCTAAAATGAAAAGAAATTCATACAAAGTGTATGAATTTCCGTATAGGGCACTTGGTGTGCTTAAATGATAAGAAATTCATACTAAGTGTATGAATTTTCGTATAGGGCACTTGGTGTGCTAAAATGATAAGAAATTCATACTAAGTGTATGAATTTTTGTATAGGGCACTTGGTGTGCTAAAATGATAAGAAATTCATACTAATTGTATGAATTTCCGTATAGGGCACTTGGTGTGCTAAAAGGATAAGAAATTCATACTAAGTGTATGAATTTCCGTATAGTGCACTTCGTGTGCTAAAATGTTAAGAAATTCATACTAAGTGTATGAATTTCGGTATGGGAAATATATGCGTATAAACTTAAGAAATTCTTAATAAAGAAGTGGATTTTTATATTGGTAATGGGTATGCAAATCACACAGATTTTAGTGATAATTGATAAATGATGATATTAGCACTAGCGATGCAAATTATAAAATAACTTGTGTTTAGAACTTTACTTGTGATTAATTATGCCTCATTTTAAGTTATGTTTATATTGTTGTAGAAAGATTACTAATAAGTACTTTTGATTAATGTTTAAGTTATATTGTTAGGAAATAGGCTAACAATTGATATTATATATGTATTTAATGAATTTGGGATAGATCGAAATCAAGCTCCTGAGTCGAGTAAGACAAAAGGCAAGGGCAAAGTTCCGTAGTAACCATCTTCCCATTTTGGATATCTAAGCAATGAGAGCTAGGTGAGTGCATTTAATTATGTACGTATATGCTATAATAGTCATAGTGTTATGAAATATTGATGTATGTATGGTGATTACCAAATGGCACTAAGTGTGCTAAAATGTTAAGAAATTCATACAAAGTGCATGAATTTCCGTATAGGGCACTTAGTGTGCTAAAATGATAAGAAATTCATACTAAGTGTATGAATTTCCGTATACGGCACTTGGTGTGCTAAAATGATAAGAAATGCATACTAAGTGTATGAATTTCCGTGTAGGGCACTTGGTGTGCTAAAATGATAAGAAATTCATACTAAGTGTATGAATTTCTATATAGGGCACTTGGTTTACTAAAATGATAAGAAATTTATACTAAGTGTATGAATTTTCGTGTAGGGCACTTGGTGTGCTAAAATGATAAAAATTCATACTAAGTGTGTGAATTTCGTATAGGGCACTTCGTGTGCTAAAATGTTAAGAAATTCATACTAAGTGTATGAATTTCAGTATGGGAAATATATGTGCATAAACTTAAGAAATTCTTAATAAATAAGTGGATTTTTATATTGGTAATGGGTATACAAATCACAAAGATTTTAGTGATGATTGATAAATGATGATATTAGCACTAGAGATGCAAATTAAAAAATAACTTGTGTTTAGAACTTTACTTGTGATTAATTATGTCTCAGTAAGTAATACTTAACGTGCTTTTATTTCACGAGTAGGTGGAATACTAGCTGAGTAAGGAGATAATCAGACATCAAGTCAGAGTCGCCTCATCAGTAACTGTATGACATAATTTTTTCTTTTAATATATTTTTGTTGGCATGTAATAGGTTTAGTAAAAATGCTTTGAAAAGCTTTTGAATTAAACTAATATAACGGTGAAATGTGAAACATCTGTTTTGATTGTACATGTAAGTGTAATGCATGATTTCATTATAAGTAAATTATAATGGTTTATACAATGAACAAAATTGTACCGATTTTCAAATGGAAAAACTATTTACAAGTGATACGACATCTGTATCTCGTATATATAACGGTATACGGGAGATGGTTGTTACATAATCGAATAATTGCCAATAGGGGGTGAATTGAGCTTTTGAAAAATTTGGGTATGGAGTAAAAAGAGATAGAAATTTGCACAGGTATTTATAGTGGTTCAAATTCTAAACCAAGTCTACATCCACTACCTTAGCTCCACACTAAGGATTTTCTAACAAATTCATCAATTTGTTATTTCTTTTTCTAGGCTCAAGAGTAACCTTTACAAAACCCTTAGTCTTTCAATTGCTAAACTAAAACCACTCTCCTTTTACAATGGTTAAAAGATGTAAACAAGAAAACCTCAAAAAGGTAGGTGTTTACAAGAATTAAGCTCACAAGAAAACAATTAAAAGATTTGCAATGAACTCAAACACATATGTACAAGAGAAAAGAAAAAATAAAGAGTGAAAGAGTTTTTCTCTTGATCTCTATTTCTTGGATAGGTGTTGTAACCATATTCAAGTGTCCCTAACTTATTTTTATATGTTAAAATGATTTTGTGCCTGTTTCTAGCTGTTGGGATGTTTTGGAGCGTTGAGGATAATTTTCTGCAAAATAAAACTGCCATAACAAGGAGTATTGGTACTCCTTTAATGATTATCATTACTACCTTTGTAATATTTAAATAAACTAGCCGTAAAAGACCGTTGGGATTGACGAGTATTGATATTATGGTTTATGGTATCGATATCACCCTGTAAAGTAGTATCGGTAGCTATATTGCATTCTGGAATTTGAGCAATTTGGAAAACAAATGGTAGTATTGAACTACCTAGAGAGTATCGATACTTCTTTTACCTTTGGTATCAGTACCACATGAACAGTATCGGTACTGTTCATGTAGTACCAGTACCAATAATGTAAGAACATTATCTTGTATGAACAATATCGGTACTACATAACCAGAATATTGTTTTGTGCTCAAATTCTAGTTTAATGGACTTTGAATTATTTTTGAAAACTTTGAACAAATTCAATCAAGTCCAAAAACATTTTGCCTTAATTTTTATATCAAAATATTATAACATATGATTCAACAACTCCCCCTTTTTTTATATAACAAAACATTTGAAAATTTGTTTTGGCAAAACTCCCCCTTTTAAAGCTCCCTATTTTTTCATTGAGAAATTGAATTTTTCAAACCTATACTTCTCCCCCTTTTTGTTATATCAAAAATAATTCAAATTTAATGGTTCAAAACAACAATGAAGAGTAAGTAAGAATTTTAGCATAGAATCATTTTAAAAATCAAAGCTCTCTCAATAAAAGCATTCCAAGAAAACTAAACTTTTGACACAAAAGTTTACTAATTAAAACAATATTGAATTTCAATGAGATAAGAAATAAAACACATTAGTAGCATATGAAATTCAATAAATCCAAGTCAAACATACTTTATGCAATATCAACAAATGACATTATGGCTCATAAGCATGAAACATTCTCAAGTGTTATTCATTTAACATATACATCAATTGTTAGAGAGATATCATAGGCAATGAAGAACACATGTACACACATTTAAAACAAATTAAGGTCAAGAAAAAAAATTAAAAAATAAAAATTTTAAATACAACTTGACCAAAAACAAACATTATGATGAACTCGAATTTTATAAAAATCATTTTAAAAATGAATGTTCATCATAGGATAGTTTCAACATACATGAGATAGAAAATAACAAGTTATCATTCATGTTCAATACTCATGCATGCATAAAACATCAATAGGCAACCAATTTACAAAATTAAAAAGCTTTAAGGTTAAAGGTTTCCCATTCTTCTTTTGTGTGACAAGAGCAATTGAAATCATTTACCTTTATCACCATTTCTCCAACACACCTACAAGAGACATTCATTTGGATTTTGGTACCCAAATTGCTTTGGGTCTTATAAGGTTAGTACCAATATCTCTAGTACCCAAAGGAACTCATACTTGTCTAATTTTAAAAGATTTTCTTTTCTTTATAGACAAGTATGTACATTATGACCATGAAAATGGCAATGTGAGCATTTTTTTTCATTTTTAACATAGATGAATTGTTTTTAGAAATGATTTTTTTTCTTTTGTTAAGCATTCAAGCTTAACTTTCAATTCAAGATTTTCTTTTTCCAAATCTTCAATTTTTGATTTTGAAAGCTCAAAATCATTTTTCAAAATTTCATTTTGTTTTTCAAAATTAATTTTTCTTTCAAAAGAAAATCATTTTCAACTTTGAAATTTGAAATTAGTTTCTTATATTTAGAATTCATGGTCTAAAATTCCAAATACAATTCATCATAGGCAACTTGTAACTATTTAAAAGAATAAGAATTTGATTCACTAGAGTTAGAAGCTACCATTAAATCTTCTTCGATAGCCATAAGGCATAGGTTGGATACTTCATCTTCATCACTCCAAGTTGCCACAAATGATTTCTTCTTAATTAATCCCTTCTTCTTTGGAAGGGGACAATCACACTTGACATGCCTCGTTTTTTGACATTATAAGTACACAGGAGACCCTTCTTTTTTCTTGATTCATGATTCACTTCCTTGGAAGTCATGAATCTCTTGAATCTTTTGAAGAGTTTGGCCATCTCTTCTTCTTCATCATCATCCACCTCTTCACTTGAGTCTTGATTACTCTTATTGGTGGATTTGAAGGCACTGCCTACCTCATTCTTCTTTTTTTTTTTTCTTTATCTTATTCTTTTTTGTCTTCCTCCTCCTTTACCATCAATTCATGAGTGAGAAGAGAACCAATAAGATCATCAAAAGAGAAAGACTTTAGGTTCTTAGCTTTGATAATCGTCGTCTTTTTCGATTGCCAAAATTTAAATAAGAGAATAAATCATCTTCCTCACAAGCTTCTCACTGGGAATAACTTTTCCAAATCCTTGAGATCGTTAACAATCACAGAAAATCTATCCGTCATAGCTTTGATGTCTTCATTCGGGTTCATCTTGAAATTTTCATAGCTATGATTGAGAAGACTAATTTTGGTTTCCCTTACTTCATTGTTTCCTTCATGAGTGACTTGGAGCTTGTCCCATATCTCCTTGGCATTAGAACAAGATGAAACTCTTCCATATTCATCTGGGCCTAATGCACAAAATAGAATGTGCATAGCCTTTGCATTGAGTTAGAACTTTTCTTCTCTCTATTACTACAATCATCCATTTCATTGGTTGGAATGGAGTATCCCTTCATAATTGATTTCCAAGCTCCTAGATCGTTGGCTTGAATGCAGAGCATCATCATATTCTTCCAATAGGCATAATTTGTTCCACTAAAATAAGGTGGCTTGTTGACCAGTTTAGAGTCTTCAATGTAGTAGGAGCCGGAGGTTGAAGTCATATTCTCGGTTACGTCGAGAATTGGTAGAACTTCTTCAAGGATCATCTCAAGGTTGTTAAACCTTCTAATGAGTCAAGCTCTAATACCAATTGTTAGGATTGATGAAGTTTAATTGAATAACGAATAATTGCCAAGAGGGATAAATTGACCTTTTAAAAAATTGGGGCATGGAGTAAAAAGAGATAGACAATTTGCACATGTATTTATAGTGGTTTGACTTCTAAACCAAGTCTACTTACACTACCTTAGCTCCACACTAAGGATTTTCTAATAAATTCACTAATTTATTCTTTCTTTATCTAGGCTCAAGTATAACTTTTACAAAACCCTTAGTTTTTTAATGGCTAAACTAAAACAACTCCCCTTTTACAAAGGTTAAAAGATGTAAACAAGAAAACCACAAAGGTAGGTGTTTACAAGAATTAAGCTCACAAGAAAACAATTAAAAGATTTGCAATGAGCTCAAACACATATGTACAAGAGAAAAGGAAAATAAAGAGTGAAAGAGCTTTTCTCTTGATCTCTATTGCTTGGATAGTGTTGTAAACATCTTCAAGTGTCCTCATCTTTTTATATATGTTGGAATGAGTTTGTGGTCATTTTTAGCCGTTGGGGATAAATTTTCTACAAAATAAAATTGCCCAGAACAGAGAGTATCGGTACTCCTTTAATGAGTATCGGTAATACCTTTGTAATATTTAAATAAATTAGCCATTAAAGACCATTGAGATTGACCAATATCGATACTATGGTTCATGGAATCGATACCACTGTGTAAAGTAGTATCGGTACCCCTTGAGTATCATTACCTATTTTGCATTATGGAATTTGAGCAATTTGTAACACAACTGGTAGTATCGATACTACCTAGAGAGTATCGATACTTCTCTTACCTTTGGTATCGGTACCACATGAACAATATCGGTATTGTTCATGTAATATCGATATTATAAGAACAATATCAGTACTACGTACTCAGAAAACTATTTTGTGCTCAAATTATTGTTAAATGGACTTATAATTATTTTTGAAAACTTTGAACAAATTCAATCAAGTCCAAAAATATTTTACCTTAATTTTTTATATCAAAATATTATAACACATGGTTCAACAATCTCTATCATCGTTTGCATTGGTATGAGTGCATGTTTACAGAGACAACGAACAAAATCATTGTTGTGAAAATACTTGTCGATTCGGTTATAGTACTAAGCAAGAGGTGATTGTTTCAACCTAATACCTGTAACTTTACAAGAGATATTATTTTTCCAAAAATTGACACCTGTAGACAACGAAATCATACATTACAGACCATTCTCGATTGAGACTTATATGAAAGGTATTATCATAGTCAAGTATCCATTCATATCTTGCTACAAAGTCTTTATGGAGAGTAACTAGAAGATCATCATCATCATAGTCTTCCACTATGTCAGCTTTCCCAGATTTCTGTAATAGTTTTTTTATTGTGAAATGAAATATCCATTTGGTTTTTTTATTCTATAGCCTATAACATTCAACTTTAATATGTACCTTTTCTTACAATAATAACAAATTGTCTTACATTCTTAAACTTTTACCTAGTCTTGACGTCACTACCAGAATCTTTTTCTTGAATTCTCATGTGAACAACCTCTCTTAAAGATGCTTTATCTTATCATATGAGTTTAGGAGTCGTAAACTTTATAAAATGTGAGAGATTCATGATATACAAAATTGTATCTCTAAAAGTTGATTGAAAAGGGGTAATAAACAAAGCAAAATTAAGCCTAAATCTATTTGTGATACTTAACATTCATGGTCTCTAAGTTCGAGACAATTTAAAAAAAAATTAAGTGTTCTACCAAAGACATGCATGCTATTAAATGATGAAAATAAAGACTTTACTTTAGATGCAACTTACTAGACATATTTTTTTAATATATAGTTACTCAAACTTCTTCTATAATGTAGAGGTAATATTCTCCTTCGACATTTCCTATAGAATTTCATTGGACAACTACATATGTAATTATGATAGGGTCTTTTGATCCTTATGTTGTTTTTCTTCTAGAGACATTGTGGAAGACTTCTTATCTAACCTTAGTTGGACATCTTTCAAATCTATATGCGTTAGAACTACTTGCATCTTCACTTGCCATAACGCGAATATGTTGGTGCAATCTAATAGTGAGATTTTATACTTCAAGAATGTCAATATAACGATTGAGACAAAAAAAACTTGAATGTTTTGATAATAATTTGTTAAAACATAACAAGTATAGTGATCACACAATAAAATAAACACTAATGTTTTACATGGAAAACCCTTTTCGGAAAAATCATAGGCGGAAGAAGAAAAATTTCACTAATGTCAAAAATAGAAAAATATAGGCATAATGCAGCAAAATGACCTTAACATTTGACAGTAGTGTCAACTTTACTCGTATTTCTTTTTTTAAACATTTGAGTACCGAACGTTTATTTTTTGGGTCAAAAATAACTCACGCTACATGGAAACCGTCAGTTGACTAACGGTTAAAGCCGATGCTGACGTAGCGCACGCGTGGAGTTGAAAGGTGACATGGACGTCCATGTCATCCAGATCGCTGATATGGCACTGCCCGTCATTTTTTAAAATTATGATTTATATTTTTATATTAAAAATTCACTCTTTGATTGGTGCAAAGTTAAAATGGTGAAATGCAAGAAGGGGGATCTGATCCTGGGTCTCTCAAGTGTATTACTTGGTGTTTTGCCACTAGACTAGGCTATTTACTCAAGTAACTTATGAAACAAATGGTTTTAACATGTACACAAATAAGTAGTTTTAAAACACATAATAGATGTATCCGATTTTTTCCTCAGCCCTTTTACCCTGATTATTCCCCAAATATTAAAACACATAACATTAACTACAATCCACATAAATAAGTATTTTAACAAAAAATTTATCACATAAACATTAAAACATAACATTAACTGCAATCCACATAAATAAGTAGTTTTAACAAAAAAGTTATCACATATCAAGTTACGCAAATATAAGGGGGCAAATATTGGGGTTTAAGAACAAAAAGAAACAAAACCCATATCCCAAAAACTACTGCAATACACAATTCATTCGTTATTCGTTGGTGCAACTGATTCTTGAGTGCCCATAGATTCTTCAACTCCTTTCCTATTCCTTGGATTACTTGAACCGGACTACTACAAAATAATAATATCAAAACAGGCATAAATTTTCAATTCCCATAAAATTAGTTCAAAATTTGTTCTTACATAAAAAGTTTCTTACATAGAAAGTTTGCTCCCGAGTCCTCAAATTAGTGTAGAGGCCGATATTTATGTACCAGTAGTTCCCGAGCAAACTTTCTTTCGTTTAGGTCTTTCTGGAGGCTGTAATTTGTGAAAGGAACAATAACTTAGCTTCAAGAACACAAAAGTTCAAGCAATTCAATAAAGTCTAATTAATAAAACTAAATAACTTGTTACGTGCAAATATGACATAGAAATCTATTCCAAGTTTATTAAACCATAATCCTTACCATGCAGAAATAAAAGAGCATAACTCTGACGAAAATTGATTTGAAGGTGCACAAGGTGCTGGCCTTCAACAATATATTCCATAAGCTCATAAAAGCTCGACCATTCTTCCGCCTGCTCAGGCGGAGAATATGAGAATTTATCGGTTGCACACTTGATCAACATTAGCCCAAGCTCCAAATGTTGGCGTCAACACCATAAATTACTTACATACATATAGTTGTTTGTTCCAACAAAAGTGTTCACTAGCCCTAAGTAGCTTATCAGTTCTGCATTCCCGCCGAAGTCGGTGATCTCAACTTCCCCCCTGTGATTTATCAACAACTTCGAAGGCTTATGTCTCGATGGATAACATGTACTTCATGATGAAGATAAATCAAGCCCTTGAGTGCCTGCATTAAAGAGAAGAATTTTGAGTTTCCAATCAGAACACATCTAAGAACAACCTCTAATCAAAACAAAGTCCATACGTACTAACCTGTTTACAAATTGTGCCAAGATAGGGTTCGGAATCGATTTAACCTTTTTCAGAAAGTCTGCAAGGGATCCACCATCCATATACTCCAAGATGTTTGAAATGCTTCGTGTGCTTTTGATGGAGAGAGAATCAAAGGAGAAACGATTCGTTAAATTAGGGCTATAAACCCTAAAATTTAGGGAATAATCGGGGTAAAAGGGAGAGTAAGCTGATGAAAAAATTGGGGTAAAAGAGTAGATGAAAAAATTGGGGTAAAAGAGTAGAGGAAAAAACTGGCTTATGAATAGAAAAATGTGTTTTATTTTTTTAAATGAAATTCGGACGAAAGAATGAATGTTAAAACCATTTGTTTCATAAGTTACTTGAGAAAATAGCCTTGCCTAGTGGCAAAACTCCAAGTAATACACTCGGGAGACCCAGGTTTGAATCCCCCTTCTTGCAATTCACCATTTTAACTTTGCACTAATTAGAGAGTGACACATGTCACTCTCTGATTGGTTAGAATTTTTAATATAAAAAATATAAATCATAATTTTAAAAAATGGTGCGGCAGTGCCATGTCATCGATCTGGACGACATGAATGTCCATGTCATCTTTCTCCTCCACACGTGTGCGTACGTCAGTGTCCAGCGTTGACCGTCAATGACTGACAGTTTCATCCAGCTTGGGTTATTTTTTACCAAAAATAAACGTTCGGTACCCAAATGTTCCAAAAAAAAAATACGGGTAAAATTGACACTACTGTCAAACGTTAAGATCATTTTGTTGCATTATGCCAAAAATATAATAGAAATATTCATAAACAACTTGACTTCTAATCCTAATATCTACTATCTATTTATAGAGATAGTTATTGATTTCAGTGTTGTACCCTAATTTTGCTGAACATTTCAAATCAGGTAAAAGGGAGTTCGAGACCAATTGGAATGAAAGGATACTTCATGGAAAATCGATTGCAAAATTTTGAAATGTGGAGAAATTTGGTTGTGAGATAAGGCTTTGTTTAATTTTGGTATTTGGTGATCACACAGTTGGAGTCCAAAATAAAATTCAAATTGAAGTTTTTTTCATTCAAACTCAAATTACAAATGTTCAAATACATACTGTCCAAAATCTTATACCAAATACCCATTACAAATGGGCCCATGTGCCCACTACCCAGCTGACCCAAAAACTAAAGGGTTTCAAAAACCCTAGTTTGTATCACCATCTCAGCCGCCAGCAACAAGCACAACAGCCTTTTCATCTTCCACGCGTGCACAAGCCTGCCACGACCAGTGGTCCCCGTTGCCACAAATGCAAGCCCAATGGTGGTCCCAGCAAGCTTCCATGCCCTCCTTGCATCCAGCAGCCACGAAGCACCACGAGGGCCTCCAATCAACCCCAACTTAGCCCCGTTGGCCTCCAGAGAGCACCAAATCAACCTACTCATCACTCATCAGCAGCCGCACGTGAGAAAAAAACTAAAGCAATGTAAATCTTTTTTTCATTATAAACAGGGTTATAAAAAACCCATAAGCAACATGTAAAAGGGTTTCTCCCCCATTTGAAAATATAAAAATAGCAAATAGGGATCTCTCCCTTGATTTTTTTTCTTGATTCAGACGAAAACAAGGAAGAATAGACAAAAAAGGTTGGGTTTTTTTTTGCACTAGGTACTCTTTTTTTCCTTTGGGTTTTTGGAACTGAAACAAAGAAAAAAAAAGAGTGAGTGAGAAAGGGTTTAGTTTACCTTAGTCACCCGTTCTTCTCATCGAAGTTAAGGGTGTGGTCAGAGTCGAGCCGTTGCGAGAAGCGAGGAGGTATTTTTTTAGGTGTTTAGGTTTCAGTTTTGTTACTTGAAGAGTAATTAGTGTTTTAGGGTCAGTTTGGGTTGGCTTTGGTCTCCGACTATCGTGGTGGTAGTCGGAGGCTTCATCGGCCTCTAAAGAGGGTGGTCAGTCGTGGGTTTGTTGGCGAGGCAGACTTGGGTTTTTGGGGCTGTGGCCGAGAGAAGAGGAGAGGAGTGTTAGGGTTTTGGGCTCCTTTAGGTTCCTTCTCGGTTGACTTGGTGGTGGCCGGCAAGTGGGGGAGTCGCCGAGGTACGGCTAACGAACGACCGGTGGCTTAGCACTTTGGGTCGGCGGCAGCATGGTGAAGAGAGGGAGAGGTTAGAGAGAATAAAAATGGTGTTTCATTTAAGATTAGGTTAAAGGTTAACCTAAATTAGAAAAAGTGGGTTATATATTAGGTTTTTTTTTTGGAGTTTTTTTCGCTCTTTAGTACCTCAAAATTAGGCGCGTTTTTACGCTTTGGTCATTGCTCCTTTATTTGTTAATTTAGATCGAATTAGCATATTATTTTACTTAATTTTTGATTTGGTCACATGTCTGTTATTCTGTTTTAGTTCGAATTCTTTACCGTTTTTATTTTTTATTTTATTTTATTACATTTTGGTCCATTTATTAAAATATTAATATTAAACACTCGATACGACCTTACGATTAATTTACTAATTTCTAACCGCTAATTTTTAAAAATACTCAAATTAATTTACGACCTCACGAGGACCCGCCCGATGTATGACTCGCGTTGTTTATGGTCCGGGTAACAATTAACCCTAACTTTTAATTTTATTCAATTGATTAATTTCTGTTATTTACATTTTTGCCCTATAAATTTCTGTTATTTTAATTGCAACATTTAAATTTCAGCATTTATATTTCAGTCCTTTAAATTCTAGCTTTTAATTTTCTACATTGCTTTAATTTAAGTTTTACTTTATGGTTTCTTTTATTTTGGTCCTTTATTTAATGAATTTAATTTCAGCTTTGCCTTTTAAGTCATTTTAAATTAGTCCCTTCATTTATTTTAATTACTCTCAATTTGGTCCTTTTATTACCTTCAATTTGTATTGATTAATTTTCTTTTCTTTTTAATTTAGTCCATAGTCCTTTAAAATAGATGAATATTCAATAATTGATTAGAATTGACTAGGTTGACAATTAGAGTCTCCATTATAGGCCCAATTCACACTTAGTCATTTAATTTAGTAGAATTTTTAATTTGATCCTCACTTATGCTCGAGGTCTCATTTTAATTATTTGATTTAATAATTGATTAAAATTAATTAGGTTGATTTTTAGAGCCTCCACTTTTAGGCTTAATTTCATAAATAGTCCTTTAATTTAGGAGAATTTTTTATTTGGTCCTCGTTTATGCTCGAGGTTCCGTTTTGACTATTGGACTCAATAATTTATTAAAACTGACTTGGATTAATATTAGAGCATACAATTTTAGATTCAATCTTTTAGGTTTTTTAAATTTCATAATTTGACATTTAGATTAGAGGGGAGCCTTAATTAATTTATTTAGTATAATTAGGTTCGAAAATTAGAACACCTAAAATCAGGTAATCAACTAGGTACCAATTTTGACCAAAACTTGGTATTTTTAGTAAAATAAAATGTTTTATTAAAATTACCTGCTTTTAGGTGTTTCGATCTAACGTTAAAAATTATTGGTGACGACTCCATCCTTTCATAAAAACCAATTTATTTCATTTTCCAAAACATCATATCGGTTTTCCAACCAAAAGCTAGTTGTGGAATAGTGAAAATTTATTTAATATCAATCTATTCAAACTAAATTTTTACTTTTAATCAGCGTAAAAGAAAAAATATTCATACTTTCAATCAAACTAGATTTCTTACTTGCTACAATTTTCCCTTTATTTTATATCTTCATTAATTTGATGCAAGAACAACCACTAGTTTTATTAAAAGGAAAAATATTCAAAATTACATTGAAGTTATTAAACTAAACACATAATTAGAATATTTTGCTATAACCCATAATACAAGATAACTAGCCACTTGAGATCATAGAAGGATCATACAAGGAAAATGTTAAAACTTATCTTAAAAAACTCAAATAAAATATAGTTATAAGTAAGTCTGATTGCACCGACAAACGAACCATAACATTGGTGTCGACACACATTTTCGTCCGACTTTATTTATAGCATTTATATGTTAATTTATGATATACAGTTAATGTTTATTATTTATAGTGTATATGTATTATATTATATAATATATACATACTATGTTATATACTATAATTATATATCATAAAAATATATTATATAATTATATTATATACATATTATTTTTTTCATTCATTTACAGAGTCAGGCCCAAAGCCTAGATACAAGTGTTACACACTGACCCAGTGAGACCAACCCAATTGCAGCCCGGATCCAAATGCAATTGGAGCCCCGACCTGAGACCCAAACAGACCTGATCTAAAACCCTAAGATAGATTAGGGTTTTTAACATATCAATCGCCAGCCACCTTTTGATCTCTACCGTCGTATCTGGACCCATCCAACGGTCCAGATCGTGCCAGAGATTAGGGTTTCAAAACCCTAAGATCCCCACTCCAGTGCCGCATGCTTGCCACGATTCGATCCCATTCCAGCCACATCCAAACCTCCCTGGAGTTTCTGCACCAACATCATCAAGTCAAAAAATAAAAAAGAGTTTAGTATATGTGAGACTCTAAAACCGAAAAGAAATGAGCATTTGAGTCCAAATAAGACTCTAAATCCACCCAAAAATAGGGGGTTCCAAGAAGTACACAAGATCACTAGAGAAAATACGAGAAATGTGAGCATTTGTAAAAGCTTCGAAAGGAAATAAAAGGCTAAAAGTTCTCTCCTTTCTTGATTTTGTGTTTCTTGTGGTTGTTGTGTTTTTTTCTCTTTGTTTTTTACTCGAAAAAACCAAAAAAAGTAAATCGGCCGATGATCGGGGGAGGGTTTTTAGAGATCTTTTTCCTTATATCTAGCCATCCCCGAGGCTATTTTGTAAAAACTAATTGGTTTTTTGAAGAAAGGATAAAAAGGGCTTTCAAAATGCAATTTTTTTGGGTTCGCCGTCAATTAACGGCGGCCAGTGAGGCGACGGTGGTCGAAATCTAGGTTCTCTATGAACCTAGAGGTCGTGTTCTTCATCTGCTAAAAAACACGATGAATGAGTTGAGAGGATTTGGTTTTTGATTCGTTTTGGGGGGGATGAAAATGAATTGGGTGTTACTCATTTTGGGCTTTATAGTGACTCGCCAACCCGATTCGTGACCCGATCCAAGGCCTGGGATCCACGTGTTTTTGTATAAAAAGGGGTTAATCGCAATTCTGGTCCCTCGTTTTCTTTTCTAAGTTCATTTTACACTTAAATTGAATTTGAACCTCGATTTCCTTTTAAATTTTACCATCTATTTTATTTTTTTAATTTAGTCCTTTATTATATATATATATTTCTTTTTTTACGTTTTAATTAATTTCTTTTTTTCTTCTTTATTTATTTTATTTATTTAATCTAACATTTCTATATATATATATATATATATTATCTTTTTTTGTTTTTTTGTTTATTATTATTTTCTAACATTTTATATATATATATATATATTATCTTTTTTCTTTTTTTGCTTCTATTTTTTATTTTTTATTCTATTTTTTTTTTTTTTTTTGTTTTTTTAATTTAGTTAACTTCTTTGGTTTTTACCCTTTTTATATATTTTTTGTATTTATTTTCCTTTTTTAATTTGTGACATTTTTTATATTTATTGTCTTTCTATTTAGTTTTTTAGGGTTTTGATACTTTTTACTTTGTCCATTTCTTTTTAGTAATCGTTTATCTTTAATTTCACAATTAGTGTTTTTTTAATTCAATAGACTTTTTTCCATATTTGTTTTGCTTTGTGTTTTTAATGCATGATTTGTTCTTTTGTTCTATTTATTTCCTTTTTATATTTTGTTAATTTCTCAGCATGCATTTATGTTTTTCTCTTTTCTTCTATGTTTAGAGTATCATAATTCAACATACATTTTTCCTTTTGATTCAGTATTTTACTTTACCAATCTAACATTTTTTTACTCTCTAAGGGTATGCTTTTAAATCGATCAAGGTAAGTAATTTGGATCAAATGTTACTTTTTATTTAACTTGCAATTTCTCAATTAAGATGACTGGAAATTAGAATAGTACCGAAAGAGCAGTTCAAGGGTGTTAATCTTTCCTTGACTGTAACCGACTCCCGAATCCGACACATTTCTGGTAAGACGCAGATCAAGTAAGATGGTGTCGATCAACCTAAATAATGTTTTTTAAATGATCGGTGGAGGCTCTAACAGTTTTTCAAGTTGAAGCCCAATTTCGGGTCTACCTGAAAGATAGCTACGACAGCTTGGCGACTCTGTTAGGGAAAGGTAAGTGAGTCAGGCTAAGGATAATTTCCAGTTGTCTTCTTAAGTGAAAAGTGTAAGTTTAAATTTTAAGTTAATTTTTCGATCCTTATTATTTACCTTTGATTATCTTTTCAAATAAATAGTTGTACTGACGTTTTCTTTCAATGATTTCAATTATTAAACTTTTTTCCATCTAAGGCTCTGTATTCGATATCTGAACCCGTTTTTAAGTGGGAAAAGCGACGCTTTCGTGAGAATTTATTCTCCGTATGGGCCTAGCAAGTAACCTTCGAGATTCATATGCCTTATGTCTTCATGTGAATTTATTCTCCGTATGGGCATAAGGAAATGTATCATCTCGAGTTTAACTTAGTCCACATAAGCTTGTAATGGGCTTAGGACTAAGGGTCTGGCAAGCCTAAGGGGGCACCGACAAAGAGAACTCGGGTACCTTTTTTAAAACCTAAATTGGAAGACTACAGGGAATTAGAGCCTACCCCAAAACTCTATTTCAAAACTAGATGTCTTTACCTTAATCATGCAGTTTGTTATTTCTATTTTTTTACTTTCATCATTATTATTTATATCTTACTAACTAATTTTCCTTTTATGTTATCTTTTTATCATTTGCATCATAAAAAGAGGTCATTGATCCATAAAAAGGTGTTCGTTACACATAATAATTTGCATTAATGGATAAGGGGGTTGTAATGCAAGAGGTGAAGAATACCGAGGTACGATTATGGCCCGAAAAGACTCAGAAAGAAAAATAAGACAGATCTTCAAGGAAGATATGTGTCAGAACTGGTTAGCTATGCCTTTATCAGCCTAAAGCAGAATGATGTTCAAGAGCGACGGAGCATTAGGGATAGTTGGAAGAGTGACCGGAAGCGGAAGTTTAGCCAACGGTATGGTGATATTGTACTTCTTCTCTATGTCAAGACAGATGAGCCCTTAATCAGAGCCTTGGTACAATTCTAGAATCTGAGGTACAACTGTTTCACCTTTAACTAGGAGAACATGGTGCCCATAATCGAAGAGTATACCACATTGCTGCATTGCGAGGGAATCAAAATGGATCGAGTCTACATCAAGCACATCAAAAGTCAGCCTTTCAAGAATGGATTGGCAAAAGTTGCAGGAGTAGATGAGAAATGAGTAACTGACCGGATTCAACATAAAGGTAGCGGAGAAGGAATTCCTTGGACCGACATCAAGCAACTGATGAAGAATCACCCCGATAAATGGAAGGTGATGGACCTTTTCGCGCTAGGAATTTATAGTTTGGTGATTTTCTTGAAAACTTTGGGGTACATTGAGACAACTATGGTGGAATTGTTCGAACAACTTCCGAGATGAGTAAATCCAGCACTGGTAATTTTAGTTGAAACCTTTTGCTCTCTCAACCACTGTAGAAAGACTGGTGGAGGAAGATTCATAGGGTGTGCCCAACTTCTCCAAGTTTGGATCCATAATCATTTCTGGAAGACTAATGGGATTTCTTACTGTCGATTTAACACCACTTATTCACCTTTGGGGGAATTTCTTACTCTAAAATGGCAAGAAGACGTCTCAAAAGAAAAGTGGATGAAAGTATTCACACATCTTCAAGATAGGGATATTTCTTGGAGAGCTCATTGGCTAAACCACAGTGGCATTCTCTTCCAATATGGGGATTCATATACTATGACATTACTTGGACTATGGGAAGGAGTCGAATATTATCCGCTTTTGGTACTTTGACAGTATGGTGCCCACCAGTTTATCCCAGTAACATACGTAATATCTGGATCAGAATTTGCATACCATGGGGACAACTACAAGAAAAAGGTCAATGAAGTAGTTGATTCATGGAAGAAAGTATTTCGAATGAATGTTGTGGCTGCCAAGGACATGCTTACTCTGGACTATTTGGAATGGCGGGGTTAAGGAAAAATAACAACATCCCCGTGTCGGATCATGAGGACACCAGACCATGGAAGAACATCTTAGGCTTGTCCCTTCCGAGCTAGAGATAGCAAGGAAAGAATTTGAAGCTGTAAAGAACGAGCTGAAATATATGGTAAAGGAACTTGAGGCTGAAAGGTTCCAGTGGAAATTAGAATCCGATACTCAGAAGGATCTGGCAGACAAGTTAGAGAAGAAACAGAAGAAAATCTGTTTTGAGCTCAAAGACTTGAGAAAAGGGTACCAAGAACAAGTTCAGGCAATTCTAATCTGAAAAGATCTTCTGAGTACTAGAAAGGCAAAGCTAGCATCTTGAAAAGGAAGTTTGAAGGGCATGTTGAAAAAGAGACCTTGAAAGAACATCTAAAGACTTCTTAGAGACGTTTGATAGACAATCATCACCAGAACAAGCGTTTGAAGATCCAGGTGGCTGATTTAGAAAAGTCTCTTCAAAAACATCAAGAACGGGATAACAAAACCATAGTTGGGTTGGAAGCCATTGTGGACGGATTCAAGAGACAAGCAAGCGAGCTTCAGATAGTGCCATTTGATGGAGGGTTACAGTGGCGTTTTCGTTGGGAACAGGCTCAGTAAAGGGTGAAAGCTAGAGATACAGTCATCCGTGATTTCTTGGAGCAAGTACAAAAGGCAGCTCGTCATTTGCATGGTTTAGCAAGAGAAGCCGGAGTGGTTCGACAAGGCATTCAACCAGTGATGAATGAAGGAAGAAGATTTGTTAACTTTTTAGAATCTATTCAGGGTCTAAAGGATTTAGTCCGGATGTACCTTCAAAATATTTATTGTCTCTTAAAAGATAAAACACTTTTGTCTCAATAAGGATTATTTATAATAACAAACACATTTCTGGATCAATGCCTCTAATTCTCATACATTATGCATTTCATACTTTGCATTTTTATTTTCCATGTTTATTTTCTATTTTCCATGTTTTTACATTCACATTAACTAACAGAAAATGTCTCATCAGAAGAAAGAACAAACACCGAGTTTACCTCCACAAGCTCTGGACACGCATCATCCTCATAACACCCGCACAAAGGAAAGACAAATGGAAGACAAAATCGTTCAACTCGAGGAAAACATGTAGAAGTTGTAAAGGGAGTTAGAAGATAAGATAAACCAAAATAATCAAAGTACTCTGGATACAACCACGAAGAGCCAAGAGTCCTTGGTCATTCAAATTGTAGCCAAGTTATCTGGCTTACATCAAGCAAGTGCGCCTGAGGCAGGTTCATCTATTGCAAGTGGTTATCTCACTTGGAATCTTACCAGGACTACAAGGGGACTCATCTACTGCAAAGGTGAAAACCTCGTATGCTGTAAAGATACATACTTCTGTATCCAACACTAAAAATAATCCAGATGATTACCACATACCGGATTTTGATGAGGAATACAAGACAAAAAAGATGGAAGAGAAAATTAAGCTGCTGGAAGATCAAATGAAGGTGGTCAAAGGGTACCATGATTACTATGGAGTTGATGCATTAGAACTATGTCTGGTCTCGGATTTGGTTCTTCCACCAAAATTCAAAGTCCCCGAGTTCGAGAAATTCGATGGAAATAGTTTCCCCTCAACTCACATCACCATGTTCTTTTGGAAGATGACAGGATATGTGGGAAATGATTAACTCCTAATTCATTGTTTCCAGGAGAGCTTGTCTGGTTCAGCCATCTGGTGGTACAATCAGCTAAACCAATCTCATATCAAGACCTGGAAAGATCTAGCCAAGTCTTTCTTGGACCAGTACAAGCACATAAACGATATTTGTAACACCCCAACCCGTACCCGAATCGGATACAAATTCGAGGTGTCACATTGACTATTCAAAACTTTTAAAATTATAAAAATCATAAAAATTCAAACTTTCATTAAAATAAAGTTAATAATTTACATAAGTATATTCAACACATTACAAAACCGATCAGAGCATACGTAAATCACAATTTGTTTACATACCAACACCTTTGATACAACAAAATACATACTGTGTAATTTACTTCTTATCTGATCTTCGAGTGGAGATATGTTGTTCTGTAGATCCTAGGTCTGATCCTCCTGCTTTCAGTACCAACGTGTAAAATGCTTACATGCTAAGTCATAGACTTAGTGAGACATAAAAAATACAATAATGCATTTCCTAAGATATGAACACACAATCCAATTATTTCGTATGCCATCACAATTAATTATCATTTCACTATTTAATCATATCATATATGATCCATAATTAACAAATAATAGCATGATATCTTATAGGAAAGTAAACTCTTTTATATATATTTTAGGTGCCCATGTATGTGAGTACTTTGAGGTTGTGCACATATGCTGTCACCACAGCTCGTATAATTTCCACTTAGTGGCATATGAAATTTATCCCGAAGGACCTCATGTATGTCCCGAAGGACCTCATATATGTCCCGAAAGACCTCATATAACCCTCGAATCTTGGCATGCCAACTATACTAATAGCTCTCATATCACATAACATGGGCTTGAATATTTATATGTTTCATATCTCTATATAATCACTGTTTCATCACATAATCATTTAATCATATCATTTCTCTTATAATTACATATATCTCACCATATATCATCTATCATATACATATAATCATCTATCTCATATCATATAGCTTATTTTATTTGATTATGTTCACATGAACTATATAGCATGTATCAAAACATATAAACATATAACACTTATGCATGTGCTTATAATGATTTTAATATATGCATATTTAAACATATGAAATAGACTTGTCAAAGTCTTATTTCCATAAACTACATCTATATTATGCACTCACCTTAGCCTCACTTGATCCCAATCACCTCTATGACTTAATTTCTCTCTCTGGATTATTTCTAGCTTTTTGGTCGTTCCGAACTTATGCTCGATATCTACACGATCATACATTTTATATACATATTAGCATTCTATGTATTATAATTCGATCCCTAATAACTTAAGCTAAAAGAAAGGCTTTATATAATTTTCCACTTTGAGTAGTATCGATACCCTATTTATGGTACCGATACTTCCCTAGCTGTGGTATCGATACCAAACCTGGGTATCAATACCCATTTTCGATTCTGTAATCCTTATTTAAAAAATGGTATCGATGCATACCTTATGGTATCGAAACCCTTGGTATCAATACTACCCCCAGGTATCGATACTCCATGATAACTTGTCAAATTCGGGCTTATGGTATTAATACCGTTCAATCAGTATCGATACCCCTACTCCAAATTTCATTCATTTACCCTTGAAGTATCAGTACTGGATGAAGTAGTACCATACTCATAGCCCAGAATTCACTTTTAAAACCCGAAAAATTCACCAATACCAATCTAAACCTTCCATTTTAAAATCCTATCATGCCATTAAACTCAACTACCCTTCCTCAAATCAACTTATATCCATAGAAACCATCATTATCTTCAAATTCTCATCATATATCTTGAATTTAAGAATCTTACCAATTTTCCAACAGGTTCTAATTTCAATTCTAACACTTCATACTTCTTAATTTAGCTGATAACAAGTCAAATTTAGTTTCAAATTCTACTTATTAACTATTTCCAAGATTTCACTTATAAACCCCTCATCTTTAATCCTTCATAACTCCTTCACCTTTTGATTTTAAGATAACTTAAGCTTTCCTTAAGCTTAAGTATCATCTAAAGAACATAACTCAAAATTAAATTCAATTCAAAATCAGCTAACAAGAAAACTCACCTTTGCTTATGGTAGCTCACGACTGGAGAGGAAGAAGAGTGAAAATATTATGGAGAAATCTCTCTTTTTCCTTCATTCTCCACGTGTATATATCCTCACCATAATCAATTTTTTAATTCATTTATTGGTCAAATGACAATTTTTCCCTTCCAATCATCCTTTTTTGCTATTCAATCCTACACAAGATTTTCCATATAAGCCCCTAAACTTTTCAATTTATCTACTTTATTCACTAAATTCTAAAATTTTACAATTTGATCACTAACCCGTGTTTGGGATGTTACAATATGAGACCAGATCAAGTTATGCTACAAAGGATAGAGAAGAAGCATAACGAAAGTTTCAGATAGTATGCACAGAGATGGAGGGACTTAGCTGTGCAAGTTCATCCATCCTTGGCTGAAAAGAAAACCATGAAGCTCTTTGTGCAGACTCTGAAGGCTCCTTACTTCGGGCACCTGGTTGCAATCACATCAGGAAATTTCTCAGATTTAGTTATGGCCAGAGAGATTATTGAAATGGCCAAAAATAAGGCAAAATTGAGGGAGGGGAATCAAGCAAGAAACCTCCCATGAAGAATAAAGATAAAGAGATTAACAATGTCAACACCTACAATGCCAATAAAGGTGTTACAATATGTAATACAAAAACAACTACAGCTGTATCATCAGGTACTTTTAAACAAAGTCCAAGGGAACCTAGGAAAGAAAGAGAGAAAAATCAATTCAATCTTATTCCCACGTCATACAAGGAATTATATCAATAGCTTTTTGACACTCATGTAGTGTCACCATACCCTGTAGAACCAATGAAGCCCCCTTACCCCAGATGGTATAATGAGAACACTCACTGTGAATACCACGGTAGTGTGCCTGGGCACAAGATTAAAAATTACCTCGTATTCAAGAGGATCGTACAAAGAATACACAACAAGAATTGGATCCACTTTAACTCAGGAGCACCAAATGTTGCATAAAATCCTTTGCCTAATCATCAGTAGACTGTGATTAACGCAGTCACTACTGAGAAAGGCATGAAAGTTAAAATTGATGTTTCTAAAATAAAGTCTCATTTGGCTTGGGTATGGAGCCAAATGGTGAAATCAGGGCTTCTCACACCACATTCAAACACATCAAGGAGTGGAAATGGTAACCACTGTTGTTACCACAATGAAGAGGGGCATGAGGTATAAGATTTCCCAGAATTTAAAGCTTTGATCCAACTCATGATGGATAGAAGGGAGCTGGAATTCTATGAAGAAGTCTGAGATTCTCCAGAAGCAGATGTTTGCGCTACTGGAGAGTCATCTGAAAGAAGATATGGCAGGGATAATCCTTTGATAATTACCCCTAAGGTGAAGATAGTAGAAAAACACAAGAAAAGGTGGTGATCACAGTACCCCAACCTTTTCACTACATGGAAAGCCGACAAGTGCCATGGAAATACGAATACCAAGTGAGCACCCTAAAGGAAGATGATAACGAAGTGGGGCAGGTTGCGGGGAAACGCTATTTCCAAGAGGATAAGTCCCCTAGAGACCACTTGAACCCTTCAAAGGGGATGTGTTGGCAATCAATGAGCCAATAAATGAGGAAGAAGTTATAGAGTTTCTGAAATTTTTAAAGCACAGTGAGTACAATATCGTTGAACAATTACATAGTCCGCCAACCCATATTTCAATGTTGGCACTATTGCTAAGCTTAGAGACACACAGGGGCTACTCCTGAAAGTCCTAAATCAGACATATGTACCATAATACATACCAATTATCAAGATGGATCGATTAGTAAATAACATTCAAGTTGACAATCTCATCTCATTTTTAGATGATGAGATTCTGTATGAAGGAAGAAGTCGAGCTAAGGCATTACACATCACCACTCATTGTAAGGGGCACGCCTTACCGAGTGTATTAATCGACAATGGTTTAACCCTTAACGTGATACCTTTAGTTACATTGAAAAGGCTACCAATGGATACCTCTCACATGAGAACCTGCCAGAGCGTGATCCGAGCATTTGATGGGACCAAGAAGAAGGTAATTGGCAAGATTGAGATGCCTTTAACCGTCGGACCGTCCACTTACAACATTGAATTTTTACTAATGGACATTATGCCTTCTTAAAAGTGCCTTTTGGGAAGGCCTTAGATTCATCAAGCTGGTGCAGTACCATCCACGCTGCACAAAAAAGTCAAATTTGTCATTGATGGGGCCCTGGTAATAATTAATGCCGAAGAAGATATTGTGGCGAGTATGACCACGGATGCTCCATACATTGAAGTAGACGAGGAGGCGATAGAATATTCATTCCGCTCTTTAGAATTTGTTAATGCCACATTCGTGGTTGAAGGAAGAAAGATTTCTAAACCCTGGATTTTCGAGTGCACCAATATGGAGATCAAGCAAATCTTGGGAAGATGTGCTAAGACTGAAAGATGATTTGGGAATCTGGTACAAGGAAATATTATTCTCATCATTCCTATGACAAAGTTAGATCATTTTGGGCTTAGCTTTCAGCCCAGTCAGCAACAAAAGAGGAGAGAAATTTAGAACAGCCGAGAAAGAAGATTGGCCAGATTGAGTGAAAATGAATTTCAATGGGATCCCATGATATTCTCACCTCTTTATGACACATTTAAATCAGTGGTTATGTGTTTGAAACCACCTCGTCGAATTTGGAAACGGCTCTGAAAGACTTGAGTATTAACGCCGTAATCACAGAGAATGCTGAAGATGCAGATAGATCTAGAATCCTCCCACTACACCTGGGTCAGTGCTTAGAAACTGGTCAGCAGAAGAACTACCTGTGATTTTTAAATTTCTTTCAGAGTAATATTCAAACTATCCCTATTTGCCTATACCCAAGGCAATAGGTGATCTTTTGTAAGGGTGAATAAACATGTTGTTTTAAATTTAATAAAAGATGCAATTTCTTTCATGACAAAACTTTACTTATTTCATTTCTTTTAAATTCAATTTTTCTTCATTTCAGTACTCCGTTTCATTCTCTTTCGAATTTAATTTTCGACTATTCCATGTGGGATATTTTCCTCTCACGCATACACATTTCCTTTTTCCTTTAGGTCCCAAGATAACGATAACGCAGGAACTGATGATCCTGATCTGAAGGTGGATTTTTAATCATCTATTTGTCTTAGGGAAACTGATGAATGCGACAATGAAGGGGATTGCAACTTACCTACCAAATTGTTGAGAATGGTAGAAAGAGAAGAAAAATAAATACTGCCACATGAAGAGAAAATCAAAGTCTTGAATCTGGGCATCGAAGATGAGAGAAAGGACGTCAAAATTAGCATAACTCTTTCGCCCAAAGCAAGACAAAACTTGATAGTCTTACTTCAAGAATACAAAGATGTGTTTGCGTGGTCATATCAAGATATGCCGGGGATAGACACATATATGGTAGTCCAAAAACTATATATTAAACCAAAATGCAAACCCGTGTAACAAAAGTTGAAGAGAATGCAACCTAAAATGCTCTTTAAGATCAAAGAAGAGGTCAAGAAGCAATTCGATGTTGGTTTCTTTCAAGTGGCAAAGTATCTGGAATGGGTGGCCAACATAGTGACGGTTCCAAAGAAAGACATGAAAGTACTCATATGTGTTGATTACCAGGACCTTAACAAGGAAAGCCACAAAAATAATTTCCCTCTGCCGCACATAGACACTTTGGTGCATAATACAACCGGGAATGCTTTTTTCTCATTCATGGATGGATTTTCAAGATATAATCATATTAAGATGCATTCTGAAGACATGGAAAAGATCACATTCATCACAATGTGGGGAACTCACAGAGAGCCATAGTGACACTGTTCCATGACATGATGCATAAAGAAATCGAGGTTTATATCGACGACATGATTGTCAAGGCACAAATCGAGAATGAACATGTCAAGAATCTAAGAAAGCTCTTTCAGAGATTAAGAAAGTTCTAGCTGAGACTAAACCCTAGCAAGTGCACCTTCGGAGTAATATCTAGGAAGCTGTTAGGCTTTGTGGTCAGCAGAAAGACATTGAAGTTGATCCCGATAAAGTTAAGGCTATCCAAAATCTACCTCCCCCACAAACACAAAAAGAAGTTCGAGGTTTTTTGGGTAGATTGAATTACATATCACGATTCATATCTCAACTAACCGATAAGTGCAACCCAATCTTTCACCTTCTCCAAAAGAAAACCCTGGAGCATGGGATGAGAACTGCCAAACTGCATTCGAGAAAATAAAGGAGTACTTATCTCACACTCCTATCCTGATATCCCCCATCCTGGGCAAACCTCTATTATTGTATTTATCCATATTAAGAATTCAATGGGGTGTGTCCTGGGTCAACATGATGAATACGAGAGAAGGAAAGGGCTATCTACTACCTAAGCAATAAGTTCACCGATTGTGAGGTCAGATATCCTCCCATTGAAAAGGTTTGCTATGCTTTAGTCTGGGGTAAGCGAAGACTCAGATAATACATGTTGTATCACACCACTTGGTTGATTTCCAAGTTAGATCCACTAAAGTACATGATGGGTATATTTTCTCTCTCTTGAAGGTTAGCCTGATGGAAGATGCTATTATCCAAATTTGACATCGAGTTTGTGAGCCAAAAATCCATAAAGGGAAGTGCCATATCTGATTTCTTGGCAAGAAGAACTGCTGAAAATTATGAGCCGTTAGACTTTAACTTCCTAGATGAAGACTTGATGACCATATTCCTTAAAAGAAGCAAGTACTTCCACAGACGATTCCTGGAAAACGCATTTTGATGGTGGATTAAATGCATTAGGACATGTAATTAAGACCATACTGGTCTCCCCAGAAGGGAATCATTACCCATTCACTAGCAGACTAAATTTTGATTGCACCAACATGGTAGAATATGAGGCTTGTTTTTGGGGATTCGAGCTGCAATGGGAAAAATATAAGACCTTGCGAGTATATAGAGATTCGGCCTTAGTGATCTATCAATTCTGTGGAGAATGGAAACCAATGATGTAAAGCTGGTGGAGTACCGGAAGCTAATACTGGATTTACTCGAGGAATTCGATGAGGTCACCTTTTATTATTTACCTAGAGAATAAAATCAAATGGATGATGCTTTAGCTACCTTGGCAGCTTTATTCAAGGCTGGCGGGGAGTCTAATATGATGCCAATTGACATGAAGTCATATGAGTACCCAACTCATTGTTACCAAATCGTGGAAGTGAAAGACACTAAGCCTGGTACCACAACATTCTACAATACATCAATAATCGAAGTTATCCAGAGGAAGCCATCGAAACTGATAAAAGAACCATTAGAAGGATGGCAGTTGGATATGTCCTTGATGGGGAGGTCTTATACAAGAAAATCCATGATCAAGTCCTGTTAAGATGTGTAGATGTAGAAGAGGCAAAGATGATAGTAGAAGAAGTACATGAAGGAGTTTGTGGAACGCATACGAATGAACATATGATGTCGAGGAAAATAATGAGATGCGAATATTTTTGGTCCACATCGGAAAGTGACTGCATCAACCATGCTAGAAGATGTCATAAGTGTCAAATCTACGGGGAAAAAATAAATGTTCTACCTCAACCTCTTCATGTGATGACATCACCATGGCCTTTCTCTATATGGGCATGTATGTTATCGGGAAAATCCATCTGAAGGCTTCAAATGGTCACCGGTTTATTCTTGTGGCAATTAACTATTTCACAAAATGGGTAGAAGTTACATCATACACTAGTGTCACTCAGTCCACTATTTATAAGTTCTTGAAGAAAGAGATCATATGTCGGTATGGTTTACCTGAAAGGATCATTATCGATAATGCTACAAACTTGAACAATAAGATGATGGATGCTGCTTGTGAATAATTCAACATAAAGCATCACAACTCTGCTGCTTATAGACAAAGATGAATATAACAGTAGAGGAAGCGAACAAAAACATCAAGAAGATAGTGGAGAAAATAACTGATACATACAAAGATTGGCACGAGAAATTGCCTTTTGCTTTGTTTGCTTACCGAACCTCGGAACGAACTTCGATTAGGGCAACCCTATTTTTATTAGCATATGGTATGGAAGCAGTATTGCAATTTGAGGTACAAATTTCGTCACTCTGGGTCTTGTCAGAAGTCAAACTAGATGATGTAGAATGGGTACAAACCCGATATGATCAGTTGAACCTAATAGAATAAAAGATACTGAAAGCCATTCATCATGGTCAGCTTTATCAGAAACGAATGATTTGGGTACATAATAAGAAAGTTTGCCCAAGAGTATTCCTTGAAAGAGATCTTGTGATGAAGAGGATTTGGCCAATTCAAAAATACTTCAGAGGAAAATGGATGCCAAATTGGGAGGGACTTTATGTCGTGAAAAATGCCTTCTCTAGAGGAGTAGTTATTCTGACTGAAATAGACGGACCAGAACTACCTAATCCCGTTAATTCAGATGCAGTCAAAAAATACTTCGCTTAGGATGAAAACCCGAGAGGGCATCCTAAGTCGAAAAAGAAAAAAACGTTAAGGGTAAAACCCGAAAGGGTTCCCTAAATTGAAAAGAGAAAAATTGAAAAAGAAAAAGAAAAGAAAATAAGGTGGGTCCAAGATGAAAACCCAAAAAGGGCGTCTTGAAACCAAGGATGGGTCCAATTTGAAAACCCGAAAGGGCGATTTGGATAATGAAAAGGTCTCGAATCCAGACAGTGAAGCGTCACGACATCTGAATCTTCTACAGACTTAACGACTTGGAGAAATGTTGCACTCTCTTGAACATTGTCGCACTTTCGAAGATCCCTTGACAAAGGTTGTGTTCAAAGTCATTTAACGACATATCAATTCCGAAGCGCCCGCATTATTGAGATTTAAAGCCTATACTTATACTTGTTTTATGTATTGACTTTTCAAAATGTTTGCCATGTATTGTTTGTTCTTCTTTCCTTCTAAATAAAAATGACCATTTCTCCAAATCAATTCCTTTTAAGCATCTTGGGTTGAATTTAAACCTAATGATCTATTCACTTCTGAAAAATCTAATTTCATATTACTATACAAGGACTTTTTTGAAAAATACAGAGGCTCAAAAGCTGATCGAAGCTTAAGCACCATATTTAAGATGATTGAAAGGCATTTCCCAAATCAATATCACATTATGTACATCAGACTTAAGCATGTTGAAGAGTCCAAGATAAAAAAACAGAAAATTCATTTTCCAGAGTCAAGAGTCATCAAGATTGACAACCAGAGATTGAGATTTCTCTCCCAAATCATAAAATAACATATTTCACATATGTATTTTAGGCACACAAAAGAGCATTGCATCCATAAACATCGCATATATGCATAATTTTGCAAATTCTTGTTAGAGTCAATTTCAACTTCACAACGAAGGATATTGAACTTGAAGTGATCAATTTACAAGATGAGATTTCAAATTCACAATAAAGGATATCCAATTCAAAGCTCAACTTCACAACGAATGAGCCATCCATGATTTCAACTTCACGAAGAAGGATATCGTGCCCAACAGATCGACTTAATTTCACAGCAAATGAGTCATCTGCAACAACATATAACTCAAGGTGAGAAGAGTTATATGTCAACAGGAACCTTCGAGACTGATTCTATTCAGCTCGAGGACGTATTTACCGTAAGGTAGCAGCAAGAAACTACTTTCTGTCAAAATTTCACACTAATGTCTTTAAATCGAGAAGAAGACCAATGTTGAGCCACTTTCCGATTCACCTACAATTTCGACTTCACAACGAAGGATATCGTACCTAAAATATTGACCCAACTTCACCAGTTTCACCCCAAAAGTCATTAGGTCAAATTTCAGCTTCACGACGAAGTATTTTGGACTAGAAAATGATCCAGGAGCTACTTTTCAACTTCACAATGAAGGATATCGTGCTCAGGATTTTCCAGTTTAACTCAACTTTATAGAGAATAAGTCAATCACGATTTCAACGTTATGACAGCGGATTGACTCAACCTTGCGAGGAGAGAGTCATCTATATTTCAGTTCAAATTGGCTATAACAAATCAATCATGACATAGGATTTCAACTCTACGACAGAGGATATTCGATGAGATGGGAATCGATTCCCGTAAAGGAGGACGTTGCACGACACATTCATGATGGACGAAATTTGTGTCTTTTAATCTTTGCCCTATTTTCGTTACACGAAAATGGGCAAAAAGGGGCAACTATCGACACACATTTTCATCCGACTTTATTATAAAGCATTTATATGTTAATTTATGCTATATAGTTAATGTGTTATTATTTATAGTGTATAGTGTATATGTATTATATTATATAATATATACATACTATATTATATACTATACTTATATAGAATAAAAATATATTATATCATTATATTATTACATATACATATTAATTTTTTTCATTCATTTATAGAGTCAGGCCCAAAGCCCAGATACAAATACAAATGGAGCCCCGACCCGAGACCCAGTTCAGACCTGAACAAACCCGATCTGAAACCCTAAGACAAGTTAAGGTTTTCAACATATCAGCCCCCAACCATCCTTTGATCTCCACCGTCGGATTTGGACCTATCCAACAGTCCAGTTCACGCCAAAGATGAGGGTTTTAAAAACCTAAGGATCCCCACTCTAGAGTCGCATGCTTGCCATTATCCGACCCCGTTCCAGCCACATCCGAACCTTCACGGAGTTTTCAGCACCAACATCATCAAGTCAAAAAACAAAAAAATAGTTTAGTATATGTGGGACTCTAAAATCGAAAAGAAATGAGCATTTGAGTCCAAATAAGACTCTAAATCCACCCAAAAATAGGGGGTTCCAAGAGCTATAAATTGATGTAAATCTAGGCTAGATGACACACAAGAAGTACACAAGATCACTAGAGAAAATACGAGAAATCTAACCATTTGTAAAAGCTTCGAAAGGAAAGAAAAGGGTAAAAGTTATCACATTTCTTGATTTTGTGTTTACATGTGGGTTGTTCTGTTTTTTTCTCTTTGTTTTTGACTCGAAAAAACCAAAAAAGTAAATTGGCCAATGATCGAGGGAGGGTTTTTCGAGATCTTTTTCCACAGATCTAGCCCTCATTGAGGCTATTTTGTAAAAACTAATTGGATTTTTGAAGAAAAGATAAAAAAGGCTTTCGAAAAAGGCAAATTTTTTTGGGTTTCGTCGCCGATGAACGGCGGTGGCCAAAATCTGGGTTCTCTATGAACCCAGCGGTCGTGTTATTCATCTGCTGAAGAACACAATAAATGAGTTGAGAGGATTTGGTTTTTTAGGTTTTGATTCGGTTTAGGGTATGAAAATGAATTGGGTGTTTCTCATTTTGAGGTTTATAATGACCCGCCAACCTGATTCGTGACCCGATCCAAGGCCTTGGGATCTTTTTTTATAAAAGGGGTTAATCGCAATTCTGGTCCCTCGTTTTCTTTTCAAAGTTCATTTTACCCCCTAAATTGAATTTTAACCTCGATTTCCTTTTAAATTCTACCATCTATTTTATTTTTCTTTTAATTTAGTCCTTTATTATATATATATATATATTTTTCTTTTTTTTCTACGTTTTAATTAATTTCTTTTTTTCTTTTTTATTTATTTTATTTATTTAATCTAACATTTCTATTTATATATATATATATATATATATTATTTTTTATTTTTTGTCCTTTTTTGTTTTATTATTATTTTCTAACATTTTATTTATATATATATATATATATTTTTTATTTTTTATTATCTTTTTTTTTTGCTTCTGTTTTATTACTTTTTTTGTTTCTGTTTTTTTATTTCTTTTATTTTTCTTTCCTTTTTTATTATTTTTTTAATTTAGTTAACTTCTTTGGTTTTTACCCTTTTTATATATATTTTGTATTTATTTTCCTTTTTTAATTTGGGACATTTTTGTATATTTATTGTCTTTCTATTTAGTTTTTTAGGGTTTCAATACTTTTTACTTTGTCCTATTTATTTTTAGTAATCATTTATCTTTAATTTCGCAATTAGTGTTTTTTTAATTCAATAGACTTTTTTCCATATTTTTTTTGCTTTGTGTTTTTAATGCATGATTTGTTCTTTTTTTATATTTTGTTAATTTCTCGGCATGCATTTATTTTTTTTCTCTTTTCTTCTATGTTTAAAGTATCATAATTTTAACATACATTTTCCTTTTGATTCAACATTTTGTTTTATCAATCTAACATTTTTTTGACTCTTTAAGGGTATGCTTTTAAATTGATCGGAGGTAAGTAATTTGGATCAAATGTTACTTTTTAATTTAGCCTAAACAAAAATAACAGTCAAACGACTGATAAAAAAATAAATGTGTCAAAATGCAGGGAAAGACGTGTCATAAAGGTAAAGGAATATGTATCATAAAGGAACAATTATTAAAAACTAAAAAAAATTGAAAAAATAAAATAAAAATACGATATAAAACTAGAGGAAAAATAAAAAATACAGTCGGTCGACGACCAACATTAGGACTGGTTCTGCCATGTCAAACAAAGAAGAAAAAGAGGACATGCGATGAGAATAAGGTTTTAAAGTTTTTATCATTCATTAATTTGAGTTAAATTTAATTCGAGTTAAAATCTAATAATATCATTAAGCAAGATATTTAATATTAATAATTAAACTAAAAAAATAATAATTAAACTCAAACAGTGAAAAACATAGTTTCACGCATTACATCACAACCGTCATAAACATCGTGTTGAGAGTATATTAATTTTTTCAAGTTACTCATAAATTTTTTGAGTCGAGTATTATATAGTTCGTTTTGGCTCGTTAAGAACTCGAATGGAATATTTATCAAACTTTGATAAAATCAATCTCAAATAACTCTCTTGAAATCTTATCAAATTTATAACACTATACATGTCCTTAGTACATCGTGCTAAAAATGCACTTGTTGTAATCCGCTGTTCATCGAATATCAAAACGATGTTGATGCCTCCAAATCCATAGTTGGTGTATTGTAACACGGGCCACCAGACGTGCTTGGATTACATTTCACATACTTGTTAATTTTATTTTTGAATTTTGTTTGTTTTATTACACTTTTATATAATTTCATATTTACGTATTTGTTAAATTTTAGTTAAGCAATTGAGTAATTGGATGTTTTCTTAGCTTAATTGATTTCATAGGTTCTTTTACAAGTTTTTTCATATTTTCAATTTGGCTTAATGAGAAAATAAGTTTCAAATTATATTTTAAGTTAATAAGTTTTTAAAGATTTTTTTTTTACTCAAAGTAAGTATATAACGTTCTCGATGTTACTCTTTTAAGTGTCTACGCCGTAATAGTTATATGACACATGTTGTATTTATATATATTTTTTATTTTTTAAAAAAATAAAAATATTTAAAAGAAACCCCTAATATTCTATTCCCGTAAATGTGAATGCGTCCCCCAAAAAAAAATTAAAAAATCCCTATGTTTATATTTCTTAGTTTAAGGGGAACGCTAACTCCACCCCCCCCCCCCCAAAAAAAATAAATAAAACTCTATGTTTATATTTCTTAGTTTAAGGGGAACGCTAACTCCCCCTTCCAGGTGTCGCTATTCCCCCCTCGTCCTCCGTTCAGGGGCGTTCATGAATTCTTAGTGTGGACGCACCAGCTGCATTGGAAAGCTGGAAAATCCCCTCACTCTACTCACCGTTCACGTGACATTTTATATTTATGGTTAAAGATTTACGAGTTTAAATATTTACGTATTTGAGAAAACGATAAGGGCGATGACGGTGATAGGTGGGTGACCGTTCCACAACGAGGAAGTGGTCGGAGATAGCTGAAAATGAGATATGAAATTAAAGATTTTAGGGTTTTTTTGTTGTTATTTTAAAGAAATTTGGGTCTTTAAAAAATCAATAATATTTTTAAGTTTTTTAAAATAAAAATTTCAAAAAATATAAACACAACATGTGTTAGATAACAATACATTTTAACAAATATTACGGCGTAGACACTTAAAAGAGTAATGTTAGAAACGTTAGACGCCTACTTATAATGAAAAATTATTTAAACATCTAAAGTTAACTTTATATATAATTTAAACACTTATTTTTACGTTAAATCTTTAATTTTTTTAATTTTTATGTAACAACAAAACATACTCCAAGGGGAAAAAAAGAAAAATTGATTCAAGCAATAATTGTCATATAACTTATGTATAATGTAAAAAAATACTCTTAATATTTGACTAAATAATCATTTTGACTTTGTCGAAACCGCCTTTCGGGTGGGCTCAGAATTGGGCTTCGACTTGGATTAAACGAATTAGAGCCACCACCGATCATTTATTTTTAGACAAATGGGTTGGTCGGATACCTTATTTCTTACCTGATCTGTGTCTTTCCAAAGATGTGTCGGATTCGGGAGTCTATTACAGTCAAGGAAGGGTTAGCACCCTTGAACTGCCCTTTCGGTACTACGTAATTTCCAGTTGTCTTTAATTAATAAAGTTGAAAGCTTAAATTAAAAGGTAAAATAACGATCCAAATTACTTACCTCTGATAGATTTAAAAGTGAACCCTTAAGAAATCAAGAAATGCGTTAAATAAAAAAGGCAACAAAAACAAACAAAATACAAAACAAATGAAATAAAGAAGATTAAATAGAAAGAGTAAAGAAAGATATAGGAAAAAAATATAATAAAATAAAGATAACAAGTAAATAAAATAAAGAAAATGAAAATAAAGAAACATAAATGAAATAACTAAAAAATAAAGAAAATAAATAAATAAAATAAACAAAATAAAATAAACAAGATGAAAAGATAAAAAATAAAAACAAGAAAAAATGAAATAAATAAAATATAGGAAAATCATAGTAAAAAGAATATGTAAATAAATAAATAAATAAAAGCAATAAGAAAATAAAAATAGATAAATAAATAGAATATATATGAGGAAAACAAAATAATAAATAAATATATATATATATATATATATATATATATATATAAAATAATGATATAAAAATATATAATAGAATAAAAAAAAATTAATAATATAAATAAACAGAAAGAAAAAATATATAAAATAAATAAATGAAAAAAATATAATTATTTATATAATAGTGGATTAAATTGAGTAAAAACAAAATTGGGTGGCCAAATTTAGGATAATTAGCGTCAAAATCAAATTCAGGGGATAAAATATAATGTTAAAAAATAGGGGGGACCAAACTGGGGATTATCCCAGTTTTAGATAAAAACACGCGGGTCTATATCGTGGGTCGGGTTGACATGCGGAGCTGAATCGGGTCGATGGGTCCTATAAAACCCAAATTTATTTTAAAGCTTCTCATTTGTTATGTTTTAAACAAAGCTTCTCCCCCCATTACTTATTCTCTCTCGCATGTTCTTCATGCTGAAGAACACACCGCCACTTGTTTCCAGAAATCGGCCACACGCAGCCTCGCCGGTCGCCATTGATTAGATCCATTAAAAATATTCTTTTTTTTAATTTTCGAAAACTTTTTCTTCTTCTCTTTTAAAAAATCAAAACGATTTTGTTAAAAATCAAGCCTCGGGGACTAGATCTAACTTGAAAGATCTCGGTAAGCCTGTAACACCCCCAACCCGTACCCGACCCGGATACAAGTCTGAGATGTCACATTGACTTTTTAAAACAATATTCTTACAAAATAATAGAGCATTTGAATTTATATTAAGAAAATACTATCATATACTATTGAATTATGTTTCATTATAACAAATTTAAGATAAAAATGTTTTTATGAATAGTACTATATGGAATGAATAGTACCGATACTGTTTAAATAGTATTGTGAAGATTGATGAACAGTATCGATGTTAAAAAAATTTCCAGAACGCTACAAGGGTATCGATACCCTGCTACAGTGTATCGATACCCTGCTACAGTGTATCGATACCCTGCTACAGTGTACCGATACCCTTGCTACAGTGTTTTCGATCCACTTATATAAAACTCATAAAATTTAAACTTTCATAACTATACATTTATCATTTAAATAAATACATTTAAAATATTCTCGAAACTCGATCAGGGCACTCATACTTAATTTATCGACTTTGTTTACATGCCAACCTATATATTACATAACAAAACATACTGTGTAATTTACTTCTGATATGATCTTCAAGTGGAGATATTTTGTTCTAATGCTTAGCTTTGATCCTCTCGCTTTTCAATACCTACGTGTAAATCACTTACACGCTAAGTCATAGACTTAGTAAGGCATAACATATAATAATAATGCATTTCATGTAAATATGAACATATCATCTACTTATTGAATCATGTCATATATGATTCCATGTAAATAACAATAACATATAATAATGCAAACACTTTTTATACCTTTTGTATGCCCATGTACATTACTGATAACTTAAGGTATTCGAGTACATTGAGGTTGTGCACTTATGCTATCACCACAACTTGTATGGGGTCCCACTAGGGGCATGTGAAATTTGTCCCGAAGGACCTATGTATTTGTCCTGAAGGACCTCTGTATATGTCCTGAAGGACCGCGTAGACCTTCGACTCTTGGTATGCCAACTATACCTATAGCTCCCGTATCATATACCATGAGCATTATTTTTATATTTCATATATTCATATACTCATGTTATTTCTCTTGTGATCACTTATACCTTTTATTCTGTCACATACCACATGTATTTGTAACCATCTATGTCATTTCATATAACATATAATACATATTGTATATCCATGTAAGCATGCAGATCATGTCACATATAATATCATATACCCATTTTCATGTATTCATGCACATATAATAATCAAATAACATTTTAGAAGTTACTTCTTACCATAGTAACTCCGTCACAGGCTCATCGCAAGCCAATGTTTGATCAATAACATAAGTACAATTTAAATTGCACTCACCTTAGCCTTGCTTGCTTTGACTTGATCCTAATTCTTTGATTGTTCCGGAACAAGCTTACGTTCTATATCTACATAATAATACATGGATCCCTATTAGTATCCTAATTGATATACTCTAATCTCTCATTTCTTAAACTAAAAGAAAGGTTATTTTCATTTCTTGTTTAAAGTAGGTATTGGTACCCTCTATAGGGTATCGATACACCCCTAACTGAGGTATCGGTACCCTACCTAAGGTATCGATACCCCTATAGAAATCTGTAAATTTTGCCCATAAATCACTATTCAAGCACGAAAATTCACTATTTCCAGCTTCAATTCTTAATGTTTCATCCCCTTTCATATTATTAACTCAAATACACATACTTAAATCAATTTATATCTATTTATCTCATCTTAAACCTCTAAATCCCATCTTTCATATAGAATCAATAATCATACCCAAATTTTCAATATGTTCTAATTTCAAGTATATTACTTCATATATCTTAATTAAGCTGATGACAAGTCAAATTTAACTTCAAATTCAACTTATCACTTTTTTCCATAAATTCATTTATAAACTCCTTCACTTTAATCATTCATAACTTCTTCATCTTTTGATTATAAGATAACTTAAGCTTAGTTATCATCTAATGATCATAAACCAACCTTAAAATCAACAAATAATCAACTAAATAGAAAACTCACCTTTTCTCTAGCTTGGGAACACGAGAAGAAGAAGAATAGAGTTTCCAGATAACTCTCCCCCCAACGTGATTTATTCTTATCAAGGAAAAAATATATTTCCTATCAAATGACCAATTTTCCCCTTAATTCTTTTGATAATTACTAATAACTTTCAGGAAATATTTCTAAATAAATCATTGAACTATTGAACTATTCTACTTTTATCACCAAATTCTAAAATTTACAATTTGGTCACTAACCCGGTATTGAGGATGTTACAAAGCCCCCCATGTTCATCGGCAAATCGGTGCTTTTTCGAACCAAGGGCAACGTACGTGTAACATGCAAAGCAAAGACAACCGAAAGCGAGGTAAAAAAAGTTTACCTATTATTTCACTTTGAAAAATACTCCGAACGCTCTTACAATGCTTCTTGAGTTTTTGTGTGATTTTCGTGCTTAATCATAGTGTGTAAATCGTGTACAATCTTGTGGGTGTTGTGTTTGATTTACAAGCCTATTTTTAATACGAATAGATCATATTTTTAGGTGTTTGATTCTTAACAAAACTCTTTCTTTGTTTGTGTTCCACACATCCACGTTTGTTGGTTGTGAGCGAAAAGATTGATGGATGGTTTGAGGTTGGAGAGGTGTACAAAATAAGGATTACATCGCTAGGGTAAAAAAGGGCTAGGGTTCTGAAAACCCTAGCTTACTGGTTTGGGTCGCGAGTTCTGGATTGATTCGGATCTTGAGCCGGGTCGCATGCTGGCTTGGTCTGTTGGGCCTCACACATTTATACTTCCTTTGTAGCTGGGCTTGTAATATTGGACCTATAGAAATAAAAATAAAATGTAAATTTATATGTATTATATAATTTATTATATAATAATATTAATTTAAGTGGACAAAATCAAGTGTCTTCAGTTGCCCCTCTTTGCTCATTATCGTGTAACGAAAATAGAGTAAAGATTAAAAGAAAAATTTTGTCCATTTTGAACGTCCTATGTCGTAGAGTTGAAATCTGATATTAAGACTGGTTTGTCAATTTGGATTGAATCACAAAATGACTCCCTCTTCGTGAGGTTGAGTTGAACTGAAAAAATTCTGAGCACGATATCCTTCGTCGTGAAGTTAAAATCGAACTCAAAGCTTTGGCAAGTAGCTCCTGATCATCTTATAGCTCAAGATACTTAGTCGTGAAGATGAAACTTGACCTAAAGACTTCGATGTTATTGTGTTACAGATGACTCCTTCGTCGTGAAGTTGGGTCAATCTTTTGGGTACGATATCCTTCGTTGCGAAGTTAAAATCGTGGATGGCTCCTTTGTCGTGAAGTTGAGCTTTGAATTGGATATTCTTCGTCATGAAGTTGAAATCCAATCTTATGCAAGTTGCGTTGTTTCGAGTCCAATATCCTTCACCGTGAAGTTAAAATTGGCTTTGAATGAAACTGGAAAGCTCATTCGCTGTGAAGTTGAGCTTTGAATTGGATATCCTTTGTTGTGAAGTTGAAATCCAATCTAGAGTTGGCACAATATCAATTGTCATGAAGTTGAAATTATGGATGGCCCCTTCGTTGTGAAGTTGAGCCTTGAATTGGATATCCTTCGTTGTGAAGTTAAAATCCAATCTAAAGAGGGATGTTATTGGTGGGCACGATATCCTTCGTCATGAAGTTGAAATCGTGGATGGCCCCTTCGTTGTGAAGTTGAGCCTTGAATTGGATATACTTCATCGTGAAGTTGATATCCAATCTAAAGATGAATGTTGTTGGTGGGCACGATATCCTTCGTCGTGAAGTTGAAATCGTGGATGACCCATTCGTTGTGAATTTGAGCCTTTAATTAGATATCCTTCGAAATGAAGTTGAAATCCAATCTAAAGATCAATGTTGCTGGTGGGCATGATATCCCACGTCGTGAAGTTGAAATCGTGGATGGCCCCTTTGTTGTGAAGTTGAGCCTTGTATTGGATATCCTTCGTTGTGAAGTTAAAATCCTAGGGTTGTTTTGCCAAATTAGTTTTGAGTTGGATATCCTTCATCATGAAGTTAAAATCCAATCTTGAGTAAGTTTCACCAATTTGGCTTTGAGTTGAATATCCTTCATCGTGAAGTTGAAATCCAATCTCTAGTAAATTGTGTCTCTTCGAGACCAATATCCTTCGCTGTGAAGTTGAAATTGACTCTGACTAAAACTAGAAAGTTGTTTGTTAAGTCCAATATCCTTCGTTGTGAAGTTGAAATTGACTCTGAATGAAATTGGAAAGTTGTTTGTTGAGTCCAATATCATTCGTTGTGAAGTTGAAATTGACTCTGAATGAAACTGGAAAGTTGTTTGTTGAGTCTAATATCCTTCGTTGTGAAGTTGAAATTGACTCTGAATGAAGCTGGAAAGTTGTTTGTTGATTCCAATATCATTCGCTGTGAAGTTGAAATTGACTCTAAAAGCTGCAAAAAAAAATTATACAAAAAAATGATGAATATGATGCTCTTAAGTATGCCTAAGATGCATGCAACATGAATTGGTTATTTTATCGTCGGGATGGAGTCTCATTTTTGTCTGCCAGTCTTGTACTTGGGACCGACCATGCCCCATTTTCTTCTCGGGTTGTAATCTTTCACATTTGAGACTGTCCTGTTTAAAAATGTTTTTTTCCTTTCTCTTATTTTAGGAGGGAAAAAATATATAAGAAGTATGTAAAACATTGCTCCTTAATTCAGGCTTGCAGTTGAATCAAATCATAAACACGAGTTCAAAGTATATCAAAAGAATAAATAGCTCTTTTAATGCTTTCAGAGTTATAGCTCTTTGACAAATGTTCAAATGGATGAGTTGGCTTTAGGCTAGTCTCCTATTTTCGAAGGTTTCATCCATAAAAAAAATGTCATTTTTCGGTCACTCCAACATGCCTTTTTCTTGGCTTGAAATTTTAATTGGATGCGAACAAAATAACGCAACTAGCATGATTAATTAACAGACCTTCTATTTCGATCCTCTGAAATCTTTCATTTATTCAAGCTTTGTAGATTTATTTAACAAAGGTAGTGCAAAAATATTGGTCTAAAAATGACATTCTTGAGTGCTCGTGTGAAATTGACTATAACAGGTGTTCCTCCCTTAGTCCATCATTACCGAAAATTTATTGTTTAGATAAATTTGATTTAATTTGCCATTATCTGGCTAGCTGAATCCATAAAGTCGAGGCGTTTACCCAATTGTTTTATAGGGACAACTTAACATTATAACAACTTTTATCAGGTTAACTGAAGGGTTCTTCTCATCACAAAGTCTTCGGCCTGACAATAGTAGTGGGCAAACACCGAATTACCAAGTGTCCGAGCAATGTCATGGTTTGAACGCAATCTATTCATAAAGCAAGGGCTCTCGAGTTTCCTCTATAACCAATTGCCTTAGTGAAATAGCTCAGCTTTACAGATTTAATTTCTTAAGATTGTTAAGAAGAACCTATTATAGTCTAGGTATTTGTTGAAAGTAAAAAATTTCATCTTTAGAGTTCAATTTCCAAGCAACTGACCTAAACTAGATTTATCTACTCGACTATTCCGTCTGTAAAGATCATGACCATCATTGAACGTCTTAAACAAAAAGTATAGTAAAGTCATATGCCAAAGATGCCCCCTGTTGTCCGCGCCTATTTTTCCTTATGAGAGGAGAAGCCTATATTGGTTATTTGCAAGAGAAGGGTACGGTGTTTGAGCGTATCTTCTTGGGTAAGGTCAAAGTCCTTATTTTATCATGTTACTTTGTCAAAGATTCGTAACTCTGAATCATTTATAAAGTTTTTTAATTCATTCGATATTCAAAAAATCACACGTTTACAAATTTAATTTATTGCTCGCCATCTTTAAAGTCACATAAAGTTATTTAAATGCCCTTATAAAAACTTGAGAAAGGATGAAAAACAAATTCAAACAAAGTGTTGCAAATGATGAAACGATCTTCCCCCTCACTTGGATGCCCCCGAGTTATTGAAGTAGATCTGGTTCTTGTCACGCATCTTCTGCACGATTCTCATGAATGCGTAACAGTTCTTAATAGTGTGCCCTGGGACACAGTCGTGATATTCATAATGAGCATTCTCGTTATACCACTTAGGGTATGAGGGCTTCATGGGTTCCACCAGATATGGTGAGACTACATAGGTGTCAAAAAGTTGTTGGTAAAGCTCTTTGTAGGTCATGGGAATAGGGTCGAAATATTCCCTTTCCCTTTCCTTTTTAGGTTATCTCTGATTTTGTTTAGAAGTACCTACGGTACAACTGTAGTGGTTTTTGTGCCAAAGATTGTAACACATTTGTTGGAATTGTAGGTGTTAACGTTGTTGATCTATCTATCTTTCTTCATAGGAGACTTCTTGCTTGATTCATCTCCCTCTATTTTGCCTTATTTTACGGCCAACTCGATCATTTCACCGGCCATAACTAAGTCTGAAAAGTTTCCTGATGGGATTGCAACCATGTACCTAAAGTAAGGGGCTCTCAAAGTTTGCAAAAAGAGCTTTCTAGTTTCATTTTCATCCAAAGATGGATGAACTTGCACAACCAAATCCCTCAATCTCTGTGCGTATTATTGAAAACTCTCGTTATGCTTCTTCTCCAAGCTTTGCAGCATAACCCGGTCTGGTCTCATGTCATTAATGTGCTTGTATTGGTCCAAGAAAGACTTGGCTAAGTCTTTCCATGTCTTGATATGAGATCGGTTAAGCTAATTGTACCATCAGATAGCTGAACCAGACAAGCTCTCCTGGAAGTAATGAATCAGGAGTTGATCATTTCCCACATACCCTGTCATTTTCTGACAAAACATCATGATGTGGGCCGAGGGGAAACTATTTCTATCAAATTTTTTGAATTCAGGGACTTTGAACTTTGGTGGAAGCACCAGATCTAGGACCAGACTAAGCTCCATTGCATCCACTCCATAGTAGTTGTGGTCCCCTTTGACCATCTTCATCTGGTCTTCCAACAGCTTAATCTTTTCTTCCATTTTCTTTGCTTTGTCCTCCTCATCAAAATCTAGGATATGGTAATCATCCGGATGGTTGTCAGGATTGGTTGTAGAAGTTTGCATCTTTGCAACAGATGAGGTTTTTCCTTTTGTCGCTGATAAGTCCCCTTACAGTTTGGGTAAGATCCCGGGTGAGACAACCACTTATGGTATAGTCACCCTTTGGGATGAACCTGCCCCTGATGTACTTGTCTATCGTAAACCGAATAACTTGGCCACGATTTGATCGACCAAGGACTCCTGGCTTTTCGTGATGGAATCAAGGGTACTCTGACTATTCTGGGTTATCTTATCTTCCAGCTCTTTCTGCAATTTCGCCATGTTCTCCTCGATTTTTTCGATTATGGCCTCCATTTGCCTCTTCTTTGTTCGAGTGTTGTGCGAATGATGTGTGTGTCTTGAGCTCGTGGAGATAAACTTGGTGTTTTCTCTTTCTGAGACATGTTCTGTCAGTTAATATGAATGTAAAAACATGGAAAATATAAAAATAAACATGAAATATAAAATGCAAAGGATGAGATGCATGATGTATGTGATTTAGAGGCATTGATCCATAAAAATGTTTGTTATTATAAATAATCTTTATTTAAACAAAAGTGTTTTATCTTTTAAGAGACATAAAAACAATCTAAAGGTACATCCAGACTAAATCTTCTAGACCTCGAGCAGCTTCTAGTAGGTTGACAAGTATTATTCCTTCATCTGTCACTGGTTGGATGCCTTATCGAACCACTCCGACTTCCCTTGTTAAGCCATGCAAATGACGAGCTGCTTTCTGTACTTGCTCTAGGAAGTTGTGGATGATTGCATCTCTTGCCTTTACCCTTTGTTGAGCTTGCTCCCAACAGAAATGCCACTATAAACCTCCATCAAAGGGCACTATCTGAAGCTCGCTCGCTTGCTTCTTGAATCCATCCACAATAGCTTCTAACTCAGCTATGGTTTTACGATCATGCTCTTGTTGTTTCTGAAGAGATTTCTCCAGATCAGCTACCTGGATTCTCAAGCGCTTGTTTTGATGTTGACTGTCTATTAAGCACCTCTGAGCAATCTTCAGCTGTTCCTTCAGAGTCTCTCTCTCATCAGGACCCTCAAACTTTCTTTTCAGGATATGAGCTTCATCTTTCCAGTACTCAAAAATTTCTTTTCAAATTGGAGTTACTCTGGACTGCTCTTGGTACCCTTTTCTCAAGTCCTTAAGCTCAAAATAGATCTTCTTCTGTTCTTTCTCCAGCTTGTCTGCCCGATCTTTCTGAGTATCGATATCTAACTTCCACTAGTAGCGTTCAACCTCGAGTTCTCTTACCCTCTGCTTCAAATCATTGTTCATAGCTTTAAACTCTTCCCTTGTTATCTCAGGTTCGGACGGGACAGGCCTGAGATGTTCCTCCATGGTCCGGGTGTCCTCACAATCTGGCACTGGGATGTTGTCATTTTTCCTTAACTTTCGCCACTCTACATAGTCCGGAGTGAGCATGTCTTTGGCAGCCACGACATCCATTCAAAACACTTCATTCTATGACTCAGCCACTTCATTGATCATTTTCTTATAGTTGTCACCAAGGTACACAAAATATGATCCAAAAAGTTCATATGTTGCTGGGACGAACTAACATGCCCCATACTGTCGAAGTTCTAGAAACGTAGAATACCCAACTCATCCTCATAGTCCAAGCAGTGTCATAATGTCTGAATCCTCACATCGGAAGAGAATGTCGATGTGGGTCAACCAAGGAGTTCTCCACACTATATCCCGTTCCGGAAGGTTTGTGAAGACTTTCATCCATTTTTCCTTAAAGGCACCTTCATGCTATTTCAGAGTGATGAATTCCCCCAAAAGAGAATAAGTAGTGCTAAATTGGCAATAAGCAACCCCGTTAGTCTTCTAGAAATGACTGTGAATCCAAACTTGGAAGAGCTGAGCACACCCAATGAACCTTTCTCCGCCAATCTTTCTGCAGTGGTGTAGAGAGCAGAAGGTCTCGGCTAAGATCGTTGATGCTGGATTTACTCTCCTCAGTATTTGTTCAAACAATTCCACCATGGCTATATCAATGTATCCCAAAGTCTTTGGGAATATAATCATGTTATACAGACCTAGGGTGAAGAGATATATTGTCTTCCACTCATCGGGATGGTCTTCATCAGTTGCTTGCTATGAAGCTAGGCAATTTCTTCCATGCTGCCTTTACATCGAGCCCGGTCAGTTACCTATTTTTCGTCAACCCCTGCAACCTTGGCCGGTCCATTCTTAAAAGGCTGACTTTTAATTTGTTTGATGTAGGCCTTCTCAAGTCTGATCTTTTCGTAGTGTAGCATACTCTTCGATGGTGGGCACCATGTCTTCCTGGTTAAAAGTGAAGCAACTGTATTGTCGAAACGATTTTTTTCTTAAAAGTGAGATTTTAAAAACCAGATTAATTCTTAATTATCCTCTTTCAATTGATTTTTAATTTAAAAACAAATATGATTTAAAAGTCCTCTCGTTTCGAAATATTTTGGATTTTCTTTACGATGGCAAAAAATACGATTCAAAGAGTCGCCACCAATCCTTGATTAGGGTGTGATTGGGCACCCACAAATGTTTTATTATTTTAAATAAAAATTAATTTTAATTAAAACAACTAATTGTGATCTGCGTTACCAAAAAATGAGTTCGGGAGTCGGTTACTTTTGGAGAATGATTAACACCCCCACAACACCCTAAATCGGTACCTAGTCGATTAATTAACGTCTTTGCAATGAACTTTACAAATTCAAACTTAATTTGATTTTTGATCCCATAGAACAAAGATGTGAATTTAATAATATTCAAAAGCACCCAAATAAATTAAATTAAAATTACCAAGTCGTTTTAGAAAGATAAAGAACGTTCGATTATTTACAAATATCGAGACCAGATATTAAAAGATATAACAACCTTTTCTCGATAAATTTAAATAGATGAACATTTCTTTTTCTTCTATTCCCAAATTTTAAAGTGATGGATCAATTTTTAGGCGTCACTAATGATATACACTTTTATTTTAAAATCATTAAAAGCGGACCTTAAATGCGTTATGACAACCCACTTAAAATAATTTTAAATTAAAAGTGTATTACCCTTAATCCAATTATGTAATATGTCGAGTTATGAAAATGAGGTTACCATGCGAATCGTGTAAAAAAGGATGTCATGCCAAAATTAATTAAACAAAATTAAAAACATCATACAACGTGACATACAGAAAATTACATACATGTATTTTAACTAAAAATCATTAACCATGCATATTAACATATAATATACAAATGTGACTTAAATACAAAAAACGAAAACATGACATGCTAAACTATAAATTTTAAAAAAATATACATGTTAAAATAATGACTAAATTTAAATACACACACAATTAAACAAGCGAAATAAAAATTAAAACAAAGACTTAAATAAAAACAAACATAAATGACAAGGGATCTACACCTAAATAACCCAACAAAACTACAACTAAAATTAAAAACGAGAAAATAGTTAAATCAGGACAAACACAAAGGATTAAATTCAAAAGCAGCCCTAATGGTGACTAAAGTGTAAAAGAAGATTAAAATTTGGGGACTGAAAACCTGATTTTACCAAGCAAATTCGGTGGCCAAAAATTAATTAACCCAAAAGATATTGTATAAAACCTAAATTTACACAACCTAAAACTAAACCTAATTCACGTGTACCCCTGCCTCACGTTTCACTCTTCTTCTCCAAACCCCCTCTCATTTTCACACACTGCAGACCAGAAAAGGAGACCAGCTGCCACTCCTCTTTTGCATGTTCACCGGCCACTTCATACTTCCTTCTTTCATAATGCCGTTCTCACCAACCCGCAACTAAATATCGCCGGCCACCGTTCCTATGGTGAATCTTAACCATTCGGTCGGTACTAAAACGAGCAGTGAACACAACCCAAAAATCTAAAGAATCAAAAATGTCTTTATCCCCTTCGATTAAGAGTCTTGAACGCTCAACAATATCACAATCGACCCCTAACTTCGAAAACCGAAAACTTTGACTCTAAACCCCACGCATTGTAAGGTAAACTATCAAGACCATCTTCTTTCTATTTTATAATGAATCTATTTCCAACTAACATAGTCCCTTTATATTGACAATGTAGACTCGAACAACTAGGAGGCAAAATGAGACAACTAAGGTAAACGTCTAAACTATCTCCTTATGATTTTGACTTGGTTTCGGTTCAAAACACATGAATACATAAGAAAATTATGAAAACAATTGAGAATTAAAACTAAAAAAAATAAATACCCTTTTTGATTCTGTGTATTGCTTTGGTTCAATGAAACGAGCGAACTCTTCTGTTTCCTTTGATTATCAAATATGAGAAAAATACAGTACAATCTCTTTTGTTTTTTTGCTATTCTCTGTAAAAAAATCAGTCTGGGAGTGTTTTTTCTTTCTCCCCTCTAGTCTCTTCTCTCCCTTTTTCGTCTGTGTAATCTCCCCTATAATATCTGGTGGTTAATTTTTTAAAGCCGACCCTCCTTAACCCCTTTATAGTTTCTTTTTGCCCATGATAATGGACCCCCGATCTTATTGGTAACTCCTGATAACTTACCAGTTATCATACATGGCTGAAAAGAAATTTCCATTTGTTGTAGGGAACCCTCACGTGAACTGACGAATACTTTGTTGGGTCATTGGGGTCGAGTTAGGTTGCTATTGCTTCGGGTCTACTCCGACTCGACCCCGGACAAATCGAGTATCTACAGCTGCCCCTCTTTGTTCATTGTCGTATAACGAGAATAGAGCAAAGATCAAAAGATGATCGAGTTTGTCCGGTCATGAGAACTTCAAAAGATTAAACCACTCACTGTTACTTCGGGATAAATGAGACTTGAAAAAACTTCGAATGACGGGTCCGCTCCCCATTCTTTCAAGGAGTATAAGACTCGAACAATCTTCAGCAAACGTGTCTGCTCCCTATTCGTTCAGGGAGAATAAGACTCGAACAATCTTCAATAAACGGGTCCGCTCTCTATTCCTTCAGAGAGTATAGAACTTGAACAATCTTCAACAAAGAGTCGCTCTCTATTCCTGAGAGAGTATAGGACTCGAACAATTTTCAACAAATGGGCCCGCTCTCTATTCCTTCAGAGAGTATAGAACTCGAACAATCTTCAACAAACGATTCCGCTCTCTATTCCTTGAGAGAGTATAGAACTCGAACAATCTTCAATAAACGAGTCTGCTCCCTCCCTATTCTATCAGAGAGTATAGGACTCAAAAAATCTTCAACAAACGGGTCCGCTCTCTATTCCTTCAGAGAGTATGGGACTTGAACAATCTTCATAAAACGGGTCTGCTCCTTATTCGTTCAAGGAGTATAATACTCGAACAATCTTCATTTTCTTCACTATTCTTCTGTGAATGCTTCAGTTTGATTTGCTTCGCTACTCTTCCGTGAAGGCTTAAGTTTGATTTATTTCGAATGTCGAACCTGAAAATCAAACATTGTCAATCATTAATATATGCTTGAAATTAGCATACTCAAAAATTGAGAAAATTTCTGAAAAACCATCTCCATCGTGAAAGCTTGTCCGGAAGCCATTGGATATGTGAATCTGCTTTGGCTCAGTTTTCGTATAAACATCATTCTTTTCAAGATCTCAAAATAGTTATTTGCATCTCGATGCTTCAATATCTTCAATCTTCAACTATCTTTGGGAAACCTGTAAATGCTTAAGTCATTATGTAATTATGAATGCCATGATCCTATTCGTGTCTAAAATGTATGCAATTATGCAATTTAATGCATTTTCTTCTTCGAATGAACACCATCTCCTTTGATCTCGATGGAACTCTGTTTCATCTTGGGCACATAAAATTTGACTAGTTCACCCCAGTTTACAATCTCAATACCATATCCTTCAGTTTAACAAGACCTTGACTTCTTTATTTCTTTAAAACCCACCGGTACCCATAACCAACTTCTTAATTAATGACACTCTCTTTGGGTCATTTTTTAATGGCTGAGATTTTTTCAAGTTCCGAGGTTTTAGCTTCCTGTAACCACACAAGCTTACATGTTAAAACCATTATTAGCTTCAAATACCTGCATTTTCCAAAACCTTTTGCAATAATACAAAATGATCTCATGTACTTCAAGTTAAGCTATATGTTTTAACTTTTCAAAATAAGATGCTTGCAAAAGGGAAACTAACAAGAAAATACATCTCTTTATTTATATAAATACAAAGAATTTTTAGGTAACTACATGGCAAACTTTTAACTGGAAACAGTAAAAGAACAAAAGAGTAGGCCTCTTCAAATATCAATAATGTAAATGCTTTTGAACTGACACGCCGTTAGAATTCCTCGAGTACAGCTTCTGTCAAAAGGATCTCCAAAATTGTGATGATGTTTAAGAGTGTGAAGCTACTTCTAAACTCCCAAAATCTCCCATTATTGGATGCCCTAAACCAATTTTGAATCTCATGTGCATTCAATTTCTCTCCTGGTTGTTTCAATCAAGACTCGTTAATCTTTAGTCTCAACCTTGATTGCCAACTGCTATTGTTACTACCCATATCAGGAGCTCTTTCTACTTCCAAAATCAATTCAGAACCTCCACCATGCATGAATTCTGTATTTAAACAAAACTCAAGTCACCCTTTTGTGGGTTTTCAACTTGAGACCTCATTTGGTTTCAAGACGCCCTTTACGGATTTTCATCTTGAACCCCCTTTTATTTCTTTTTCTTTTTTCATCATCTTTTTTTTTTCTTTTTCGTTTTTTCTTTTCATTTTTCATCATTTTTCATTTTTTCTTTTCATTTTTTTATTATTTTTTTTCATTTTTCATTTTCTTCATTTTTCGTTTTTCTCTTTTTCCTTTTTTCATTTCTTCTTCAAGTGAAATATCTCTTAACAGCGTCGGAATTCACTAGATAGGGTAATTTTGATCCGTCCATTTCGGTTAAGACTAGAGCTCCCCCATAAAAGGCTTTCTTGACAACATAAGGTCTTTTCCAATTAGGCATCCATTTTCCTCGGAAATCCTTCTGAACAGGCAAAATCCTTTTAAGCACCAAATCTTCCTTATGGAATTCTCGAAGGTGGACTTTCTTATGATGTGCTCGTATCATACGTTTTTTGGTACATCTAACCATGAAAAATAGCTCTCAATCTCTTTTCTTCAATCAAATTCAATTGGTCATACCTAGCCTGTACCCATTCTGCCTCATTTAGCTTTACCTCTGACAAAATCCGAAGTGAGGGAATTTCCACCTCAATAAGTAAGACAGCTTCCATCCCATATACCATAGAAAATGGAGTTACCCAGTCGACGTCTGTACTGCAGTTCGATAAGAAAACAGAGCATATGATAACTTCTCATGCCAATCCTTATAAGTCTCAGTCATCTTCTCTATGAGCCTTTTGATGTTCTTATTAGCCACCTCTACTTCCCCATTCATCTTTGGGCGATAAGTGGTGGAATTATGATGCTTTATTTTGAATTGCTTATAGACCAAGTCCATAATCTTATTGTTTAAATTCAATGCATTATCGAAGATAATCCTCTCTGGAAAACCATATCTACAAATGATCTCATTCTTTAAGAATTTGCATACCGTCGACTGGGTAACATTTGCATAAGAAGCTGCTTCTACCCACTTGGTGAAGTAATCTATGGCTACCAGAATAAAGCGATGACCATTTGAAGTTTTGGGCAAAATTTATCTAATAACATCCATACCCCACAATGAGAATGGCCACGGTGCTGTCATTACATGCAACGGATGAGGAGAAATATGTATCTTATCTCCATAAATCTGGCATTTGTGACATTTTTGGGTATAATTGATACAGTCTGTTTCCATAGTTGACCAATAATACCCAAACCTCATAATCTGCCTAGCCATAACATGTCCATTAGCATGGGTACCATATATTCCTTCATGTACTTCTTCAAGAATCAACTTGGCTTCTTTCGTGTCAACAAACCTTAACAAGACCTTATCCAGACTTTTCTTGTATAAGGTCTCACCATCTAGCACATACCCTGATGCCATTCTTCTAATGGTTCTCTTATCATTCTCAGTCGCCTGTTCTAGATAACTCTGATATCTTATATATTGCAAAATATCATAATACCAAGGGTTTCTATATTCTTCCTCTTTAATATTAAAACAATGGGTTGGATACTCATAAGCCTTCATTTCAATGAGTGACATATTTGAATGCTCGCTCATCTTAAAGGCTGCTGTCAATGTGGCCAAGGCATCTGCCATTTGATTCTCTTCTCTGGGGAGGTAATTGAAAGTTACTTCTTCAAATTCTTCAACAAGTCCATAACCAACTTACATATTCTACAAGCTTGGGATCTTTTGTCTCCCATTCTCCTCTGAGCTGGTAGATTACCAAAACTGAATCCCCATACACCTTGAGCATTTTTACTTTGCGTTCAACGGCAGCTCTAAGACCCAGAACACAAGCTTCATACTCGGCCATATTGTTTTTACAATCAAAATTAAGTCGACTGGTGAAAGGATAATGTTCTCCCTCTGGTGAGACCAAAATTGCTCCGATTCCATCTCCCATGGCATTTGAAGCACCATCGAAGTTCAACTTCCAATATTTACTAGTGGATGCAACTACTTCTTCCACCGAAATAGTCATTAAATCCTCATCTGTGAAATCAAAGCTCAACGACTCATATTCTTCCGAAGCCCTACTTGCAATGAATTCTGCTATAACACTTCCTTTAATTGCTGTCTGGTTTACATACTGGATGTCAATTCGGACAATAGGATCTGCCAATGAGCTAATCTTCCAGATAATGCAGACACACCAAGATACTTCAAGGGATCAAGCTTGGATATAAGCCAAGTAGTATAATACAACATATATTGCCTAAGCCTTCGGGTAGCCCATACTAAAGAGCATCACAACTTTTCAATTGGTGAGTATCTGTCTCACATTCAGTGAACTTCTTGCTGAGATAATAGATAGCCCTTTCTTTCTTCTCAGTTTGGTCACGTTGCCCCAGCACACACCCCATTGAATTTTCATAACCTGACAAATAAAGGATCAATGGTTTGCCTGAGATGAGTGGCGCTAAGATTGGAGTGCTAGACAAATATCTTTTCATTGCTTCAAAAGCTCTTTGACAATCCTCACTCCATTCCCCTGAGTTATTCTTGTGAAGAAGGCAGAATATGGGATCACACTTTTCAGTCAATTGTGAAATAAACCGAGCTATATAATTCAATCTCCCTAAAATATCCTTTGACTTCTTTTGTGTTCGTGGGGTCGCAAGTCTTGAATTGCTTTTACTTTATCTGATTCTATTTCAATTCCTTTTGGTTTACTATGAATCCCAAAAGCTTCTCAGATGTCACCCCAAAGGTACATTTATTTGGGTTAAGTTTTAGATGGCATCTTCTTAGTCTTTTAAAGAGCTTTCTCAAATTCCCAATATGTTCTTCCTCTGTCTTAGCTTTGACAATCATATCATCGGCATAAACTTCTATTTCTTTATGCATCATGTCATGAAATAACGTCACCATGGCCCTTTGATATGATGCCCTTGCGTTCTTCAATCCAAACGGTATTACTTTATAACAAAACGTTCCCCACATGGTAACTGACGTCGTTTTTCCATATCTTCATGGTTCATCTTAATTTGATTGTATCCAGAGAAACCATCCATAAAAAAGAACAAAGAATTTCCAGCAGTATTATCCACTAGATGTGGCAAAGGAAAATTATCTTTTGGACTAGCTCGGTTGAGATCTCTGTAGTCGACACACATTCGAACTTTTCCATCCTTATTCGATACTGGGATAATATTCACCACCCATTCAGGATATTTAGCCACTTTAAGAAACCCGGCATCAAATTGTTTCTTCACTTTCTCTTTAATCTTGACCAGCATCTCGGGTCTCATTCTTTTCAGTTTTTGTTGTATCGGCTTACATTCAGGCTTTATTGGCAGTTTGTGAACAACCAATTCTGTATCTAAACCCGACATATCTTCGTATGACCAAGCACACACATCCTTTATTCTCGAAGCAATTCTATCAAATCATGTCGTCCTTCAACTGACAGAGTGGTTCCAATCTTTACTTCTCTTTTATCCTCATCCGTCCCCAAATTCAAAACTCAGTAGGCTCTTTATAAGGCATAATCTCTTCATTCTCCACCATTTTCAGCAATTCAGAAGGTAGTTCACACCCCTCATCATCATCACAATCCTCAATTTCCCCTTGACATATAGGCTTCTCGAAATCAATCTCTAGGTCAGGGTCATTAGCATTCATATTATTGATATCTGAGCTCCTGAAAAAAATGAAAGAGAAGATATATATACATATATACATATGGGAGGATTTTTTCCCATATAAATAAATAGAAAAGAATAAATGCATATATATATACAACAAAGAATGAATGAAAAAAATGCATGGGAGAATGTTTGCTATTTTGAACTAACAGAATGCATCTTTTATTGAAAACGACCGAAAACAAACAGCTTAACCCTTTACATAAAATCACCTATTGCCCCAGGGTATGAACAACAGGTAGAAAATTCCAGTGCATTATTCTGTAAAATATTTGTAAACTACAGGCAGTTCTTCTGTGGTCCAATTGTTCAACACGAAGCCCGGCAGTGGAAGGTAAATGCCCGTAGCTCTCATTTCCTCAAACTCACCATCAGTTATAACATTAATGCCTAGATCTGCTAAGGCATTCTCAACCATCACTTCATAATTCCCTTGAAACATATGCCCCCCAGATATGAAAATACTGCTCAACGGCGGGAAGGTCATGGGTTCCTAGCTAAGGTCTTCACCAGCCAATATGGCCTTTCTCATTTCCTGACCCTTCTTAATTCCCTTCAACTTATCCCTCAGAGTTGGCTGATACCCCAAACCAAACCGATCTCTTTTAGTGACGGGACATAATGGATTCACCGGTCCTTGTAACTGACTCCCTAACCCTTTCCCAACTTTTGCTCCTCTTCCAAGGGTCAGCTTGAGTCCCATTTTGGTACAATTTGACAATCTAGGCTTTGGTATCTTCCTGCCTTCGGTCACAAACGTGGCAATGAAAAACTCCAACGATCTGAAAGAACACTCAACGCTTGCTCATCCACTTCAATATACAGAGCAGTATTAGAAATAGAAGCAATAATGTCCTCTTCAGCGTGAATACATATCAACCTTCCATCAATTACAAATTTTGTCTCTGGTGCAATGTGGACAGAACTGCACTGGCCTGATGAATCCAAGGCCTTCCCAACAAACAATTATACGTAGGCATAATGTCCATTACAAGAAATTCCACTTCATAAGTTGTTGGACCAATAGTCAAAGGAACATCAATCTTCCCAACACTCTTTTAGTCCCATCGAAAGCTCGAACCACACTTTGACAAGTTCTCATAAGCGTACTATCTAATAGAAGCTTCTTCTGAGTCACCAAGGGCATTACATTTAGAGCCGAACCATTATCAACAAAAACCTGGGACAATACATTCCCTTTACACTTAACTGTGATGTATAAAGCCTTCTGACTACCTATCATCCCAGAGATCTCATCCTCAGAAAAAGATAAAAAATTATCAGCTTGTATATTGGAAACGAACCGGTCCAACTTTTCAATGGGCAACTCTTTTCAGAACAAAAGTCTGGTTCAAAACTTTTAATAGAGCATTTTTATGGGCCTCTGAAATCAAAAGTAATGATAAAACATAAATACGGCAGACCTTGTGTAACTATTCAATAACATTGTACTCACTATGCTTCAAAAACTTCAAAAATTCCACTGCTTCACTCTCGGTTACAGGTTCATTGATAACATGCTCATCTCTTTTTATCTACACATCAACCTTTTTCCCCTTATCAACAACAACCTTCTTCTCAGACTCTTTAGTTGGATTAAGAGAAATAACCCTACCGCTTCTGGTAAAGTGTCCCTCCTCATCTACTTCCTCATTCTCTTTTGTTACATCCCATCTGGAAATCATATCTCCAAGTCACTTATTTATTATCCCAATATGGTAATGGAGATGTAATAACCATTTTCAGAGCTACCTTTTCAGGCAATCGATTCTTGAGTAATGATTAGGGACAACTAGCATTGTATACCCCTTTAGACGATCCTTCTAAAGCGCAAAACTTCTCCTTCCTATTCTTCAGCAATCTCTTTAAAGAACTCAATTTCTTTACTGTCCATCATGTCTTGTATCAAATAGGAAGTCAGGACATTGTTGAATATTGTGTCCTTCACTGTTATGATACTGGCATACCTCTCCACTGTTAAACTGTTCACCCATCAAACTGGGCTTCAACAATCCTACCTTAACCATCTGGCACCACACCCAACTCATGGGTGATACCACCTCACCAACCATTCTTACAATTCTCTTATTTTCTCTTCAGTAATTATGTTAACTCATGCCCCTGTATGGCTTAGCAACGAATTCTGAGCTATATTGGTTTTTCATGTCACCAAAGTTTATGACATTCCTTGTTCTCAAAACTTGTAACCTTCTTAAACACAGTAAAATTCTCAATGGAATGCCCGGGATTCCCCGCATGGTACTCACTGAACACTAGCATCATACCATTTGGAAAAAGGAGGTTGTATTGGTGTCACGTGATACGATGAAACTACATGCCGATCATACAAAACCTGAAACAATTCCTTATAAGTCATCGGGATGAGGTCAAATTGAGGCCTCTCTCTCTCTGGTCTCTGGTCTCTTGCCCCTTGTCTATTTCATTTTGTGTTGAATACCCTGCTCTTTGAGGTTGGTAAACGGTGATGTTATTAGAATCATACTGCCCCACGTTACTAACTTTGTTTTCCTTTTTCCTCGTTGGTGGCCTCTTACTAGACTCTCCTCCCCGAGATTTCCACTCTTAACCGCTATTTCATTTCTCCTGCTATATCAGTAAAACTTCGATAAGGATTACGATAAGATGCGAGAAAAGAGTAGCCCTTAAGGTATTGACAAAAAACTATTGTTTCATCCTCTTCCAATGGTGGATGGCTTGCACTGCTACATCTCTCCATCATTGAGCATATTGCCATTCCTTGCAACATCATCCTGTTGGGCCTAACATCTTTATGTTTTTATTGCTCAAGAAAAGACTTAGCCAAGTCTTTCCATGATTTAATATTAGCTCTACTCAGCTGGTTATAGCACTGGATTGCCGAACCAGTTAAGCTTTCCTGAAAGCAGTGTATCAACAATTGATCGTCCCCTATGTATCCAGTCATCTTCCTACAGAACATCGTGATATGCGCAGAGGGACACCTGGTACCATCAAACTTCTCAAAGTTAGGAACTAGACATAATTCATTGTGTCGAATCCATAGACACTGGTATCTTCCTTCATGGCTCTAACTTCTCTTTCTAACTGTTTCCATTTCTCTTCCAATGGATTGTTTTGGTCTTTCTTGGCTTCTTCATCAAGGTTCAGAACTTGATGATATGATGTTCTTCCTGATACAAACTAGATCTAGGTTGTACGTTAACAGAAGCACCGGCTGGATTAATGTGCACCTTCCCGACATGAACATGAGTCCCTTGAACGTTCTGAGATTGTTCTGGGTAAACCCGGAGGATAAAGTGGGTCCTCAGTTACAGCTCCTGGCACAGCTTTTCCCATGTTCCGAATTTCTTCATTCCAACTGACTCGCAAACTTGGCAACATCTCCTTCTAGGCATTCATCATATCTTCTTGTATTTTCTTTATATTTCTTGTAACTCCAGCTGAGCTTTCTCAATTGAAATTTTATCATCCATAACCTTCTTTCGGGTATTATAGGGATGCTTGGAAGTTCTCAGTATTTCTCTGCCACACAATCCTTTTGTTAATGTTGATGTTTATTAATGAATATGAAATATATGATTATGAATGAATAAAATGCGATGTAAAAATTTAAATGCATTAAAAAAATGCATATGCAAAATGCAGGGTGTTGATCCTGGAACGACTCCTTAGAACAACTCTTTATATTAGAAACGATGTTCAATTACAAGGCTGAAACATATCACAAATAAATCTGCACCATCTCTATATTGATGACATGTGCTAGAAACCTCCACAATCTTCTGGTTTTCTTCAGCCTCGGGATCTAGTTCTTCAGTCACATCAGTAGCTTTCTCAGATAGAATGACCAAATATTGAGCTATTCCTCGCATGTGTCTTAGGTAACAAGCAATAAGGTCCTCTCTTTGCTTAACTCTCGCCTGAGCTTGTTCCCATCGAAAACGACACTGTATAGCCCCCTCATAAGGAATTATCGATAGCTCACTTTCTCGCCTCTGAAAATCTTGAACCATGGCTTCAAGCTCACTCTCTGTTTTTTCAACTCTCAACCTCCCCATGGCTTGAGCTACCTTCCCTACTTCGGTATCGTCGTAATGCAGTCTTTAAACTTGAAATCTTCCCCTTCAACTTCTCATTCTGGGCTTGACTCTCTTGTAACTGCTACTCTAAAGAACTCTTTTCTTTTGATAAAATCTTAACTTGGTGTCTGCTTTGCTTGAGCTCTTCTTGACTCTCCCTAGCTACTCTCTTGAGGCTATCCACTTCTTGCCTCCATTCGACGGATGACTTACTCGAGCTAGAACCTGTCTGAGCTTTTACCATTCGCTGATAAGTTGATTGAAGATCGTTAAAGTCTAATCGAAGTTGCTTCTCCACTTTTTCAATTCGATCTGCTCTACTATTCTGAATGTCAATCTTCAATCCCTTTTGATACACTTCATCTTCTAGCTTCTGCAAAGTCATTCTCTATTGTCTTCGTTCTGCTTCGAAATCGCGCTTAGCTAACTCTAATGGAGATGGCACCATTCTCAACTGTTCTTCCACAGGATGAATGTTTTTCAGGATTCACCATCGGGATGTTTTCATTTACTCGATCGTTTCTCCACTGCTCGTACTCTTGAGATAACTCAATATCATAAGCGAACAGATTCACATTACGAGTTTGCTCCTAGGCCTCATCAACCCCTTTAACTTTACCCTTATAATGATCTCTTTTGAATGCAAAATCTGACCCTACCAAGTTTTATGTGGCTGGAATGAACTACCTTGACTTATACTGTCTAGAAACTAGTAGCGGTGCATACCCGATAGAACCCCATATACCTGAAAAAAGAACCCAATCTCGCTCTCCACATCTGTAAAGCATATCTGAAGAGACATTCCACGAATCTCGCCAAAAATGTCACCATCCCTGATATCCTTGAAGATGACCATCCATTTTTCTTCGTTGAAACCCCCGGACCATTCTTTAGAAAGAAAATATTTCAAAGGCGAAAACCCATCTAGAAACACTCGTCCTAGTACCCTTTCAACAAGTTTAAAATGACTAAGAATCCACACTAGAAACAAAGGCGCACACCCTATAAAGCGCATTCTTCCTCACATCTACAAGAACATAAAGAACGGATCATCTCAGCTAGAATGGCTGGAACAGGATCCACATGTTTGTCTAATCTTTCAAACAGGTCAACGACTGATACGTCTGTATATCCTAGTACCTTTGGAAAAATAACGAGCCCATAAATCCCTAAAGCAAACAGGTCAAGCTTCTTTCTCTTATCAGGGTGATGATCAATTACTTCTTTCAGAGCAGCCTAAGAGATGCACTCACTGTCTCCCTTCTTCTTAATGTTTATGATAACCCAATATTCGCTCACTCCGGTCATTAATAGTAATTTATTCTTAAATAAAGGAGTGACTGGTATCTCGATATATATTTTATCCATTTGGTACCTTGGGACAACGGACCAAAGCTTGATACTCCTCTATGGTTGGTGTCATATCCACTCTACCAAATGTGAAACAACTATAAGCGGGATTCCAGAACTGCGCCAGGGCTCTAAACAGATTCCAGTCGATTGAAACATCCAGAAGATAAGGAATATCGCCATACAACTGATAAAACATCTCCTTATTAGCTGCTGCCCATCTTCCCCATATCTCCTTTAGCTCACTCAGATCATTCTGACGTACATTGATGTGAGTGTAACCAAATAACTCCGACACGTATCCAGGCATCACACTATCTCCATTGGTCAATTAAGACTATTCCAACCACCTCAGAATATCTGCATTATCCTCAACCTCTTTCTGAACCATTCATTCCATATTATTGGCCTTCTATATGGACATCGATCCCAAATCAACACCATTAAATGGATAATGCAATGCAAAACAGAAAAGAAACAAGGCAACGACAACAAAAGATCGATTAGTAAACATAAAGCAATTAAGTCAGGATAATAATTTAAAGAATCCTACCCACATGTTGGCTACCCAATCATGCTTTATCATATCCTACCCAACATGATCTACCCTCATGCTTTGTTATTCACAAAAAGAAATCCTAACCGCATGATATCTAATTCCAATTCTTGTTCGAAAAATAAACCTAACCGCATGATATCTAGTTCGCATGCATTTATTCGAAAAACGAAAATAACGACTCAAAAAAGCTTTTTCTTGTGTACCCTCCTCACGGGATTCTTAAGGTTCGGGTTTGGCTCAACCTAAGTTCAGGCTATGTTCACTATATGATGGGTTCGGTTCTAAAGTAATAGGTTCTCGAATTATCATTGTCGGTGCCCCTTGGGTTGTCGAACCCTCAATCCTGGCCCATAGACTTTAGGGGATCGAGTTCAATTTCGAGGGAACACACCTCCTTATGTCCATGCGGAGGGATTACCATCACGAGGACCATAAGGTGTGAGCTCCAGGAGCGATCCACTATCCCATGCGAATGTGAAAACCACACGAGGGCATAGTCTATCACTCCTACTTAAATAGGACGAAGCGGGGTTTTAGCTCATGTCATGATAATGCAGTTGTGGAGTGTGTGAGGAAAAACTAAAACAAACATAATAAAGACACTCAAAATTAATTCCCAAAACGCACAATTATTCTGAAACCATTAGCAAACAGATCAGTACAACTATTTATTAGTTAATTAAATTAACATCAAAATGCAAACAAAAATTCATTTAAAACCAAACAAGGGATCATAAATCAAATTAGAACGAATTTAACCTGCAATTGCAAAGATAATAACTAATCGAGTATCGACTTGACTCTCTAAAAAATGTCCCCAGTGGAGTCGCCAAGCCGTCGAAACGATTTTTTTCTTGAAAGTGAGATTTTAAAAACCACATTAATTCTTAATTATCCTCTTTCAATTGATTTTTAATTTAAAAACAAATGCTATTTAAAAGACCTCTCATTTCGAAATATTTTGGATTTTCTTTACGATGGCAAAAATACGGTTCAAAGAGTCGCCACCAATCCTTGATTAGGATGTGATTGGGCACCCCAAATGTTTTCATTTTAAATAAAAATTAATTTTAATTAAAACAACAAATTATGATTTGCGTTACCAAAAAATGAGTTCGGGAGTCGGCTACGTTTGGGGAAGGATTAGCATCCCCACAACGCCCTAAATTGGTACCTAGTCGATTAATTAACGTCTTTGCAATGAACTTTACATTCGAACTTAATTTGATTTTTGATCCCATAGAACAAAGATGTGAATTTAATAATATTTGAAAGCACCCAAATAAATTAAATTAAAATTTCCAAGTCGTTTTAGAAAGATAAAGAATGTTCGATTATTTACAAATATCGATACCAGATCTTAAAAGCTATAACAACCTTTTCTCGATAAATTTAAATAGTCGAACATTTCTTTTTCTTTCATTCCCAAATTTTAAAATGATGGATCAATTTTAGGCGTCACTAATGGGATACACTTTTATTTTAAATCATTAAAAGAGGGCCCAAATGTTATGACAACCCACTTAAAACAATTTTAATTAAAAGTATATTACCCTTAATCCAATTATGTAATATGTCAAGTTATGCAAATGAGTTACCATGCGAATCGTGCAAAAAGGATGTCATGCTAAAATTAATTAAACAAAATTAAAAACATCATACAACGTGACATATAGAAAATTACTTATATGTATTTTAACTAAAAATCATTAACCATGCATATTAGCATATAATATACAAATGTGACTTAAAAAAAATGAAAACATGACATGCTAAACTATAAATTTTTTTAAAAAATATACATGTTAAAATAATGACTAAATTTAAATACACATAACATTAATCAAGAGAAAAAATTAAAACAAAGACTTAAATAAAAACAAATAATGACAAGGGATCTACACCTAAATAACCCAACAAAACTACAACTAAAATTAAAAATGAAAATAGTTAAATCAGGACAAACACAAAGGATTAAATTCAAAAGCAATCCTAATGGTGACTAAAGTGTAAAACAAGATTAAAATTTTGGAACTGAAAACCTGATTTTACCAAGCAAATTCGGTGGCCAAAAATTAATTAACCCAAAAGATATTGTATAAAACCTAAATTTACACAACCTAAAACTAAACCTAATTCACGTGTACCCCTGCCTCACATTTCACTCTTCTTCTCCAACCCCCCTCTCATTTTCACACACTGCAGACCATAAAAGGAGACCAGCTGCCACTCCTCTTTCGTATGTTCACCGGCCACTTCATACTTCCTTCTCTCACAACGTCATTCTCGCAAACCCGCAACTAAATACCACCGGCCACCGTTCCTATGGTGAATTTTAACCATTCGACCGGTACTAAAACGAGAAGTGAACATAACCCAAATATATAAAGAATAAAAAATGTCTCTATCCCCTTCGATTAAGTCATGAACGCTCGACAATATCACAATCGACCCTTAACTTTCGAAAGCCGAAAACTTTGACTCTAAACCCACGCATTGTAAGGTAACTATCAAGACCATCTTCTTTCTATTTTATAATGAATCTATTTCCAACTAACACAATCCCTTTATATTGACAGTGTAGACTCGAACAACTAGGAGGCAAAACGAGACAACTAAGGTAAACATCTAACTATCTCCTTATGATTTTGACTTGGTTTCGGTTCAAAACACATTAATACATAAGAAAATTATTAAAACAATTGAGAATGAAAAATAAAAAAAATAAATACCCTTTTTGATTCTATGTATTACTTTGGTTCAATGAAACGAGCGAACTCTTCTGTTTCCTTTGATTGTCAAATATGAGAAAAATACAGTACAATCTCTTTTTTTTTTATTCTCTGTAAAAAAATCAGTCTGGGAGCATTTTTTCTTTCTTCCCTCTGGTCTCTTCTCTCCCTTTTTCGTCTGTGTAATCTCCCCTATAATATATGGTGGTTAATTTTTTAAAACCAACCCTCATTAACCCCTTTACAGTTTCTTTTTGCCCATGATAGTGGACTCCCGATCTTATTGGTAACTCCTGATAACTTACCAGTTATCATACATGGCTGAAAAGAAATTTCCATTTGTTGTAGGGAACCCTCACGTGAACTGGTGAATACTCTGTTGGGTCGTTGGGCTTAAATTAGGCTTGTAATTGGTTTGGGGCCAGGTTAGGTCACTATTGCTTCGGGTCTACTCCGACTCGACCCTGAACAAATCGAGCATCTACATGTATCACGGGTTTTAAAATTGAACCAAGGCTCTGATTAAGGGCTTATCAGTCTTGACATAAAGCAAGAGTGAAATATCACCGTACCGCTGGCTGAACTTCTATTTCCGGTCGCTCTTCCAACTATCCCAGATGTCCCAAAGCTCTTGTACGTCATTCTGCTTTAGGCTGACGGAGGCGTAGCCAACCAGTTCTGACACATAGCTTCCCTGAAGACTGTCTCCCTTTTCTTTCTGAGTCTTCTCGGACCATAGTTTGACCTCTACGTTGTTTATCTCTTGCATTACATCCCTTTTGTCTATTAATTCAGATTATTTGTGTATAACAAGCACCTTTTTAGGGATCAATAGCCTCTTTTTATGATGCAAATGCTAAAAAGACAAACACGAAAGTAAAAAGTTAGTAAGATAAAAAATATAAATTATGAAAGAAAGAAAAAAAAAAGTAAAATGACAAACAAACAGCATGGTTAGGGTAAAAATATCCTAGGTTTTGAAATGGGGTTTCGGGGTAGGCTCTAATTCGTCGTCTCTCCGGTTTAGGTTCTAAAAAAGGTACCCGAGTTCTCCTTGTTGGTTTCCCCCTTGGGCTTGCCAAACCCTTAGTCCTAAGCCCATTACAAGCTTGTATGGACTAAGTTAAACTCGAGAGGATACATTCCCTTATGTCTGTGCGGTGAATAAATTCACACGAAGACATAAGGTATATGAATCCCGAAGGCTACTTGCTAGGCTTGTGCAGAGAATAAATTCTCACGAAGGCGTCGCTTTCACCCCCACTTAAAAATGGGTTCGGAGCTCGGGTATAGAGCCTTAGATGAAAAACCTTTTGATAAGTTGAAAGCATTGAAAGAAATCAGTAGTATAACTAATTATTTGAAAAGATAATAAAAAGTAAGTAATAAGGATTGAAAGGTTACCTTAAAGTTTAAACTTACCCTTTTCATTAAAAAGACAACTGGAAATTACCTTAGCCTGACTCACTTACCTGTCCCCAGCGGAGTCGCCAAGCTGTCGGAGCCGTCTTTCGGGTGGGTCCGGAATTGAGCTTCAACTTGGATTAAACGAATTGGAGCCGCCACCGATCATTTATTTTTAGACAAATGGGTTGATCGGATACCTTTTTTTTACCTGATCTGCGTCTTTCCAAAGATGTGTTAGATTCGGGAGTCGATTACAGTTAAAGAAGGGTTAGCACCCTTGAACTGCCCTTTCGGTACTACGTAATTTCCACTTGTCTTTAATTAAGAAAGTTTAAATCTTAAATTAAAAGGTAAAATAATGATCCAAATTACTTACCTCTGATAGATTTAAAAGTGAACCCTTAAGAAATCAAGAAATGCGTTAAATAAAAAAGGAATAAACAAACAAAATATAAAACAAATGAAATAAGAAGATTAAATAGAAAGAGTAAAGAAAGATATAGGGAAAAAATAAAATAAGGATAACAAGTAAATAAAATAAACAAAATGAAATAAAGAAAACAAAAATAAAAAAACAAGAAAACAAATAAATAAAAAACAAATAAAATAAAAAACAAGATGAAAATATAAAATAAAGACAAGAAAAATGAAATAAATAAAATATAAGAAAATCATAGTAAAAAGAATATGTACATAATAAATAAATAAATAAAAGCAATAAGAAAATATAGATAAATAAATATATATATAAAGAAAACAAATAATAAAAATAATATATATATATATAATAATGATATAAAATATATATAATAGAATAAAATAAATAATAAATAAATAACAAAAAATATATAAAATAAATAAATGAAAAAATGAATATAATTATGTATAATAGTGGATTAAATTGAGTAAAAACAAAATTGGGTGGTCAAATTTAGGATAATTAGCGTCAAAATCAAATTTAGGGGCAAAATAGAATGTTAAAAATAGGAGACCAAACTGGGGATTATCCCAGTTTTAGATGAAAACACGGTCTATAGCGTGGGTCGGGTTGACACGGGGAGCTAAATTGGGTCGATGGTTCCTATAAAACTCAAAAAAAAATTTAAAGCTTCTCATTTGTTATGTTTTAAACAAAGCTTCACCCATTGCTTATTATCTCTCGCGTGTTCTTCATGCCGAAGAACACGCCGCCTCGCCGGTCGCCGTTGATCGATGCCGATCATCGGTGATGAAATTAAAAAATTTCTTTTTTTTATTTTCAAAAACTTTTTCTTCTCCTCTTTTAAAAAATTAAAACGATTTTGTTAAAAACCGAGCCTCGGAGACTAGATCTAACGCGAAAGATCTCAGCAAGCCCCCCATGTTCATCGACAAATCGGTGTTTTTTCGAACCAAGGGAAACATACGTGTAACATGCAAAGCAAAGACAATCGAAAGCGAGGAAAAAAAAGTTTACCTATCAAACAATTTTCATCAACGGCGGAGTCTTTTTACATTAAAATTAAATATTGGGGAGTCAAATGTTTTAAAAATAGAGACGAAAGTGACTATTTATCAAACATTAAAGATTTTTTTTTTCATTTTCCCTATAACTTAATTAGTTTTTCCTTTCATACATAGAAGTTAATTAGGTTAAGCCATAAGAAATGTTCATTAATATTGTTCCTTATTACTATAATATTATAGTATGTAAGTAAGATATAGTTCACATGCAAGAGTCCCTCCGTCGGTGCTCCCCAAGACTGTCAGTAAACAGTTAAACAACTGAGGCTTCCTAGGTGCTGCAGCCTTGCTTGTTTTGTTTGGTACATTCATAATTCATTATATTTTGCTTGGCATGTGCTTCCAGCATTATTTATATTTAGGTTATTTTGCTAGCTCCCAAAATCTTTTTGCCTCTGTTATATATACAGCGGAAGATATAGAAATATCTTTTAGAATAGGTACATATATGTTAATATCGTAAAATTTTTAAATTGGATGACACAAATAAAATTTCAGAGTGTGTACAATCACTAAAATTTGTAACTAACCGAAAATTTTTTAAATTTTAGTGCCCACCCTCACTTACATATAGATGTGTCACTATATATATATATATATATATATATATATATATATATCCTTCTATATACCTTAAAATAGGCCTCATACGAATATGATATTCTTTCTATCCTATTGAATTTTTGTCTTTTAGATTTTAAAATTAACTCATTCAAAAAGTCATATTATAAAAATCAACAAATAACAATACCTTTTTTTTTATCTTTATATGTCTTATTCTTTTATACTTATCAAAATAAGCATGTCAAATAAATTATTGATTTTTTTGAAAAATTGTTAGAATTATGACTTAATTTCTACTGTAGGAAGTAGTATAATTTGTTTGATCCCTATAAATAGAAACTAGAGAATATAGTTTTGTGATGTAACAAATTTATACTTTTTTTTACTTAATGAAAATTTATTCTCCTCTTCTTGTGATATTTTATTGAATTTTTTACGTAAATTTTTGGTGTTTTTATTTTTTTATTCGATCGTATTCGTTTTCCGTTAATCGTTCTGATAATTATAACAACAATATTGTCATTTCTTTCATTTTATACAACTCGATATGTGGTCAACTCCCCCCAAAAAAAAAACTATATACACAAATAACATGTAATAAAAATGATGGGACGGAGGGAATATCAAATAAGATGTAGAGAGAAGAAGAAGGAAAAAAAAGTTTATAATGAGAGATGGATCGATAGGTGTTGGGGGTGCAATTACATTTTCTGAAATTTTTAAATTTATATATATATATATATATATATATATATATATATATATTATCAATTATCTATTTTTGTATTTTTGAAGATTTTAATTTTATGCTTTTAATTTAAAAAATTATGTTTTAAATTATATATTTTAACATAAAACCTTATGTAGGTCCTTGTTTTTATGGGAAGCCATCCTTGTTTTTGGTTATGACACAGGATTTGTGGGTCAAAGCATTTTCAGGGAATTGGGTATTAAATGTTAAATTTGTCTGATTGATAATTTCAGTGAAAAAGACAATTCACATTGTGAGAGAAAAGTTGATTCCATTTTTAATGTATAATTTATTGCATTATACACAACAAAGTAAGTACCATCAATATATATAGGTTAGTTACGGTTTTAGTCCTTCTACGATGTTGAAATATGGGATTTCATCCCTCTTATTTCACATAGTTGAGTGGCTTTTCTTTTTATAATGTCATTACTTATTAGTATTCCATTATTTTAATATGTTAGAGTGATTACAGTATATTATCTGTTAATAATCTTTTTTAATTATTGACAACACACACATTTAGTAGACGAAACTGCTTAAATTCAAGACCTTAAGAGAGAACAATACTTCCTTTAACCATTAAGATCATTCAATGGTGATAACATAAATTTTCTTTTAATTAATCTTAAGTATTTTATTGGCATGTAGATTTATCATTGATTGGAAATTGCATATTAAATTTCAAGGTGATTCCAATTAAGGGTATTACTAATTTCGACATGCTAATAACAATAGCGTTATCATGGAGAGGATAAGGATAGGAATTTCATCAAGACCCAATAGGTTTTGATCAATCAATTTGATCAAATTGATTTTTTATTTGAAAATTCGAGTTCGAATTAGATCGGACCAAATTGGGGTTTAGTGTAAAAAAATAATATCCGCCATAATATTATAATGATTTATTATATAATTACGATAATATCCTTTTCTATATTATTGATTTTTAATTAAGTCTTTATTTTACGTAATAAAACTGAATATATATATATATATATTTAGGTCAGGACGAGTTGGGTACAAATTTTGATCTCAAAAATCGAATCGTGTTTCAGGTCGGGTGAGATCCTCCTAAACCCGGGTCGAGTCCGATGGAGAGTTTTAATTTTTTGGGGTGGTTTTTGATGGGTCAAAAATCTAACCTGACTGACCCATAGTCATCCCTAGAGAGGATGGGTTAAATATAAAATTTCAGAATTATAGAAGGACTAAAACCAGGGTTAGACCTTATGTATATTATTTAAATAGTCTATATATTCTAAGTTGGGGCAACTTCATGTTATTAAACAATTCATTTCTTTTTTCTATTGAGATCAATTCTCATTGAAACTTTTTCTCGAGGGAGTGGGGAATGGAAATGGAGTTCTCACAGGATGGTTTCTTGGAGGAGCTATTGGCTCCGAGACGAGACAGTTGGGCCACTTTTTCAACTGAGTTCCTCCCTGTTGGCTCATCCAACTTTGATCCATTCGATGACAATCCAACTTTGGCTCCATCAAATCTCTGCCTTGTTGATGAAATTCAAAACTCCAGCTTTGATTGTCCTTTCACCGATCAACCCTCCCCTTTTGTTCACGAGTTCACAGTGCGAGACATGGATTCTTCATTCACCAGCAACGCCAATGTCGTTTCTCCTTTCCCACCTGCTCAACAAGACTACCCTATTTCCATGGTTGATGATGACCCGTTTGGTGTACAACAAACAAGAGTAGCTGCAAAGTCGAGATGGACAATCAGAGGTTTAACATGGTGGACTTGTTAGGCAAGAAAAAGACCAAGACAAACAAGTTACAAGGTCAGCCCTCGAAGAATCTAATGGTGGAGAGGAGGAGGAGGAAGCGACTAAATGACAGACTTTCAATGCTGAGATCAATCGTCCCTAAGATCAGCAAGGTGACCCTGGTTTTTCCCTTGTTTATTATCAATTTTTTTTTTAATTTACTGCAAACTGAAACAACTGAACATAAACAGATGGATAGAACATCTATACTTGGAGATACCATAGATTACATGAAAGAGCTTCTAGAGAAGATTAATAAGTTGCAGGAAGAAGAAACAAAAGAGGGTATTAATCAACATAATTTGTTGAGCAACTTCAAGGAGCAAAAGCCAAATGAAGTTCCGGTGAGAAATTCCCCAAAGGTATATAACTATAGTCTATAGATTACATTAACCATTATATGAACAATTGAACATGTAATTGAAGATATTCTTCTTTTACTTAACGCATTTCTTTCATGTAGTTTGATGTAGAGAGGAGAGATATCGATACTCGAATCGATATCTGCTGTGCAACGAAACCAGGATTGCTGTTTTCTACTGTTAGCACATTAGAAGTACTAGGCCTTGAGATTCAACAGTGTGTTATAAGTTGCTTCAATGATTTTTCTATGCAAGCTTCTTGTTCAGAGGTAGATTAGATATGCTCATTTTCTGTTGGATTTTCAAGTACTCTTAAGATTATAATCACCTACCTTTTTCCCCCAATAATATTAGATAGCAGAGCAGAGGACAATGATAAGTTCTGAATACCTAAAGCAAGCATTATTCAGAAATGCAGGCTATGGAGGAAGATGTCTGTAGAATCATTAGGAGGAGAAGAATAAGATGATCATGTAACCAAGCTTAATGGAGACTGAATTTTCTCTTAATTTGTTCTTCAAGGTTTTCCAAAATCTGTAATAACATTTCCCAGTATTAATCACTCTTCTTCGTTCACAAGTCAATGGTTAAAGAAAACGATGTTCTTCTTAAAGGTATTGAGTTCAAACAGCTGTGTCTATAATGTGTGCACATATCAATAACCAATAAAGATTATAAACAAATGTGATCTTATAATGCTAAGACAAAAAAGCCTGGGGTTCATATTTTCAATGAAAAAGGAATGAATTCAGGGCCAACTCTGCAGAAATCAGTGGCCCATTAATACAAGTATAATTATTAATTCCCTTTTGCTGCAGCAGGCATAAGCCAATCAATAATTGAAATTCATATTGGTAGATAGATGGTGACTTGTTATCCTTTAATCTTTGAACAAGTATCTGATATACCATTTGTTAAATGTTAATTACAATAAAAACAAATCAAACTAATAACAGTTTTATCTCACCATGTTATTTTCCTCAAGTTTCTCACTTTATCTTCTCCCTTTTTGGGTTCAAAATCTAAGGTCAGTTTAATTATTAAGAGAGTAAACTACATCATTCTTCATTGAACTTTACTCTCTCTCTCCTATTCTATTTTTTGTACTTTTAATTTTTATAATTTATTCACTAAACTTTCGAATTGTTTATGTTTTGGTCACTCTATTATTTTATTATTATTTTGGTATGATATTACATTTTTATTGTCATTTAATATAAAAATAATTTAAAATATAAAAATAAAAATAGATGGTGGTCGTCCACTGTTCGGCGATGTTGGACACCATCGTCGATGACCGTAGATGGTGGTCGTTCGGTCCTAGATTTCATCCACCGCTATCTTGACCCTCTAAGTCCGAATCTGACATCTATTTTGTCGGAACATGCTCTTAATTTGATCAAAAGTGAGAAAATCGAAACGTCAGTTGTAATAGATGGTGGTCGTTTGGTCCCAGATTTCATGGCTCACTTCGCCACAACCCTATGAGTCCAAATCCAACCTTCATTTTGTTAGACCATCCTCTAAAGTCCACGAATAGGAGATTAAAAGTGATGAAACCAAAATGTTTCAATCGTGATTCACAGGTTTTGGGACATTTTTCGGTGAAGCAACCATCAGATTTGGACTCAACGTGTCAAAGCGACTCTCTCTGTACAATTTGGGATCAAACGGTTACCGATTCAGAAAGTCAACGGTGGTTGACAATGACGAGAAGGGGCAGTGGTGATGTTGTAGATGGTAGAGAAGTAAAAATATTATTTTATTATTTATTTTAAATTACTTTTATATTTTAATAATAATAAAAATACCACGTAATAGAATAATAATAAAAAATAATTGATAGTGATCAAAACAAGAGAAATTTAAAAGTTCATTGAATAAATTAAAAAAATTAAAAGTATAATGAATAAAATAAGAGAAAAATAAATTCAACCAAAAATAATGTACTTTACCCTTATTAATTTCATTGTTACCGTGACATCATAGTTGTACTGCAACAGATACAATCATAGCCCGTGACAGCAACAGGACATGTTTTAACTCCACTTTTCTTGATATAATTGTCCTATTTTCTTCTCCCCTTTGTCAATCCATTAACCAGCAATTCCATACTAATTAAACCTAATGAGTGATATTTTAGCTATTAGCCATAATCTACATGTATTATATATATGACATGTTCCTGCACCAAACGATAGAGTCACGGACTGCAAGCCCGAGGCCGAGATTAGTGCACAACTAACTGTCAAAGAGGTTTTTTGAAAGATCTTTGGCATAACCAACCTATTCGAATTAGCCCTATCATTGGAGAATGCTAAAGATCCCAATCATGTTGGATATGAAAAGAGAGTTTGTTGCTTGATCCAAAGGAATATTTTCATGGTAGATATGAAAAGAGAGTTGGTTGCTTGATCCAAATGAATATTTTCGAGGATTCTTTTCCTAAATCAATAGAGTCACGGACCGCGAGCCTGAGGTCGAGATTAGTGCACAAAAAACTGTCCTAAGGCCATGCTAAGTAAGGTTTAATTTTAGTTGTAGATGTAAACTGTAACACCATGACATCTTGAACCGATACCCCCTCAAACAAACCAGAATTACATAATGTCATGGGGGAACCGATACCCCCACAGTAGGGAACTGATTCCCCCCTAAAGGAAAAAAATGAATATCGGTTTATTAAGTTCGTTTAAGTTATTAGTATCGAATTACAAGATGTAGGTATCTAATAATTGTCTTAAATTGTATAATTATGTAGATATAGAGCCTAAACGAGTTCCGGAACCCTTGACAAGTAAGACGATCAAGGGGAAAGTTTAGAGATCGATATTGACTAGTGAGGCCAGGTGAGTGCATGCTAGTTATATGATGTGTAATGGAAATATGACTTGCGACGAGTCTATTTCCTATATTAGAATGCATAAATTAATGAATATAAGCATGTTTTGATATGAGTATGTATGTGGTATGTTGCTATGTTTTGTATATGATACATGATGTAAGTAAAATATTATTATAAGATAATGGGAGATCATAAAATAAGATGTGTAAAGATATTATTGTAAGAGACAATCCATGTAAGTATAGGTTACTGATAGAATAATTAAGCCAAGGTTTATTGTGATACATATATATAAGAATGCAATGTAAATTACATAAGTGATAAGTCATGAAGCTATATGTGACTATGAGAATATTTAAGAGAATAAAATATAATCAGAAGATAATAAGTTAAGAGACTCTTCGAAAATGGTATATAAATTAGGGGACATGAACATAACGATGATACGAACCTATAGGATAAGCACTATAAGAAAGAGTAATATATTTTAAAATGAAACTATGTTATAGGAATTATAACACGAAGAACTATAAAACTCTATGAGGAGGTTATAGGAGTTATGTAGAACTAAATTAAATGGATAGAATAACTCTAATTAAATAAGGTGAGATAAGTGATAAGGGTTATATGTTATTGTATAGATTAGTATAATAAATCATGTAAGCCGGTACAAAGGGAAATGAGATAAAGATAAATAGCTTTTACCTATAGGATTTATATAAGATTATATGTCGGTGTGATAACATGAAAAAGTGAACTAAGTTCTACGATATTGATCCATGTGAGTATAAGTAATGGGATTGCATAAGATATATATATATATATATATATATATATATATATATTCATATGATTTGGTATATGCCATTTGATTCATGTGTATACATGTAGATAAGATATGTGAATATGAGCTATGTGCTTATAAGTGATATGATCACATGATGTGAAAAGAAACTATGAGAATATGTCGTTAAGTGATATGATTATGTGAAATAAGATAAAAGATAATGCCCATGTCATGTAAATTGAGAGCTAGAGGTATAGTTGACATGCCAAGAGTCGAGGGTCTACGCGGTCCTTCGGGACATATATGTATTCTTTGGAACATGTGTGAGGTCTTTTGAGACACATACTTGATCCTTGGCATATGTATATGATTCTTAAGGAATTTCTACGTGGTCCTTAGGGACATATTATATGGCACTTCGGTGCATTTCTAAGCGGCATTACGGTGCAATTCTACGTGGCACTTCGGTGCATTTATACGAGCTGTGGTGACATCATTAGTGCACAACCTCTATAGACTCACATATCTATAGTTCTCATAGGTGTACATGGGCTAATAAAGAAATACAAATAAATACATGATATGTAATGTACCTGCTTTGCTATGTGAAATGTATATATATATGTAATGTCGAATATATTAATTGTTAAATGAATGATATGATTGTTAAGAAGTTTAAGTATAAGAATAGATAACTAAAAGACATAAATGGAGGTAATATTGATTATGAAATGAGGTTATTGATAATTAAGATAAGATTTATATATCGGTATGCATGTGATTATATGAAATGTTATATTGATTTGTATGATATTATTGTATGATATGTTCATGCATTTTAAGGAATTATAGTTTCAATAATGAGTTTTATATACCTCACTAAGTCTTCGACTTAGCGTGTGAGTGTTTCACATGTAGGTTTGGAAAGCGCGAAGAAAAGTTAAGAGGAGCAAGACAGGTCAGCATCTTCCTTACAAAGTTCAGATCAGAAAAGAAATGTTGGATATGTATTTTATTTTTTCAGATGTAGTTGGCATGTAATATAAACGATTTGAATTGTATATGCTCTGATAAGTCTGAAAACTTTTATTTTGAAATAATATGAAGTTTTCTTTAACGGAGATTTTTCATTATTTTGAACAAGTAAAGGTTTAAAAGTTGATGTGACACCTCAGACTCAGATTCGGGTCGGATACGGGTTGAGGTTGTTACATTTAATGATATCAGAGCTAAGGTTTAGCCGATTTTAGACTTAAACTAAAGTCAAATAAAGTTTAAAATGTGTACATGCCAACTCAAAGTGAAATTTTTTTTGATCTGATAGTGTAAGGAGTATGTTGTCTTGTTAATAGAATAAGATTTGTATGATATAGTAGAAATTGATTATAGAAATGGTTGAAGTGAATTGATAGTTGGAAAATCTGATGGTGATAGCAATTCACCTGCCCTAGCCAGGCAGGATGAAGAGCGGACACCTCAAGAAGTGCCTTGTAAGATCAAAAGTGGATTTTAGAAAGTTGAAATCATGTTAGAATAACATTAGAGGGTTTCTATTATTTGAATCAGAAAAGCGATAAGAAGTAGTTTTGTTAGTACGTGGATAAGATATGATATGGTGAACAAATGTCACCATAAGAACATTATAAAGATTAAAGGATGTGGTGAGTATTTGTAGAAGAGTTCAAGAATAAGTGCATTAGTGACAATTGTATAAGATATATGGAGATAGAGTTTATGAATGGGAGACAATGGAATTATAACGTGAATGGATAAGAGTGCAGTTGGATAAGTTGAAGGAATTGTTGTTAGGCTAATTTAAATGAAAAAGAGGTATGCAAGTATGTTGTGAAAGGTTTGTGCTCAGATGGAATGAGTGTTATAGTGATAAAGTTTTAAGGAGAGAGTTTAGAAGGATTAAGAGAACTGAAATTTTGAGTTTCAAATATAATCCTGGGTGGAATTAGTAGTATTCTGTGTTGAAATATCAAATTTGATGTAACTCAGACTCACTTAAGTAGTAGAGTCTGATAATGGAAAATTTTATAAGGAGTTAAAGATAGATATGAAGTTAAAATATGAAAAGGGTGGAATGGATTCAAGGTTCTGTTGGGAAGTATGTAAATTGAAGAAGAAAAAGTATTTAAAATGGATCAAGTAATGTAGATCTTGTTCTGAAGACCTTAAGAATGAGTATATCAATGATCAGTTATAAGATAAGGGAAGTTGTAATGCTTGAGTTTAAATTCAGGAAATGGTATTGTGTATGAGCATAAATATAGATGTGATAAGTTAATCAATTTATGGATGGATTATTTCTGAATGGGAAGAATGTATATTAATGGTTTGATAAAATTTTACGTTCTGGATTGAAAGAACTGGTGTTGACTAACAGAGTTATGAGGTAGTAATGTGTTAAAGTTAAAGGATTAGAAGATGATGTCGGGATATGCTAACTAAGTACGATATGGATTGAGATAGGATTATGTACTTTGATCATGGAAATGTAAAATAGTAAAAGAGATAAGGGAACAATATAATATATGAATGTATATGATCAGTTTGATTAGGGCTTATGCCTAGATTGAGAAGTTGTTACTGATTAGCTATAATGATGTGGATAATAGAGTTATAAGATTGGAAGGAAAGATAAAGTTAAGCTAGTAGAGTATGATACAAATCTGGATATGGTTGTGCATGCTCATCATATCGACATGATGTAAGCAATGAGATAAGTATTTATATGTTTGAAGGGAGCTTTAAGGAAGTATAACAAGCATTTTAACAGGTTATGAAATTATTTAAACTTGGTATCTGATGAATTAAGTGGAGGAATACAAATACAAGAGGTGATAAAGAAAGAGGTTCCGTAAAAGAAAAATTAAATATTAAAGCTATGAAGCTGCGATAAAGAAATCAGAAATGAGTATAAAAGAGTTTGGAACATGAAGAAAAGATATGATCTATATGATAAGAAGAATTGAAGAGTGAAGAAGGCAAGGATTCATATGTTAGAAGAAAGTTAAGGATTGATAGAAAAGTGTAAGATGATGAAAAAGGGGCTTTGAGGAAGAAAATACAAGTACAAGGGATGGTAAAGAATGAGGTTCTAAATAAGTAAAGCGGATTATCAAAGTTATGAAGATGCGATGAAGATCGGTAATCAGAGATGAGTATAAATGATAAGAAAAGAGTATGTGAACATTAAAGAAAATATATGATATGTGTATAAGAAGATTTTGATTTTGAAGGAATGAAAGAATAAAGGGATAACAAAAGACAAAAATGGAGATTAAAAGATCAAGTATGACAAGAGATATATTGAGATATAAGTTATAAGTTTGATATTAAAATGATACAATTTTCAATTATTAGAAGAATGAGAATGGGTGATTATTCTTTAAACAAATACGTAAGGGTTATATTAAAAGATTGTGTGTATAGTAATACAGACAAGGATTAAGAAATGAGCAAAAGCTTGATTTATGTGCAAAGCACATAGAGAATGATGAAAAAGATCAATTGATCTATAATATTGAGGAATAAGGATTTGGGGTTGTTGTCTATATAATGAATGATATTATATGGATTTATAAAGATGTGGACGTATATGAAGAATTAAGAATGGGAAAATGGTAAGTTTGCTAGCGGTAACAGGAAATATTAAGGGAAGCAACATGAAAATATTAAAAGACATGATATTACAAAGGTATGCAGTGAAAATTCGAGGACGAATTTTCTTTAAAGGAGGGGAGATTTGTAACATCTCAAATCAGTGTTAGTGACTAAATTTTAAATTTTGAAAATTATGTGCTCGATTTCAAAACAAGTTAAAAGTTTAATAACTTAAACAGGAATAATTCCTTATTGGATTAGATGATAATTATGAAAATTTTGAAGGGTATAATAGTAATTTCATAAGAAATATTTTTGTTATTCCTTTATATAGGATATAACACGTGGTAATGTAGAGAGACAAGGTTCCAGATTCCAGAGTTCTCTTCTTCCCCTTTCTTCTTCACGTATGGAAGCCAATAGCAAAGGTAAGATTTCTTGTTGGTTGATATTTAGCTGAATTTAGGATTTGGTTATGATCATTGGATGATAATTAAGCTTAAGGAAAGCTTAAATCATCTTAAAAACAAAGGATGGTGGAATTAGGAGAGATTAAAGATGAAGAGTTTTCGAATGAAATTCTATAATAGAGTTCTTTACTCAAATTGAAAGATAAATTTGACTTGTCAATGGTTAAATTAAGAGATTTAGAGTGATAGGATTGGATTTAGAACATATAGAAAATTTGGTATGATTCTTGAATGATATGTGGAGGAGTGAATTTTTAAGTTAAAGAGGTATTGAATGAAAATTAATTAGTTTAAGTATGTATATGAAAGTTAGGAATATTAAAGGGAATGAAATATGAAGTGTTGAGCTGAAAATGGAGTGATTTTCGAGCTCAACATGTGATTTTTGGGCTAGGGGAATCGCTACCCATTCAAGGGGAACCGATACCCCCTCAAACGAACCAGAATTACAGAATGTCATGGGGGAACCGATACCCCCACAGTAGGGAACCGATTCCCCCCTAAAGGAAAAAAATGAATATTGGTTTATTAAGTTTGTTTAAGTTATTAGTATCGAATTACAAGATGTAGCTATCTAATAATTGTCTTAAATTGTATAATTATATAGATATAGAGCCTAAACGAGTTCCGGAACCCTTGACAAGTAAGACGATCAAGGGGAAAGTTTAGAGATCGGTATTGACTGGTGAGGCCAGATGAGTGCATGCTAGTTATATGATGTGTAATGGAAATATGACTTGCAACAAGTCTATTTCCTATATTAGAATGCATAAATTAATGAATATAAACATGTTTTGATATGAGTATTTGTGTGGTATGTTGCTATGTTTTGTATATGATATATGATGTAAGTAAAATATTATTATAAGATAATAGGAGATCATAAAATAAGATGTGTAAAGATATTATTGTAAGAGACAATCCATGTAAGTATAGGTTAACTGATAGAATAATTAAGCCAAGGTTTATTGTGATACATATATATAAGAATGCAATGTAAATTACATAAGTGATAAGTCATGAAGCTATATGTGACTATGAGAATATTTAAGAGAATAAAATATAAATCAGAAGATAATAAGTTAAGAGACTCTTCGAAAATGGTATATAAATTAGGGGACATGAACATAACGATGATAGAACCTATAGGATAAGCACTATAAGAAAGAGTAATATATTTTAAAATGAAACTATGTTATAGGAATTATAACACGAAGAACTATAAAACTCTATGAGGAGGTTATAGGATTTATGTAGAACTAAATTAAATGGATAGAATAACTCTAATTAAATAAGGTGAGATAAGTGATAAAGGTTATATGTTATTGTATAGATTAGTATAATACATCATGTAAATCGGTACAAAGGGAAAATGAGATAAAGATAAATAGCTTTTACCTATAGGATTTATATAAGATTATATGTCGGTGTGATAACATGAAAAAGTGAACTAAGTTCTATGATATTGATCCATGTGAGTATAAGTAATGGGATTGCATAAGATATATATATATATATAGATATATATATATATATATATATATATATATATATATGATTTGGTATATGCCATTTGATTCATGTGTATACATGTAGATAAGATATGTGAATATGAGCTATGTGCTTATAAGTGATATGATCACATGATGTGATAAGAAACTATGAGAATATGTCGTTAAGTGATATGATTATGTGAAATAAGATAAAAGATAATGCCCATGTTATGTAAATTGAGAGCTAGAGGTATAGTTGGCATGCCAAGAGTCGAGGGTATACGCGGTCCTTCGAGACATATATGTATTCTTTGGAACATGTGTGAGGTCTTTTGAGACACATACTTGATCCTTGGCATATGTATATGATTCTTAAGGAATTTCTACGTGGTCCTTAGGGACATATTATATGGCACTTCGGTGCATTTCTACGCGACATTACGATGCAATTCTATAGTGCACAACCTCTATAGACTCACATATCTATAGTTCTCATAGGTGTACATGGGCTAATAAAGAAATACAAATAAATACATGTAATGTACCTGCTTTGCTATGTGAAATGTAATATATGTTATATGTAATGTCGAATATATATTAAATGTTAAATGAATGATATGATTGTTAAGAAGCTAAAGTATAAGAATATATAACTAAAAGACATAAATGGAGGTAATATTGATTATGAAATGAGGTCATTGATAATTAATATAAGATTTATATATTGGTATGCATGTGATTATATGAAATGTTATATTGATTTGTATGATATTATTATATGATATGTTCATGCATTTTTAGGAATTATAGTTTCAATAATGAGTTTTATATGCCTCACTAAGTCTTCGACTTAGCGTGTGAGTGTTTCACACGTAGGTTTGGAAAGCGCGAAGAAAAGTTAAGAGGAGCAAGAGAGGTCAACATCTTCCTTACAAAGTTCAGATCAGAAAAGAAATGTTGGATATGTATTTTATTCTTTCAGATGTAGTTGGCATGTAATATAAACGATTTGAATTGTATATGCTCTGATAAGTGTGAAAACTTTTATTTTGAAATAATATGAAGTTTTCTTTAACTGGGATTTTTCATTATTTTGAACAAGTAAAGGTTTAAAAGTTGATGTGACACCTCGGACTCAGATCCGGGTTAAGGGGTTACAATAATAATGTGGATCATACCCCAGATCTGGTCACCACAAGATCGAATCAAATAATAGAAACAATAAATAAATAAATAATGGTTAGAGTGCAATAAAAATAAAAGTTAGTCGTTCATATGTAATAAAATAAAATTTAGTGGTTAATATGCAATAAATAATATAGCATAATAGGGACCAAATTAAAAGTTAGTGAAATAGGCATTTATATTCGAAATAAATAAATAAATAAAACATAGTGCAAAAAGGCTAAAAACGGAGGGCTCAAAGGTGATTTTCCCCTATAGTGACCAAAATGTAATGTGACGCTAAAACTGGGAAGACTAATGGGCGATTAGCCTCTAAAATAATTATCAAAATACAAAGTAAAGCTTAAAACTCGGGGACATGTGGGTAATTTACCCAAAAACACAAAACATAACATTCTCCCATTCATTTTTTCTCTACACGCATAACCGACGACGAGACCTCAAACCATACCAACAACACCGACCACCGAGACCGGTGGTCCTCACATGTCCTAACCAATGCTGAATCAACCTGTGAAACCCGAACCGACTAAAAAAGAAACAAAAACCCCCTTGAACGAAACTCGAATGCCCTATATGGGTACCGTTCGTCACCTCTGACCACCACCTATGGTGGTCGGGACGCTAAACTAAACCCGAGCAACAATGACTCCCCACAGGCGACGCAGAACCACGACCAATGCCTACACTCTCACCACCTTTATGTAATGAGGATAAAAAATAAAAAAAATGAAAGAAAGCAAAATCCTGAAGGAGAGAACCAAAACCCTTCTTTATTTACCATTTTTAAACTTACAAAATTGGGGATATAGGGTTACAAAAATAAGGGCTTACCAAAAAGAGGGAGAGAAGAGTTACTAGCGATCAGGGCTTCCTAAAAATGGGAGGCTGAAATCTGTTTTTGGATTATCTTTTAAAGCCCCCCTAAATTATAATAGGTAATATTACAAGTTTGGTCCCTACACTTTATTCCCTCTTTATATTTTGAACAATATTACAATTATAGGTTTGGTCCTTAGACTTTGTTCCCTCTTTAATTCTCGAACAAAATTAGGGTATTACAACTGCCTCTCTTTGCTCGTCTGTTGTGTAAACAATGACGAAGCGAAGACAAATAATGGCCTAATTTTGTCTAGCTACAATGTTTGTTTCGCATTTGGAGCTCCAATTATTTATCTAAATACAAAGGACTTAAAGATGAAACTATTTCTTCATATTGAAGACGTCGGATCAATCTGGAGATAATTTGGTGTTGAAGACGACACTGCTCATACATGTTGAAGAGTTCTAGTGGCTTTCAGGTAGATTGTTTGCTGAAGATGATATTGTTCCTTGTCGTTGAGGAAGTCGGGTCAATCTGGAGATAATTTTGTTGCTGAAGACAATACTACTCATCCGCGTTGAAGAGTTTTGGTCGTTTTTAGGTAAATTTGGAGACAACACGGTTCCTACGTGATGAGGAAGTCTGGCTATCTAAGGGTGACACGGCTCCTATGTGATGAGGAGATCTGGTCAATGGATGACACGGTTCCTACATGATGAGAACAACTGGCCATCTTTAGGGATGATGATAACACGGATCCTACGTGATGAGGACGGCTGGTTATCTAAGGTTGACGCGACTTCTATATGATAAGGAGATCTGGTCGGTGGATAACACGATTCCTACATGATGAGGATGGTTGGCTATCTTTAGGGATGATGATAACATGGTTCCTACGTGATGAGGACAGCTAATTATCTAAGGTTGATGCAGCTCCTACGTGATGAGGAGATCTGGCAGGTCGATGACATGGTTCCCACATGATGAGGACGACTGGCCATCTTTAAGGATAATTTATTTCAAGAGAAACTATCTCAAGAGAAACAAAATTTGTTTTGAGGGAAATAATCTCAAATAATTGTGTTTCAAGGGAAACTGTCTCAAGAGAGACAAAACCTGTTTAAAGGGAAACTGTCTTAAGGGAGACAAAACTTGTTACAAGGGAAATAATCTCAATTGTTTTTATGTTTCAAGAGAAACAATCTCGAAGGTTTTTATGTTTCCAGAGAAACTGTCTCAAGAGAGACAAAATTTGTTTTAAGAGAAATAATCTCAAAGTTTATAAATTTTGTTTCAAGTGAAACAATTTCCAAATTTTGTATTTTGAGGAAAATTGTGTTAAACGAGAAAAATCTGTTTTGAAAGAAACAATCTCAAGTGAGATTAATTTTGTTTTAAGTAAAATAATGAAATTTGTGTTCCGAGGGAATTATCTCAAGCTAGATGAAATTTGCATTGAGTAAAAACAATCTCAAATGTTTGTGTCTTAAGGAAGAATGTCTCTAGTGAGACAAAGTTTGTTTTGAGAAAAAATAATCTCAAGTGAGATCAACTTTGCTTAAAGTGAAACAAATTTGAAATTTGCATCTCATGGGGAAATTTTCTCAACTGAGATGAAATTTGTTTTGAGAGAAATTGTCTCAAGCGAGACAAAATTTGTTTTTAAGAAAAATTGCCTCTAACGAGACGACACTTTGTTTCGAGAGAAACAATCTCAAAGGCGACAGATAGTCTGCTTGTTCCTGCATGTTGAGGAAATGCCTTCAGAAGATCTAATCGTGCAGTTCAGGATGTTGAATCATTATTTCTTCAGATTAGAGACATCTAGTCATTTCCGAACATTGATTTCCTGAAAGATCAAAATAATGCATTTATGACTCACTATCTTGGATGTTATGATGGATGTCAAGATAAAGTTTATTTTATGTGTTTGATTTGATAAATTTTTGAATTTGTCCTCATGAGAGAAAAATGTCTTTAAGAAAGACAAAATTTCAAGTGAAACATTTTTTTAAAGTATCCTCATAAGAGGTAAAATCAAAGTTTTTATTGTGAGTGATTATGAATGTATGATGCAAAGAGGCAAACTCATGTAACATGTATGTATATATTGATGTATGTTTTCTCGATCTATAAGGGGAATGGTTGCATGAACAATCTTTATTCTATCCATGATTCAGTTGTATTCATTTTCCACCAGGGTGTACTCTTGCAAACTCCGACCTGAGATAATTTGTTTTCCTTGCCCCACCAAATTTTGCCCCAAAAATTCGGCTTCCCTTGGCCCAGCTTCGATCACGAACTTCTGAGATATTTGTTGAATTCCAAGATATACTTGCAGAGAGATTATCTTGTTTTAAAATGTTTTTATTCTTCTTTTTATTTTCAACATTTTAAAACTTTTCAAAAAGAATTTTGAAAAAATATCGCCTTATTCTAAGTTTCACAATTGAAACAAATCGTAAAACAGGAGTTCATCGAATATCAAAAGAATCAATTTCTCTTTTAATCTTTCATAGCTGCAAATCTTTAACAAATATCAAGGTCGACATGTTGGTTTTGAGGTTGGGTACCTACATTTTGAGGTTTGTTTCATCGATTCGTCCTTGGTCGTTGTGACATGTCCCTCTTTTTGGTTTGGCATTTTAATCAGAGGTGGAAAAAATGTCGCAACTAGCATAGTCAATTGCTAAACTTTTGAGAACACTTTTATTTCAGTTCTCAGAAGTCTTCCATTTGTTCAAGATTTGTAGACTTCTCTAGCAAAGGCAACGTAGAAATATCAGTCTAAAAATGAGATTCCCGAGTGCTAATGTGAAATCAACTATAACAGGTGTTCCTCAACTCCCTTAGTCAATATTCAATAAAACTCCTTATTTGGTAAATTCGATTTAATTTTTCATTGTTTGGCTAGCTAAATTCAGTTTTATTGTACATATATATTTTATAATTGCCTTTATCTGGCTAACTGAAGAATTCATGTCATCACAAAGCCTTTGACTTGACAATCACAGTGGAGCAAACACCGAATTGCCAAGTACCCGATCAATGTCATGGTTTAAATGTAATCTATTCATAAAGCTAGGGCTTTTGAGTTTCCTCTATAACCAATTGCTTTAGCGGTATAGCTCAGATTTATTGTATACATATATATATATATATATATATATATATATATATATATATTATGGGTATACAGATTCAACTTCTTAAACTTGTCAAGAACCTGTTATAGTCCATGTGCTTGTTGAAGGTTAGAAAATCCTATCGTTAGAGTTCAATTTACAAGCAACTGACCTAAACTAGATTCACCTACTCGACCATTCCATCTGTGAAGATCATGATCATCATTGAACGCCATTAATAGAAGTAGAAACCAATTAGCTTTGCAATTTCATATGCCAGATGCCCCGTTTTTTCCGCTCCTAATACATACCTGAATGTCAAGCCCGATTGACTCTATATGCGAGGAAGGGGCTAACTTTGTCCCTGCAAGAGAAGGGTGTGTATTCTGGTGTATCGTCTGGAGTAGGATTAGGGATACTTGTTTTATAGGGTTCAATCTTGTCATTTGTCAAAGATTTACAACCTCAATTATTAAAGAACTTTTAATTGAGTTGATATTCAAAGAATTTCAAGATTAAAATTTGCTAATTGCTCATTACCTCAGAATGAAGCGTTTTATTTAAAATGTTCGAACGTCAAATGACTTACAAACATTCAAACATAGGAAAAAGAAAAAAAAAACAAGTTCAAACAAGATGACATGCTTTTGATGAGAATTCAACAAAATTCCTTTTGGATGCCCCAGCCTACTCCTAATCAGAATACCTCATTACACATCAAATGTCCATGCCCCTGAATCAATCAAATTCCTTTTGGCGCTAACATTATGGTCTTAAGGATATGGGGCCTCTCTTGATTTAGATTGAATTGGAGTCACAAGTTCTTCCCAACTAGCGTTAGGAGCAATTCCTCATACATCACTGGAATTGGATCGATGCGAGTCCTTTCACGGAACACTTTATGAGGTTTGGTCCCCTAATTAGCTAGATAAGATCTCACTATGTTAATCTCAGCTCTTTCCTCTATGTCAATACTACTAGTGCCTCTTATCTTGTCATTCTTGACAGCTCTTTCAACCATTTCTCCACACATGATGATGTCAGATAAACTCTTAGTGGAAGCTCCTATCATGTAGTTGATATATGGAGATTTTAATGTATCAATGAATAAAGTCATGAACACTTTTTCAATCATTGGTAGATGCACTTGAGATGCAACATCCCTCTATCGTTGAGCATATTGTCGGAAGCTCTCATCACACTTCACCTCCATATTTTACAGTATTGTTCAATCAGGGGCTATATTAGTCATATGCTTCTACTGGTCCATAAAGGCACGAGCCAAATCCTTCCAATAGCATATTCTAGTACGACTCAGTTGATTATAACACTTAGAAGCGGGTCCAGTCAAACTATCTTAGAAACAGTGGATCAACATCTGATCATTGTTGGTGTATCCATTCATCCTTCGAATAAACATCGTGAGATGGGCATTAGGACAACTGGTTCCATTGTACTTCTCAAAATTGGGCATTTTTGAATTTGGATGGGATCACCAAGTCATGAACTAAAACTAGTTCTCTTGCATTTATTTCATTATGAGAGCTCTGTCAACTCCTTCCTTTGAAGGTCTATCTACACCACTTTTCTAGGTTCTCCAGGATCTCATTCTTAGCTTTTTTCACCTCATCGGAAGCAGACATGTTGTGATCAGTAGAATGATCCCGATGACCTAACACAGTTGCATGAGTTTTAGTGTTGGAGAAGCCTACTTGGTGACTTGGAAGTTTTTAGGTGAAATGAGTATCGACAGATTAACGTGGGCCATCACACCTTCCGAGGTTCTACTGGTTGAGGAAATCTTCTCTTCACCTCTTTCTTGGTTGAGCCCAGCCAGTTTTGCTACAATTTGGTCGACTAGGTTGTCTTGGTTTTGCAAGATACGATCCACGGTGGCCTTTTGCGCTTGCTCCATTTTAGCGTCCCACTCTATTTGCATCATTTGCAAACTCTCTTCCAATTCTCAATTCAGTTTCTCAAATTTTCATTCATTCTCAATACTGTGTGAACGAAGTTGTATAGTTAGAAACACTTCCTCAGAGTCCTCCACGATATGAATCCATGCATCCATGATTAATGCATGTAAAACTGCTTAAATGAATGTCATGCAGAATGCAATGATGCAAATGTAGATGTAAAAATGTTGATCCCAACGGTGAATATCATAGAAAAATTTCCACCAAAGATAAAAGCCTTCACATTACAAGACAATCCATTTTATAGACATGTTTTCGCTTAGATGTTGAGTCTAAAGTGGATCACTGCTTTGTCTTGGATCTTCGTCCTTGAAAATGATGCCCCTCAAATACTTTATAACCTGACTCCGTTAATGCCCCATGCGGTGCTGAAGTCATTGCGCGTCGCTCCTTGGTGGTTAATGATGAAATGATTGTAATTAAGAACTTACTGTTGGATTACTCCTCGAATCAATGGATCATCATTTCAGTCTCGAATGTTGAACGATCTTCAAGCAAGTCTCATTTTTGTGCTCTGAACTTCTTTTAGCCCTCGGTGCATGTCTGTGTATGTGACTGCTTGATTGAAAACTTCTACCTCTTCTTGTGAAAATTTTCTCTTGAATATCCCCTTGCGGATCAACACTTTTGCATTATGTCATGACGATACAATGTAATGCAAAAAATGATGAAAAATGACACAAACAAAAGAAAAGAGATAAATTAGTACAGGCAAGATAATCAATAGAATTGAAAGATGCTATTTAAAGATAAATATAATGCCTACCCAATCATGTTATCTACCCAAGCATGATTTTATTAAATAGCAATCCTACCCAGACATGCTTTTTACGCAAAAATGATTATTTTTAAAAAATTGATCCTAACTGCATGGTATCTAGTTCGTATGCTTTTATTTGAATAGAATAAATATATTCTATGAACTTAAAGAAAAAGGTAAATGTTTAAAGTCATTCCTCATTCGTGTACACCTAATTTGGCACCTACTGACGGACATAGGTTCGGTATGCCTATACCTAGGGTGACCGTTCTACGGTTCACTATATGCATGGTTTCGGCTCTATAAGAAAGGTACTCGAATTGTCCTTGTTGTCGGTGCCCCCTTGGGCTGCCAAACCCTCAATCATATCCCATTATAGGCATAAATAGATCGAGTTCAATTCAAGGGGATTCACTTCCTTATACCTATACGAGGAATAAATCCCTACCAAGGTATAAGGTATGTGCACCCCAGAGGTTATTTGATAACACTCATACGAATAATAAATTCTTACGAGAGTAAAGCGTTCACCCCCACTTGGAACAAAGCTCGAGTTTAGAGCTTATGTCATCCAAATGCACTTGATGTGTGTGAGGAGGAACATACAAACCTTTGACTCTAAAGAAAAAAGAAAACTCTCAATATAAACTTGAACATTGCTGAAAACAAAGATTAAAATATTAGTATCACGATTAAAAATGAAGAAATAAAAAAATTCAATAAATGGATCATAAGTTAGCTATAAACTCAAACTCATAATTTCCACCACAATGACAATGTATAAACAACTTATAGACCGACTCTCTAAAAAGAAGGTCCCCAGTGGAGTCGCGAAGCTGTTATAACCATTTTTTGAAACAAAAAACAATGACTTTTATTTGAAAATTTGGTGATTTTGAATTTGATTTGAATTAATTTGGATGGGAGTCGTCATCGACCTTTGGGCTAGGTAGGTCGAGTACCTAAAAATGTCTTTTAAAAACAATTTTAAGAAAAATCATTTTTAAGACAAAAATTAGTCTGCGTTATCAAAGATTCATTTTTTGGATCCGAGAGTCAGTTACGCGTGGGGAATGATAAGCACCCCCACAACACCCAAAATTGGTACGTAGTCGCTTATATATTGTCACGGTAGTGGAAATTATAAATCGAATATAAAGTTAGAAAATGATCCATTTATTAAATTTTATTTAATTTGATTCGAATTATTTATTAGGGAAAATCCTTTAACTCGAAAAGAAATATATAGATTTGCTCATCCTCCGACATGAAGACTATCTCTTGCCTAAAAAGAATATTCTCTCCTCGATTTATCAAAAAACATAAATCAAATATAAATTGAATATATGCATTTTTGCAACAAATAAATTACTATATAAAAAACGTAAGGAAATAAAATCTATACATGTTAAAAATGTAAGGAAATAAAAGCTAACTAAGAAAAAAAATTAAATTATAGAAGTAAATAACATAAATAAACACAGTATTAACTAATAAATTAAAGTACCATAAATAAGAGACATAATTAACGATTAGAACATTAGCAAATAAAATGTAAATCTGAAATTAAATAAAAAAATAATAAAAATGCATAAATTAAAAGTGCATAAAGTTAAATAGCTTAAATAAAATGCAATAAAAATAAAATGTAAATAGTTAGTAATTAGCAGTTAGAAAGGTTAGCAGTTAGCAGAGTCCGAACCATAATAATGTTGATCATATCTCGGATCTGCTCACCATAAGGTCGAATCGAATAATTCAAACAAATGAACAAAATAAAATAAAATAAAATAAATATATAAAAAATTAGTAGTTAGCAGAGTCCGAACCATAATAATGTGAATCATACCCTGGATCTGGTCACCACAAGGTCGAATCAAATAATAGAAACAATAAATAAATAATTAAATAATGGTTAAAGTGCAATAAAATAAAAATCAGTAGTTAGCAGAATCTGAACCATAATAAAGTGGATCATACCCCGGATCTGGTCACCACAAGGTCGAATCGAATAATATAAACAATAAATAAATAAATAAATAAAATGGTTAGATTGCAATAAAAATAAAAGTTAGTGGTTAATATGTAATAAATAATATAGCAGAATAGTGACCAAATTAAAAGTTAATGAAATCTGCATTTATATTCGGAATAAATAAAAAAAACCAGAGTGCAAAATGGCTAAAAACCGGAGGGCTCAAAGGTGATATTCCCCCTATAGTGACCAAAATGTAAAATTGCGTTAAAATTGAGACGACTAATGGGCGATTAGCCCCTAAAATAAGTGTCCAAAATGCAAAGTGAAGCCTAAAACTCGGGGACCTGTGGGTAGTTTACCCAAACATACAAAACAGAACATTCTCCCATTCCTTTCTTCTCTGCATGCACGACCGGTCGACGAGACCTCAAACCACACCAGCCACCGACACCGGTGGTCCTCACACGCCCTAACCAACGCTAAATCAACCCGTGAAACCGAACCGACTAAAAAAGAACCCAAAACCCCCTTGAACGAAACCCGAATGCCCTATATAGGCATCGTTCGTCACCTCCGACCACCGCCCATGGTTGTCGGGACGCTAAACTAAACCCAAGCAACAACGACTCCCCACAGGCGACGCAGAACCACGACCAAGGCCTACACTCTCACCACCTTTACGTAATGAGGATAAAAAAAAAAATGAAAGAAAGCAAGATCCTGTAGGAGAGAACCAGACCCCTTCTTTATTTACCATTTTTAAACTTATAAAACTGGGGACATGGGCTTACCAAAAAGAGGGAGAGAATAGTTACCAACAATCGGTAGGGGTGTTCATTTTTACGAATTAACCGAATTAACCGATTGAACTGAATTAGTTTGGTTAATTCGGTCGGCCTCCGAATTAGTTCGGTCAGTTAACGGTTAAGAAAATTTTTAGAATTCGGTTAACGGTTAATTCAGTTCGAAATAGGTTAATTAACCGAAATTAAATTTTAAATATTAAATATATTATATATAACATATGGGCTCAGCTAAAACCATTTAAAATATAATTAATAATTTAAGATCCAATAACTTTTAAACCTAAATCAATATTAATTAATTTAAAAATTTATATAAAATGTTTATTTTATAATTATATATTATTTAAATTAATTGTAAACTTTTTTTTTGAATTAAAAATATTTATTTTTTATATAAATTAGAAAATAATTAATTGTGTATCTATGATGTAAAGAGGGATGAATTTATAACATGACTTAAGAATAGGGAAATACATTAAAATGTAAAACATAAAGGAATTAAAGTATAAAAGTACCGAGGCTGGAAGATTATGCAAGATCAATGACCATTAGCTTTCAATTTTGCATATTTTGCATTTGACCCTATCTGTGATAATCATTTTACCTTAGGAACCAACCAAATACAGGTTTGATAACAAAGATCAACACTTCTTGTTTAGTTGATCATGAACAATTTCAAAATCTATTTTTGCACATGTTCGTGTTTTAGGCAAAAGTTGAAGTGAAACTTGAAATTTCCAGGCATAACAACTCCTAATCAATTCAAGGAAGTGTATTGCTATGTTGATGATACTCTCAGTCTCATCATCAAAGCATTATCGTTCAAAAACACTAATTGACATAAAGTGGGGAACTATTGGAGCTGAAGTATGAATATGTAAAAGCTAATTCTAAGCATATCTCTATGAAATAGCTCCAAGTAAAAGACTATATCATATATTTGGATTAAAAATTTGACCTAAATTAATATTAATTAATTAAAAAATTTATATAAAATTTTTATTTTATAATTATATATTATTTAAATTAATTGTAAACTATTTTTTAAAATATTTAACTTTTATATAAATTAGAAAATTTTAAAAAATTTCGGTTAATTAAAAAAGTAACCGAATTAACCAAAATTTATTCGGTTCGGTTAATATTTTCGAAAAAAAAGTTCGGTTCGATTAACGGTTAAGGAAAGAAAAGTTCGATTAATTCGTTAATGGTAATTCGGTTCAGTCGGCCACCGAATTAACTGAATGAACAACCCTAGCAATAGGGGCTTCCTAAAAATGTTGGGGGAGGGGTGAAATATATTTTTGGATTAGCTTTTAAAGCCCCCAAATTACAATAGGTAATATTACAAGTTTGGTACCTGCACTTTGTTCCCTCTCTAATTTTTTTGGAAAATGGTACAATTGTAATTTTGGTCCTTGCACTTTGTTCCCTCTTTAATTCCCGGACAAAATTAGGGTATTAAAATTAAATTGATTTTTTTAATTCAATGACCAAAATAAGAATGATCAGTATAATTTACCCAACACAAGAGCATTTCAGATTGTTGAGTGATGAACAATATAATTTACCTAAAAAATAAACTATATCTATATTTAGCCCAAATTACAACAAGACTATTGGATATACCAATTACCCAAAAACGACCAAATTTTAAAAGTTATATGTCCAAGGCCCAAATGGCAAAAAAAATAAAGAAAATAAAAACTCAACATAAAAATTAATTTGAATAAACCATAAGTCAAATTGAATCAGACTAGAAAGAATCTAATGTCTATAAAATGTATATAACTAAATCAAATTTAAGAAAATCAAAACAGTACCTAGCACAATTGTTCAAATAGTTGAATGATGAGTCAGGTGAGAAAGTACGCTAGAGCAAATTGCGTAAGGTTGATTGTCTTCAACTTGCCAGAGCTTCTGCACCAAGGGCTTTGGCTTATTTTCGACAATCATGGAGAAGTTGTAGATTCTTTCATCCCCAAGAAGAGAAGAAAGGGGGGGTAGGAGGTTCGGATTTGTTCGATATGGAGGATGCGAAAAGAGCTATCGACTGTCTTGATGGCTCTTGTATTCAAGGTAACAAAGTACGAGTCTTCATGGCCAGATTTCAAACGCAAGAAGCGTTTTGGAGAAAGAAATCCATCGGACAACAGTAAAATTAGGTCATGAGTAGGAAGGAGACTGTCCTTCACTCGAAGATCCTCTATAAAGGAGCAATTGACTACAAAAAATTACTAGTTCTTAATCATAGTCTTGTTGGATGGTGCCCAAAATTCACCAAGATAAAAGATATGGCAACTTGGATACACAACGAAAGTATTATAGGGCCGAAAATTATGAGGTTGAGTGGCTTAGCTATCTTAATCATCTTCGAAGATGAAAAAAGCAGGGACACCACTCTAAAAAAATCAGATCAAAGCGATGGAAAATTGCTTTGAGAAGGTTGAAGTTTGGTCTGAACAGCTACATTGTAGAAGTCGCCGTGCATGGCTCTCGTGTAAAGGGATTCCACCGTTGTGGAACCATATGACTTTTCGTAACATTGCTAAGAGATGGGGTAAGCTCATTTCTGTTGAGGAAAGGATGTTGAACCCCGGTTCTTTCGATAGGGTATTAATTCAAATTGTTACGGATGGCCAAAACTGGGTGGAAGAAAGCTATGAACTGAGTGTGGGGGAGCGACTATTTTCAGTTTGTGTATCCGAATTTGAGCCTTGCTTTAATCCGAATTCCGTTTATGTAGAGCCATCGCCGATTGAGGGAATGGAGGACACTTTGACACCGTTTGTTCATGAAACTAGGGCCACGCTGTCACCATCAAATGATGCCAAATCGTTTTGCAGCCAGGATGGGGTTTCTTCATTGCTGGAGTTGAATCGTCAATGTGAATCTGCCCTTCCTAGAACCTCTTTTGTTGAGGTTGATGGAACAGCCGTCTTGGATATCTCAACCACGTGTTGCATGCCCGAGGTGAACCAGCTGGGAAATACGCATGATATCATGGGATAACTGCATGGAAAAAGCAGCTTTCCATTTAAGCACGCAATTGAAAATGAAGGTGTATTTTTGTTGATAAAGGCAGTGGGGCCTTGAAGGAGTTATCATCTAAGTTTGCTGTAGTGGAGGCGAGTATTCTTGAAGCGGGAGAGAGGCTGGTAAACGAGGATAAGTCTGATATAGATATTTCAGGGGACCAAATTGAGGCGAGGCCCTTGGGGTTTGTTTCGTGGGAGGAATCCGTGGATAAGTTAAACAATATTCCAATATTAAGAGAAAGGGTTGAAAGGGCTGTCACAAAGGATCAACACGATGTGGATTTAGTACTAAATATCAAAAGGTATTCAAGAGCGTTGCTAGAAAACCAAAAAAGAAAATCAGAACAATGGCGGAGATCCAATGTAGTGTTTTGAAAAAATCAGTAAGAAAAAAGCGTGCTATTAAAAAGAAGAAGCAAGAGATTGCTTTGGAGGCCTCAGAATTAGAATGAAGGTCATTGTTGGACTTGAATATGCAACCTAGACAGATCTTTCTGGTTAAAGAAGCCAAAAAATCCTTGGAGCAGGTAAAGAATTGGATTCAGTTTCTAGGGCCCGAAGAAGAGGTGGTTCGAGAATTAGCTTTACTATAGAAGATTCGGATAGTGCTTCTCAGGAGTTCTAGAAACTGTAGCGAGTAGGTGGGTGGTGACATATTGGATCTTATTTTTGAGGAATCTCTGGTGGGTTTGGCATTCACTCTTAGCGTCAGATCAGTCGAGAGTTATATACTTTCTTGGGATCATATTTCGGAAGATAATTGAACCTGTTTTGGGATTTCAATTGTCGCTTAGCCGGTAATGGTGATGCTTGATAGGGTGTTATATATTGATTTTCTCATTTGGAGGATGTTGTGGTTAGATTGGACTCTCCAGCAGTTGCTTGTGGCTGATCAAATATTTCAAGTGGTTGTAAAAGGTAAATTTTCGAGTATATATTCTGAAGAATGGGGTATGCCCTATTGGTTACGTATACACTATTTTTGTCCGGATCCAAAAAAAATATTAAGATTATTATTATTATTATTATTACATATTTACATTATTTTTCAGGGCTAATTTCACACAACCGAGACCCACTCTGCAACCCAACTGGGATCCGACCCAACACCAAACCCGGATCCAGACCCGACCTAGTCCAGCCCCGGCCTATGCCCATACCCTGCTGCCTGCACACCAACACGCCCTGCTAGCAGCTGCTGCTGCCATCCCGTGCCATACTCCACGACAGAAAACAAGGTCGCCCTCTCCTCCAAATGATGGCACCACCGAACGTGTCAAAGGAGAAATCAACAAATTTAATTTTTCTGTTCTATAATTTTGTAAAGGGTATATAACCCAAATGAACCGAAAAGCAATGGAAGCAAAAAAACAACAAATTGTTTTACCAGAAATTAAAAGGAACCGAAAATTGCAACACAAAGGTATCTAAGCCTATGTTTCTTCCTTTTTTTTTTTCGTGTTTGAGCATGAAGTATTATCGATTTCTAGTAAAAGAAAATAAATAAGGATTTAGAATTACCTCGATGTCGGTTCTCGTCGGAATAACAAGGTTGTCGGAGAGAAGTTGAGGGGGGCGGAGTTGATTTGGGGTCGAATGGCCACCGCATGTGGTGGTCATTCGTTTTTGAATTCCCGAGCGATGAGGAAAATAACGTGGGTCTCGTTGATATTTTGGGGCTGCCTTCGTGATATTCCCCATACGTTGTAGGTCCCGGCCGGAGTAGAATGGACACCCATATAGGGTGGCCGAGGCGTAGGTGTCTGCTCGTCGGAGGGTCGGCTGCCATGGCCACCGCGTGCGTGAAGAGGAGCGAATGAATGAAGGCTAGGGATTTGGAGAGAGTTATCGGGTAGAATGGAATTTGGGGGGAAAAGAATGGAGTTATTTTGGGTTTTTTGGAAAATCACGCTAAGGTCTCTAGACCTTTAGCGTGTTTTTGCGTTTCTGTCATCAATCCGTGGGATTATTAGCCATAGGTCCTTTAGCTTTAGTAATCTATTTGCATTTTGGTAACAAGTTTATGGGATAATTATGGTTTGGTCATTGTCTTTAGCTTAGGTAGCATTCTGGTCGTCTCTTGCAGGGGAAATCATTTTTAGGTCCCCAATCTTAGCAATGTTCTCATGTTTTAGTCACTAGACCTGTCGTTGGTATTTCTTTGATTTAAGTATGTTATTTCAATTTTATTTTAGTTTAGTCACATTCTGATATGCCATTTATTAGAATATAGCTAATGAACTTTACTTTATTTTATTGTAGTCACTAATGGAATTTATTTTCTTGTGATTTGGGAATGTAATTATTATTTTTATTTATTTTGGTCCTTGCTGCTGCCATGTATGTGATTATATTATTGCTCTTTAGTATATGTGTTTCCTATTTTAATTAATTTTAATTTCCAGTAAAATATGTTTTTTATTTTATTCATTCATTTTATTTTAATGCCTATATTTCAGAATAGATATTTATGCACATATAGAATTATATACTTTTTTACGATTTTTTATGTTTACATTAATACTATGTACTTTATCTTTTGTTATTTTATCACTTTACAAGGCATGTTTTAAATCTATGAGAACTTTGGTTTGTCCTGTTTGTAAATCAGATTTTTTATCCCTTGCATTTTCTACGTGTATATATACGTTATATTACTATAAAGTATTTGCTATAGTTTTAAGTAGATACATGTATGTAATAAATATATTCTATATACTACACGTATGTTCCCTTTTGCATTGGTATTTATTTTAATTTCTTTTATAATTAATTATTTATTGATTTATAAAATACTCATTTTTTCTTCAATAATATTTTAAATACTATTCTAATATTTTCAAGAACACCGATTTGTATAATGGGCATGAAAAGCATTGCTTGATCGAAACAGTGCGATCCGATACGACATTCGAACGAAATGTGAACTTGAAATAAGTCGAGTTTATTTCACAAATTAATTCGTTTATTCTTTATTTATTCAAATGATGCAACACACGATAAAGTAAATAGCAATTTATTTTGGTTGTATGCAAAATGTCGATCTTTTTAATTTATATTCGATTCACATTTTTTTTATCAATAAGGATGTAATATTCTTTAACAAATGAAAAATAATTGAAATAGATTTTCCGATGGAGGATTGTAAATTTTAATAATTTTTTATCGTGTGAAAGGATTTTTTTGTAAATAATTAACTTGAAGTAAATTAATTACATTTCAATAAACAAATCATATTTTAAATATATATTCGATTTTTAATTTTCACCATTTACGATAAAGTGTAAGTGACACAGTACCAATTTTGGGTGTTGTGGGGTGCTAATCATTCCTCATGCGTAACCGACTCCCGAACCCGTTTAAAATGAATATTTGGTAACGCAGACTGAATTTTGTCTTGAAAAAACGATTTTTCTTAAAATTATTTTTTAAAAGACGTTTTTAAGGGTTCGACCTATCTAACCCAAAGGTCGATGCTACTCTTTTTCCATTTTATTCAAATCAATTCAAAACCGACCAATTTTTCAAATTAAAGTCATAATCGTTTTTTAAAATAATATTTTAATTGTTTTAAAAAAATGGTTATGAGATCTTGGTGACTCTGCTGGAGACTTTTTTAGAGAGACAGGTTGTAAGTCGCTTACACATTGTCGTTGTGGTGGAAATTATGAGTTCGAGTCTTTAGTTAACTTATGATTCGTTTATTGAAGTTTTTAATTGCTTCATTTTTTGTCATACTAACATTTGAATTTTTACTTTCAGATCTGTCCAAGTTTTTGTTGAGTTTTTTTCTTTTCCTTTTGAGTCAAAGGTAGATATGTTACTCCTCACACACGTCACATACATTTTCATAACATAAGCTCTAGACACGAGCTTCGATTTAAATTAGTCAGAGTGATTGCTTTACTCTCGTAAGAATTTATTCTTCGTATGAGTTTTAGCAAATAACCCATGGGATACATACCGTATATCTTCGTAGGGATTTATTCCTCGTATGGGTATAAGGCAGTGAATCCCCTCGAATTGAACTCGTTCTGTTCGAAACCTGTAATGGGTGAGGATCAAGGGTTTGGCAGCCCAAGGAGTCACCGACATCAAGGACAATTCGTGTACCCTTTCCTCATAGAGCCGAAGCCATGCATATAGTGAACTGTAGAACGGTCACCCTTGGTATAGTTATACCGAACCTCTGTCCGTCAGTAGGTAACCAAACTAGGTGTACACAAAGGAGGAGTGTTTCTAAACCCTTATCTTCTGCTTCAAGTTCATAGAATTTGTTTTTTTTTCCGAATAAAAGCATACAAACTATATAGCATGACCAATTTCTTGAAAATAGATCATTGTGGGTAGAAAGCATGTCCGAATAGGATTGCTATCTATTGAATTGCTATCTATTGAAAGCATGTTCGGGTAGATATCATGACGAGGATGGTGTTATATTCATCTCTGAATAACATTTTTATCTATATCAATTATTTTACATGTACTAACTCATTTTTCTCTTTTGTTTGTGTACACTAACTTATTTATTTTGTTTGTATCATTTTTCATCCTTCTTTGCATTGCATTGCATCGTCATGACATAATGCGAAAATGTTGATCCGCAAAAAGATATTCAAGAGAAAATTTTCACAAGAAGAGATAAAAATTTTCAATCAAGCAGTCGCATACACAAACATGCATCGAGGGCTTAAAGATTGTGCAACATTTGAGACTGAAATGATGATCCACTGATTCGATAAGTAATCCAGCAGTGGAGTATTTTCTACAATCATGTCATCATTAGTCATCAATGAGAGACCCAATTGCTTCAAAATAGTCAAGGCATTAACGGAGTTAGTTTACAGAGCATTGGGGGGCATCAGTTCCAAATACAAAGATCCAAGACGAAGCAGTGAGCTCAAAGATCGTGCAACATTCGAGACTGAAATGATGATCCACTGATCCGAGGAGTAATCCAACAGTAGATTTTTATCTACGATCATTTCATAGCTAACCATCAAGGAGTGATGCACTGACCTCAGCACCGTTGGGGCATTAATGGAGTTAGTTTATAGAACGCTTGAGGAGCATCATCTTTGAGGAAAAAGATACGAGACGAAGCGGTGATCCACTTCAGACTCAACCATCTAAGTGAAAGCATGTATGTAAAGTGGACTGTCTTGTAATGTGAAAGCTTTTATTTCTGGTAAAAATTATTCTAAGATATTCATCGTTGGGATCAACATGTTTGCATCTGCATTTGTATCTTCGCATTTTGCATCTTTATTTCATTTTAAGCATTTTTGCATGCATCATTCATAAAAACATGGAATTAATCTGTGGAGGATTCGATGAAGTGGTCCTAACTACATTGACAATTAAGAGAGAAAGCTGAAATCAATACAGTGGGAGCTTGTTCAACTGGTTGTATGGTTGAGCCTTCCAGGATGATTTGAATAAAGAGTCCCCGTTCTCTAAGGTCTATGATGTTGATATCGTATGCAACTACGACATAGGAAGCTACAGACATTATGCTAAAAAATGTAAGGCACTGAAGCGTAAGATCCAGAACCTGATGGATTCAGGGGCATGGATAATCAAAGATGGATGGGGCACTACATCTACCTTTTGCATCCAAAGAGATTATTTTGTTTGAACTCGTTTTTGTTCTGACTTTAATATGTGCTTAAATGTTTTTAATCTTAATGATTAAACTAATGCTACCTTCTAAGGTTGAATAATTGAACGAGTTTTAATCTTTAGTTCTTCGAATATCAAATGAATTACATATTCTTTTACTTCTCCAAGAATTATGAATTTTTGACATATGGCAAGATTATACCTTTCTTATCCTGTCTAAAACCATAAATAAAATCCCTCGATTCTTTACTCGAAATAATTCCTGGTCACTACCGAATAACCAAATTTTAACATTCTATCTCTTTGAGACCTTGAAACATTGAGTGCAAGATGTTCACTTGAACATGAGCCTTCTTCTAAGAAGACAACGTGAGACATCTCGCATCAATTTTCTGAAGTTGAACTGGTACAATTGAGACATGCTGGGAGCAAGAAACAGAAAAAGAGAAAATTAATTCAAAATAATTCTATCATTCATTAATTACATTTTTTATGTGAATAAAAATTAATCCTGAAAATCTATCCCCCTGGGGATACCTCTTCTGCAATTACTTCTATGTATGAGATGATAAACGACTTTATTTCTTTATCCCTTCACAACATGAGAAAATATATCCCTTATGTCCCCTTTGAGACTGAATTTTATTTTCTTCTGATTCAACCCTAACCAAGGATCACCCTCCACACTAGGGGCCAAGGTAGAGTAAATCTACTCGCATGAGTGAAGACATTGATTTTGATGGGATAAAGAAAGGTGAACCGAATACAAAGTGTGAAGATCAAATCAAAACAAAGAGAAAAGAAGCCAAGGAAAAAATATAAAGAACAAAAAGAAAAAAAACAAAGAGAAAAGAAGAAAAAAAGAGAAAAACGCAAAGAAAACAAAGAAAAAAAACAAAAGAAAAACAAAGAAAAAGATTGGACAAGAAACACCTGTAAAGAGTCCCTTGACCCAAGTGACGCATTGAGGTTCAAACTATGAGATTGTTCAAGTACCATCACTCTAGAATCACTTCACTCGAAGATTATAGAACATCAAGAGAAATATGCATACGAGCAGATCCAAATTAACCGATACAAGATTGAAGGCATCAAAACAAATTGATCCTTGGTTCAATCACTCCTAAACACTTGTTTGGGCCTTTTATCTATTTATTTCATAACAGTGAACCATGACCTGCATTACGTGCCTAAAAAGTCCCTTCTAATCATACATGGATTTCTAAACAGAAGATATTATCTTCAGATTTCATCCCACCCATCAAGATTAATCTTTTATTTACAAAAACAAGGTTTTCTAAAATCTTTAATGCATGATAGATAAAAAAATAACAAAGGGGTTCAAGACATAAATTCTGAATAGTGTCTTGAAACCAAAGGAGAATTCGAGTTGAAAACCTGAAAAGGCAACTCGAATACGAAGATGGTGCAGTTATTGCATAATAGGCGATCATACAAATCTCTTGATAAGGAATCGCACAACCCGAATGTGATCATGAGAACTAGGAGTCGAAGAACACTTCCAATAAATGAGTACAAAAGCTACTCCATCCGATTAGTGAACAACAAATAAATGAGAACATTATACCTTTGACCAAAAATAACAACCTGAGACATTTTTATCATTTCCTTACTTAACCGTTTCTCAAAGATAACATTGATCCTGACACTTGTCAAATAACTATAATTTATTGAAGGATTAACAGTGTAATTAATTCTTTGATATCTAATGAACTCTTGTTTTATGGTTTGTCAATTGTGAAACCTAGAAAGGGGCAATATCTTTAAAATCTTTGATTAAACATTTTTCAAAACTCTTCTAATTGATATTTTCAAACTTTTGTAATTAAAAGAATAAGAAAAACACTTTTCAAACAAGACAATCTCTCTGGAGTGGATCTTGGTAAATGACATGTGGCACTCAAACACAAAGCTCATGCTCAGAATCAGTGCAAAAGCAATCAACATTGAATATTGGGGCATCTTTGAAGCAATCAACATCGAACGTTGGGGCATATTTGGGGATTCAATATCCTGATGTGGACGATCAGATCTTTTGAAGGCATTTCCTCCACCAGTAGGAACAAGCCGACTATCAGCATCCTTTGAGTTGTTTCTCTTGAAAGAAATTTTGTCTTTCAAGACAATTTCTTTTGAAAAAATCTTTGAGTTTGTTTATTTGGAAACAAAGTTTTGTCTCTCTTGAGATAATTTCCTTTGAGAGAAAAACCTTTGAGATCATTTCCATTGAAATAAGTTTTGTCTCCCTTGAGACAGTTTTTCTGGAAACACAAAATCTTTGAGTCTGTTTCTCATGAAACAAAAATCATCTTTGAGTCGGTTTCTTTTGAAACCATTATCCCTAAAGATGGCCAGAACTATTCATCACATATGAGTTATGTCATCCCTCGACCAGACCTCTTCATCACGTAGGAGCCGTGTCACCCCTGATAACCAGCTGTCATCATCGCGTAGGAACCGTGCCATCCCCCGACCATACCTCCTCATCACGTAGGAGCCGCATCAACCCTAGATAACCTGCTGTCCTCATCATGTAGAAATTGTGTTATCACCCTCCCTAAAGATGGCCAGAACTCTTCATCACGTATGAGTCGTGTAATCCCCTGACCAGACCTCCTCATCACCTAGGAGCCGCATCAACACTAGATAACCTGTCGTCCTCATCATGTAGGAACCGTGTTATCGCCATCCTAAAGATGACTTGCTGTCCTCATCGCGTAGGAACCGTGCCATCCTCCGACCAGACCTCCTCATCACGTAAGAGTCATATCGCCTTAGATAACTAACCATCCTCATCGTGTAGAAACTGTGTTATCTCCCTTCCTAAAGATAACCAGAACTCTTCATCTGTATGAGTCATGTCATCCCCCGACCAGACCACTTTATCATATAGGAGCGGTGTCACCCCTAGATAACCAGCCGTCCTTATTGTGTAGGAACCGTGTTATCATCCTCCCTAAAGATGACCAGAACTCTTCATCACGTATGAGCCGAGTCATACACCGATCATATCTCCTCATCACGTAGGATTCGTGTCACCCTTAGACGACCAGACCTCTTCATTGCGTATGAGTCGCGTCGTCCCCCCACCAAACAAATCAAACACTGTCAAAATTTCAAAACCAAAAAAGAGAACCAGATAAAAACTGGTTTTTTTTTGTCTTTGCTCTATTCTTGTTAACACAAGAATGTGCAGAGATGGGAAGCTGTAGACACCCGTTTTTGTCCGGGTCTACAAAAAAAGTATTAAGATTAATAATAATAATATATAATATTATTATATGTTATTATTATTATTATTACTATTATTAATACATATTTACATTATTTTTCAGGCCAATTTCATATAACCAAGGCCCACTCTACAACCCAACTGGGATCCGACCCAACACCAAACCCAGATCCAGACTCGACCTGTCTAGACCCGGTTTCTGCCTATGCCCATTCCCTGATGCCTGCACACCAACACCCCACCACGCCTTGTTAGCAGTTGCTTCTACCATCCTGTGCCATACCTCCATGACAGAAAACAAGGTCACTCTCTCCTCCAATGATGGCATCACCGAATGTGTCAAAGGAGAAATCAACAAATTTAAGTTTTCTATTTTATAATTTCGTAAAGGGTGTATAACCCAAATGAACCGAACACAGTAGCAGGAAAAAAAACAACAAAATATTTTACCAGAAATCAAAGGAACCAAAAATTACAACTCAAAGGTATCTAAGCCTATCTTTTTTCCTTTTTTTTTTGTTTGAGCATGCACATATTATCGGTTTCTAGAAAAAGTAAATAAATAAGGAATTAGAATTACCTCGATGCCGGTGCTCGTCGGAATAACAAGGTTGTCATATAGAAGTTGAGGGGCGGTGTTGATTTGGGGTCGAATGGACACCACATGTGGTGGTCATTCGTTGTTGAGTTCCCGAGCGATGAGGAAAATAATTTGGGCCTCGTTGATGTTTTGGGGTTGCCTTCGTTATATTCCCCATGCCTTGTAGATCCTGGCCGGAGTAGAATGACCACCTATATAGAGTGGCCGAGGTGTCGATGTCGGCTCGTCGGAGGATCGGTTGTCATGGCCACCTCGTGCGTGAAGAGGAGTGAATGAATGAAGGCTAGGGATTTGGAGAGCGTTATCGGGTAGAATGGATTTTGGGGAAAAAGAATGGAGTTATTTTGGGTTTTTGGTAAAATTACGCTAAGGTCCCTAAACCTTTAGCGTGTTTTTGCGTTTCTGTCACCAAACTGTGGGATAATTAGCCATAGGTCCTTTAGCTTTAGGAATCTATTTGCATTTTGGTAACTACTTTATGGGTAAATTATGGGTTGGTTATTGTCTTTAGCTTAGGTAGCATTTTGGTTGTTTTTGTAGGGGAAAATCATTTTTAGGTCCCCAAGCTTAGATGTGTTCTCATGTTTTAGTCACTAGACCTGTCATTGGTATTTCTTTGATTTAAGTATCTTATTTCAATTTTATTTTAGTTTAGTCACATTCTGATATGCCATTTATTAGAATATAGCTAATGAACTTTACTTTATCTTATTGTAGTCACTAATGGAATTTATTTTCTTGTGATTTGGGAATGTGATTATTATTTTTATTTATTTTGGTCCTTGCTGCTGCCATGTATGTGATTATATTCTTGCTCTTTAGTATATGTGTTTCCTATTTTAATTAATTTTAATTTCCAGTAAAATATGTTTTTTATTTTATTCATTCATTTTATTTTAATGCCTATATTTCAGAATAGATATTTATGCACATATAGAATTATATACTTTTTTACGATTTTTTATGTTTACATTAATACTATGTACTTTATCTTTTGTTATTTTATCACTTTACAAGGCATGTTTTAAATCTATGAGAACTTTGGTTTGTCCTGTTTGTAAATCAGTTTTTTTTATCCCTTGCATTTTGTACGTGTATATATACGTTATATTACTATAATGTATTTGTTATAGTTTTAGGTAGATACATGTATGTAATAAATATATTCTATATACTACACGTATGCTCCCTTTTGCATTGGTATTTATTTTTATTTCTTTTATAATTAATTATTTATTGATTTATAAAATACTCATATTTTCTTCAATAATATTTTAAATATTATTCGAATATTTTCAAGAACACCGATTAGTAGAATGGGCGTGGAAAGCATTGCTTGATCAAAGCACTACGATCCGATACAACATTCGAACGAAATGTGAACTTGAAATAAGTCGAGTTTATTTCACAAATTAATTTGTTTATTCTTTATTTATTCAAATGATGCAACACACGATAAAGTAAATAGCAATTTATTTTGGTTGTATGCAAAATGTCGATCTTTTTAATTTATATTTGATTCACATTTTTTATCAATGAGGACGGAATATTCTTCAACAAATGAGAAATAATTGAAATAACTTTCCCGACGGATGATTGCAAATTTTAATATTTTTTATCATGTGAAAGGATTTTCTGTAAATAATTAACTTGAAGTAAATTAATTACATTTCAATAAACTGATCATATTTTAACTTAATATTCGATTTGTAATTTTCACCATTTACGACAAAGTGCAAGCGACACAGTACCAATTTTGGACGCTGTGGGGGTGCTAATCCTTCCCCACGTGTAACCGACTCCCGAACCCGTTTAAAATGAATCTTTGGTAACGTAGACCGAATTTTGTCTTGAAAAAAATGATTTTTCTTAAAATAGTTTTTTAAAAGACGTTTTTAGGGATTCGACCTACCTAACACAAAAGTCGATGTCGACTCCTTTTCCATTTTATTCAAATCAATTCAAAAATCGACCAATTTTCCAAATTAAAGTCATAATTGTTTTTTAAAATAATATTTTAATTGTTTAAAAAATGGTTATGACAGATTGATTTGTCAAGATTTTTTGTTTATTTGAAAGGGTGGGAGTCGTAAAGTGTTTGTAAGATGCATAGTGTGTTCATGCCTGTGGTCGGTTGCTACCTAGGGAGTATTGAAGATTTGTATCAGGATTCTATTATTGCTATGTGTTGTGAGACTAAGTATTTTCAGGTGTTTATGTGTTGTATCTTTTATTACTTTTATGCGCTCTTTTTCTCTTCTAATGAGAGGGTTTCTTTTAATGAGGCATAAAGTGATTTGGTATTGTTAAATTTGAAAATGCAAGATTGAATAATTCCTCATGTATGTTATTTTAGAATAGAAACTGTACATACATATATATATATATATATATATATATATAAGTCTAATCTAACTAACTAATTGTCAATTAGTTACAAGTAAAACAAAAATAAAAGACTTTTACTTCTAACAGTCCCCCTCAAGTTGATGGGTAGAAGATATTTTTTACCCCCAACTTGGATACAAGATACACATGTTGTTGTACTCCTGGAGCTTTAGTGAATATGTCTGCTAATTGCTCTGAAGAAGACACAAATTCTGTTTTGATAAGTCCTTCTAGTATTTTCTCCCTTACAAAAGTGACAGTCAATTTTTATATGCTTTGTGCGCTCATGATATACTAGATTTGTTGGAATCTGAAGAGCAGCTTTGTTATCACAATACAACTTGATTGGATACTTCCTTTCTAACCCAAGCTCATTGGCTAAACCATTTAACCAAGTCAATTCAGCTGATGTATTAACCATGCTTTTGTATTCTACTTCAGCAGATGATATGGCTACTGTATTATGTCTCTTAGACTTCCATGAAATCAATGAATTTATAAGCTTAATGCATAAGCCAGAAACAGACCTTCTTGAAACAGGACATGCAGCCCAATATGAGTCACAATATGCTTCAAGATCACAGTTACTGTTTGAATCCATCAAGATCCCTTGACCAAGATTCTTTTTTATGTACCTCACTATCCTCAATGCTGATTTCAAATGAGATTCTTAAGGATGTTGCATAAACTGACTTAAGTAATGCACAACAAAGGATATATATGGTCGGTATGTGTGAGGTAAATAAGTCTTCCAATGAGCCTTTGATAAACATTCTTGTGCATAGCTCATCATACTATGTTGTAGTAAGCCTAGCATTTTGTTCAAGGGGGTTTTTGCTGGTTTTGAACCACTTACTCCTATTTCCTCAATCAATTCAAGAGCATATTTATGCTAATTAATTAGGATTCCTTCTTTTAATCTCATAATCTCTAGACCCAAAAAATACTTCAACTCACCAATATCTTTCATTCTAAACTTCTTGTTCAAGAGACTCTTTAAATCATCAATAAAAAAAACTGTCATTGCCAGTAATCAGCAAGTCATCAACATAAATCAACAAGACTACAATCCTTTTATCCTTTTTCATTGTGAACAAAGAATAATCAAATTTGCTTTGTTCATAACCAGCACCTAAAAGATCCACAGTTAACTTCAAATTCCACTGCCGAGATGCTTGTTTCAAGCCATAAAGAGATTTTTGCAGTCTGCATACCTTATTCTCCCCTGACTGCAAAAACCAGGAGGAAGTTCCATATATACCTCTTCAGACAAATCACCTTGTAAAAAGGCATTATACACATCAAGCTGGAACAAAGGCCAATAAAAAACAGAAGCAATGGTAAGAAGAAACCGAACATTAACCAATCTAACCACTGGTGAGAAGGTATCCACATAATTTACACCCTCTTTTTTACTATTACCCTTAGCCACCAAACGAGCTTTAAATCTTTCTATAGTACCAATAATATTATATTTAACCCTATAAACCCATTTGCAATCAATAGAGACTTTTCCAGAAGGTAAAGAGACAACTGACCAAGTCTTATTTGTTTCAAGAGCAAGAATTTCATCCTTCATAGCCCGTACCCACTCTGGATGTTGAATGGCCTCATGATAAGATTTAGGTTCAACAGGATGCAAAATAGAGGAATCAAAGGATTATGTAATAAGAGAAAGATGATGATAAGAAATAGAATCTGAAATGGGATAAATAGAAGTAGAAACAGAATTGCAAATAAAGTCATTCAACCATTGAGGTTGTTTAGGAACCCTAGTAGACTTCTTAACCAAGACTGGAGCTACTGGACACATAGCAGTTTCTGACTGTTGTGATGATTGCCCAGGTTCAGGTATGAAAAAAGAAACAGGTGGTACAACAGGAACATGTTGTTGACAAAAAAGAAAGAACTAAGATCTCAGGATCATGAATAGAGGGATTAAAAGGGAAAAAGGAATCTGGCTGAACAGGAAAATGAAAGGGAAACACCTGTTCATGAAAAATAACATCCCTATTGACAAAAAACTTCTTAGAAGTAAGATAAAACAAAAGATAACCTTTTTGAGTATTAGAATATCCCATGAAAATAGAAGGTAAGGCTCTAAGAGCAAATTTATCAGTTGGTTTAGGGTCAGTAGCATAACACAAATAACCAAAGACTCTAAGGATATACATATCAGGAGGTTTGTGATAAAGAATTTCATAAGGAGTTCTCCATTGCAAAAAAGAAGAAGGAAGCATGTTTATAATGAAACAAGCTGTTAACACATATTCACCCCAAAATTTAACAAACACCTTTGATTGAAAATGTAAAACCCTAGCTACTTCTAAAAGATGTCTATGCTTTCTTTCTGCAACTCCATTTTGCTGTGGAGTCTGAACACAAGAAATATGGTGCAAAACACCAAGAGAGGAGAAAAAAAAGAATACAATGAGAATTGAATAATTATGTACTATTGTCACTTCTAATAATTTTAGTGACAAAGGAAAACTGAGTGGAGGCAAATGAAATAAACTGTTTGAGAAACAGAACAACATCATTTTTAACTCTCAAGAGATACACACAAGTCATACATGTGCAATCTGTTGAGTTAATCGATTGACGAATCGACCAAGAGGGGGGTGAATTGGTTCGACTTTCTCAACCAAAGTCTACGTCTACTACCTTAGCTATCCACACTAAGGATTTTCCACAAATTCACTAATTTTCCTTTCTTTTGAGGACAAAGAGTAACCTTATAACTCCCTCAAGAATTATACCCCAAATTCTTGAGAACACTATCTCCCAAAGAGAATAATACAAATTTCGGAAACTTACAGAAAAACCTCACAAGGTATATTGTTTGCATAATTCTATAACAAATAAAGAACACTCAAAGATGTATACAATTGAGCACAAAATGTGTTCTTGAAAGCAAAATGAATATTAAATGAAAATAGGCTTGAAAATGCTCAAACGATAAGTTCAAGGCTTTCTCTTTGATTATCTCTCAATTCTTGTTTCTTGTTTTTTTTATCAATGGCTCCTAAGCTTGTTTAAATACACCTTGGATCACTTTTGAACATTGGGGGATCATTGGTGAAGTCAATAGAGCCGTTATGGTGTAATTATCATTAAAAAATTCTGTTGGGAGCGTAGGTGTATCAATACACTCTCTAGGTGTATCAGTACACTTAGTGTAAAATTCAAATATTTCGACCGTTGGTTGACTTAGTGTATTGGTATATCCCAAGTGTATCAGTACACTAATTACATTCGATGTTTCTCAGAGCCAGGAGTGTATTGATGCATTAGCTGTGTATCGATACACAAAATGCATTCGATGTTGGAGTGTATCGATACATCTAAGAGTGTATCGGCACATCTCTTTGTAAATATTATTCTTGGCCTGATTATGGTTCGAAATACTTTGTAAAAATTGTTTCAAAAATATTTTAAGACTAAAGCACAATTTTACACTTAAGTAAGGTTTAAAATTGACATTTGAAAACTTGGAGTAATATTTCGATATTCGAATAATTTACTCGAATATTAATTTTGAAATAGAATATAAAATCTTAAAATTCAATATGACTTTTTTTGTTATATAGAAACATCAAAATGTTTTCAACAATCTCCCCCTTTTTGATATAACAAAACATTTAAGTAATTTTAAGTTTTTCTTTGAAAATTATTTTTGAAATCAATTTTAATTTTGAAAATTACTCCCCTTACTTTATTCTCCCCTTTTTGTTAAATAAAAAAGACTATATAAAATATTTTTAAACAAGTTTTTAAGAAAATTTAGCCAATTGATTTATAATTAAATATAGCTTAAGCTGCTAAGATCACAATCAATAGAAAGATTAGCCATTAGTTCATAAACAATATTCATAATCAATGTGTAATGGTAAATTGGTCATAATATTTCTAAAATGTAAATGATGAATATACTTAACATGGAAAATTCAATTTAAGTTCAAACCATTTAAACATAAATATCCAAACATCCAAAACACAAATCCAAAAACATACAAAATGTTTCTAAGTTCAATAACCAAGAAAACTAAGCAAGAAAAAGGTCTAATCATCAATAGATGGATCGAGAGGTGATAGATGTGCCCATATGTTAGCCACATCTCGTGTAAGTGCGTCGAATCTTTCGTCCATGGTATTGAATCGATGATTCATCACTTCGTTGTTAGCAGTTAAATGGGACTCGATGGATGCAAACCTTATGTCAAGAGTCTCAATAAACAATCGAAAGTATGGAGGCATATGACACTCTTGTTGTATCGGCTCGTCCTTGGGTACGTGATCATCTATATCATACATGAGTTCTTCAAGCTCTGGATCATCATCCACAGCCAGTGCCGGAGGAGCTCGTGAAGAGCTAGCACCTAGTGTTTTCTTGGTGGATCGAACCCATTGATCCTTTTCCCCGGACCATCCTGATTTCTTCAAGGTTGTGAAATTTATTTGGTTCTTAAGAGGGATGACTACATTAATCTAGACCCTAAGATTAGATTTGATAAACAAATTACTTAGAAGACAACCGTAAACCAAGGTTTTTATATATTTAGACAGGACATTGTTCACAGTTTCAACTAGCTCACAAAAAATGATTTGTGGCAAATTTATTTTCTTTTTATGTTGGATACAATGTATCCACCATAAATCTAAAACTCTAAGGGTGGAGTACCTACATCCGGATGGTCTAAACCACCAAGAGATGATCAAGTGAAGAAAACGCTCGTGATGAGTTAACAAGGTACTTGCACTAGCCTTAGCTTTATAAGGTGTAGCCACAATTTCTTTTTCATTATCTACACTGTCGTTACCTAATCCAAAGGTATTAGTGATTGTGTCAGATTCGATATAAACGAATTGTACTAAGATATAGGATCGAATCCATACTGTGGCAGTTCGAGACTCGTTTTGGACACAAACCACATTGGAATAGAAAATACGGACTAGTTGGTGATAAACGATGTGTTTGAGCTGAAAGAGTTTATCAAATTTCCAAGATTTAAGGGTAGAAAGATATTGAAATTTCATATCGACCATAGCTTGGATTGAGGGGATACACTCTTCCTAGATTTTATATAACTCGAAGGAGTTAACAAACCTATGGTAGAGGTCTTCTCAACGACCAGGTTGGATTAAGCAAGAATTAAGGATAGTTATATCAGGAGCGTTTGGGTTTTGATTTTGAGGTGGAATAGGAAGTCAGTTTTGAGGTTGGTTTGACGACCGACTAGACGAAGTCCTAGGGCACTTGGAATGAGACATGGTTAAATCGGAATGAGATTAAGGAATACCTACAATTTTAAAACACATGTATGCAATATAATCAATCCCAAAACTCAATATGAGTCCTCAATATTCAAGGTTCTTTAAAACTATCCTAATGGGCAATTTTTGAAACTATATTGAAAACAATATTTGAAAAATCATATTATGTATAATTTTCATGAAAACAACATAATTAAATCAAAAACAACTATTTTAAAACAAATTTTTTTATTTTGAAAATAATTGTTTTTGAAAAATAATGTGTTTTTGATGAAATTAGTTGTAGATTATAGTTCTAGACTACAATATAACAAATGTCGGATATATATTTCAACCTAGAACTAATTAAAACTAGTCATAAGTTCAAAAATCAATAAAATAGTGATTTTAGAAAAATTACCTTGAAAATTTCGGATTGAGTAGAATGTAGTGATATTTGCACGAATTTGTTTAGTGAAGCAGGATTATAAGTTGAAGAGCGAATGAAATCCGACTAGTATTCGTTGATTTGAACCAAAGTGGAGATTTGGGCGATTTTGGAGAGGAACAGCGAGAGTGTTTTTATGAGGAAGGGTTTGGCAAAATATTATATTTAGGGATTTAAAGCAAAAAACCCGATCGATACATAGCGAGGATGTATTGATACATAGGTATCGATACACTTGTGCACTAAAATGTCAAAATCTGATTTTAAAACACTTAGAATGCTAAATTAATTAGCTCTAGTGGTATTGGCAACTCATATTTCGAAAATTAACTAGTTCAATCAATCAAATCTATCTTTAAAATTTATTTGAAATATTATTAATTTTTCACTAAAGATTATAAACTCCCCCTAACTATTAGCAAAGAATGCAATCAAAAATTGTTATTTTTATAAGCATATTTCAATTCAAATTAAAAGTACTAAAATTATTTTAAACACTAAGTCAAGGTAGGTCAGTTAAACCTAATTCTCTCCTAAGTGTCCAAAATCTTTCTTTATCTAAAGGTTTTGTAAAAATACCCACTAATTGATGCAAAGTATCAACATATTCTAGAACTACATCTCCTTTAGTGACATGATCTCTAATGAAATGATGTCTTATTTCAATGTGTTTAGTTCTAGAGTATTGGATGAGATTTTTAGTGAGACAAATATCACTAGTATTGTCACACTTGATAGGTATAATACTAACTTTAATTCCATAATCTAAAAGTTGTTGTTTCATCCATAAAATATGTGCGCAACAACTACCGGCTGAAATGTATTCCGCTTCAGTGGCAAATAATGCAACACTATTTTGTTTCTTTGAAAATCATGAAATCAGCATATTTCTTAGGAATTGACAAGTGTCGGAGGTGGTTTTCCTATCTATTTTGCATCCTCCATAATCCGCATCAGAGAAGGCATGCTAGCTAAAGCTAGAGTCTCTAGGATACCAAAGTCCTAAACTAGGAGTGTCCTTAAGGTATCTAAAGATTCTTTTAATGGCTTTTAGATGTGATTCTTTAGGGCATGATTGAAATCTAGCACATAAGCAAACACTAAACATAATGCCCGGTCTACTTGATGTTAGATAAAGAAAAGAGCCAATCATAGACCTATAAAGTTTAACATCTACATATTTACCTCCTTTATCTTTGTCAAGCTTTGTAGATGAGCTCATTGGAGTGGCTTGGGGTTTTCCATCTTCCAATCCAAACTTTTTGAGCATATCCTTGACGTATTTTGCTTGATTGATGAAGATGTCATCTTTTCTTTACTTGATTTGGAGTCCCAAGAAAAATGAGAGCTCCCCCATCATGCTCATCTCGAATTCACTCTACATTAGCTTAGAAATTTTTTTCCAAAGAGCATTATTAGTAGAACCAAATATTATATCATCAACATAAATTTGAACTACTAATAAATCTTTACATTTTCTCTTTAAAAAAAATGTAGTGTCAACCTTCCCTTTTGAAAAACCTTTTTCTATTAAAAAATTTGACAATCTTTCATACCAAGCTCTAGGAGCTTATTTTAAACCATATAAAGCTTTTATCAATTTAAAAACATGATCTGGAAATTTTGAATCTTCAAAACCAGGAGGTTGTTCCACATACACTTCTTATTTTATAAAACCATTTAAAAATGCACTTTTAACATCCATTTGATATAATTTAAATTCATTGAAACATGAAAATGCTAATAACATTCTTATTGCTTCCATCCTAGCTACGAGAGCGTATGTTTCATCATAGTCTATACCCTCTTCTTGAGTATAGCCTTAACCAACAAGTCTAGCCTTGTTTCTTACTATATTACCATTTCATCAAGCTTATTCCTAAATACCCATCTAGTACCTACAGTAGATTTATTACTAGGCCTTTCAACTAATGTCCATACTTTACTTCTCTCAAATTGATTTAACTCTTCTTGCATAACCATAATCCAATTTTCATCTTTTAATGCTTCTTGAATATTCTTAGGCTCTATGCATGAGATAAATGAAACATAATTACATATATTTCTAAGAGAAGATCGAGTTGTTACCCCTTTGGATGGATCACCTATAATTTCAGCATCCTTGACATAGTTGTATTCTCTTGGGTAAGAGACTTCCCTTTCTTCAATGGTTGGATTCTCGAGAGCATCGTGAATTTCCTTATCTTTCATTTCTTCCTTTGATGATGGTTCTCCAACGTCATGTCCAGCCTCATTTGTATTTACAATACCTACGTCATCATCAACACAAGAATCATTCCTTGGAAGGGGATTATCATCGAAAACAACATGTATAGACTCTTCTACCACTAAAGTTCTTTTATTAAATACTTGATAAGCTTTAGAATTTAAGGAATAACCTAGAAAAATTCATTCATCACTTTTAGCTTCAAATTTGCCAAGATTGGCTTTACCGTTGTTTAAAACAAAATATTTACATCCAAAAGGATGAAAATAGCTAATTTTAGGCTTTCATTTTTGAAAAGTTCATATGGAGTTTTCTTTAAAATAGGCCTAATCATTACTCGATTTATAACATAACAAGCGGTATTTGTGGCTTCCGTCCAAAAATATTTTGGCAAATTGTTTTCACAAAGCATGGTTCTAACCATTTCTTCTAAAGTTTGATTTTTCCTCTCAACAGTTCCATTTTGTTGAGGGGTTCTAGGTGCTGAAAAATTATGGCTAATACCATTAGAATTACAAAAATCAAGCAAATCCAATATTTTCAAATTCAGTACCATGATCACTCCTAACTCTAGTTATGGAGTAACCTTTTTCGTTTTGGATTACTTTTGAAAACGTGATGAATTTTTCTAATGCTTCATCTTTAGTACTTAAGAATAGAACCCAAGTATATCTAGATAGTCATCTACCAATACAAAACAATATTGTTTTCTACCCAAGCTAACAATCCTAATTGGCCCAAAAAGATCTATATGGATCAATTGTAATACTCTACTAGTTGATACATCATTAATGGACTTAAAGGAAGCTCTTTTATGTTTTCCTTTAGCACAAGCATCACAGATTTTATCTTTATCAAATTTTAGCTTTGGCAACCCTCTTACTAAATCTATTTGAATTAGTCTTTGTAAAATACTCATGCTAGTGTGTCCTAATCTCCTATTCCATAACCAACTATCATGTTCATCCTTAGCAACTAGGCATAAGTTAGTCATATTTAATGAATCTAAATGCACCATGTATATGTTTCCTATTCTATGACCAATAAGCATAATCCGATTAGATACAATGTCTACAATTTTACAACCATTTGTTTCAAATAAGACATTATATCCTTTATCGCATAATTGACTAATACTCAATAGATTATGTTTTAACCCATTCACATAAAACTTTTTCTATTTGTATGGAAGAGGTATTACCTATAGTACCTATACCTTCAATGTAACCTTTTGAGTTGTCACCAAAGGTTACCACTCCTCCATTTTTGTCGTTAAGCTCAATAAATCGGCTCTTGTCTCCGATTATGTGTCTTGAGCATCCACTATCAAGGAACCATGAATTTGAACTTGTATTTTATGCCTTGTAGCCATGCTCCTTTTCTTACAAATATAGATTAATTTCTAATTTTTGGTACCCAATTTCTTTTAGGTCTATATTCATTAGTTTCTAAAATTATAGTCCCCTTGGGTATCTATTTGTGTAGGATATCCTTATCTTTAGTAGTAATGAGTTCTTTAGGAACCCATATACTTCTAACGATTTTACCATTTGTGGTTCTTTGGGGACCTCTATGATTGTAGTTTTTAAAACTTTTTTTAACAAAGTTGGATTTTGAACTTTCTCCATTTTCAAAACATTTTGTTCTAACTTTATTAAAAGAAGTTTTAAGATCATCAATTTCTTTTTGATGATCGTTATTAACTTTTGAAAGTAAGTTATGCAAATCAGTATTTTTCTTTTCAAACTCATCTAGTTTGATTTGCAAATTTTTAATCTTACTCTCAATATCAATGTTGGTCTTGGATATGAGATCATTTTCGTTTTTCAATTTTGAAATATCATTTTGTACTTAAAAAATAATTTCTCATAGTCCGAAGCCAACCCAATCTATTCCTCTAATAACACATCAAAAGAATAATCTTCGAAATCAAATGAGTTAGAGGTTACCTTAGAATCTTCCCCAGTAGCCATAGAGCATAGGTTCACTATTTCTTGTTCCTCTTCATTTGATGATTCATCATCATCACTCCAAGTAGCCACGTGTGCCTTGTGTTTCTTCTTTGATTGACCTTTCTTCTTTAATTGCGGGCAATCTATTTGAAATGCCCGAGTTTTTTGCATTCGTAGAAAATGATCGGGTCCTTTTTTTTGGTTCATTTTTGAAGCCTTCATTTCTTTTGAATTTTCTTCTTCTATTAGGCTTCATTAATTTTCTGAACTGTTTGGCAAATAATGTCATTTCTTCATCATCGTCGTCATAATCATAATCATAATCACTCTCAAATTTTGTGGATTTGAGAGAAACTCCAATGTTTTTCTTCTTCTACGTCTCCTTCTTTGTCTAGTCCTTCTTCTCGAGGTCTACCTCATCTTGAATCATCATTTCGTGCATAAGGAGAGAACCGATGAGTTCATCGAGAGTTAAAGACTTTAAGTTTTTAGCTTTGATAATCGTTGTCTTCTTCGATTGCCAAGCTTTAGGAAGAGAATATATTAACTTCCTCACAAGCTTCACATTTGGAATGATCTCTCCATATGATTTGAGACCATTGACAATCACGAAAAATCTATTCGTCATAGCTTTGATATCTTCATCCGGTTTCATCCTGAAATTTTCATAGCTATAAGTTAGAAGACTAATTTTAGGTTTTTTACCTCGTCTATGCCTTCATGAGTGACTTGTAGTTTATCCCATATTTCCTTGGCGGTTGTACAAGATGAAAATCTTCCGTATTCATCTGGTCTAAGAGCACAAAATATAATATGGATAGCCTTTGAGTTGAGCTGGAACATTCTTGTCTCTTCTTCACTCCACAATCTTGAATGAGTGGATGGTATGATGTATCCATCTTCCACGATATTCCATGCTCTCATGTCACTTGCTTGAATGAAGTACCTCATTCTATTCTTCAAATAAGAATAATTAGCTCCATTGAAGAAAGGAGGCTTGTTGACGGACATTGAATCAAGAACGAAGTCGAAGTTTGAAGTATAGGCCATTTATGACTTGAATATCGATATAACTTTTCCCGAATCGACTAAAGATGTGGTTAAATCTTCAAATGAGTGTAGCTCTGATACCAATTATTGAGTTAATCGCTCGACGAATCGGCCAAGAGGGGGTGAATTGGCAATAAAAAATTTGGTGGAAGCTTTTGTAGAAAATTGAAAATATTTGCACAGTGATTTAGAGTGGTTCAACTTTCTCAACCAAAGTCTACGTCCACTACCTTAGCTATCCACACTAAGGATTTTCCACAAATTCACTAATTTGTCTTTCTTTTTAGGACAAAGAGTAACCTTACAGCTCCCTCAAGAATTATACCCCAAATATTTTAGAACACTCTCTCCCAAAGAGAAGAATACAAATTTCGCAAACTTACAGAAAAACCTCACAAGGTAGATTGTTTGCACTATTCTAGAACAAAGAAAGAACACTCAAAGATGTATACAATTGAGAACAAAATGTGTTCTTGAAAGCAAAATGAATATTGAATGAAAATAGGCTTGAAAATACTCAAACGATAAGTTCAAGGCTTTCTCTTTGATTCTCTCTCAATTATTGTTTCTTGTTTTTTTATCAATGACTCCTAAGCTTGTTTAAATACACCTTGGATCACTTCTGAACGTTGGGGATCATTGGTGAAGTCAATAGAGTCTTTATGGTATAATTATCTTTTAAAAATTATGTTGGGAGCGTAGGTGTATCGGTACACTCAGTGTAAAATTCAAATATTTTGACTGTTGGTTGACTTAGTGTATCAGTACATCCCAAGTGTATCAGTACACTAACTACATTCGATGTTTCTCAGAGCCAGGAGTGTATCGATGCATTAGTTGTGTATCGATACATAAAATGCATTCGATGTTGGAGTGTATCGATACATCTAAGAGTGTATCGATACATCCCTTTGTAAAAATTATTTTTGGCCCAATTATTGTTTGAAATACTTTGTAAAAATTTGTTTCAAAAATATTTTAAGACTAAAACACAATTTTACACTTAAGTAAGGTTTAAAATTGACATTTGAAAACTTGGAGTAATATTTCGATATTCAAATAATTTACTCGAATATTAATTTTGAAATTGAATATAAAATCTTAAAATTCAATAAGACTTTATTTGTTATATCGAAACATCAAAATGTTTTCAACACAATCATCGACAACAGTAAAAAAATAGCTATGACCACTATGAGTAGATATCCTATAAGGACCCCATAAATCTATATGAATGAGTTCAAAAGGTTTTGAAGATCTAGTAAGACTAAGGGGAAATGGCAATCTGGTTTGTTTTGCCAAAGGACATACACTACAAGTATGAACAACATTTGTATCAAATTTATCAGAAACATAAGAAGATATTTTTTTCATAGTAGAAGCAAAAGCATGCCAAAGATTAGTTTTATTAGAAACAGAAACAGTAGGTACATAATGATCAGAAGAAATGTCCCCAGGACTAACCAAAGAATTAGAAAGCTTTGAAGAAAACAAACCAATATCTCCTTTAGTAGACTAAAAATATAAAGTCCTTTAAACCTTCTACCAATCCCCTTGATCATGCCAGTGTAAAGATCCTGCAAGTACAAATGTCAGGATAAAAGGAAATGACTCAATCATGATCTTTGACAAGTAAAATTGTACATACAAGATTGGATAATTCCTCATGTATGTTATTTTAGAATAGAAACTGTACATATATATAAGTTTAATCTAACTAACTAACTGCCAATTAGTTACAAGTAAAACAGAAATAACAGACTTTTACTTCTAATAGGTATGATATTTTTCTTCAATAATAAATAAATATTGTTGAGAAAAAATCAATTTTTTATTTAATTATGGTCAAGGTTACTTGCACAAATAGATTAGTATACTAGATGTAGATACTGGAAAAAGTCATTTATAAAAGTTTTTTTTTATTAATCTAGAGCAAGTATAAAGCAATATATGTTTAAAGATAACTTAATCGTTTGATATTGAAAACTCATATCCATAATATTCATGGTGCTCAAATCCAAGATTTAAAGGAATAACAATAATTATATTACTACTGAGATCGCTTAGTTTGTTTGTAATTTATAAAAATTAAATTTAAAATTATGGTTACTTTTTTTAACCTACTCAAACGAAAACTTCTGTGAGTTTTTGCACTTGAAGTTGTCCTTGTTGTATCCTTTTTGAAATTTTAGTTCATATGAGTAATCCCAAGAAAATCGATCACAATTTAATCAATAAACAATAAATATCCCTAAAAGGTTTAAATATTGAGTCTTGCAGTATATAAAGATGTAATCAAATTAACATGAAGATGATGATAACTTAACAAATGTGATACTACTTTGATAGGCATACATCAATGTCATTGGATGGTTGGTGTGTAAATGAAATGAGATGAGTCTAAGTATTGTTGAATTCAATTTGAATTCAAAAAGTTTAAAGTGAATCTCAATTAAGCTCAAAAGTTCATGGGCTTATAATTAGAAAATTCGACTCGAACTCAGAATTGAAAGTTAACCTGAAGATGATGATAACTTAATAAATGTGATACTCCCTCTGTCCCATAAAAATGTCCCTTTTGTATTTTAAAATTGTCCCACTTAAATTGTCCTTTTAAAAATATCAACAACTTTACTAAACACATTTCCCTTTCTATCTTTTTTTAGTTTCCCAACAAAATAAGGTTTAACTTTTTAAGGATAAAATTGTCATTTTATTTTTTATAGCACATATCTACACAAACTTTTTTTCTTAAAACGACGTGAAAATTCAACAATGGACAATAAAAATGGAATAGAGAGAGTACTACTTTTAATAGGCATACAGTGTAAATGAAATAAGACGACTGAGTATTATTTAATTCAAATCAAATTCAAAAAAAATTAAAGTTAATTTTGATTAAACTAAAAAATTCATGAGTTTAGAATTTCCAAATTTCACTCGAACTTAAAATTGATGATAACTTAACAAATGTGATACTATAATAAGCGTACACCCAATTAAGTAATGTCATTGGATGGACACTGAAAATGAAATTAGTCAAATTTAAGTATTGTTGAATTTTATTTAAAAAGTTTGAAGTTGGTATCGATTGAGTTCGAAAACTCACGTACTTAAAATTATCAAATTCAACTCGCACCTAAAATTGAAAATTAACACGAAGGCGATGATAACTTAATAAATGTGATACTACTTTGACATGTATACATCGAATTAAGTCATGTCATTGGAAGGTTACCTTTCTGATTCTTAATCATTGGATGGGCCAAAAGACTGCCATGTTTTCACTAAAAGAATTAGGGTTCAAGTACTGCTATGGGATTTTGAAGAAAACAAATCAATGCAGTGAGAATGGAACAGGACGACGATGAACCCAGAACAAATACAGAAACTCTGCATGTTCATACATGGAAACAACCCATTAATTGCTGTAACAATTAAAAGAAAATAGAACAGAATGGAAAGAACTGAAGGAAATACTGTTGTTTGTAATCTAAAAATCACAGGTATTGAGCAAAACCCATCTGATGCCAAGACGATACCCATAAATCTTGATGTTCAAAACCATCCAAGGAATTAGCAGCGAAACAAATGCAAACTCCCAATACAAGCAACCAGCATCCGATTTCCGCCTATCATCCATCACGTCCCCCAGCGGTTCAAACATTCTTGGTGGAGGCGGCGGCGGCTGCGCCGGTGGAAGTGGTGGGGTGATGCCATAATCAAGGCCAGCATCACCACCGTAGACAGTGTAGTTGAAGAGCGATGAAATGCCGTGGACGGCGATGGAGGACGTGAGGTAAAGATCGGGGTGGGAAATATGAGAAGCATCGACGGTGAAATTGGAGGGGGAAGTGTTGGTTACGAGAATGGATTTGGAAGGGAGCAAAGTGGGTAAGCGAGAGAAAGGTTTGAAGAGAGCGAGTTGAGAGAAAGTGAGGCGTTGTGGGACGATGTGGTAAGGGATGATTAGAGGGTCAACGGAGGTGACGGCGGCGGCGGTGGAAGTGGGAAAAGAAGCTGAGAATGGGAATGGGAAGAGAGAATCATCGGAAGGGACGAAAAGGGTGGCTGAAAGTGGAAGCATGAAGAGGTGGGATGCAGAGAGCATGTTTGCCCAGTTGTTGAAATCCCCAGCACCAATGAGAGCGTCGATAATGTTGTTGACTTGGTGCTGATGCAGAGGAGGAGGAGGCACTGACGGTGGAGGTGGAGGTGGAGGTGGCCGCGGAGGACGAAGCTGGCGGTGATGATTGACAGCGAAAGCGGTAACCGGAAGCAGCAGAAAGAGAAAGAAGAGAGAGAACTTAATCATGATCAGAAAATGGGTTTGAGGTACGTTTTCATGGGATTTGGTTTCAGATTCTTTCAGGCAAATAATAATGCTAACTGCCACCTTCACTCCCCTAACAAACTATTCCCGCCAAACGGGAAGAAATATTCAATTATTATGCGATCACGTTTTTAGTTATATTATGTTTATTATAATTGTAAATAACTAGTGTTATTATAGTGATTATGAATATCGCACTCATACAAAAAGGATATCGGACGATACTATTATCACTATATAGCAGGCGTTATTGCCGTAACAGACCACCGTTTAAATCTTTGGTAGAGATGAAAGCAAACCCAAGTGTTGTAGAATATGAACCGTTGATTCTCGCCATCTGAGTTTTTTTATCAATTTGATCCAACTCAAAGTATATATTCTCTATTTGAATTAGACCTGACTTGAAAATTTTATACCATTCACCCGATCTAACTAGATCCAAAGAGCATATTTCTTTTATCCAAATTTGATCTAATCTAAATTTTTGGAGTATGAATTCGATCAGATATGATATGACTTGACATAAAATAATGACCTAACTAAAAAATTATAGAAAGGACGATTATTATAGCAATTATCTATAAATTTATATGAAAAAAATACATTATTATCCTTGGGATATGTCAGGTTAGAGATATTTCACCCTATATAAAATATGATTCTAACCTAACTTCAACCCATTTTTTTTTAAAAAAAATTGATCCTTGCATATCAAATTTCATCAATTTCGAATTAAATTATCATACTAGGAGAGACTGCAGATTAATGCCTTCATTACACCCAACAAAATCTATAACCATAGTTATTACTTTGTTTCTGCTAAAAAAAAATGAAGTATTACCCTCTTTAATTTGAATTGACAAAATCTTTAATAATATAGTAACAAGACTTGTCGCATGTATCAGTTTATGGGTACTATAGTCCCTAAACATCCCTGCATACCCTCGATTATCTTTCCACCCTTATTTTTCATTTTCTTTTCATCCTTTCTCGTGTCTTCATTTCCCAATCCGGTGACTTTTGTGTAAAAAGTTATTCGTATAAAACAAAGAGGTTAATATTAATTATTATAAATAATAATAGAGAGATAAAAGAAATGATATTATAGTGTGGTAGAAATTATTATCTTAGAAATAATTTTGTTCGAATTAATGTAATCACTACAACAGACGTTGTCCCTAAAAGTTAACACAACCTTTCTCACTTTGTGAAAATGATTGTGGTGCTTTTCAAATTATCTCCCATTAATTGTATTACTCACAATCCCCACAAATGAAAATAAGTAGAAAATTTTGTAAAGTGAGAAAAGATTAACATCGAAATTAGTCGGTTAAGTATTAGTAAACGTATTTGGAACTAACACATAGTGAAATGAGTAATTCTTCTCTTAATAAGTGAAAAGGTTTGAAACTTATTAAAATAAGAATAAACTCACAACACATGACCAATTTCTTCATCAAGTGAGTTTTGTAATAGATCAAAAAATTTAGACAATATACCCTGGGATGCTGATAAGTGCTCTAGAAAGATAAACCAAAGCCTTTTATGGGAGATGGCTGGTTCTTTAAACTAACATAGGTGATTTCATCAAGTCTATCTCAATATAGGTTACCCTAAACTAGGATATGAAATCATTAAGAGCATTTAGTAAACTAAACCTCTCAATATTTAAGATTCAAAGAATTAATCAAGTATGTCTCACAAGGACTACTCTATTCCTAAGCTATGAACTCATTAAGAGTGTAAAGGTGTCGAGAGTGAGCAAGGAGACTGAATATAGGTAGTGTAATACAAGAATGTTGTAGGGAATAAAGAAGATTAGAGTGTTTGGGAGAAAAAAAATTTCATTCACCTAAAAGCGAACTGTTAAAGCATATATACAACCATAATTAGTTACCTTCTAACTAATTAGTAATTTACAAATAAGTTATTCGCAGCAATGCTAACTGGTTAACAATCTTGTAAAACTCCCTCTCAAGTTGGTGAATGATATACATCTTTTATTCCCAATTTGGCTATTAGATAATCATGTTGACTTACTCCTAAGCCTTTCGTCAACACATCTGCTTGCTAGTCTTTGGATGACACGTGATATGTTTGAATAACGCCATTTCGAATCTTTTCATGTACAAAATGACAATCAATTTCTGTGTGTTTCATTTTTTCATTGTAAACTAGATTAGCAGCTATTTGTAGAGCTGCTTGGCTGTCACAAATTAATACAACAGACGTATCATGTTTTATCCCTATCTCCTCAATCAACCCTTTCAACCAAACTACCTCTGCAACAGTAGTAGCCATGCACCTATATTCTGCTTCAGTAGAAGAACAAGACATCATATTTTTCTTTTCTTTTTTTTTCTCCAACAAATCAATGAATTACCCAGTTTAATGCGATAATTTGCAACTGATCTTTGTTTCATTGGACGACTTGCCCAATCAAAACCGCAGTATGCACTCAGTTGTGGCTTAGTATTAGCTGAAAGTAAAATTCCCTGACCAGAAAGCTTACGAATATATCTAACAATTCGTAAGGCTTCTTCATAGTGATCCTTCTTTGGGGCATGCATGAACTGACTCAGATGTTGGACTGCATATGTAATGTCAGGATGTGTGTAGGTCAAATAAAACAGTATGCCTACCAACCTCTGATATACTGAAGAATCCTCTAGCATATCTCTTGCTAAAACTAGGGATAGATATAGGTCGGATTAGGTAAGATTTTCGGTCAACACAACCTGACCTGAACCACATGAAATGAGATTTTACACGAGCTAAACCTGACCCGATTTATAGCTTGAAAATTCAACTCGACTCGACCCAATCCAATTTAATTTTTTATTCAAAAATATAAAAAAAATAAAAAAATTTAAAAAAAAGTAAACGAACCCAAATTACAAAACAAACTTAAAATTTTAAAGTAAAACTGATTGAAACAAAGTGCAAGACTTTCCAAATGCCTAAAACAATAGAAGAAAACAAAACTAACATATTATGGAAATGGGGCTTCAATATCCAAGAACCAATCCCTTAAAGAAAAGCAACAAGAGAAATTATGGTGGGTCAATACGTCTCCGATCCATGATTAAAATTACATGTCCCTAATTAAAATTATAAGTCTATACTATAGTTAAAGTTCAAAATTCAAACATAAATATAATAAAAAGAGACATAAATATGAATGTCTGAAGAAAAATATTTTATATTATCATCTGCTCCACATTCTTCAATCTTAACTAACCAATCAAATCCTATAGAATAAAATTATAAATTAATATCTAAAAATAAGATTATAATAAAAGTAATAAATATGAAATTATTACTTACCGTTATCTCATCTTGTTCAATTTCATCATCTTCATAAAAGTTTACTTCATTTGAATTTGATTCTAAACATCATAAATAAAAATAAAATTTAATAGGAAATAATGACAAAACATATAAATAAAATAATTAAAAGTGTACGATAAGTATGCTTGTACCTTCTTCGGCCTATAGTCAATTTTGACAACATGCCAATAGATGAAGTCTATTACGTTGTGCATTCACCAATTTCACTCCAGTATTAGAAGACTCTAAAGCAACAGTAGAAACCAGAATAACATAAATATATCTGATAATAACTTGCAATATAGGAAATTGTGGCCCAATTATCTTCCACCAAGTCAATATATCAAAGTTTGAAGTCCTAGAAATAACATCCACTACCAAGTAATTATCTAACTCAGATTTGACTTTCATTTTGTTTTGTCTATTTCTTGAAACATAAGCATCAAAATCATCTAGGTTACCAAAATCAACTGGAACACTATCCATAGACGCACTGTTAAAGGATTAAGGTTCATTCTTTTTAGGACATCATTCATTTTTCATACTATGTGATTAAATCTTGACATAGGTGAACAATTATTTCAATTCCATGTTCAGTAGTAATCCCATAAATATTTTCAAAGTAATACTCGAACAATTTTGCTTTGTAGCTTAGGTCTAAAAGTGTGGCAACACCTACGATACCATTCATATTACTCCAATATTTCTCAAATTTCTCCGACATGTATTTTGCCATTATCTAAGTAGTGATATTACTATGTGTAACCCACTCGTTCAATGTCATCCTAATACTGCAAATACTCGAAAAGTAAAGATTTTTGTCATATATTTTGTACCTGAAAAACCTTTGATGATCTTATAAAATAACTTCAGCTTATCACAAATCACTAATGCAAAAGCCCAATCATCATCGATTTAAAAGTACTTGTACAAATGATCATGATGTAGTTGCACATAACGAGAAAAAACATCCTTGATAAAGTTGTTTGGAGCATCAAAAAGGTAGAATTTCATCGTGTTCTAACATCAACACATAAATTTTTTAGTTGAAATATACAATTGTCGTACGTCTCTTCAAACTTTTCCCACCCTTTTGGAGTAGCACTCCAAAAAAGAACACTATGATAGATTCTTTCTATACCATCTCAAATCACACTTAATCCATCTTTAACAATCAAATGCAATATGTGTGCACAACAACGCATGTGAAGATAGGTTTTGTTAAGTAATAGAGTATCACCTCTCATTCTATCAACTAACAACTTAATGATACTATCATTCACACTATAGTCGTCAACTATAATAGATGTAAGTTTCTTATCAATAGTCCAATATAGGAAACATTTCACCAAATTATAAGCAATGACATCAGTGGTGTGTGAGGCTGGTATATATTCGAACCTAGTTAAAAAAATAGAATGAATCAGTTTTGAATGTATTCAAACATAAATAATTAATAAATATATATTTAAACAAATACATTATGATGTGCTTTTGTAAACTCCAATAATTATTAATTTAATGAGCAGTAATAATCGTATATCCTTTATTTTGGTGATCTGAAGTCCACATATTGTTGTTATAACAACTATTCTTTCATTAGCCTCCAACTTGGACGCTTTATAGTTGTGCAAGAAGGCCCTTCAAACATAGGTCGTACACTAGAACAATATTTTTTAAATTTGCGAATGATCCACTATTGATAAAAGATATTCATGCATGGCTATAATCTTGGAAAGCTCTTTCCTTGCAGCATCTTAATTAAATAAGAATGCCTTTTTTGTCGAATGTCTACTTGAACTTGTTTGTTACACCTTTTCAATGATCACACAAGTGATTTCTCCCATTCTTAGATTCACCATTATTTTTTTTGGCAATGATTACATATTACTTTCCATTAATTGTTGATTTTTTTTTTATCGTTCTCTCATATCATAGATTTTAGCTTTGATGAGGTGCATTCTCTTGAAATATTAACATTAGGCTGACTTAATGTAGGAATTGAATTTCCCTCAGAACTTGGTGATAGACTTCTCCAGTTGGTAGCTGAGGAGAGTTAAAAGTAGGAGATGTGGATGAAATGAAATTTTCTCCCAAATTAGATATTTTTCTATATAAATAATGATAAAGTCAACAAAAGATGGTAATCAATAGTATTTACTGAACCATTAATGCTAGTGAAAAGATAAAGGTAGAACCAAATGGTTAGTTTGGAAATGAAAATTACAGTATAAATAATAAAATTAAATACTATGTATTTTATTGAACATATACATAAATTGAAAACTCATTCAAAACTAGAAAATGTCTTATAACTGTGGGATCATACTTTTAGGCTTTAACCAGTAGATTTAATAAGTATTATAATATTAAACCAATAAAAATCATGAAAATAAGATTTTTTTTGTTCTCTAATCTCCATTGAAATATAGGGTTTGATAAATAACATAATTTTCACATATACAAAACCAGCAAAGTCAAAAATCATGAGAAGAAGTACTTATTTTTAAAAAAATAAAAATTCTTCTGTTGTTGCCGACTATTGATTATTGACTGTCGAGAAAGAAAAAAAAAATTGATGGAGAATCGATGAAAGCGTGAACTGTTGAAGAAGGATTGGGGCTTTTGATGGCTGAGAATGAATCAAAATTTGTAAGATTGAATCTTGAGCAAGAAATTGATAAGAATTTGTGAGAAAATTGAAAACTAATTGGGTCAATTTAGGTCTCTCTTCAGACTATTCTTCTGCAATCGTGAGCTTTAGGAGAATAGAAGGGAAGTAAAAAAAATTAAAATATTATCTTAAGTACCTGGGTCAGGTCGGGTATTTTTAACCTTAAACCCGACTCTGACTCTAATCTAAATATTTTATTTAAAAACTCTACCCGATTCAACTCTGAAATTTTTTAAAAAGTACCCAAACATATCAGGTTGTGTCTGGTGGGAACCCGTCGGGTACAGGTCTCATGGTCATCCCTAGCTAAAACACCATACAAACTTTTCTCCTAATCACAAGTGTCGTAATTGTCAAATAAATAAAGTTTTTCCTCAATTAAATAAGCTACTTTAGTATAGAGAATAAATGGTCGATCCACAGGGACTTAGAAATTTTCAATGTTGGTTTGAATTGATCTTGATCCAAGAAAATTGAAAAAAAAGAAAATAAAGGGAATATTAGCAAAATAAATTGAATTGATTGAAATAAGTTAAAAAAATAGATGATTGAAAATAATTATTGTCAACACACATTTTTCGTCCTACTAGGATTCAAACTCCTAAAAATAGGATAGAATTTTAGGATTCAAACTCCTAAAAATAGGATAAAATTTTGCTAGGATTCAAACTCCTAAAAATAGGATAGAGTTATACTATTATATAAATTCCTAAAGATAGGATCCACAAGCACTATAAATAGCCATTGTAACTCACCATTGTAAGACACGATTTACACACAAAAACATAGAGGAAAGCATGGAAAGATACAAAGGCAAAACTATTGTAAAGGATTCGAAAAGGAAATAAAAGGTAGCATTTTCTTTTTTCTTTATTTTGCATGTGCACGTTATTTTTCTTGAAATTTGGTTCGAATAACCCAAAACGTAGGTTGCGCCGATGACCAAAACGGGTGGGGTTTCGAAGTTTCGAACTTAGATCTACCCCGAGGCTTATTTTTAAAAACTGGTTTGATTTTCGGTTAAAGGAGGGGAAGAGCTTTTTAAAAATCTATATTAGTCCCTTTATTTATAATATGGATATTTTATTCATTTATTTTTATTATTCATGTTATTATTATTATATGTATATATATATTAAATTATTTTCATTTATTTTTTATATTTTACTATATATATATATATATATTTCTTTAATATTTTACTTATAAGTCTAATATTACTATCTATATATATTGTAATTATCTTTATAGTCATATATTTTTTTATACTTTTAATAGTTTATTTATATACCTATTATTAATATATATTCTTAATTATTTTATTTGATTATTTTTTTATTACGTAATATATCTTATAACTTTATATATATTTTTTATTATTTTCGTTTTTATTTATTATTATTATATTATTTTTAAAAAAACCTTGTGTCTTTATCATTATTATTATTAAACATTATATTATATACTACTAACTAGAGGGTCCATTTTTGTCTTATTTCTTACTAAAGCCCCCACTTTCGGTGAATTGAGAGGGTATCTTTTCTATTTTTAAGTATTTGGTGTACAAATATAGCTTATTTATTTTATTAATACTTTGATATATATATATATATATATATATATTTATATTTTTCCTTTTTTCAAATATTACTATATACAATTATTACTTTACTATTTTTTTTCTTATCTTACTTATTTATTTTATTTTTCCCTTGTATCTTATTTGTTTTCTTTACCTTGTTTATCTAACACATTTCTCGATTTTTTTAAAAATCAATCAAGGGTAAGTAATTAGGATCGAAACTTTACTTTTTAATTTAACTTGTCATTTTTCTTAATTAAGACAACTGGAAATTAAGTAGTACCGAAAGGGCGGTTCAAGGGTGCTAATCCTTCCTTGACCGTAACCGACTCCCGAGCCCGACATATTTCTGGTAAGACGCAGATCAGGTAAGAAATAGGGTATCCGATCAACCCATTTATTTTTAAATAAATGATCGGTGGCGACTCCAATCCACATTTTTCAAGTCGAAGCCCAATTCTGGGGCCCAACCGAAAGACGGTTGCGACAGCTTGGCGACTCCGCTGGGGACACAGGTAAGTGAGTCAGGCTAAGGTAATTTGTAATTGTCTTTTTAACGAAAAGGGTAAGTTTAAATTTTAAGGTAACCTTTCGATCCTTGTTGCTTACTTTTGATTATATTTTTTTCGAGTAAATAGTTGTACTAACCGTTTTCTCAATGATTTCAGCCCTTAAAGTCTTTTTTCATCTAAAGCTCTAAACCCGAGCTCTGAACCCATTTTAAATGGGGGTGAAAGCGACGCATTCGTGTGAATTTATTCACCGCATATGCCTAGCAAGTAGCCTTCGGGATTCATATACCTTATGTCTTCGTGTGAATTTATTCTCCGCATAGACATAAGGGAATGTGTCCTCTCGAGTTTAACTTAGTCCACACAAGCTTGTAATAGGCTTAGGACTAAGGGTCTGGCAAGCCCAAGGGGCACCAGCAATGAGAACTCGGGTACCATTTTTTAGAACCTAAACCGGGAGACGATGGAGAATTAGAGCCCACCCCAAAACCTCATTCCAAACCTTAGGCTGCTTTGATTTTATTTCATGCCTTACTTTCTGTTCAAAGCATGCGAACTAGACAAATATGCGGTTAGGATTTGTTTGAGATTAGCATGCGGGATAGAGATCATGTCCGGGTAGGAATAATAAGCATGTGGGGTAGATATCATGTGGGGTAGGACTTTCATTTTTATGACCTTTTTTAATTATTTTTTTCACCTCACTAACTCTTTTCATCTTTCTTTTATTTTATTTTATTTTATTTTCATCACTTGCATCATAAAAGAGGTCATTGATCCACTAAAACGTGTTTGTTAAAACTCGAATAATCTGAATCCATGGACAAAGGTGTTGTAATACAAGAGATTAAAAACCCCGAGGTACGACTATGGTCCGAGAAGACTCAGAAGGAAAATGGAGATAGTCTTCAAGGAAGCTATATGTCAGAGCTAGTTAGCTACGCCTCTATCAGTTTAAAACAGAATAATGTGCAAGAACTTCGAGACATATGAGATAGTTGGAAGAATGATCGGAAACAGAAGTTCAATCAGCGGTATAGTGACATTGCACTTTTGCTTCATGTTAAGACCAATGAGCCCTTAATCAGAGTCTTGGTTCAATTTTGGAACCTGGGATACAGTTGCTTCACTTTTAACCAGGAGGACATGGTACCTACCATCGAGGAGTACTACACTATTGCACTGTGAAAGCATTAAACTGGAGCGAGCCTACATCAAACACATCAAGAGTCAGCCTTTCAAGAACGGACTGGCTAAGATTGCAGGAGTTGATGAAAAATGGGTGACTGACCGACTCCGAAACAAAGGTAACGGGCAAGACTATAGACCTTTTTGCACTAGGTCTGTATGGCTTGATCATCTTTCCGAAGGTTTTAGGATGCATTGACGCAGCCGTGGTGGAACTGTTTGAGCAACTTCCGAAACGAGTCAACCCATCACCGACCATCTCAGCCGAGACCTTTTGGTCTCACAACCATTGCCGAAGAGCTGGCGGAGGTAGATTCATTGGATGTGTTCAGTTCCTTCAAGTCTGGATTCACATCCACTTCTAGAAGACTAATGGGGTTGCCTACTGTAGATTTAACACTACGTATTCACCTTTGAGAGAGTTCATCACCATGACAGGATATGAAGGCGCTTCAAAAGAGAAATGGATGAAAGTCTTCACTCATCTACAGGACCGGGATATTACCTGGAAAGCCCCCTGGTTGTTCCTCAGTGATGTTCTTTTCAAGTGTGGGAATTCTGACACTATGACCCTATTTGGACTTTGAGGTGCAGTTCGGTATGCTCCGTTGTTGGCACTTAGACAGTATGGGGCACATCAGTTTGTCCCAGCAACATATGGATTATCTATATCAGAGTTTATGTATCACGGTGACAGTTATAAGAAGATGATCAAAGAAGCATTCGAGTCATGGAAGAAAGTATCTCGGATGGATGTCTAGAAGATTTAAATACCTTTTATTGTTTTTTATGTCTCTTACAAGATAAAACATTTTTGTCTGAATAAGGATTATTTATGATAATGGACACTTTTCTGGATCAATGCCTCGAACATTTCATGCATTCTTGTATTTTGCATTTTTGCCTTTTTGCATTTTCATCTACATTTTAAGCATTTTCACAAACATGAAATTAAGTCGTGAAGGGCTCGATGAAGCGAATTTAACCACATGGAAGCAAGATTGTAACAGTAGGAGCCTGATCAGCTGATTGTAGGACAAAGCTTGCCAGGATGATCTAAGAAAAGAATCCCCATATCCTAAGGGCCACGATGTTGAAGCTGCTAGCTATTACCACGTAAGAAGCCCCAAACATTCCTCTGAAACCTATAAGGCACTGAAGCGCAAGATCCAAAACCTGATGGATTCAGGGGCATTGACAGCCGAAGAAGGGGGCATGGCATATACCATTTGCACTTAGAGGATTGTTTTGTTTGAACACGTCACTGATATTTCATGTTTGCTTAATCTTTTAAACGATTGAATTTATGCTACTTTCTAAGGTGGAGCAATTGAACAAATTTTAATCTTTAGTTCTTCGAATATTAAATGAATTAAGGATTCTTTTAACTCTTCAAGAATTATAGATTTTTGACATATGACAAGATTAGACCTTTCTTATCATGTCTCAAACCCCAAAATGAAATACCTTGATCATTACCAAAAAGACCAAATTTTGACATAACTTCCCTTTGAAATTCTTGAACATTATCTTTATCTTTTTGATACACCCATACCTTTCTTTGAGTCAAATAAAGTCACACCATTAGACTCAAAATTGACATTTTAATACCCAAGGCATTGAGTTGTTCATTTGAACATGAGCATTCTTCTAAGACACAATTTGGGGCATCTCGCCGGGAGCCTGAACATTGAGATATGTTGGGAGCAAGGAGCAAAAAAACAATTCATTCGAAATAATTCTATCACGCATTAACTACACTGTTTTCATGTGAATGAAATTAATCCTGAAAATCTATCCCCCTGGGGATACCTCTTCTGTGAGGACTTCCATGTATGAAATGATGAACGGCTTTCTTTCTTTATCCCTTTACAACAGGAGAAAATATATATCCCTTGTGTCCCCTTTTGAGCCTGTAGTATTTTTCTTCTGATTCAACCCTAACCAAGGATCACCCTCCACATTGGGGGGCAAGGTGGAAGAAATCTGCTCACATGAGTGAAGACATCAATCAAAAGGAGACACCAAAAGGTGGACCAAATGGCAAGTGCGAAGATCCAATCAAGAACAAAAAAGAAAAGAAGCAAAAAAGCAAAAAAAAAACAAAGAAAGAGAGAAACAAGAACAAAAGAAAAAAAGAGCAAAAATCAAAAAGAAAAAGGGACAAAAAGCACATGCAAAGATTCCCTAAAGACAAATGGCACATCAAGCTTCAAACTATGAGATTGATCAAGCACAATCATTCCCGAATCTCTGAATCACTTCACTCAAAGATCATGGAACATCCAGAGAAAATCCAGAGAAACACATATGAGCAGATCCAAATTGAGCAAGACAGGATTGAAGGCATCAGAATGAATTGATCCTTGGTTCAACACCCTGAAACACTTGTTTGGGCCTATTTATCATTTTCTTTCATAACCATGAGCCTTGGCCTACATTACGTGCCTTAAAAGTCCCTTCTAATCATACATGGATTTCTAAACAGAAGATACTATCTTCAGATTTCATCCCGCCCATCAGGATTAATCTTTGTTTGCAAAAAAAAACAATGTAATTAATGTATGGTAGAGAAAAATAACAAAGGGGGTTCAAGACGTAAATCCTGAATAACGTCTTGAAACCAAAGGAGGATTCGAGTTGAAAACCTGAAAAGGCGGCTCGAATATAAAAATTGTGCAACTGAGGCGATCACACAAATTCCTTGATAAGGCATCGCACAATCCAAGTGTGACAACGAAGGTTGGGAGTCAGAGAACACTTCCAGTAGAGAAGCATGCAAGCTACCCCATCAATCCTTTGAGCATCAAATACCAAACCTTTGAGCATCAAATGCCAAACCTTTGACCAAACACAATGACCTGAGACTTTTTATCCTTTCCTTACTTGACCATCTCTCAAAGATAGCTTTGATCTTGACACTTGTCAAATAGCTATAATTTATTGAAGGATTAACATTGTAATTAATTCTTTGATTCCAATGAACTCTAGTTTTATGATTCGTCTCAATTGTAAAACCGTGAAAGGGGCAATATTTTTAAAACTTGGGATTAAACATTTTTCGAAACTCTTTTAATTGATATTAAAAGAGAAAGAAAAACATTTTTTTTCAAACAAGACAGTCTCTCTAGAGTGGATCTTGGTAAATGACATGTGACTCTTAGACACAAAACTCATGCTCAGAATCAATACTGAAGCAAGAAATGAGGAACATTTGGGGCATCTTTGAAGATTCAAAATGAAATATTGGAGCATTTTTTTGGGCATCTTTGGGGATTCAACATCCTAATGCGAATTATCAGGCCTTTTTCAAGAGATAAAATATAACCAATTCATGTTATATGCATCTTATGCATACATTTTAGAGCATCATTTTTTCCCACATACATAATTTTTGCAGCTTTTAGAGTCAAGTTTTGACTTCAAGACGAATGATACTCGAATCAAAAGCACCTTTAAAGATTGATGTTGGTTGCTTAACTCAGCAACAAGAAGCTACACTTCAACCAATTTGACATATTGAAAGATCGACAGATCTTAGAATCAACTTCAGACGAGTTCGAGAGATAATTCAGAACCGATCCAGTTCGCATTTTCAAGTTGGATTTCAACTTCATGACGAAGGATATCCAATTCTTGGCTCAACTTCACGACGAAGGGGCCACCCACGATTTCAACTTCACGACGAAGGGAATCGTGCTCACTATTGTCTCTCTTGAGACAGTTTCCCTTGAAACAAACTTTGTCTCTCTTGAGACAGTTTCCCTTGAAACAAAATTTTGTCTCCCTTGAGACAGTTTCTCTTGAAACATAAACATTGGAAACATTTCCCTTGAAATGAATTTTGTCTCTCTTGAGATAGTTTCCCTTGAAACAAAATTTTGTCTCCCTTGAGACAGTTTCTCTTGAAACATAAACATTGAAAACATTTCCCTTGAAATGAATTTTGTCTCTCTTGAGATAGTTTCCCTCGAAACAAAATTTTGTCTCCCTTGAGACAGTTTCTCTTGAAACATAAACATTGAAAACATTTCCCTTGAAATGAATTTCGTCTCTCTTGAGATAGTTTCTCTTGAAACATAAACATTGAAAAAATTTCCCTTGAAATGAATTTCGTCTCTCTTGAGACAGTTTCTCTTGAAACAAAATTTTGTCTCCCTTGAGACAGTTTTCTCTTGAAGCATCATCTTTGAATATGTTTTCCTTGGAACTAATTTCATCTCCCCGTGAGACAATTTCTTTTGGAACTAAGTTTAGTCTCTCTTGAGACAGTTTTTCTTAAAACAAAATTTTGTCTCCCTTAAGACCGTTTCCCTTGAAACAACAAATATCTTTGAGATCGTTTCCCTTGAAACGAGTTCTGTCTCTTTTGAGACAATTTCTCTTGAAGCATCATCTTTGAATATATTTTCCTTGGAACTAATTTCATCTCCCCGTGAGACAATTTCTTTTGGAACTAAGTTTAGTCTCTCTTGAGACAGTTTTTCTTAAAACAAAATTTTGTCTCCCTTAAGACCGTTTCCCTTGAAACAACAAATATCTTTGAGATCGTTTCCCTTGAAACGAGTTCTGTCTCTTTTGAGACAATTTCTCTTGAAGCATCATCTGAACCGTTACACTCAGCTCAGGCACATACTTGAGATGGTCGAGAAGCATTTCTCAAATCAAAAATAGAATGTGCACATCAAATTTGAACATTTGAAGAATTCAAGATCAGGGATCAAAATTTGAAGATTCAAGAATCAAGATTCCAGACAGGCAACTAGAGATCGAGATTTCTCTCCAGAGCCCCAAGATAACATATGTTGCATATGCATTTTAGGCACACCTAAGAGCATTGCATCCATAGCATCACATATATGCATAACTTTTTCAGGTTTTAGCTAGAGTCAATTTCAACTTCGCGGCGAATGATATTGAACTCAAAGCGACACAATTTGCTCGAGAGTGGATTTCAACTTCACGACGAAGGATATCTAGCTCGAAGCCAAACTTCACAATAAAGGGGTCTCCACGGTTTCAACTTCACGGCGAAGGGAATTGTGTCCACCCGCAACATACAATACTTGGATTTCAACTTCACGACGAAGGATATTCAAGTCAAGGCTCAACTTCACAACGAAGGGGCCATCTGCGATTTCAACTCCACGACGGAGGATATCGTGGCACTCGAGACAACACAAGTTCAACTTCACAATGAAGGGACGATTGCTTGTCAACAACAACTTCTCAATTTCAGAGCCAATTTCAACTTCACAACGAAGGATATTGGACTCCAGACAACGCAAGTTCAACTTCACGACGAAGGGACCGCTACTTGTCAACAACAACTTCTTAATTTCAGAGCCAATTTCAACTTCACAACAAAGGATATTGGACTTCAGACAACGCAAGTTCAACTTCACGACGAAGGGACCGCTGCTTGTCAACAACAACTTCCCAATCTCAGAGCCAATTTCAACTTCACAACGAAGGATATTGGACTCCATACAATGCAAGTTCAACTTCACAACGAAGGGACCGCTGCTTGTCAACAACAACTTCCCAATCTCAGAGCCAATTTCAATTTCACAACGAAGGATATTGGATTCCAGACAACGCAAGTTCAACTTCACGACGAAGGGACCGCTGCTTGTCAACAAAATTTCATTCAGATTCAATTTCAACTTCACAACGAAGGATATTGGACTCGAGACAACACAAATTCAACTTCACAACGAAGGGACGACTGGTTGTCAACAAACAATTTCCCAGTTCCAGAGCCAATTTCAACTTCACGACGGAGGATATTAGACTTGGAACAATGCTACTTACTTGGATTTCAACTTCACGACGAAGGATATCCAACTCAAAGAAGGATTATTGTCGAGTTCGACTCCATTCAGCTCGATAACACATCAATCGCACTACTTTCCGGTTACAGTCGAGGTTTTCAAGTCGAGAAGAGGACCTGGGTTAGCCGTGCCTTAGTGACAAGCAACCATTTTCAAACAGCATAGCTTAAGTCAAGAAAAGCTATCTGTCAATGAAGATTTCTGAGTTCGATTCCGATCCAAGGTCTTTAAACCGAGAAGAAGACCGAAGGGTAACGGGAAGCCACGTGCTGATTCAAATTCCGAACTACGACTTTAATTTCATATCATTTCAAGATGAACTCGACTTCACGATGGAGGAGTCATCCGTAACTCAATTCGACAGGGAGTTATTGAAACATCAGAGTTAATTTTCAACTCCACTGAACGAAAAGTGTGTCTTTTAATCTTTGCCCTATCCCCGTTACACGACTATGGGCAAAGAGGGGCAGCTGTCAACACACATTTTTCGTCCTACTAGGATTCAAACTCCTAAAATAGGATAGAATTTTAGGATTCAAACTCCTAAAAATAGGATAAAATTTTGCTAGGATTCAAACTCCTAAAAATAGGATAGAGTTATACTATTATATAAATTCCTAAAGATAGGATCCACAAGCACTATAAATAGCCATTGTAACTCACCATTGTAAGACACGATTTACACACAAAAAACATAGAGGAAAGCACGGAAAGATACAAAGGCAAAACTATTGTAAAGGATTCGAAAAGGAAATAAAAGGTAGCATTTTCTTTTTCTTCTTTGCATGTGCACGGTATTTTTCTTGAAATTTGGTTCGAATAACCCAAAACGTAGGTTGCGTCGATGACCAAAACGGGTGGGGTTTCGAAGTTTCGAACCTAGATCTACCCCGAGGCTTATTTTTAAAAACTGGTTTGATTTTCGGTTAAAGGAGGGGAAGAGCTTTTTAAAAATCTATATTAGTCCCTTTATTTATTATATGGATATTTTATTCATTTATTTTTATTATTCATGTTATTATATTATATGTATATATATATTAAATTATTTCATTTATTTTTTACTATATTTTACTATATATATATATATATATATATATATATATATATATTTCTTTAATATTTACTTATAAGTCTAATATTACTATCTATATATTGTAATTCTCTTTATCTAGTCATATATTTTTTATACTTTTAATAGTTTATTTATATACCTATTATTAATATATATATTCTTAATTATTTTATTTGATTATTTTTTTATTTACGTAATATATCTTATAACTTTATATATATTTTTATTATTTTCGTTTATTTTTTATTATTATTATTATTATTTTAAAAACCTTGTGTCTTTATCATTATTATTATTAAACATTATATTATATACTACTAACCTAGAGGGTCCATTTTTTGTCTTATTTCTTACTAAAGCCCCCACTTTCGGTGAATTGAGAGGGTATCTTTTCTATTTTTAAGTATTTGGTGTACATATAGCTTATTTATTTTATTAATACTTTGATATATATATATATATATATATATTTTTCCTTTTTTCAAATATTACTATATACAATTATTACTTTACTATTTTTTTTTCTTATCTTACTTATTTATTTTATTTTTCCCTTGTATCTTATTTGTTTTCTTTACCTTGTTTATCTAACACATTTCTCGATTTTTTTTAAATCAATCAAGGGTAAGTAATTAGGATCGAAACTTTACTTTTTAATTTAACTTGTCATTTTTCTTAATTAAGACAACTGGAAATTACGTAGTACCGAAAGGGCGGTTCAAGGGTGCTAATCCTTCCTTGACCGTAACCGACTCCCGAGCCCGACATATTTCTGGTAAGATACAGATCAGGTAAGAAATAGGGTATCCGATCAACCCATTTATTTTTAAATAAATGATCGGTGGCGACTCCAATCCACAATTTTCAAGTCGAAGCCCAATTCTGGGGCCCAACCGAAAGACGGTTGCGACAATTATGATGAGAGATAACCTCCACCTTCGCTTCGCCTCAATTTGTTTCGATCATTGAAATAGATTTTACTTCTAGATTTTTTGCCAGTTACAGTCTACAAGGTCTAATCCTTGTAATTTACTCCTCTCTTGTGAACTAATTTCCAAAGTTGATCATTGGAATTTAATCATTGTTTGGATTAACAACGGCTATTAATGTTAACACCAGTGCTATTTTAAGTGCTGGAAAAGCCCATGCTCAGATTATGGTGTCTCAATGAGAGTCAAACCTGATATTGATTTCACTTAGCAGACCACCATTAAGTTTGTTCTTAGGAAGTTGAATTTGCTACAAGTTGACTCTTCTTCCCAATAGTAAATCAAAACAACATTCAAGCCAAGATGCATTTTTTGAATTGAAAGTGTTGAGATATTTAAAGAAAAGGTCGATTGCCAATCCTAGTTTGTAGAAAATCAAGAAAGATACCTAAAGGTATGAAGTGCTTTTCAATTCTTACGATACGAATTGAGTTGTTGCTCAGCTTTTGGCTAATTGGACTTTAGCTAAGCATGGATTGGGTCATACTTAACATTGTGAAAAGAAAATAAAAAGAAGAAAGAAAAGTGTAACTTTAATAAATAGCTAGGGAAATATAAATTCTAATATGAGTTCAAAGGTTGAACCTAAGGGGTATTTAGAACCCAAAAAATTTAAGTAAATAAAATGACTAATTCCTAATTAAACTAAAAATTTCAACAAGAGTTCTAATAAAATAACTAATTCCTAAATAAAAAAGTAATAATAAAATAATCAAACTAGAAATCCTAAATTTAAAAGGTTTATCACAAAAGATAAAAATAAATATTTAAGTCTTGTATTTCTGGTTGAAGTCTATTTCATCTTATGGATAACCTTATGTCAGGTAAATTTAAATTAAATATTCAAAATAATTCGGCTCGTCTTCTAGAAGATGCTGACTGAACTATCAAAATCTATTGGTTTTTGGTCCAATTAATCAAATGAAACTCCTATCTAAAATAAACTCAAAAAGAAACAAAATAGTAATATCCAAACGAAAAATAAGGAGTAAATAACAATAAATATATGTAATATTTTAAACACTTATCACCTAATCAGCCAAGGGGAGCTTTGTATTTTGCTCAAGTGGTGTTGAAGCACAACGCACACCCCTAAACCAGAATCTGCTATAAACTCTAGAGCATATTTCTACTGATGCAACACTATACCCTCCTTGGATCAAACCCCTTTAACACAAAAAAAAAAAAAAAATACTAGAGATGTCCAAAATCCCACATTTTGAAATTTTGATGCAATATTCCCCTAAGCTCATCTACAAGCTCTTTATCGTTTCCAATGATCAAAATATCATCAATGTATATCAAAATTATCATCATCCTCTCCCCTTTGGTTTTAGTAAACAATGAATAATCATACAAGCTTTATACATAACTATTATCAACAAGAGCTTCAGTCAACTTCAAATTCTATTGACGAAGAACTTGCTTCAAACCATACAACGACTTGAGCAGCCTGTAAACCCGAGGTCGAGACTCTCCCTGGCTATGAAAATCTTTAGGAAGTTTTATGTAGACATCCTCATGCAAATCACTCTGAAAAAAGGTAATAAACACGTCCATTTGATACATCAGCTAGTTGTGCATGTCTGCCAAAGAAATAACGATGCGAACTGTAACATGTTTTGCCACAGGAGAAAAAGTATCATGGAAATTAATGGCTTCATGTTGATTAAAAAAATTTGGCTAGCAAACATGCTTTAAACTTCTCAATCGAGCCATCGAAATTATATTTGACTTTATACATCCATTTGCAGCTAATGAGTATCTTTCCGAGGGGTAAATCCTCCACTTCCCACGTGTCATTTTATTCAAGAGCATGAGTCTCTTGTTGCATGGCTTCAACCCATTGTATATCAGCAATTGTCATTCGATTTGTTTGTGGTTAAACTATGGAAGACAAGGAAACAACAAATATATGTGTATGGGAATATAAATATGATTATAGAAAATACAATTAGATATGAGATACAATCAGATGAAGAAGGATTGGTGGAACAAACGAAATCAGACAACCAGGTTGGTGGCTTGGTAACCCTAGTCGACCTTTTTAAGGGCAGAGGTTGAGGCATAGAGAAACTTGGTGAAGAAAACAATCGTAAAGATATAGAAGGAGACGTTGGTGGCACAATGTCCATGATAGATGTTGCATGCAAAAGTAACATCAGCAGGTGAAACATTTACAGATGACTATGAACTAGAAGAACTATTTTGTAAAGTAAAAGGCTCTTTAAAGGTCTCCTGTACAGGAATAACATGTATATGTAGAAAATCATGATCTAGATTATGTGAAGATGTGATAGGAAACAAGGGAGAATTTTTATCAATGGTTTGAAAAGAGAAAATATCTTCATGGAAGACAACATCTCGACTAACAAAGAAAGTTTTGGAATGGATGTTGAACAACACAACCCTTTTGCACAGTGGAGTAACCCATGAAAACTAGAGGTATGGCTTTGGAAGAGAATTTATCGTGATTATTTAGAATTGTGACATAGCAAAGGCACCCAAATACTTGAGGTGAGATAAATTTAGAATTTTGTTGTAAAGAACCTCAAAAGAAGAATTCTAACCTAGGACCATGGTGGGCAACCCTTTTACGTTCTGCCACCCCCGTTTTATTGTGGGTATACACACATGAGTTTTGGTGAATAATAACGTTGAAAGAAAAAAACTCCTTTTCCTCATCATTAAATAATTTGGTACAATTTTCACTCATAATCATTTTAATGAGAATAGAGAAATGATTTTGAACATAAGCAACAAATTGCTTTAAAACAACCATAGCATCACTTTTAAGTCTAAGAAGACAAACCCATATCATCCTACTATGATCATCAACTATAGTAAAGAAGTATATGTGTTAACTATGCGTTGAAACACAATTATAACACCCATTTCCCTTATACATTACCGCATACGAGTTCAGGATGTCACATAATTCTTTCGGTACAGTTCTTAATCAAAAAATCAGTAAAATTTTGTTTCTTTCTAAAATAATTCAATTATTATATAAGATCTCAAAATATTTCATTTCAATCTAATGAAAAAACATTTAACTAAAATATTAATCAGTTAATCTTTATTTATAAATAGTAATAATAAATACTAGCCATCAAAACCAAATTCTAACATAACTATTTTTAAATATCATAACCATTTAGTATACATGCCAACTAGTACTGTCAACATTAAAAAAGATGCCATACTGATTCTAGAGCGGATTTGATCTTCAAAGGTTGATGTTGGGGACTAGCTCCTTACTCCAAATGCTCTTATTTTCCTACGTGTAAAAATCATCACACACTAAGTATATACTTAGTGAGACATTAAGTTACTACCAAAATATTAATATCATTAAAATAAAAAATAAAAACAATAATAAAACATATTTATAATAAAATATAATGTATGTAAAACTAAATTAAACGTCATTTTCAATCTGTTTATGATTCAAAGAATAATCATAAAACATCTAAAGTCAAAACAGGGTTTCCAAAGCAACATCATAGCATGTTCCATTAATTTCATTTATTTCATAGCATGTATCGTTCATTTAATTTATTTTGTAATCTGTATCATTCACTTTCATCTTATAGGTTATACTCTTCACTTTTTTTTCTTTTCATAGCTTGTACTATTCACTTTTTTCATTTTATAGCTTATACTATTCACTTTTTCATTTTGTAGCCCAATGTAAACTACCAAGAAAGCAAGGTATACTAGTCAAACGAACATTCACTTAAAATGCACAAGTGCTGTAGAACACAACATCAATGTGCCACTTATAAGGAATACATCACACTATCTTCACATATATGCAGGCATCACCATCACATAGATGTCAGACTAGCGCCGTAAAATGTATTCCCAATACTCTCGCACCACCGTCACACAAATGTCAGGTTACATGCTAAGTACCTACTCACCACTGTCACACATATGTCAGGTTACGTTCACAGTATCATATAATAGCACCACCGTCACATACGTGACGTCATGTTATGTGCTATAAACATATTGCTGCTGCTAGTAGCATACACATATAATGCACAAGTACTGTAGAACACAGTATCAATGTGCCACTTTTAGGAATACATCACACTTTAATCACATATGTGCAGGCATCACCGTCACTTAGATGTCAGACTTGTGCCATAAAATGTATTCTCGATACTTTAGCACCATCGTCACACAAACATCAGGTTACGTGCTAAGTACCAGCACACCTCCGTTATACAGACGTTAGGTTACGTGCTAGAAATATAATGCAGTTGTTAGTGGCACCACTGTCACCTACGTGACGTCAGGTAAGGTGCCAAGTTCCTTATAATGCTCTAACACTATACCTATTACTCTCAATGCATTTACAATGGGCGTTTTCTTTAAATCATTTGTCTTTCACTTATCATAATATTTTAAAATATTAACAAAATCAAGTATCACACAACATAAATCTCAATACACATACAACGGGCTTTTCCATCCAATTCGCATATCATTTAAATATCAAAATATTCATAAATACAAATATATCAAAATATAATATAACATGCATTGGGCATTTCACATCTGAAATCATTCATAATAAATCATTTAGAAAATAACATAAAAATATATAATAAAACGATTTGAAATCAACTTCTTTTCAAATCATTTGAGGTTGACTCATCGCAAGTCATCCCCGGGTCATACTTATATAGAATAAGCAAAATGCACTCACCTGGAATTGTCTCACTAGTAACCTTACTTAGCGATTCTAGCTTTCTTTGATCTCGATCTTCATATTAATCATTTATACACCATATACATTTCAAAGCATATATCAGTATCACACTAACATAGTAGTAAAATTCGTAAAAAATTCTATCGATACTTATTCGATATTAAATCCATTTCAAAACATCAATGCTAACCATACCACTTCAAATATAACTTCAATCCTCTTAATATTCATGTCAACTCATAACTCAATTAATCCTTTCAAATTCCATCATCTAACCACTAAAATGAATTCTTTTAGAATCATTCTCAACATTTCCAATTTATTCAAAATGGTCCCTTTCCATTTAACTTCAATTCCAAGCATCCAAAAATATGGTCAAACATTCTAATCAAACATTTAAACATTACTTTTCAACTTCTAATCCATTTCCATTTCAATTCTAAAATTTTCATATTCTGACAACTTGCACTACCTTTAAAGAATAATTATTATGTATTGATATACACACTGGAATTTAATTCCGTTTCTTCCGTTAGAAATTAGACTCAAATAATAATATAACCATATAAAGTACCCGTTCTAATTCAACTTATACAATTTATAGTGAATTTTCTAATCCAATTTCCAGAATTTGTTTTCAGCAGAATCATCTGCCCTACTTTATGACCTATCATCAATAAAAAAAATTATATTTCATTATACAATTAGAAATGAATCCCTATTTGTTTTAAACAAAACTAGATTGATATAACACAACGGTATAAAAATCACATGATAATCATTTTTATAGAATTTCTGGTGATATTTCAAACTTACCACTAGATTCAAAAATCTAAGTTGTTTTCATTATTTTGCATCCTTAATTTCTTTATAAAATTTTATAACTTGCATCTTGATCCTTCATCATTTTTAATTTATTAAAATCAATCTGAAACATTCCAGAATTGTAAAAATATATTCAATTCAGTACCTTCACATTTGCATAATTGCAATTCAATCCCTTATTTCCTAATTCATTCAAATTCAACCATAACACTTAACCAAATTTGCAATTTGATCTTATGTCAACATTCTAACTTAAAATTCAGCATCCAAATAATAAATTTCAACATTGAATACTCATAATTGAAATTTTTCACTTCAAGGTCTCATAATTCCCAAAACTTGCAAAATAGTCCTTGTACTTTAAAAACTTCCAAATTGGTCCAAATAACTTTCTAAAGCTTCATATTCATTTATTCATCAATTATAACCTAAAAATAATTTTCCAAAATTTTTTCCCTAATTATTTCATCTTGGCAAAACATAATGAAGAAACTTTGGTGTACTTTTCATCCAATTTCAAGCATGATTTCAAGTTCCTATGATTAAATTCATGCAATTCTAATCATCAACCAATTCTCCATGAACCCTTGCTAGGCCAAAACTTATATATGCAATTCCAATCAATTTTACTCTTTACAGAAGCTTGAAAATTAATCACCAAAATAAAACTTGTTCTTCATCCACCCAAATCATGAAATTCATCATCCAAGCATGATTTCCATGAAATAATTATACCAAATGATATAGAATCAAATGATATAGAATTTCAAGTAGGTTAATTCTCTATCTAATAGCTTAATACAATGATCAACCATGGAAGCTTTAAAATCAAATTGAAAAACTTTCCCTTACCTACAATGAAGGTCGCAACCAAAAATTTAAGAAAGCTGTAAATTCTAGAAATTTGTTTCTCATAATTATCATGATACACATGGCTTTATAATAATTAAATGGATTTAAAATTCATTTATAATTAATTTACCATTTTGCCATTAATGAAACTTGATAATTTCATCCATACCACTCCATGAAATCATCATCATCATATCTATAAAAAATATATCAAGATCTTGATTTTCCATGTATGCCCTTGTAATTTCAAAAAAAATTACAATCTAGTCACTTAAATCTGACGGACCATATTCAACATGAAAAATTATCTTAAATCCAATTATCCGCATTAAATTCTTCCAAATTAATATATGGAAATGACATTCTTAACCTTGCATTATCATCCTTCAAAATATCTCAAAATTCTGATTCGATCCGATAATCCAGATTTTTCTTGAACTTTATCGCTTTATAGCTTTTAATACAAAATTCGTACAAAAAATCTGATTCCCACAAAAAAGTCATTCTTGGGGTTGAACTATTTATTTTCGGGACCAGATTACATAACTTTTCAAAATTACACTTTGGTCCTTAAATGTTTCCCAAATTTATTCTTTGGCCACTAAACTTTAAAATTTACATTTTAGTCACTAGCTGGAATTTTCGGGTATTACAATGATAAGCCCCCATAAATCAATATGTATAAGAGAAAAATATTTGTCTTCTCGAGAATTACTAATAGGGAATGACAAATGAGATTACTTTGTTGGTAAAATAGACTACTGCAAAACGAGGCATTAACATTGACTGGAAAAATATATACTGAAATATATAAATAAAGAACCAATTAATCGTGCCGTGGTATTAACCACTGCCTTAGAAACGATTCTCCCCGATGTGTGTAGTCACTCCAATAGGCGGATCGTCCCCCGTGGTTAAAACGGTTGCTCCAAATTTTGTACACCCAAAACCGGAGTGGATTGTTGGTGGTATTGTACTTTTGATTGGAAAACATGAAGAGAACAACTTTAAAAAACACTTGGAGAGTGAATTCTAAATGTAGAGAGTATAAGTTGAGAAGCTGAATTCAACTCTCTATTTATAGGCTAGAAGTAAGGGTAAATTCGTTCAACAAGAAAATCAAATTAAATTTGATTTTAATTCTGAATTTAAACCCTTTTGTAACTCCTGAAATGTCTTGATGAATCCGGCTCAAAAAGAGTCCAGGTTCATTGCACAAAAACTCAATGATTATAACTCCTGAAATTAAATCATGTAACTCTTGTAATTCATGATATTAACAGTTTGTCTCTCCTATGAACAAAGCTGGAAATTAGTCCAAATATATCTTAAGTTCTGATTTAATTTAGGAAAGTAACTGCTTAATTTATTTAATTTCAGACAACTAATAATAAGATGTTATCATCTGAAATATTTGAACTTTAACAGTCTCAGTAGCCTATAAATATCAGATGAATCTTTTAAATTTTTTCATTTAATCTTTTAGAGAAAAATTCCTTACAAATTTTCTCTAAAAAGATAATATCCATGCAGACGTGTTAAAGACACGTATTACCACACATTGTTCTTTATCACTCAACAAGGGAATGGAGAATGTGAACCTTAAATACCATTCCCACAAGTGTTTCCAACTCTATGTGGGATTGAGCATTACCAACATTCCCCCACTAATACAAAAAAAAATTATTCTGAAACTCGAAAACAATCTTTCCAGAAGAGCAATGGCGAGATTAGTTGCTCAAGCACTAGTGAACGTATCTGGAACTAGTATATAGTGATGATGAGCAATCCTTCTTTTAGATAAGTGAAACTAGTCTTGAACTTTCTATGATAGGGGTAAACTCATAACACACAACTAACCCCTTCATCCACTTGAGTCTTTGATGTGTAATATATATATATATATATATTTGGCCATCTTACCTCAGGATTCTAGTAAGTGTGCTAGAAAAATAGCCCAATATTTTTCATAGAATGCGGCTAACCCTTATCACTTACATAGGTTATTTCATCAAGTTTATCTCGCCATAAACCATCCTTAACAGGGATATGAAATAATAAAGAGCTTTTATAATAGCTCAACCTCACAAAGGGTATGGTGACTTTCTTCGAGTTCATTAAAAATGAACCACCCAAACTCCGGGATAAGGAGTCGTTAAGAATAAATATTCTACCTCATTAATCAGTAAATTTAATAAGTCCTTTTCACTAAGACCATCCAAACTTTTGGATTTGAATTTATTAAGAGTTAAAAAACTCAACATTTCTGTCGGTAAGTTCATTATTTCCTTCTCATTTAAGACTACCCACTCACTCTGGGTTATGAACTTAATAAAAATATATATTCAGCCAAAATCGGCAAATTCATCAAGTCTTTCTCCCTAAGACCACCCAAAACATGGGCTGTGAATTTATTAAGAGAAATTAAGCTCATCCTGGGCATGCACATTATTCATCATAAGGATAGGCAGTAGGAATGTGCACTATGAGTCTTTCCATGGTTTCATTTGACCACATTGAACTTAGATAACTAAGTTGGGTATCTACCATGAATTCCTCAACCAATGGGCTTTAGGCCCATCCCCCTCGACGAATCTAAGACCAAGGATCTGCTAGGTTCCTTTTCTACTTCACATACTCTAAAAAGAGCACTCCATTCATTATTAAGTGTTTAACTGATTCATGCCTTATGTCAATGTGTCTTTTCTTACCATTGTACACATATTGTAGCTTGCGAATCACACAACAAAGAAATAGAAGGAGTCGGTCTTCCCATAACAGAATTTCTGCTAACAAACTTCTGAGCCACTCGACTTCTTGCCTACTAGGTCAAGAGCTATAAACTCCGACTCTCTGCTAGAGCTTACCTCATCTTTATCATAAACCCAGTTGATATCATAATATCCTTTTAGTATACCAGGATAGCCAAAAAATTCAAGTTTCCAATCCATAGTACCCTTAAGATACTTCAGTAAGCGTCTAAGAGCAATCTAGTGTTCACCACTCGGATTTTGAGCATATCTACTTAGTCTACTCACAGCATAAGCAATATTAAGCCGAGTATAGTTCATTAAGAAAATTAAGTTTTTGATTAATTTAGCATATTCTATTTGGGAAACGCTACTTCCTTTATTCTTAAAGAGATATATGCTAGGGTCACAAGGGTTTGAACAGGGACGACATCAAAACTGTCAAATTTCTTTAACACTTTCTCAAGATAACGTGCTTGACTTAAGGAAAATCTCTTTTCAGTTTTGGTAATTTTGACTCCTAAGATTACATTAACTTCTCCCAGATTTGTCATCTCAAATTTAGTGGACAAGAAACTGTTTGTTTTGTTAATTGACTCAATGTTAGAACTGAGAATCAATATTTCATCAACATACAAAACTTATGATGAAGCAATCAATACCAAACATCCTCAAATACATGCAAGCATCCGAACCATTCACAACAAAACCAAAACTAAGTATAGTTTTATGAAATTTCTTGTACCATTGTTCCCAATAGATCTCCTCATCTGGATCTCCATTCAGAAATGCAGTCTTAACATCTATTTGATGTACTTGCAACTTATGAATGGAGGCTAGTGCAAATAATGCACGGACCGTTGAGATGTTCATAACGGGAGAGTAATAATCTAAGTAGTTTAAAACAAACTTTTGAGTGAACCCTTGACAACCAGCCTTGCCTTCTACCACTGGATCAAACCATCAAGTCTCATTTTATTCTAGAAGATTCATTTTCTACAGACTAATTTAAATCCTCTAGGCAAGTCAACTAATTCCCAAGTATGATTAGACATTACTGATTCTAGTTCATCATTGATAGCGCTTTTCTAGAAACTAGAATCAATAGATTTTATAGATTTTTTAGGATCCTCGTCTAATATTTAAGCTATATAATCAGAAAGAGAGTCTAAATCATTTATATCAGAAATAAAGGAAGTGATAAAATTTGGTCCAAATAGCCTTTTACTTCTTCTAGGCTCGAAATCAATTTCTTGAGAAGACATACCAGAAATACTAGAAGAAGTGGATAGAATATTTTCTATTTGAGTTTCTACATTTAATCTACATTTTAAGACACCCCACATTTCTAACATTTTATGATATCCATAAGTGTCTTGAACAATAAACAAATACTCAACCATATTATAGTAAAGTTTGTTAAGAGTTTTAGCCATAAAACTATATTTTAACAAACTCAAGTTTTGTTTACACATAATTATATTCTCAAAGTTTTGAGAAGTTACAAATCATTCAGATTAAAATGCATAAACCAATATGGAATTATTTATGACTTCTCCTCATTCAAAATGAATTTTAATTTTTTCCTAACATCAGGAAAAATGATCTCAAGTTTAAGACAAGAGATTTTAGCACAAATTTTGAAATAGATAATCTCTTTTCTTTCCTCTATTTAGGAAAATCACTTAAAGAGATTTAATTGCTACAACACACTTTTAGTAGCAATAGAGTCTATCATATACTCATTCATGATATTCAACATATTAGCCTTAAAGAGATCATCATATATTTTATTTACTATGACTAAATTTGGTATTCCACTCAACCAAATTAATCTCTACTCTTTTAACTTCTGCATTAAGTTTTAAGAGTTTTTATCTTGTCATAGTATTTTATAAATTGGAATAGTGAGCATAGTAACGAACAATGCACCAGGTAGGTTTCTATGAAAGAGAGGTGGTGCACTAGGCATGCTTAAGTACCAAGTCTTCATAGAACCAATCCTAGAAATGTACTTTCATACTCATCACACTACTTTCCAATAAATTAATTATAGATTTTCTCTTTCTTAAGGATTCTTAAATAATTATGCTTGATACTTTTAATCACAATAGTATCTTATTAAGTATATATATTTTGGGCTTACACTACTACCTTATCCTTAGTAGCACTACCTTAGTCTTTACTAGTGGTTTATCGCATTTCGTAGTATTTCCACTAAGTTTTAAAGACTAACTCAAAGGCACATCTATACTAATTCATGCATCATTATAAGCATAAATTAATAAGTAACAAGTCTAAATAGTCTTACCTCGCAGGTAGAATCATAATTTCCAAATAGACTTGTTCATCGTCACCATGGATGCTACTTCAACCTTTGAATTAGGACCCCAAAATCTATCATGACAGTCACTTCATCTGAACCAACATCTCTTTTGAATCTTCTGAAGTCAAATGAAGAATATACATGGTTAGTCACAAAATTAATTTACTAAAAATAATTAAAATAATTTATTGATAGTGAAAAGATCCTTATCTTTAGGATTTGGGTTCCTTATCTTCAAGAAATTATGGAATCAAACCCGAATTTAATAACTATTTGGTTTGAAGAATCTTCTCGTTCAACATCATCATCTTCGTGTTTCTCCAAAATTACAACCATCGTGTTGTCTTTATAAATTTCTCAAATAAAATTATTAGTATGATAAAAATAATTTATAATTATTTCACCTTGATTTTCAAGTGTCATACTAATTTCCTCAATACATAAATAAATAATTACGTATCTTCTCATGAATCAATCATCACTATTCCCTTAACTAACACATGTTAAAACATACAAATATTATTCAAAGATTAACATAATTGATGATGTATTAATATAATATTAATCTCTCAAACCACATGATTAATATATTATTATGCATTTATAAATGCAAACAATGCAAACGTCAAAAACATTTATTCACATAAGTTACCATTATAAATTTTATAACTTATGTACATTCATTCTTCACAATAGCATTTTAAGTGCTATAATTCTAATAAATATCTATTCACAACTCACATGAATATTTTTAATTTTTTTTATTCAATCATTAATCCATTTAAAATTCAAATGAATCATCAATTTAAAAAATACTACTAATGCATACTCAGCCGATGTACATTAAACACCAACGTTCCAAATTAATCATGATAACATATTATCATGCATAAATGCTTATAACACAATATTAAAACTACCAATTAATAATAAAATTGTTATCCTTTAAACTTCATAAAGCGTTTATTATAGGACATTGATTGTAGTTAAAATATTTATAATTGCTTTCAAATGTACCGAACGCATATCCATCTTAAAATCATAAAGCATGCTGCTACATCAAATAACAATTAATCTTTAAAACATTGAAAGCACATAAATATTAATAATTCAAGCATTAAAACATTGAAACCACTAAAATTCTTGCATAAACCACTAAAATTCTTGCATCAGACTGCATCGAACCACGATAATAATAATTTGTATCTAAATATTACGTACCACTTTGATGCAAGGTTGAACCGACATTTGAATTCACACTTACACACAAACTTGAATCCAACATGTGGTTTCATCATTCCTTTTACAAATATCATGCAACAGCTCAAATTCGTTTCTAAATTGTTGGTAAAATAGACTATTGCAAAACGAGGCATTAACATTGACTGGAAAAAATATATACTGAAATATATAAATAAAGAACCAATTAACCTTGTTGTGGTATTAACCACTGCCTTAGAAATAAATTCGCGTGTAATCGCTCCAATAGGAGGATCGTCTCCCGAGATTAACACAGTCGCTTCAAATTTCATACACCCGAAATCATAGTGGACTATGGTGGTATTGCACTTTTGATCGGAAAGAACGAAGAGAATAACTTTAGAAAACACTTGGAGAGTGAATTCTGAATGTAGAGAGTGTGAGTTTAGAAGCTGAATTCAACTATTTATTTATAAGCTAGAAGTAAGGGTAAATTCATCCAACAAGAAAATCAAATTAAATTTGATTTTAATTATGAATTTAAACACTTTTGTAACTCTTGAAATGTCTTGATGAATCCGGCTCAAAAAGAGTCTAGGTTCATTGTTCAGAAACTCAACAGTTATAACTCCTGAAATTAAATCAGGTAACTCCTGTAACTCCTGATATTAACAACTTGTCTCTCCCATGAACAAAGTTGGAAATCAGTCCAGATATATCTTAAGTTCTGATTTAATTTAGGAAAGTAATTGTTTAATTTATTTAATTTCAGACAACTAATAATAAGCTGTTATCATCTGAAATATTTGAACTTTAACAGTCTCAGTAGCCTATAAATATCATATGAATCTTTCACATTTTTTCATTTAATCTTTCAGAGAAAAATTCCTTACGAATTTTCTCTAAAAAGATAGTATCCGTGCGGACGTGTCAAAGACACGTATTACCATACCTTGTTATCTATCACTCAACAAGGAATGGAGAATGTGAACCTTAAATACCATTCCCACAAGTGTTTCCAATTCTATGTAGGATTGAGCATTACCAACTTACTTTTCCAAAGGATAAACACAAAAACTCTTTATATGATCATGATGAGAAAGATTACAATTTAATTGATTCATGTTATTCATGGTATTCAGAGAAGAGTGTCCGAGCCTAGCATGCCACATTGTACTAGAACAAGAAACAGTATAGGACAAACATAAGTTTGAACCAATTAAAAAAGAAGCATGAGATGACATAACATTTGATGAAGACATAATATTGGGTTGGGAAGTATATAAGATGCCTTGAACTTTACCAATCCGCTTTATTTACCCACTGAAAAAGATCCTGTAAAAGCCAAAAATATGGATTAAAAAAAAACAACAATTAAGCTTCTTAGTAAGTTATGAGAAAAATAACAAGTTAAAATCAAAATCAAGTACGTGTAAAACTTTAGTTAACGTTTGGGTATGAGAAAAGGAATATGTTCCAACAAGTGCAATTGGAGTGGTTTTACCATTTGGCAATTGGACGAACGATGAGGAGTCACATACAATAAATGAGTTTAAGTACTCCAAATTAAATGTCATGTGGTTCGTCGTACTGGTGTCAAGAATCCAATTCGGATTCAAAGATCCAATACCAGTACCTGCCATGTGTGCAGCAGCTTGTACCCCATATTCTTTCCCTAGCAAATCTAGAATCTGTCTGTATTGTTCAGGTGTGAGCATAGGTACTTGCCTTGTGCTTGGACGTATATTAATGTCATAGGACATATCTTGACTTGAATCTGTTGCAACTACATTGTTTGCATAGCTTCCTCTTTTTTTTTTTTTGGTGTCTTTCTTGTGTCCTTTAATATGGCAGTAATCATATGTGCCATTAAAACGCCTCCACGACTGTGTATTAGACGAATTTGACTACAAAGTAGTTGATTCAGAAAATAACAAAGTCTTTCCTGGATTTTAGCGTTCTTCTTCTTCTTGAATAAGCATATTAATATTCGCTTCATCAATAAAATTTGACTACGAACCATTGAATAAGACTCGTTTAGACCCACAAGGAACTAAAACAATCTTTTTTGCTTTACATGCTCGGTATTCCTTCTTGCATTCACAAGTACACAACGCTAAAAGAGCAGTAACATCATATTCATCCCACAAAAATCGAAGCTTAGTATGATAAAACGATATGGAGGATATACCTTGAGTTTATGTAACAATCTCACGATGCAAGAAGCAAAATCTCAAGCCATAAATCTTGTTAAATCGCTCTTTAAGATTTGTCCACACTAAGGAAACACTTGATGCAAAGACGATTCCAGATGAGAGCTCCCGCCTCACAATATTTAAGATCCCAGACGACACAACATCATTACATCGATCCCATTGTGATTGCAATTTCAGAGCCATCATCACGCGAACATGAACCATCTATAGAGTCAATCTTATTCTTAGCAAGCAAGGTTATACACATTGGTCTACTCTAATGATTGTAGTTCTCAACTCAGTAAGCTCCTGAGAAACTAACAACATTTCCAGAGTATTCGAGGGATGCAAGTAAAGTTGATGAGATGAATCAATCTGAATCTCTTGAGGGTATATCATGATTGAACACAGAAAAAGTTGTTGAAGATAAACTAGAGAAAGGGAAAAAATGAGAAAAGAGAACGAGGCAGACTTAACTCTCGCAAACAACTTCCAGATGATCGAAAAATATGAACAATCAAAATGAGATTATCTGGCTAGCTCTGATATCATGTCGGGAGTGAGCAAGGAGACTGAATATATGTAGTGTAGTATAAATATGTTTCAGAGAATGATAAATATTATAGTGTTTGGGAAAAAACTTTTCATTCACTTACTATTGTAAATGAAGTGCTAAAGTATATATACAACCATAATTAGCTACTTTCTAACTAATTAGTTATTTATAAGTAAGTTATTCACAACCAACTATACTAATTAACTAATAGTCTTATAACAAAAGTTCATCCTTTCACGTCAACTAATTCACCAAATCATTCTCACTAGAACCACAAAAAATATGGGTTATAAATCCATTAAGAGCTAAGGCTCAAATTTATTCATTAAGAGCGAAATTTCATAATCATTATTTTTAAATCAATTTTTAAATTAAGTTAAAAAATTCATCTTATTTCAAAATTTCATTTTTGACTAAGAAAATTAAATTTTTAAAAATCTTCTAATATCTGAATACTTATTCAATAATACCAACCCAGATTTTGAGATATTATAAATGCGTTTCCTCTTTCGATCAACATTTTTTCCCTAATTTATTAATTCTATGTAATTTGCCCAGGTCAATAATTAGTTAGATATGAACTCAAATTATCACAACATACAATCACTCGAATACCACTCAAAAACTAGACAAACACATTCCATATGTTATATAGTACACTCATATCGAGTGAGATGCAAACTATCAATTTTAAGATTTAAATATGATATTCATTCGAAATATAAAATAAAAAAAATTATTACCACTCGTATGCTTATAAATCTAATTATTCTGATAGTGATATGAAATTGATAGAATTCGTTTCTCTACCCTCGCTATTTTATTGATTATCAATATAATATTTCCAAGCTTTTTTTAATGGCCTGATAATCCCAATCATTACTTCATTTATTAAGTAGGAAAAATATTCATGTAAATACATTGGAAATGTAATTCTAATAATAATTTAATTTTAAGTTTCTTTTTAACAATTCTAAATCTAATCTTATCCTACTAGAAGGGGAAAACAAAGGAACGTTTTAAGGGAAAGAAGAGGAGTGTCCTAGTAGATCTAGAAGATTAGAACTCATGACCTAAAGAAATATGATGAAATAAAAATGAGCAATTTGATCAGCCAACCAAAGGTGTTTGCTCTCTTTTTATAATTTATTGAGCGTTCATTATCAAATGGTCAAGATTACTTATGTAACCACCATTTTTTATATTATTATTATATTATTATTATTAAAAAATAATAAAAAAATATTGTAGCAGTTGGGGTATAATAACCCCAATGACCTTGTAATCATGCCCCCTTTTTCCCCCAAAAAAGGAATGAATGAAATTATTTTTCTCTCCATATTCTTTCTACACTTTTTTCTTTCTTTTTTCAGCCCAGTATATATGCATAGGAGTGGCCACTATTGAGTGGTAGTCGGTGTACGAGAGAGGCCGACTCACGACCAAGCAGCGCCGAATGTTGGTAGCTGGTGAGGGAGCCATTTTAACCTTTTTTTTGTTGGCGCCGTATAGAAGAGAGGAGAGTAGAAAGAGGGTCGGTTCCTTTTTGGTCGAGGAAGTTCCTCGGGTTTGTGGTGGCCGGTGACGTTGGAGCTGGGCTTTAAGCCTGTCGGTTACATGGGGGAGAGAAATAACGAGAAAGGAAGATAACGGGGGGAGTTTTCGATCGTTTAAGCCTTTGATCAGGCTGATGGTCACCGGCCTGGTAGCCTGCATGTCAGGGTCGGTGAGCAACGACCAAAAGAGTTGTTGAAGCTTGGTAAGATTCTCGGCCGAACTACGTGAAATGGGGGAGATGTTTTTTGTTTTAAGAAAAAGGGTAAATCACGCTAAGGTCCTTAGACTTTTAGCGTGATTTCATGTTTTAGTCCTAAATTCTCAGGTTAATCACCCTAAGGTCCCTCCACTTCTGTTGTGTATTTGCATCTTGGTCACTATGTATTTTTGTTTTTATTTGTTATGATTTTAACCCCTCTATTTTATATTATTTCGATTTGGTCACTATTTTTTCTATTTTATTTGTTATAATTTAGCTACTATTTTATTATTTGTTACATTATTGTCACTGCTCCTATTATTATTTACTTGTTTCGAATATGATGTTTTATTTTTATTTATTTATTATTAATAGTTTTCAAATCATTATACGACCTTGTGGTGACCCGATCCGGGGTGCGGTCCACATTATTATGGTTCAGACTCTATTAACTCCTAAATGTTAATTTATTTTTTTATTAATTTTTTTGAATTATTATATGACCTTTTGATGACCCGATCCGAGGGATGATCCGCATTATTATGATTCAGACTCTACTAACATTTCTAACACTAACCGCTAATTTCTAAGTGCTAACCGCTAACTTTTCTAACAGCTAACCATTAACTACTAACTTTTTATTTATTTATTTACTTACTTATTTATTTTATGTTTGAAATACCATACGACCTTGCGACGACCCGCCCCGAGTACGACTCGCATTATTTACGGTCCATGTTAAATATTAAAAATGAATGCTAAAATTTTATTTTTATTGCTCTTTTATTTTTGTTATTTAATTTTATGCACATTTAAATTTCTGCCTTTTATTTTTTATTTATTTAATTTCAGTCTTTTAATTTCATCACTTTAATTTACTTTTTTTATTTACTTTTACCCCTCATTTTTTTGTACTTTAATTTTAGTCCTTTTGTATATTTTAATTCTCTTTAATATTTGTATCCTTTTAATTTAGTCCTTGATGGATCACCGCTGTTTTAGATTTAGTCCAAATATTTTAATTATTTGATTCATATTTAGTCATTAAATTAAAAGATTTCTTAATTTAGTCCTTGCTTTTGCTCGAGGTTCCAATTTTATTATTCAAATTGCAATATTAATTAAAATTAATTTAAGTTAATGTTAGAACCTGTACTTTAGTTAAATTTCAATATAGTCCTTTTAATTTAGGGAATAATTCGAATTGGCCCTTGCCTAAATGTTCAAGGGACCATCTCAATTATTTGATTTGATAATTGATTAAAATCAAATATGGTTAATATTAGAGCCTACAATTTTAGGTTTATGCCACTATTTTCTTTAATTTTCATAATTTGACGCTTTAAGCTAGAGAAAACTTTAATCTATACTTAGTTTAATTAGGATTAATAAAATTTGTTTGATTGCATCTTATTTTAAAACCCAAGGCAATTTTCACTTATTAGGGAATCAATAGTATATCTCCCGCAAGAATGCTTAGGGGGTGACTACTGGATAGGTCAACATCCTTTTCAAAACTGCATCATGATTTCTAAAATATCGAGGCATTATTTGGTTATTGGGCACAATAGTTGATCTCTCGTATTCATACTAGGGGCAAATGTTATCGGCTTTAATAAACGAATACCCTTTTTAAATTTGCATTTGTAATGATTGTTTAAATTAGATAAAGTTTGAACTCAAAATTTTTGATTCTAAATATAGGGTAATCAACTAGGTACCAATTTTTGGGCACTTGTGCGGGTGCTAATCATTCCCCACGCGTAACCGACTCCCGAACATGATTTCTAGATTTTCATAGACCCAAAACTTGGTATTTTGATAAAATAAAACATTTTATTAAAATCACCCGGTTTTGTGGTGTCTCAATCGCACCTTAAAATGATTGGTGGCGACTTCTCACATTTTAAAACATTTTCAAAGAAAAACCCCCAAGTCGTACGAGTTTTTTCCTGCCCGAGCGAAAAACGGTGTCGACAACTTAAAATAGATATTGCTTGTATTACCTTTTAATAATAATAATGAAAAATTCTACAACGCTCATCAAGCATAGATGAGCAATGGTTAACGATGAACACCATTAAATTAATTTATAAAACATTAAATTATAAAGTACTAAATGTATAATAATAAATTAGTTAAAAATCTAAATGCAATTTAATTAAAATACAATATTTATAAAACATTAGTTTTAGGGTAAACTATACCATTGACCACCTAACTATTTACCCATTTTACTTTAACCACTGATTTTCAATTTTGTTAATTGGGTCATCTAACTATTTAAATCATGTCAATCAAGCCACCTGTCGTTAAATATTAATGGAGGAGATGTCGTGGTAGATAATAACATTTGTATAATTAAACATTTAGTCCTCGTTACTTACACATTCTATTAATTTGGTCCTAACTTTTATTTAATTCAATAACTTTAATCCTCAATCAGATGGTGACATATGTCACTATATGATTAGATTGTTAATATTTTTATTTAATTTAATAAAAGTTTCATCCAATCAGATGGTGCCACGTGTCACGAATTAAATGAATAGAAAGTGAATTGATTAAATAACCGCTGCTGGTGGAGTTTGAACCCAAGACACGAGGAGAGAAAGCAAATACCCCAACCATTGCCCTACACCATTCAAATAACAAACTTATCACGACATAATATATATAGTTAATGGCAATAAAAAAAAGGAAAATGACCTAATAATAACTCCAACATGGAATAATTGAATAATACAATAATACAATATTATATACACAAATATTATAACTAATTAATATGTGAATGTATTTTATTTATATTTTAAATCATTTCAAAGAAAAAATAAAAATAAAATTAATTTAATATATATAATTGAAATATAACGAAGAGCTTCATTGACTTAGAATTTCTTGATAGTTGAGGGATTATAGTAGTAAGCATTTTAACTTATGCATTAACTTGTTTATGTCCCATTTAGAGTAAGAATTTTATATTTATTATTTATTCATTATATATTTGAAGAAAATTTTAGGGGAAACTTGATTTTATGAATTAGTCTATTTTAATATAGAGTTGTTAAATAAGATTAGAATCCGAACAATGTTATAATATTTCAAAATATAAGATATGATACATTTTAGTTCAATAAAATTAGAATAAGGAAGACAATTTATTAATTTAAAATATGTAAAATGATACCTTTCAATTATAACATATTAAATTCACTTTTATTTTAATTTTTGTATTAAATGTGATTTAAAATATGAATAAAACATATCATTTGTTAATTTATATATATATATATATATATATATATATATATATATATATATATATATATATATATATATATATATATATATATATATATTATTTTTATACTATTCAATTATTTCATGTTTGAGTTATAAGGTCATTTATTACCATTAACTATATTATAAATTATATAGATTATGTTATGTGCACTAGATAAATTTAGTAGTCAACTTAGTGGTTAAGGTGTTTAGTTTTTTTTGGCTTGTGCCCAAGTTCAAACCCCACCGGTTGTGGTTATTGATTTAATTTATTTTCCATCTATCAATTGGTGACACGTGGCACCATTTGATTGGATGAAAAATTTATTAAATAAAAATATTAAAAAACATCCAATCACACAGTAACAAATGTCACCATCAGATTGAGGATTAAATTTATTGAATTAAATAAAAGTTAGGACCAAATTAATAGAATGTGTAAGTAATGAGAACTAAATGTGTAATTATACTAATTTTATTAACTATCACGTCATCTTCTCTGTTAATATTTAACGGCATGTGACTTAATTGACAAGATTTAAATAATTAGGTGGCTTGATTGATAAAATTGAAAAATCAGTAGTTAAAGTAAAAGGAGTAAATAATTAGGTGATCAATAGTATAATTTATCCTAAAAACTAATGTTCTATAAATATTGTATTTTAATTAAATTTCATTTAGATTTTTAACAAATTTATAATTATATGTTTAATAATCTATAATTAACATTTTATAAATTAATTTAATGATATTCATCATTAACAATGCTCATTCGTGCTCGTCGAATGTCACAGCCTCATCCAATAATAATAATAATAATAATAATAATAATAATAATAATAAAACTATCCCCTATTTTATTCCAACGAAATAAATTCATACAATTGACCCCAACACTCAATGGACACTTGGACATATTTTATTCCAACGAAATAAATTCATACAATTGACCCCAACACTCAATGCACACTTGGACATAGTATTAAGCATTTCGAAGTAACCTTTGGGATTATCGCACATTTAAATGATCAATTAAATACGGATTTAAAAGTCTATTGTAAAGTCTTTATCAGATATATATTGAGAAAACAAACAAATAAATTGTAATAAAGTATTTTCAGTTTTCATTTGACATAACGTGATGATTACTTGGATTCCCATTTTTAATAATTTAATAAAATTATGACACGTAAAATTGCTACGTCTATGGTATCACCGTCACCAAGGACGCTTATTATTATTTATTGCAAAACTGAGAAAAGTGTTTTTTTTTTTTTGGGGGGGGGGGGGAGGGGGAAGAAATCCAAATCAAATACCACACAGGGAAATTAGGACATACAGGAGTATTAAAGAGAGTTGATACCAGTTAGACATTTAGCATTTTATCTAACTTTCATGTTTGCACAGTTAGACATTTATTCTTTGACTTTAAAACAATTATTACCCTAAAAATTATTCATATTATCAATTCCACACATATTATAAACATATATCATATAAGGTAAAACATACATTAATTTAAATATTTGAGGTGGATTTATTTTGAGTCTCCCTCAATTCATATAATTACAATATATACACTCACTTGATATGTTGTAGTGACGTCTAAATACTCGACAACTTTGTCCTTGCCTTTTTTCTTACTTGACTCGGGAGCTTGGTTATAATCTATACAAGCACCCATTTAGTACATATATCATACAAATGTTTGTATATTATCTAACATTTATACTTTAGTAATACTCAAAAGTACTATTATTTTAAATTTCTTTAACAATTTCAGCCTATCTTATAATTCCTGGCTCAATAGTATCGATACCCATACCATGGTATCGATACTTCTATATTATGGTATCGTTACTCCCTTTCAGTGTCGATGCCATTTCGGTATTCTGGAATCCATGGTATTATTACCTTTCTCTTAGTATCGATACTCACATCAGTATCGATACTAATTACATTAGTATCGATACCGCATATCTGATTTCCCCAACTTTAAACATATAGAATCGGTACTATCCTTCTAGTATCGATACCCTTACCTAGATTTTTCATTTTTCATCTCGATTCTTACCCAAACTTGTTCAAATTTCCTTATGTTTACCCCAGCAATACTACTAAATTCTTCTTTACTTATCCCTACTAACTTTCCTTCATTTAGCTTCTTAAAACATCCAAAATCTTCCAAGAACATTTTCATCTAAGAATCATACCACTTTTTCTAACATGTTTTTAATCTCATCCATTGCTTTTAATCTCTTATTTACTTCTTTGATAAGTCAAATATACTAGCAAAAATCAATAAAAACTCATATTCTAACATATCATTCTGAAACCCATTTTCTTAAATCTCAAATATTTCATCTATCTCCTAGTTTTAATCTTATTTAACCCTTCCTTAAGCTTATATATCACTTAAGGTTGCAAGAACAAACCAGAATCGAAAAGAAAAACTAGTTTGATGAAGCTTACCTTATCTATAGAGGAGAACACATGAACACGGGAAAGAAGAAGAGAAGATAGCTAAAGTATTAACACTCTTCCCCTTTTCCCCTTTACTTTACTTTAATACCCTAACTTATTTCCCCTTTAAAGGACCAAAATACCCCTTTCATTCTTAGAAATTGGCGCTTTAACACAGGAAAGAAGAAGAGAAGATAGCTAAAGTATTAACACTCTGGTTTGATAATGTGGAATGGATCTAATCGGTACTTTCTAAGCATCGACACGTGAAAGACATCGTGGATCTTGTCCATATCAGGAGGCAAAGCTAACTGATATGCTACTAGTTCGACCCTTTTCAATATCTCATAAGGTTTAACAAATCTCGGACTTAGTTTCTCTTTGTGTCTAAACCGCAATACTTTTTTCCGATACGACACTTTCAGAAACACCTTATCTCCCACTTGAAATTTAATTTCTTTCTTTTCAAATCGATATAAGATTTCTTTCAATCAGAGGCTATCTTCAAATTATCCTGAATAATTTTTACTTTCTCCTCTATTTCTTTCATCAAATCTGGGCCAACTACATTTCGATCTTTAAGTTTAAACCAATTTAATGGTGTTCGGTATTTTCTCCTATACAAAGCTTCATACAAGGACATCTTAATACTTGATTGATAACTATTGTTATAAGAAAATTTCGCTAAAGGCAAATACTTTTCCCATGATCCTGTAAATTCCATTACACAAGCCCTTAGCATATCCTCTCATATCTAAATAGTTCATCTGACTACCCATCTATCTGCGGAAGAAAAACTGTGCTGAAGTTCAATCGAGTACCCAATGCCTCATGTAAAGACTTCCAGAATCTTGAATTAAACCTTGGGTCTCGATCGAATACTATTGATATAGGCACTCCATGCAGTCTAACTATCTCTTTTATATACAACTCCGCAAACTTATCCATCGAGTAATCTACTCGAACCGGGATAAAATGAGTCGTCTTGGTCAATCTGTCCACAATTACCCATATTGAGTCCTTTTTACCTGGTGACAAGGGTAATCTCAAAACAAAATCCATTGTAACACGTTCCCACTTCCACTCAGGAATGGCCATCGATTGTAGCAATCTGGAAGGCACCTGATATTTAGCTTTCACTTGCTGACATGTCAAACATTTTGCAACAAACTCTGATACAACTCTTTTCATACCAAGCCACCAATAACGACTCTTTAAATCGTGATACATCTTATTCCCGCCTGGATGCATCGTTAAAAGACTATAGTATGCCTCGTAACAAATATCTTTCTTTAATTCCTCATTACCAGGAATGCAAAGTCTTCCCCGATAATATAAACATCTATCAGCCCTCATTTCGAAGTCTTTGGTTTCTTCTTTTTCTACTTGTGCCATCCTCTCCAAACAATTCTCATCTTGACCTTGCAACTCTTTTACTCGATCCAATAGTATCAGTTTTAATTTAAGTTTGGCAATCAAGGCACCATCTTCCTTTGAAGACATACGCACATCTAAAGCCCATAAAGCTGCAAAAGTCTTTCGACTGAGTGCATCAGCTACTACATTATCTTTTACTGTATGATAATCAATGATCAAATCATAATCTTTTAAAAGATAAATTCATCTTCCCTGTCTCAAATTCAGCTCTTTCTGAGTCAGCAAGTACTTTAGACTCTTATTATCCATGTAAACATGGCAACGCTCACCGTAAAGATAATGACGTCAAATTTTCAAAGCAAACACTACTGCTGCCAATTCCGAGTCATGTGTCGGGTAATTTCTCTCGTGATTCTTCAGTTGTCTTGAGGCATAAGCCACAACTTTCACTTCTTACATCAACACACATCTCATTCCTTTATGGGATGCATCACTGAAAACTACATAATCTTTACCCAACTCAGGTTGCACAAGCAGTAAGGCATTTGTTACTATTCTCTTTAGCATTTCAAACCTTTCTTGGCATTTCTCCGTCCAAACAAAAGGCACATCTTTCTGCAACAACTTAGTTAGCGGTAAAGCTAACTTGAGAAGTTCTTTACAAATCGTCTATAATAACCAGGAAGCCCCAAGAAACTTCTAAGATCAGACACATTCTTTGGGGGTTGCCAATCCACTATAGCTCGGATCTTTTTAGGATCTACTCTTATGCCTTCTACGGAGACTATATGACTAAGGAAAGAAATCTCAGATAACCAAAATTCACACTTAGACACTTTTGCATACAACGTCTCTCGAAAAAATCTAAATAACCACCCGAAGATGGTTAGCATATTCCTCTCTTGACTTGGAATACACCAAAATACCGTCTATGAATACCACCACAAATTGATCCAAGTAAGGTTAGAATACTCGGTTCATCAAGTCCATAAATATTGCAAGAGAATTAGTCAATCCAAATGGCATTACCATGAACTCATAATGTCCGTACCGAGTCTGAAAAGCTCTCTTGGAAACATCTTCCTTTTCGATCTTTAATTATTGATACCCCGACCTCAGGTCTATCTTAGAAAACACCGCTGCACCTTTTAGTTGATCAAATAGATCATCAATCCTCGGAAGAGGATACTTGTTCTTTATCGTTACTTATTCAACTGACGATAATCAATACATAACCACATAGACCCATCCTTCTTTTTCACAAATAGAACCGATGCTCCTCAAGGAGAAACACTGGTCTGATAAATCCCTTATCAAATAACTCTTGCAACTGAGCTTTTAATTCTCTTAACTTCATTGGATCTATTCGATACGGGTCCATAGAAATAGGTTCAGTACCCGAGTCAACCTCAATCCTGAATTCCACTTCATGATCTAGAGGTAAACCCGGTAATTCTTCTAGAAAACCTATATAAATTCATTAACTGTTGGAATATCGTTTAATATCATTTATGGCACTCGAGTATCTACCACATTATCTAGAAAAGTTATACACCCCTTTGACATCATTTTCATCGCAGTCATGGTTGATATCACATTAGATGGTGATTTCACTTTTTCACCGATCACAACAATTTCTGAGCCTTCCGCATCTTTCAAAAATAATCGCTTCTGACAACAATCGACCCATCCATAATGTGGAGACAACCAATCCATACCCAAAATTATTTCAAACTCATCAAAAGGCAACTCCATTAAGTTTGTCGAAAACAAAATCCCATGGTTTTTTATTGGGCATTTTCTACATACCCACACTACTCTCGCACTGTGACCCATAGGATTTACCGATATCATTTCACTAAAGATTGGTTCCAAAAGAATTCCTCTAGCTCTAACAAACTTTGTACTAATGTATGAATGTGTAGAACCAGAGTCAACTAAAACAAATATAGGCTCATAAAAAATATGGAATGTACCTGTTATAATCTTCGGGTCATCCCGATCCTCATTGGTCTTAATGTTATAAATTCTGGATACTCCCTGAGTCCCTTGTCGCTGTATTGATTCAGCTTGTCCCCTCAATCTTCCCCTTCCTCTACTTCTATTAGAGGTTGCCACAGATCTTTCATATTTCACTGAATGATCCCTATATCTCTTTGAACAGTTTTGGGAAAAATGATCAGTCTTACCACATTGGAAACAAGCTCCACTGAGAAGTCTACATACTCTCTGGTGCCCTTTACCCACATGTCTAACACATTTCTTTCTCTAACTGCTCTACCCGAGCTAGCAGCAACCGACTGGGACTGTTTAATTTTCTGTGAAGCTGCAGCTGAACTATCTTTTTTAGTATATCTAAAACTCGAGTCCTTTCCCCTTTTAACATAATGGGGGAGTTGAAGGTGTTCCAACCCTTTTCCCCATCTGCAAGCTATGTTCAGCTACTAATGTCTCCGCTTGAGCTCTTTCGATAGCTTTGGCTCGATTTATAAATTTTTACAGGCTAGGAAAACTCAAAGCCAACATCATTTCCTTCAACTTTGGCCTCATCCCTTAATAAACCAATCACATCAGGCCTTATCATTGGGAACCACCTCAGTAGCAAAATGACTCAACTTATTATACTTAGTCTTGTACTCATGTACTGCTCGGTCGCCTTGTTTAAAATTAAGAAACTTCATCAGCATCGCTCGTCTGAACTACTCACCAATATAATTATTGTTAAATTCTTCCTGGAATAACTGTCAGGTCAATTGTTTCGGTGATGCATACATTGTAGTATTTGACCACCACACTCGAGCGGATACCCTTACCAATAATACAGCTCCACCCAGTTTCTCTAAATCCAAGTAGTGAAGACTTTCAAGTATTATCATTACATCATTCAACCATAAGTCAGCTCCATAGGGCATTCCTCTTTTCTACGGAATTCAGGATCTTCTAAACTCTTCAACTCCTTTGGGATCAACATCCTTGGTACTGGAGGAGTAGTGAAGTCAGAGGAGGTTGAGAACGAGTCAATATGGCATCGAGAGCTTGTATAAAAGCTCCAAACTCTGGTACTGGCATCCATTGATGTACAGGCGCACTAGCATTTTCAGATGGAACTAGATGTTCACTATAGTCTTTTAACTTTTGCTACAAGTCATTTCCTAACTTCTTGTTCCCCATGTATAGTAATAATATTATGGTTAGTAAGGAGTATCATCATACTCTAATGACACCATATCAGTAACCTTGATAATCTTAGCGGCATGTAATCTCTTTTTTTCTTATTTGAAATAAACTCATTTTCGGCCAAGAATCAGCTAAACTTGTAGCTCTGATACTAATAAATGTAACACCTATCTCCTGTATACCTTTATGTACACGAGATACAGATGTCACATCACTTTCAAAGCATTACTCATTTGAAAACCTGTAAAATTTTGTTTTAAATTTTAAAACCACATAATTTAATAAAATGATTAAATATTCATTGAAACATATTACTAAAACTATCACTTTAGACACATTACAAAATATTTTTCTTAAGTTCAATTACATGCCAACTAAGTTTCAAAATGAGTATGATTGTCCCAATGTTACTGACGAGTCAACCTTTAATTGATGATGATTGTTGATGCTGCCCTCCTTACTCTGCAAATCTTTGATTTTTACCTATGCATGAACCAACACACGTTAAGTATTTATTTAGTGATGCATAATCTTGTAAATGAACTACAATTTTATTCATAAGCATGTCCTGACTATCAAACCATGATAATTCGTCCACTTCGTGAACCTCCTTTAAGATCTTTTAATTAAATCAATAAATGAAACCATTTATGTCAAAATACACTGTTAAGCATTTAGTATTTCCTCTAAAGGCATTTAGACTTTCATCTAACTTGCATGATTGGCACATTTCTTCCAAATGCATAGTTAGGCATTTAATCTTTTACTCAAAGGCATTTAGCCTTTCATCTAACTTGCATTATTGCACAGTTAGGCATTTATTCTTTTACTCAAAGGTATTTAGCCTTTCATCTAACTTGCATGATTGCACAGTTAGGCATTTATTCTTTTACTCAAAGGCATTTATCCTTTCATCTAACTTGCATGATTGCACAATTAGGTATTTATTCTTTTACTCAAAGGCATTTAGCCTTTCATCTAACTTGCATGATTGCACAGTTAGGCATTTATTCTTTTACTCAAAGGCATTTAGCCTTTCATCTAACTTGCATGATTGCACAGATAGACATTTATTCTTTCACTCAAAGGCATTTAGCCTTTCATCTAACTTGCATGATTGCACAGTTAGGCATTTATTCTTTCATTTTAAAATAGTTCTTACCCTAAAAATTATTCATAATATCAATTCCACACATATTATAAAAATATATCATATAAGGTAAAACATACATTAATTTAAACATTTGAGGTGGACTTATTGTGAGTCTTCCTCAATCCATATAATTACAATATATGCATTCACTTGATATGCTGTTGTGGCATCCAACTATTTGGCAACTTTGTCATTACCCTTTTTCTTACTTGACTCTGAAGCTTGGTTATAATCTACACAAGCACCCATTTAGTACACATACCATACAAATGTTAGTATATTATCTAACATTTATAATTTAGTAATACTCAAAAGTACTATTATTTTAAATTTCTATAACAATTTCAGCCTATCTTATAATTCTCGGCTCAATAGTATCGGTACCCATACCATGGCATCGATACTTCTATACTATGGTACTGATACTCCCTTTCAGTATCGATACCATTTCATCATTTTGGAATCCATGGTATCGACACCTTTCTCTTAGTATCGATACTCACATAAGTATCGATACTAATTACATTAGTATCGATATCACACATATGATTTTCCCAACTTTAAACCTATAGTATCGGCATTGTTCTTCCAGTACCCATACCCTTACCTAGATTTTTTATTTTCAGCTCGATTCTTACACAAACTTGGTCAACTTTCCTTATATTTACCCCCAATAATACTACTAAACTCTTCTTTATATATCCCTACTAACTTTCCTTCATTTAGCTCTTAAACCATCCAAAATCTCCAAGAACATTTCCATCTAAGAATCATATCACTTTTCCTAACATGTTTTTAATCTCATCCAATGCTTCTAATCTCTTATTTACTTATTTGATAAGTCAAATATACTAGTAAACATCAATAAAAACTCATATTCTAACATATCATTCAAAAATCCATTTTCTTAAATCTCAAATATTTCATCCATCTCCTAGTTTTAATCTTATTTCCCTTCCTTAAGCTTACATATCACTTAAGGTTGAAAGAACAAACTAGAATCGAAAAGAAAAACTAGTTGATAAAGCTTACCTTATCTATGGAGGGAACATGTGAACACGGGAAAGAAGAAGAGAAGATACTAAGGTATTAACATTCCCTTTTTCCCCTTTACTTTTTTATTACCCTAACTCATTTCCCCTTTAAAGGACCAAAATACCTCTTTCATTCTTTTATTCTTAGAAATTGGTCTTAACAAAAAAATTTCAAAATTATTTTTTTATACTCTATTATTTATTAAATAAATCCTCAAATTTTAAATCTTTTCTGGCCTGATATTCGGGGTAGTACAATTACTTTATTGAATCCCCTGACTATTAAAAATTACAAAATGGTCCCCTGACTATCAAGAGTTGTTTTGTTGAGTCTGTCGACTATTGAAAGTTACAAAATGGTTACTTGACTATTCATTGTGTTCCAAACTTATCATTTTCCATTAAAAAAATTAACGATAATCTGAGTTAAACGTTAACATGCTAATTGAGATTTGATAAAATTTGATTTCATAATCTCAAACGATTATCATATCTCAGTTAGCATATTAATGTCTAGCTCCAATGATCGTTTCATAGTTGTTATCTCATGAAATTTTCAATCCGAACACTGCATATGCAAATATGAGCTTCATTGTTAAATAATTTAGAGTATAATAAACTCATAATAATTTATATTTATCTCAAATTTATTAAATAAAATTTCACCCCACCTATTTTATTAACATTCCTTTTCCTAATCTACCAGACAGAAAGGAAGTCATAATGCATTTTTTTCCTTCTTTTCAAAATAATTGTGATCCCACCCTTTGTTTTTATTTCCTATGTGTGGTTTCCACTACTTTTGTTGTTTCTCGTTGCTCTTCATCTCAAATCTCAATCTTTTTTCTTTTTTTTTTTTTGTTACTCTTCTAGTTTTAAGTTTTTATCTTGACTATTTTGAACTGACTCGTATCACACACTAAATTTTGGTGGGCTAGTCTCCTAGCAAGAATTTTTTGTATACACAAAAACTCGAATTCGAGTATTGCTTAAGCAATTTTAAATTACTTACTACTTGAATCAATCCCGATTAGTTCAATATAAATAATCTTAATTATTCGATGAATTAATAATCTCATATTTGAAACATTTTGTTATTCATAGTTCATTAAACATTGATATACTATGGGAATTTGGACATTTCGTAGCTAATTAATTTCCTTCTTTTTACTCTCACCGTTTCAAATTGTGAGTGGCTCATCAATCAGTCAATTCGAAGTCTCATCATGACGTCAAAACTCAAATTATTGAAGAGTAAGGTGTATAAAATCTAATGTTTTGATTCTCAATTCTTACTGAATGTACAGAATACAGATAATGCAGTGGAAAGAAAATTTCCTGTATATTCTACTTGAGTTTTAATTTTCTTAGATAGGATAATATTTACATTAACTTCAGAAAAGACATTAAGATTACATGAAGACCTCGATCAAGACAAACAAACGATATGACATCTTCTATAGGATCATTTTTATGTAAGATAAATTATATCTAGTATAGAGGACGACGAATTTTAGAGACTCGTGTTAATATTTTAAGTGATTTACCTGGTAGTTTGCAACTAGAACAAGTTTGAAAGTTTGCCATTTATAAGGTGCAGAGTTGACCAGTATGCTCGGAGATTGAAAGACGTCATGTTCTTCGACAATCTTTCTCAAATCGTCCTGCAACCTCGACATTTTCTTTGAATACTGTAATTATTTCTGTAGTTGAGAAAATAAATCTAAGATGCAATACACAAAAATTTCTTTTTCCCCTTCTTATCATGGATTGAACTTGCGATCTTCTAAAAAAAAAAATCTATTCTAGAAGGTCATGGGAATTAAACAAGCAGTCTTCAAAAAAAATTAATATGTTTTCTAAGATCATGAGAATCTGTTAGAACATCGTGAGTTTATTTTCAATACCTTTAAAAACAATTATTTTTAATTAATAAAGTTAATATCGCACTAACAGAAGGATCAAATGGAATGATACTGATAATTTGAGAATTTATATAAAATGTTTTAAATTTTAGGAACTAGTTTAAAATAAAGGGTAAATTACAAAATTACTCACTAAATTTTATTCTCTTATTTCACTCACTATACTTTTAATTTTTCAACTTAATCACTAAACATTGCTCCTGTTTTGATCACTCTGCGTAAATAATTAACGGCTTGTGGCATGGCACACGATGTCGTTTCGAATCATCTATAACATTCTTTTTTTCTTCTTCATTTTCCTTTTTTTTTCTTTATATTATAACTAGTTTCCACCGTTGGTCACGACATCGTTTTTCATTCCGACCACCATATAACGTCTTTGATAGTGACTGTTGAACCTCAAATTTTTTTTGTACATGCTATTTTACCTCCTGAACACAAATCAGACATCAATTTCATCAAAATACCTCAAAGTCGATGGATCTAAGCCAAAACTCTTCGGCTTTCTTTGTTTCCAAACATCTTCCTCCACCATTATATCAACACCAAATCAATATATAATGATCTTTTCACTTTCTTCCATCTCTCTTTATTTTGTTTTTCTTTTTTACTTTTTCGTTGTACTTTTTTACTGTTATTAATGGTTATTTGTGTTTGATTCATATTTAGGTTGGTTTTAATTTTACAGTGATGATGGTTGGGGTTGAGAGGATTTATTTTCTACATTGCTTTGGGTTCAAATGGAAATGGTTGATTTTGATTGAAATGCGGCGGAAACGGTCGAAGATAACGGGCAGCAAAGGGTGGTCGGTGGTGTCAAATTTAATGAGAATTATTTTAAAATTATATTAATAAAAATTAATAAAAATCCATATGACAACTCAAAAAACTAATAAAAATGACATATGATCACAATGTTAGAAAGATAACAAGGTAGTGAAAAAAAATTCAATCTTCAAAGTTCAATGAGTAAATTGAAAGAAATTTAAACTACAATGAGCAAAATAGGAGAGAGAAGAAGGTTCAGTGATGATTTATGTAATTTACCCAAAAATAAATCATAATTTAGAGACTCATAGAATATTTTAAAATTTAGAGATTAATTTAAAATAATGTCATAATCTAGAAACCGATATAGAATATTTTAAAATTTAGAGACTAATTTAAAATGAATGTCATAATTTAAAGATATTATATGTAATTATCTCTTAATTTTTTAAATGAAAAATAAAAAAGCTTACTGGAGATCTGATCTTGTATTTTTACAAATCTTGGGGGTGTTGGCCATATCAAAATTCAACCACAATCTCAAAAAGTACGGTGTTCAATGATTATCAACAAGATACGATACCTTCTAAATTCTCATGTTTCCTCCGGTTGGAAGTATGCAATCATCTGAGTGTATAAGTGATGGAGCAACGTAAGGCATCGGGGCCACCCCCCCCCCCAAAAAAAACATCCCCCCAACCCAAAAAAAATGTTTTTATCATTAAAAACTATAATACCTTTAAATTTTAGTTTATTTTAATTTTTTATTGTTAATTATATTTTTGTTCCTTTAAACTAAAATCCTGACTCCGTTTCTTAGTCGTACTGATGTGGGTGAAAACAAAAATAATTAAGGCTTAATACATTTTTATCCATAGGGGGCGTTTGGATGGGAGAATGTGAGATTCTCATGGGAATGTGAGATTCCAATAGGAATGGAATCCACATTCTCATGGGAATGTGAGATTCCAATAGGAATGGAATCCACATTCTCCCATTTGGTTAGCCCGGGAATCTCATTCCGGTAATGTAAGATTACCAATAGTCGATTTTTGAGATATATTATCGAGAAGTCATTAGATCCATTCCTTAGGTATTGTTGGATTACCAGGGTTTTAGACTAAATGCCCTTAATTTTTTAAAAAAAATATCATTCTTCTGTCATTGAATATTAAAAATTCTACGAAAGTTAAATTACAAATTTATCCTTAAACTATTTTAAATTTACAAAAAATCTATAATTAAATATGAAGTTCAGGGGTTAAAATAAAATTTTACCCTTTCATTAAACCTTTTTATATTTTCAATTTTGTAAAAACAATTATATAAATTTTATGAATTTAAATTTTTTAAAGAAAATATATAAATATTTTCCAACTTGTTAGAAAAACAAATATATATAAGGAAAATTGGTTAAATATACATTCCAATAATCTTTTATTCATTTAACCAACAATGTAATCTTACATTCATGCAAGCTAACCAAACACAAATACACATTCTCAGTAATCCTATTCCCTGGTAATCTTACATTCTCACTGGTAATCTTACATTCCGTGAACTAAACGCACCCTTAATATTTACTTATTTTTAGGGGTGTAAATGAACAGAACGTTCGGTGAATTGTTCGTGAACCGTTCATATAATGTTCATTTATTAAAATAAGTAAACGAGAATGAACAAAAAAAATTATGTTCATTTAATAAATGAACGAACACGAACCGAGGTGTGTTCGATTCGTTTATGTTCAAGAACAAGCTCATTTACCCAGTTCTCATTTTCATTTTATTTTTTTTATTTTAAATATTGATGAAGGTAAGGACTAAATTGAACACATGGTAAAAGTTGAAATTTAAACTATGAATTTTAAGGCGTTTAAGCACTAGTAGTGTAATTTTATCATATTTCTTTAGCTTGCAAATGAAATGATAAAATGAAAAATTTATTGAAACGATAAACGAACATATTCATGAACACTAAATGAACACATTCGTAAACATATAAATAAACATGTCCGCGAACATTGAACGAAAATGCCTGTGAACAGTAAATAAATGAATACAAACACCTTCAAAAATAAATAAACAATATGAACACTTTCAAATATAAAAACGAACACGAACATAACTTTATTCGTTCAAGATATGTTGATTTACACCCCTACCTATTTTCTCGACGGATAATTAAAGTTGATTTTGTTTTGAAGTATATCTGAAGACTGTTATCCAAATTATCTCAAATCATTAAAAAAATTTTAAAATTATAGTTGGCCAATAAGATGGCACTTTTATTCAAAAATCACCCTGACATAAATTAATTATCTGTTAGATATCGTTTCAGAAATATTTATCAATCTAACACACTTTCTGACAAGATACGAATGATGATCCGCGCATTTCGCTGACATGGTGTCAGCTCGGGTAAAACGCATGATGATCGCGCCTTTCTGGGATGGGTGCTAGATTCGTAAAATTTTCTAAAACAGTGTCTGACAAGTAATTAATTTCTATTAGGGTAATTTTTGTGTAAAAACGCTACGGAATATTAAGAAAGTAGTTGTGTTTGATTTGTTGGAAAAAAGATAAAATTTAATTAGCCAATCATTTTTATTTATTAGCCAATCATTTTTATTTACTGCCTTCTGAAAAATTAAGTCCTATGACCATAAAGAAAATCATATGCCTTTCACACTTATAATTTTCTTCAAATAATTTTTTTTTCCTTTTTTTAATAAAATTTTTCATTAAATCATATAAATAAGATAATAAAATACATTTTTTCTTCAATAATAATAATGGAAAATAGTGCCAATAAATTTTGTCTCGTCTCTTTATTTTGTCATTATTTAACCAACCTTTTTGTGTTGAGTACGTTTTTTAAATTTAATTGAGCTTCAAAGTTTTCTTATATACGTTGAGATAATATATATATATATATATATATATAGATATATATATATATATATTATATATATATATATATATATATTATATATGTTGAAAAACTTTTGATGTTTCGATAACAAATTAAATTAAATGAATTTTAAGATTTCACAAATGATTTTCTAAGTATATTCGATTTAATTACTCGAATATCAATTATTACTCCAAGTATTTCAAGATCAATTTCAAACCTTACTAAATGTGTAAATTGTGTTTATACTTAAACTATTTTTGAAACAATTTTCACAAAGTATTTTGAACTAAATCAAGCCTAAAATCAATTTTTCAAAGTGATGCACCAATCCATGCATCGATGCAGCAATTAATTTTTCAAACATCGAATGCATTTTATGCATCGATGCACATACCATGCATCGATACACTCAGTGCATTTGATGCATCGATGCACAAGACTATGCATCGATGCACTCAGGCTTTTTCAAAACATCGAATGCATTTTATGCATCGATTCACTCTTAGTGCTCCGATGCACTGAGATTCCAACGGTCAAAATATTTGAATTTTACACTGATGCACCGATTCACCTAGGGTATGCATCGATGCACTGACGCTCCCAACTACTTTAATTAATTGTTTTCACACTTAAACGACTCTATTGACTCCACTAATCATCCCCAACGTTCAGAATCATTTGAAGGTATATTTAAACAATCTTAGAAGCCATTGATCAACAACAAGAAACAACAATCAACAAGAATCAAGAGAGAATCAAAGAGAAAACATCAAACCTCAAGTTTGAGCATTTCACACCTATTTGTCATTCAATATTCATTTTGCTTTCAAGAACACTACTTGTACTCAATTGTATTCATTTTTAGTGTTCTTTTCTTTGTTCTAGAATTGTGCAAACAATCTACCTTGTGAGGATTTCCTTGTAAGTTTGCAAATTTGTAATATTCTCTTTGAGAAAGAGTGATTTCAAGAATTGGGGTATATTATTGAGGGAATTGTAAGGTTATCTCTTTGGCCTCAAAAGAAAGAACAAATTAGTGAATTTGTTGGAAAATCCTTAGTGTGGATAGCTAAGGTAGTGGACGTAGACTTTTGTTGAGAAAGTCGAACCACTCTAAATCGCTGTGCAATTTCTTTTAATTTTCTGCAAAAGCTTCCACCAAAATTTTAATTGCCAATTCACCCCCTCTTGGCCCATTCCATCAATCGATTAACTCAACAATTGGTATCAGAGCCTCACTCATTTGAAGGTTTAATCACCTCTTGAGTCGATTCGGGAAGAGTTACATCGATAATCAAGTCATCAATGGCCTCCACTTCAAACGCCGACTCCAGTCTTGATTCGATGCCCGTCAACAACCCTCATTTCTTCAATAGAGCTAACTATGCCTATTGGAAGAATAGGATGATGTATTTCATTCAAGCAAGTGACATGGAAGCATGGAATGTTGTAGAAGACGGATATATCAAACCTCTCACTCATCCAAGATTGTGGAGTGAAGGAGAGACAAGAATGTTTCAGCTCAACTCCAAAGCCATCCATATCATATTTTATACTCTTGGACCAGATGAATATGGAAGAGTTTTATCTTGTACAACCGCCAAAGAAATATGGGATAAACTACACGTCACTCATGAAGGCACCGACGAGGTAAAAGAATCTAAAATTAATCTTCTAACACATAGCTATGAAAATTTCAGGATGAAACCAAATGAAGATATCAAAGCTATGATGGATAGATTCTCAATGATTGTCAATGGTCTCAAATCATATGAAGAGATCATTCCAAACGAGAAGCTTGTAAGGAAGTTAGTTTACTCACTTCCAAAATCATGGCAATCCAAGAAGACGACAATCATCGAGGCTAAGAACCTAAAGTCCTTAACTCTTGAAGAGCTAATCGGTTCTCTCCTCACTCATGAAATGATGCTTGAAGATGAGGTGGACGTCGAAAAGATTGAAGAGACATCAAAGGAGAAGGAGAAGAAGAAAAACATTAGAGTTGCTCTCAAATCCACAAAAGATGAGAGTGATTCGGATGAAGATGACGATGACGAGGAAATGGCATTGTTTGCCAAACGGTTCAGAAAAATGATGAGACCTTACCGAGAAAGAAAATTCAAACGGAATGAAGGCCTAAAAAATGAACCAAAAGAGAAGGACCCGATCATTTGCTATGAATGCAAAAGCTGGGGCATGTCAAATATGATTGCCCACAATTCAAGAGAAATGGTCAATCAAGAAAAAGCACAAGGCTCATATGGCTACATGGAGCGATGAAGAAGGTTTCGATGAAGAGGAACAAGAAGTAGCAACTTGTTCTTGATGGCATTCGGGGAAGATCTAAGGTAACCTCTAACTCATCTAAATTTGATGATTTATCTTATGATGAGCTATTAGAGGAATATAATGGGTTGGCTTCGGATTATGAGAAATTGTTTTTAAAATATAAAAATGATGTTTCAAAATTGAAAAATGAAAATAAACTCATATCCAAAACCAACAACGATCTTGAAAGTAAAATCAAAGATTTGAAAATTAAACTAGAAGAGTTTGAAAAGAAAATTTTGGATTTGCACAATTTACTTTCAAAGGTCATGATGATCATCAAAAAAATTGATGATCTTAAAGCTTTTTTTGAAAGTTGGAACAAAACGTTTGAAAAAAAAGAAAATTCAAAATCCAACTTTGTTAGAAATTTTTTTAACTACAATCATAGAGGTCCCCGAAGAACCTCTAATGGAAAAATCGTTAGAAGTATATGGGTTCCTAAAGAACTCATTACTACTAAAGATAAGGATATCATACACAAATGGATACCTAAAGGGACTAGGATTTTGGAAACTAATGAATATGGACCCAAAAGAATTTGGGTACCAAAAATTAGAAATTAATATATGCTTGTAGGAAAAGGAGCATTGCTACAAGGCACGGGAAACAAATTCAATTCATGGTACCTTAATAGTGGATGCTCGGACACATGACAGAAGATAAAAGCCGGTTCATTGAGCTTAACGCCAAAAATGGAGGAGAAGTGACTTTTGGTGATGATTCAAAAGGTCACATTAAAGGTATAGGTACTATAGGTAATACCTCTTCCATACAAATTAAAATGTTTTATGTGAATGGATTAAAGTATAATCTCTTGAGTATAGTTATTTTGTGATAAGGATTCAATGTCATATTTGAAACTAATGGTTGTAAAGTATTGACATTGCATCTAATCGGATTATGCTTGTTGGTCATAGAATAGGAAACATTTACATGGTGCATTTAGACTCTATTATTATGACTAATTTATGCCTAGTTGCTAAGGATGAGCATGATAGTTGGTTATGGCTTAGGAGACTATGATATGCTAGTATGAGTGCTTTGCAACGGCTAATTGAAGGTGATTAGTTCGAGGGTTGCCTAAACTAAAATTTGATAATGATAAAATAGTGATGCTTGTGCTAAGGAAAACAAAAGCGAGTTCTTTTAAATCCATTAATGAGTATAACTAGTAGAGTATTACAATTGATCCATATAGATCTTTTTGGGCCAACTAGGACTACTAGCTTGGGTGGAAAACAATATGCATTTGTCTTGGTATATGACTATTCTAGATACACTTGGGTTCTATTTTTAAGTACTAAATATGAAGCATTAGAAAAATTCATCACGTTTTCAAAAGTAATCCAAAATGAAAAAGTACTCTATAACTAGTGTTAGGAGTGATCATGGAACTGAATTTGAAAATCTTGTATTTACTGAGTTTGTGATTCTAACGGTATTAGCCAATTTTGTAACACCCCTAACTCATATTCGACCCGAATACAAGTCCGATGTCACATTGACTTTTAAAACTTTGATTCTTAAATCTCTCCTAACTCCATCATCCTTTGATATTAAGATAACTTAAGCTTTCCTTAAGCTTAGTTATCATCTAATAATCAAAACCAATCTTAAATTTAACAAGAAACTCAATAATCAGAAATTTACTTTGCTTTGGTTCACATGCACAAGGAAGAAAGAAGAAAAAGAGAACTCTGGAAGCCTTGGGTGTTTTCTCCCCTTCAACCACGTGTATCCTTATATATATACTTATCCTTTCTTTAATTATTTTTCCTTGCAATTACTCTATTGTCCTTCCATTCCTTCTTCCTTTCAATTCCATCCTACACAATAATTACATGTAAATCTTTATACTATTCATCATTTTATTTTAACCACCAAATTATGAGACTTTACAATTTAGTCACTAAACCCGGTATTGAGGATGTTACAACTCTCCCCCTTAAGAAAATTCATCCTTGAATTTTCATTATGCAAAGAGGTAGGAGTAATAATCCTCATGTCCTCTTCACGTTCCATGTTGCTTCCTCTACTTTGTGATTCCTCCCACAAGACTTTAACCAATGGAATAGTCTTGTTCCATAGTTTCTTGACTTCGTGAGCTAATATTTGAACAGGTTCTTCCTCATAAGTTAAATCTGGTCGAACTTTAATTTCTTCAGTAGTCACAATGTGGATGGATCAGATCAATACTTCCTAAGCATTGAGACATGAAAGACATTGTGTATCTTTCCATTTCAGGTGGCAAAATTAGCTGATATGCTACTGGTCCTACTCTTTAATCTCGTAAGATCCAATGAATCGAGGACTCAACTTTCCTTTCCGTCCAAACCTCAAACTTTCTTCTACGGAGATACTTTCAAGAACACTTTATCTCGACTTGAAATTCAATCTTTACCATTTTAAATCAGTATACGATTTCTGTCTATCAGCTGCAACTTTCAGATTATTCTGAATTACTTGAACTTTTTCTTCCGTATTATGAATCAACTCAAGACCAATAACTTCTCGATCCTTAAGTTCATACCAGTTCAAGGGCGTACGACATCTTCTTCGTATAGAGCTTCATAGGGAGCCATCTTGATGCTTGATGATAACTATTGTTGTACACAAATTCAGTAAGTGGTAAATACCTTTCCACGATCCTTTGAATTCAATGGCACAAGCTCTTAGCTATCCTCCAGAATTTGAATAGTTCTAGATTGACCATCGGTTTGAGGATGAAACGATGTACTGAAGTTCAACCATGTTCCCAATGCTCCATAATAACTTCCAAAACCGTGATGTGAATCTAGGATCTCGATCAGAAACTATAGAAATAGGTACACCATGCAAACGTATAATCTCTTTAATATACATCTCAGCATACTTATCCATGGAGAAATCAGTTCGTACCGGAATAAAATGGGCTGACTTAGTCAATCTATCTATGATCACCCAGATTGAATCCTTTTTGTTCGGAGTTAAAGGCAACCCCGTCACAAAATCCATCGTTATGTTTTCCCATTTCCATTGAGGAATTGAAATTGGTTGTAACAATCCTGACGGAACCTGATTCTCAGCTTTGACTTGTTGATAAGTCAAACACTTTGATACAAATTTTGTAATGTCTTTCTTTATTCCCGGCCACCAATATCGACTCTTGAGATCCATATACATTTTGTTCCCTCCCGGATGCATTGTCATGGACTATAATGAGCTTCCGTTAACAATCATTCTTTAATTTATCATCATCTGGAATTACCAATTTCTCGATAATACAATTTCTCATCAGACTTAATCTCATAATCTGTGCCCTCTCTATTTTTATCTGTTGTATCTTCTTTAAACACTTCCATCTTTAGCTTGCAATTCTTTAATTTGATCTAGCCATGTTGGCTTGACAGTCAGTTCTGCACAGATTGCACCATTTCTCTTAACGATAATCTAGCATCAAGAGCTCGCAAAGCTACAAACGTCTTTCTACTCAAGGCATCAGCTACACATTTGCCTTTCCGGGATGGAAATCAATCACAACATCATAATCCTTGAGAAATTCCACTCATATTTTGTCTTAAATTCAAATCTTTCTGAGTCATCAAGTATTTAAGCTCTTGTGATCCGTATACAAGTAGCACTTTTCACCATACAAGTAGTGACTCCAGATCTTTAAAGCAAACACTACTGCCGCCATCTCTAGGCCGTGTGTTGGATAATTCTTCTCGTGTGATTTTAGTTATCTCGAAGCATAGGCCACTATCTTGCCTTCTTGCATTAATAAGCATCCCAAACCACTATGAGACGCATCACTATACACTATAAAGTTCTTGCTAGACTCGAGTTGAACTAACACTAGAGCTTTGTAAGAATTTTCTTTAACTTTTCAAAACTCTCTTGACATTATTGAGTCCAAACAAATTTTACTTCCTTTTTTAACAGTTTAGTTAGGGGTAATGCTGATCGAAAGTTTTAACGAACCTTCGATAATAACTAGCTAACCCCAGAAAACTTCTAACTTCTGATACATTCTTTGGAACTTCCCACTCCAGAATAGCTTTAATCTTTTGGGGATCCAATCAAACTTCTTCTGTAGAAATTACATGTCCGAGGAATGTCACTTCATTCAACCAAATCTTGTTCATTAGCCGATAAAGCTTCTTATCTCGTAAAATCTGTAAAACAATATGTAAGTGTGAACTATGCTCTTCTTCTAACTTTGAATAAATTAAAATATCATCAATAAACACCACAACAAATTGATCCAAATAAGGTTGGAATATCTTGTTCATTAGATCCATAAAAGCAGCTGGTGCATTCGTAACTCCAAACAGCATCACGATAAACTCATAGTGACCATATCTTGTTCTAAACGCCATTTTTGAAATGTATTTCTCTTGAATCTTTAATTGATGATAAACCGAATGTAGATCAACTTTTGAGAACACTGAAGCTCCTTTAATTGATCAAATAAATCGTCAATTCGAGAAAGTGGATAGTTGTCTTGATGGTCACTTTATTGAGCTGTCTGTAATCGATACAAAGTCGCATTGATCCATCTTCTTTTAACAAATAGAACTGGAGCTCCCCAAGCTGATACACTTGGTCTAATAAACCCTTTGTCTAGTAACTCCTGTAATTGAATCTTTAATTCTTGCAACTCTTTTGGAGCCATCATGTATGGTGCCATTGCAATGGGCGCTGTTCCCGGTATTATCTGAATCTTGAATTCTACCTCTGTCCGGAGGTAAACCTGGAAACTCTGCAGGAAATACATCGGGAAATTCTCTGACTATAGGAATTTCTTCAATCCCTTTCTCCTTGGTTCTATCATCCATCACATTAGCAATGAACCCTTGACATCCTTGTAAAAATAACTTCTTCGCTGACATTACTGAAATTACATTTGCCAATGGATTTCATCCTTCACTAAATACCACCACATCTACCCCTTCTAGACTTCTCAGTGTTACTCTTTTCAATCTATAATCGACATTAGCAAAATAACGATATAACTAATCCATTTCCAGTATCACTTCAAATTCGTCGAAAGGTAATTTCGTCAGATTAGTAGGGAATTCAATTCCCTGAATCCGTATGGGACACCCTCGGCTCACCAAATTTATCCAAGCACTGTGCCCTAATGGGTTCGTCACTATCACCTCATTGCTAGTAGTTTCTAACAGAATGTTCAATTCTTTCACTAACTTACTAGTAATGTATGAATATGTAGAGCCCGTATCAATCAATACAATAACACCTTTGTCAAATAATAGAAAGATACATGTTATAATATCTGGGTCATCACAATCCTCATTGGGCTTGAGGTTGTACACTCGAGCAGTGGAGTGTATCTCCTATTGAGCAGAGGATTGCGATTGGCTTCTTCCTCTGCCTCTACCTCTTCATCTCTGGCCTACAAAAATAGATCTCTCTGGCTGTGTAGATTCACTGGTTAACATTGGACAATACTAACAAAATGCCCAGCGTCCCCACATCTAAAGCAGACTTTAGAAATCATCCGACATATCCCTAAATTATTCTTTCCATAATGTGAGCATTATACGGCTTGAGTCTGATTAGATCTCCCATCTTCAGATCCCACTGACTGAGTTTGTCTACCTCTCATCTGATTTGATCCTCTAGCGGAGGATGCCACTGACTCTGATCTAACTTGGGGTTTAAAACCAACATCTCTACCCTTTTTTGATGGTGCGGAACTTGAAGAAGCACACGTTCTTTTGACTTTCTGAGCTCTCGAATTTTCAAACCTCTCGTTCTGAGCTCTTTCCAGAGCCTTGGCACAGTAAACTACCTCTTGAAACGATGATAAATTCAAGACAATTAACATTTCCTTCAACCGATGACGTAACCCCTCTACAAACCACTCACAAGTATCCTTCTCCATAGGAACTAGCTCGGCAGCAAAACGGCTCAACTTATTGAATTGACACTCGTACTCATATACAGTGTGATTCCATTGCTTCAGATTCATGAACTCTTGCTTCATTTGACGAACAAATTGATCTTCGATGTACTTATGCTTGAATTCTTCTAAAAACAATGACCAAGTTACTTGGGCATTAGATATCCTCAATGTAACATTGGTCCACCAGATCCTTGCTTGTCCTCTCAACAAGGAAATTACTCCATCCAGCTTCTCAGCATCGAAACAATGAAGTCTCGTAAGCATGACCTTCATGTCATTAAGCCAAAGGTTCGTAGTAACAGGACCTTCATCAGCTTCCCCTCTAAACTCTGGAGCTCCTAATCCCTTCAACTCTTTCGCAACATTCATTTTTGGAGTTGAAGTAACAGGAGGTTGGAAACGTGTCAATACCGCATATAACATTCTAAAGAATATATCTTGATCATTTAAAGGCATTCTAGAGGATTTATGTTCATCACTCTGCCTGGACAGGGCAGGTGAATTACTGCTTTCAGCGGGTCTATCATCTCCCGCTTCATTTCTAGAACTACCTCATCCGGACATCTATAAAAATACAACCATATAATTCTATTAGCAAAACAGCATACTTATTATCCCATCAGATCAGAATTTTCCACTATTTTGTTGGTATGTATACATTATCAGACACTTTAGACTTCGGTTTATGCTGAGAATCGACTAAACCGTAGCTCTTATACCATTAAATGTAACACCCCTAACTCATATTCGACCCGAATACAAGTCTGAGATGTCACATTGACTTTTAAAACTTTGATTCTTAAATCTCTCCTAACTCCATCATCCTTTGATGTTAAGATAACTTAAGCTTTCCTTAAGCTTAGTTATCATCTAATAATCAAAACCCATCTTAAATTTAACAAGAAACTCAATAATCATAAATTTTACCTTTTCTTTGGTTCACATGCACAAAGAAGAAAGAAGAAAAAGAGAACTCTGGAAGCCTTGGGTGTTTTCTCCCCTTCAACCCACGTGTATCCTTATATATATATACTTATCCTTTCTTTAATTATTTTTCCTTGCAATTACTCTATTGTCCTTCCATTCCTTCTTCCTTTCAATTCCATCCTACACAATAATTTACATGTAAATCTTTATACTATTCATTCATTTTATTTTAACCACCAAATTCTGAGACTTTACAATTTAGTCACTAATCCAGTGTTGAGGATGTTACAATTTTTCAGCACCTAGAACCCCTCAACAAAATGGAGTTGTTGAGAGGAAAAATCGAACTTTAGAAGAAATGGCTAGAACCATGCTTTGTGAAAACAATTTGCCAAAATATTTTTGGGCAGAAGCCACAAATACTGCTTGTTATGTTATTAATCGAGTAATGATTAGGCCTATTTTAAAGAAAACTCCATATGAACTTTTCAAAAATAAAAAAGCCTAACATTAGCTATTTTCATCCTTTTGGATGTAAATGTTTTGTTTTAGAAAACGGTAAAGACAAACTTGGCAAATTTGATGCTAAAAGTGATGAAGGAATTTTTATGGGTTATTCATTAAATTCTAAAGCTTATCGAGTATTTAATAAAAGAACTTTAGTTATAGAAGAGTCTATACATGTTGTTTTCAATGATAATCTCTTTCCGAGGAAGGATTCTTGTGTGAATTATGATGTAGGTGTTATAAATACAAATGACGTTGGAGAACCATCATCAAAGGAAGAAATAAAAAATGAAGTAACTCATGATCCTCTTGAGAATCCAACCATTGAAGAAAGAGGAGTATCTTATCCAAGAGAGTATAACTATGTCAATGATGGTTGAATCATGGGTGATCCATCCAAAGGGGTAACAACTCGATCTTCTCTTAGAAATATATGTAATTATGTTGCATTTATCTCATGCATTGAGCCTAAGAATATTAAAGAAAACATTAAATGATGAACATTGGATTATGGCTATGCAAGAAGAGTTAAATCAATTTGAGAGAAGTAAAGTATGGACATTAGTTGAAAGACCTAGAAATAAATTTACTGTAGGTACTAGATGGGTGTTTAGGAATAAGCTTGATGAAAGTGGTAATATAGTGAGAAACAAGGCTAGACTTGTTGCTCAAGGCTATACTCAAGAAGAAGGCATAGATTATGATGAAACATACGCTCCCGTAGCTAGGATGGAAGCAATTAGAATGTTATTAGCATTTGCATGTTTTCATGAATTTAAATTATATCAAATGAATGTTAAAAGTGCATTTTTAAATGGTTTTATAAAAGAAGAAGTGTATGTGGAACAACCTCCAGGTTTTGAAGATTCAAAATTTCTGGATCATGTTCTTAAATTGACAAAAGCGCTTTATGGTTTAAAACAAGCTCCTAGAGCTTGGTATGAAAGATTGTCAAATTTTTTAATTGAAAAAGGTTTTTCAAAAGGGAAGGTTGACACTACATTGTTTTTAAAGCATAAAAGTAAAGATTTATTAGTAGTTCAAATTTATTTTGATGATATAATATTTGGTTCTACTAATGATGTTCTTTGCCAAGAATTTTCTAAGCTAATGCAAAGTGAATTTGAGATGAGCATGATGGGGGAGCTCTCATTTTTTTGGGACTCCAAATCAAGCAAAGAAAAGATGGCATCTTCATCAATCAAGCTAAATATGTCAAAGATATGCTCAAAAAGTTTGGACTGGGAAAATGGGAAACCTCATGACACTCCAATGAGCTCATCAACAAAGCATGACTTAGATGAAGGAGGTAAATGTGTGGATGTTAAATTTTATAGGTCAATGATTGATTCTTTGCTTTATCTAACTGCAAGTAGACTAGACATTATGTTTAGTGTTTGCTTATGTGCTAGATTTCAATCATGTCCTAAGGAATCACAATTACTAGCTGTTAAGAGGATATATAGATACCTAAAGGACACTCCTAGTTTAGGACTTTGGTATCCTAGAGACTCTAGCTTTAGCTTGCATGCCTTCTCTGATGCGGATTATGGAGGATGCAAATTAGATAGGAAATCACCTCTGGTACTAGCCAATTCCTTGGAAATATACTGATTTCTTGGTTTTCAAAGAAACAAAATTGTGTTGCATTATCTACCACTGAAGCGGAATACATTTCAGCCGGTAGTTGTTGTGCACAAGTTTTATGGATGAAATAACAACTTTTTGATTATGGAATTGAAGTAGGTACCATTCCTATCAAGTGTGACAATGCTAGTGCTATTTGTCTCACTAAAAATCCCATCCAACACTCTATAACTAAGCACATTGAAATAAGACATCACTACATTAGAGACCATGTCACTAAGGAAAATGTAGTTCTAGAATTTGTTGATACGTTGCATCAATTAGCGGATATCTTTACAAAACCTTTAGATAATGAAAGATTTTGGACACTTAGGAGATAATTAGGTTTAAATGACCTATGTTTAAAATAATTTTAGTACTTTTAAGAATAAATGAAAAATGCTTATAATTGTAATTTTTGATTCCTGCTATTAGTTAGGGGGAGTTTATGTTATTTGGTGAAAATTAATTTTATGTTCAAATGTTGTTTAAAGATTAATTTGATTGATTGAACATGATTAATTTTCAATATATGAGTTGGCAATACCACTAGAGCTAATTAATTTAGCATTTTAAGTATTTAAAACGTATTTTTGACATTTTTGTGCTTCATGTATCGATACACTTAACAGTGCATCAATGCATCCCTTTGAATGTGCATCAATTCATCATGTTGATGCACCGATGCATGCCTTGAATGTGCATCGATGCACAGGGTCATGCATCGATGCATCCATCGGGTTTTGGGTTTAAAAGGCTTATTTTTCTCATTTGTTTCAAACCCTAAAACTAAACCCTCTCTAGCCGTACGCCTCTTTTCTTCCTTAAACTCTCCTCTTGCTCAAAATCAACAAACATTTGTCAGAATCTTCGAGTTTTTCAACTCCTAATTCTGTATTTATCATCAAATCGTGCAAAACAACATCACATTCCTCTCAAATCTGAAATTTTCAAGGTAATATTTCAAAAACCCTATTTAATTAATTTTTAATCTTAGGACTAGTTTTAATTAGTTCTAGGATGAACATTATATCAGGCATTGATAGTTTGATGATTACAAACTATCTTTTACAACTAATTTCATCAAAAACTCACAAATTTTCAATGAATTTGTGAATTTTCGAAATAAAAAAAATCAAAAATCTAAATTTAATTTCTAAATTTGATGTTTTTGATTTAATTATGTTGTTTTAATGAAAAACTATACATATTATTTACAAATATTATTTTCAAATAGTTTTTCAAAACCTCGCCAATTAGGATTCGGTTTAGAGAACCTTGAATTATTAAGGACTCAATTGAGTTTTGGGATTGATTATTGTGCATACATGTGTTTCATATTGCAGGTTACATTCTTTTTTCCGATTCCTAAACCATGTTTAATCCCAAACACCCTAGAACTTCATCGAGTCGTTCTCATTCAAACCAACCTCTAAATCTCGTTCCTCCTCCTCCTAATAGTCTTATAGGACTTTGTTTCAACATGCCTGAACGTCGTAGAGATGACCTGTACCATAGGTATATGGAGTCTTTCCAATCCTATAGAATCCGGGAAGAGCGTATTCCTTCTCTTCAAGCCATGATTGACATTGATTTTGAATACCTCCCAATTCTTAAAACTTGGAAGTTTTATAAATTGTTTCATCTCAAACCTGTCATTTTTCATCAGTTAGTCAGAATTTTCTATTCTAATGCGGTGTGCATTCAAAATGATACTCCAATTCTGGGACTATTGGTATTAGATCTTATGTCTTAGGCCAATATTTTAATATTGACCCCACAACTATAGCCTCACGTTTTGGGTTAGATGATGATGGGTTATATAATGAAAATGAAAATGTGGATTATCCCTGTATTCCAAACGCTAGTGTTAGTACCATTCGTTCTCATCACGATCATTTTCTTCATTTGATAATCTCGTGGCGGTTTCGACCATCTGCTGGTAGGTACTCCACTCTTCGTGCTAGGGATTTATGGTGGATGTATTGTATTAAGAACAAAATCAAAATAAATCTGCCCCACATTATTTTTAGCCAACTAGTAGATATCATAAGCATTGTTCCTTCAAAACATGTAGAAACACTAGTTTATGGATGTCTTCTTAGTAACCTCTTTATCAAACTTGGTCTAGACGTCTCTCTCGATAATCCCATTCCTCTCCAAAATCCAATCAATCTAACCTCATTAAAGAAGGCCGAGTGGAAACAAGACAAGGAAACCGGTCAATGGGTCTTTAGACCCGGTAAGCAAACTCTGGGAGTTAGTTCCTCACGAGCTGCTCCTAGCTCCTCTCGTGCTCCAGGTGCTGACGATGATCCTAAATTTCAACAACTTATGCAAGACATCGACGATCACGTACCAAATGATGAGCCTGCTCCACAAGAGGATCAAGTGCCTCCATATTTTCGTTCATTTTTGGAGACATTTGATCTACGGTATGCTTCTGTCGAATCCTACTTGACTGCTACTCACAAAGCAGTAAATCAACTCTTAGACACTTTGAAAGCTCGACATATGGAGTTTCAAAGGGAGATGCTTTCACGTATGGATGCTCTCTCTCTTGAGATGTAAGCCCGATTTCCTCCTCCGCCTCCCAAATCCTTCTATGGACGAGTAGACCTTGTTTTGTTTTGGATCTTCGTTGAACTTTTCTTGTTAAAACATTTTGAATATTTGAGGATTATTGTTTTCTTTGGATTGTTGACTTTGTTTGGAGATATGATTTGGATGTTTTATTGATTTTAAACTTATATATAGTTTGGTTTGAATTTTCATTTTGAGCTTAATGTTTATTGATTTTTGCATCATTTACATATAAGTTCGTTATGACCAATTATCCATTACATGTTTATGAATATTGATTATGAAACTAATGGCTAACGTTTCTCTTGATTGTGATCTTAGCAGCTTAAGCTATATTACTAATCAATTGGCTAATTTTTTTTACAACCTTGTTTATATTTTCGAGTCTTTTTGATTTAACAAAAAGGGGGAGAAATATTAAGTGTTACAATATTTTAAAGGGGATAAGTGTTATAGTAAGGGGGAGTAGTAATTTCAAAATTAATTTCAAACTTGATTTTTCAAAGAAAATCTTAAAATTACACAAATGTTTTGTTATATCAAAAAGGGGGGGATTGTTGAAAACATTTTGATGTTTCGATATAACAAATTAAATTAAATGAATTTTAAGATTTAACAAATGATTTTCTAAGTACATTCGATTTAATTACTCGAATATCAAATTATTACTCCAAGTCTTTCAAGATCAATTTCAAACCTTACTAAATGTGTAAAATTGTGTTTTATACTTAAACTATTTTTGAAACAATTTTCACAAAGTATTTTGAACCAAAATCAAGCCTAAAATCAATTTTTCAAAGTGATGCACCAATCCATGAATCGATGCACCAATTAATTTTTCAAACATCGAATGCATTTTATGCATCAATGCACTCTTAGTGCACCGATGCACTGAGAGTCCAGGGATCAAAATATTTGAATTTTACACTGATGCACCGATGCACCTAGGGTATGCATCGATGCACTAACACTCCCAACTGCTTTAATTAATTATTTTCACACTTAAACGACTCTATTGACTCCACTAATCAACTCTGACGTTCAGAATCATTTGAAGGTATATTTAAACAAGCTTAGAAGCCATTGATCAACAACAAGAAACAACAATCAACAAGAATCAAGAGAGAATCAAAGAGAAAGTATCAAACCTCAAGTTTGAGCATTTCAAGCCTATTTTTCATTCAATATTCTTTTTGCTTTCAAGAACACTACTTGTACTCAATTGTATTCATTTTTTAGTGTTATTTTCTTTGTTCTAGAATTGTGCAAACAATCTACCTTGTGAGGATTTCCTTGTAAGTTTGCAAATTTGTAATATTCTCTTTGAGAAAGAGTGTTCTCAAGAATTGGGGTATATTCTTGAGGGAATTGTAAGGTTATCTCTTTGGCCTCAATAGAAATAACAAATTAGTGAATTTGTTGGAAAATTCTTAGTGTGGATAGCTAAGGTAGTGGACGTAGACTTTGGTTGAGAAAGTCTAACCACTCTAAATCGCTGTGCAATTTCTTTCAATTTTCTACAAAAGCTTCCACCAAAATTTTAATTGTAAATTCACCCCCCTCTTAGCCGATTCCATCAATCGATTAACTCAACAATATATATCGATTATAAATTTTTTATAAATCTATATTTTAATATGTTTCTGATACGCTGATTGAATGGATAATTAGCGAATTCTTATAAACCATTGTTGGTTTAAGGGGATACGTTGTTTAAGGGGATACGCTGCTTAAGGGGATGACACATATTTAAAGGTTCAGTAGGATGAACTCATTAAATTGTTATTAATATGTGATGCCAATAAAAGAATACAAATTAATGACTCAATTATCAAAATAAAAGAAATTAAAAATATAATAATAAAAATATTTTTTTAAAAAAAATCAATGATGAAAATAAAATATAGATTTGGATAATTATTTGATCTTATTTTTTCATCTTTGTAAAGTTTTGATTGGTAATACAAAGATGAAAAATGAGTTTTGAGCTAAAGTTTTCGAGAATCCCATGTTAAAGAACCATTTCCCCTACAATTTGGGTGATGTGTAATTGCATTTTTCTAATATGTTTTATTTTCATCATTGATTTTTTAAAAAATTATTTTTTATTATTATATTTTTAATTTATTTTATTTTGATAATTGAGTGATTAATTTGTATTCTTTTACTAGCATAACACATTAATTTAAAAACGTATCTAAGAATAACTTTGAAGCTTAATTAAATTTAAAAACTTATTCAGCACAAAAAGATTGGTTAAATAATGACAAAATCAAGAGACGAGATAAAATTTACTGGCACTATTTTTCATTATTATTATTATTATTATTGAATAAAAAAGGTATTTTATTATCTTATTTTTAGGATTTAATGAAAAAAATTATTAAAAAAAAGAAAAAAATAATTATTTGATGAAAATGATAAGTGTGAAAGGCACATGAATTTCTTTATGGTCATATGACTTAATTTTTCAGAAGACAGAAAATGAAAATGATTTACTAATTAAATTTTATATTTTTTCAACAAACAAAACACAACTACTTCCTTAATATTCCGGGACGTTTTTACACAAAAATCACCTTAATAGAAATTAATTACATGTTAAGCACTGTTTCAAAACATTTTACAAATCTAACACCTGGAAGACACCCCTTTGCTGACGTGGGCACGGATGTCAGAAAGGATACTAAATTCGTAAAAAAAAATTGAAATGTTGCCTAACAGATAATTAATTACTGTCAGGATGATTTTTGGATAAAAACGCCCAATATGCCACTTTGACTATTTAATATGCGCTTGATTTTAATAAAATTATAATAACATATCAAATTCCCTTAGATTTTATTTTATTTTTAGTTTAATTTATGAAAAAATTATTTGATCCTAAATTAACCTGTACGTGTTTATAAATTTAATTTAAATGTTATTTTAATTTATTATTCTATATTTTGCTTTCTAAGTGAATATTTTGAATTTTGTTTTCTGTTAAAAATACGACACCTGGAAGATTTTGAGTAATTAATACCTTGAGGAAAAATTGTTGCTATATAATTAATGGTTTTACAAATTGAAAATTAGCTTATCTTTTAAATCTTAGAGAAATTAGATTGTCAAGACAAAGCCTAAAGTTAATTAGAAATAAAACGCTGTCCAATGCTTAGACACTTTTAACGTCCTACTTATTACTTGATACGACGTGTATGTTTGCACTTGATGCTTTGACATTATACACAACTGTCGTAACCGATTTTTGTCCGGGCACGAAATTTTTTACTTGGCGGAAAAAAATGAGGTGAATAAATGGTTTTTAAAATAATTCGGGAGTCGCCATCGACCTTTTGGGTCAGGTAGGTCGAATACCTAAAAATCATCTTTTAAAAGAGTTTTTAAGAAAACATCAGTTAAAAGATAAACTGATCTGCGTTTTAACCAAAAATTCGTTTTTTTTAATAATAAAAATGGATTCGTGGTCGTTTACGTTTAGGGAAGGATTAGCACCCCTACAACGCCCAAAATTGGTACTTTTTAATTATAAATTGTCTCTAATAATAGAATTTAAGAACTCAAATATAAATTTAATTTATGATCCTGTTATTTCAAATTTAATAATTTTAAGAAAATATATTAATATATATATCTTTATTTTTATAAATAAGATATTTATTTACTTAGAAATATCAGAAAAATGCTTCTAGGTGCTTTAAGACAGCTCATTTCTTAATATTAATAAATAAATAAATGTTAATAAAATATTTATCTAAAAATAATTAAAATATATTAATATAAAAAATATGATATTTATTTATTTAAGAATATCAAAAAAGGACTTCTAGGTGCTTTAAGACAGCTCTTTTCTTCGATATTAAAAAATAAATATATATCAAAATATGTTTATTTTTCTTAAAAGTAATTTATAAAATTAAATTTATAAATAGGATTTTTATTTAATAAACAAATAGAATAAATAAATAAATATTATATATATATATTTATATAACTTAATAATAATAATAAAATAATCATGAAGATAATAATTTAAACATATATCAAAAGTAATAATAATAATAATTAAAATGAAAGAAATTAAAAGTAATAATATTAAAACTATAGGCCGGAATTCCCAAATTACCCTAGAGTGTAGATCTCGACCTCCTAAGGCCGAATATGGCCTTCGCTTGTCCTAAAACGCTTTAGATTGTTCTAGATCTAAAATAAATCGAAGGTTTTACCTTCGGTTTTATAATGATTCTGGTGGTTCCAGACGGTTTGGAGGCTTCTACGATGGTAAGATGCTCCTTTTCCTCTTCTTTCTGGTTATTGGGTGTTGATTTGTTCTCGTATTTTGCTCTCTGTTTGGTTGCTCCGTGGCTGTTGGTCTCCTTTTTTTTCTGTTGGTTGTTGTGGCTCTCTGTCTTCCGTTTTTCTCTCTGTTTTTCTTTTTCTTGCAGGAGATGGTGGCTTTAATAGCCACCACCGGTGATGGCTTCAGACCGGTCCCAATGAGGTTGCTTAGGTGAGTCACCATAGCTATGGTGGTGACTCACCATAGAGCTCGACATGTGGAGAGGCAGTTGGCCTTTTGGAGGCTTCGGCGGCGGACGTGTGTGCTTCTGGAACCAACGGCGGCGGCTAGGACGTGGCCCTAGGGTTATCATAACCTTAGGGTTTCTTTCTGGAGGGTTCTGGACCGTTGAATCATAGCCAGATCTAACGGCTAATAGCTGATGGCGGCTGCTGGAATGAGGCGGCTGGGATAGGGTTGAGAAACCCTAGTTGAAACCCCAAATTAGTTCAAGGTTTCCATTTGGGTCTGGGCCGGTTGGGTCATTGTTGGGCCATCCGGGATTATTGGGCCTCTGATGTAATTTGTAATATATATATATATATATAATATATATATATATATATATTTAATAATAAATAATAATAATAATATATTATATTAATAATAATTATAATAATTATTATTAAAAAATTAATGTCTACAGCTGCCCCTCTTTGCTCATTCTTGTGTTAACAAGAATAGAGTAAAGACAAAAAAGATAATAATTTTTCCATTTGGCCTCTATTGAGTAGGATGGAAATGTTTGAAAAATCATGCACTGAAGGGCTTACAGATGACCCGAAGGTTTTTGAAAACATCATGCACTGAAGGACTTACAGATGACCCTAAGACTTTGAAAACATCAAAAAGCTCCCGAAGGGTTTTTGGAAACATCATGCACTGTAGGACTTATAGATGACCCTAAGGCTTTGAAAACATCAAAAAGCTCCCGAAGGCTTTTTGGAAACATCATGCACTATAGGACTTACAGATGACCCTAAGGCTTTGAAAACATCAAAAAGCTCCCGAAGGCTTTTTGGAAACATCATGCACTTTAGGACTTACAGATGATCCTAAGGCTTTGAAAACATCAAAAAGCTCCCGAAGGCTTTTTGGAAACATCATGCACTGTAGGACTTACAGATGACCCTAAGGCTTTAAAAACATCAAAAAGCTCCCGAAGGCTTTTTGGAAACATCAGGAACTGTAGGACTTACAGATGACCCTAAGGCTTTAAAAACATCAAAAAACTCCAGAAGGCTTTTTGGAAACATCATGCCCTGTAGGACTTAGAGATGACCCTGAGACTTTGAAAACATCAAAAAGCTCCCGAAGGCTTTTTGGAAACATCATGCACTGTAGGACTTACAAATGACCCTAAGGCTTTGAAAACATCAAAAAGCTCCCGAAGGCTTTTTGGAAACATCATGCACTGTAGGACTTACAGATGACCCTAAGGCTTTGAAAACATCAAAAAGCTCCCGAAGGCTTTTTGGAAACATCATGCACTGTAGGACTTACAGATGACCCTAAGGCTTTGAAAACATCAAAAAGCTCCCGAAGGCTTTTTGGAAACATCATGCACTGTAGGACTTACAGATGACCCTAAGGCTTTGAAAACATCAAAAAGCTCCCGAAGGCTTTTTGAAAACATCATGCACTGCAGGACTTACAGATGACCCTAAGGCTTTGAAAACATCAAAAAGCTCCCAAAGGCTTTTTGGAAACATCTTGCACTGTAGGACTTACAGATGACCCTAAGGCTTTGAAAACATCAAAAAGCTCCCGAAGGCTTTTTGAAAACATCATGCACTGTAGGAATTACAGATGACCTTAAGGCTTTGAAAACATCAAAAAGCTCTCGAAGGCTTTTTGAAAACATCATGCACTATAGGACTTACAGATGACCCTAAGGCTTTGAAAACATCAAAAAGCTCCCGAAGGCTTTTGAAAACATCATGCACTGCAGGACTTACAGATGTGGGAAATAGTTTATTAAGTAAAAAAACTAAGGAAATCGTTTTCTTACTTTTCAACAATTTCATTTCTAGAAAAGATTGAATGAGAAACTATGGAAATCGTTTTCTCGTTATTTTTCAAAATAACATGTTGATTGGGTAACATGCCCCAATCTCAAGATAAGGCTGTTGGAAATAGTTTACTAAGTAAAAAACTAAGGAAATCGTTTTCTTACTTTTCAACAATTTCATTTTAGAAAAGATAAAATGAAAAACTATGGAAATTGTTTTCTCATTATTTTTTTGAAATAACATGTTGATTGGGTAACATGCCCCAATCTTAAGATAAGGTTGTTTTGTGGATTACGTCCATCTATTCTTCAGATGTTTGCGTGATTCCTGTATTTGCGGTTTTGAATACCTTCTTCTTGTAAGGTGTTTTTTAATGAATCTTCTTGTTCTTCTGAAGATCTGTAAAACTTCATGTTTGAATGTACTCAGATGTATCAATGTAATGAATTGTCTATTGTGTAAATGATATTCTTATGAATGCATGAATGTTGATGCAATCTTCATTTGACTTCAAAGTGGTGAACTTGGTCTTCCTTCACTTCATCATTTATTGCCAGGGTTACCTCTGGATATCAGTGTAGAAACTTATGCTATCAAGCTTTCATTTTTGCAGAATCATTTGATCAACTTGTATCTTTGCGTTTTCTTTGCTTCATGAAAGTCTCAGAAGAAATGTTTCATTTGCTGAACTCTTACCGTAGTCAGAACTATGACTTTGATGCCCCATTTTGTCTTTGGTAACACCGGCTTTCTTTGTCTGGACTTGTGTAGAAATCCCATAAAGCTTTCATCTTTGAAAAGAGAATCTATCATCTTTAAAAAGAGAATCTATCATCTTTGAAAAGAGAATCTATCATCTTTGAAGAGTGTAGATGTAGATATGCCTGACTCAGCAGGGATTAATTAGGAGAGTAGAGTTTGTTCTAATTTAACTCTTGAAACATATCACAAGGAAGATTTATCCTAATTCCTTTCATGTCTCCACATATAATCAGATCTCGAATAAGGCAACTTGGATCATATCATGTCGAGATGCTTAACAACAACCTGTCGTTCAACCTTAGTTGGCTCCACTAGTTTCTTGTTGTTAAAATTTCAGCTCTCCTTCTGTGGAAAGAAATCTTCATCATATCTTATTTCTAATCTTGGGGTTGAAGAAGACAAAATTTATCTTGGATCAATAAAGGAAAACCATATTATAACAACATTGGTTCAACACCATAATCACTGGTTCATAAAACATTTGACAACACATTCTTTATCTCATGTGGTTTCTGCTCGAATTGCTGGTCAATGAAGCTCTTTGCATGGTGTTCAAAGTTTTTGTATGATGTCACAAGTCCACTTGAGAACAAAACTCAATGGGAATACAAGTGAAATACTGGTATGACCAAAAAGTTGGTCAAATTCACAAAATGTGCTGGTGTCGAATTGAATAGGAGATACTAATTGATCTTGATATCATCTCGGGCAAAGGCAAGTGTGATACTGATCACGTTTTCTTCTGTAATGAGCATTGTAGAGAGTAGAAACACTTCAGCTATAGGATCCATGTACAGAAAGATATCCATGGAATTCTTGATGCTGGGGATGAAACGTACATGATAAAACCCAAAATAGATAAAAATTCAGTTCATCATGGCTGGCAATGATAACCCCAGTAATAGCGGGAATAACAGTAATGTAAGTGAGTCGAGTCTCCCTTTCCAATGTCATCGATTAAGCGAAAACTATTGTGAAAAACAGCTTCGTAATCCCAACAGTATGGTTGTAACTAACTTCCAGGAATCGCAAAAAAATATTTCCAATCATCACCGACACACATAATACAAAATTCAAAGCTGAGATCTTGAGAAACTGAACCCTGGATCGAGTAGTATGCCTGGGGACCATCTTTATCCATGATGTAGTTTAACACTGTCATGTGACACATGGTTTAAGAAGATTGGGTATTTGAAACCATACTTGTTGAGTAGATATTTGTTCAACAACAAGATTCTAATGCAACTGCCTGATGAACGAAGCAATTATGTATAGTCAGCTCGACTGTGACTGTTTTATCATTTTCATTCTTCATATCTTTCTGTCTCATTGGAAATATTTTCTCAAATCAATGATCTTTAACACATGATGATATGGGCCGTCAGCATGTCCCAGCATTGCTGATACGAACGTTCAAAAATGCATCAATAGTCCTAATTCTGATTGAAATGGGCTTTCAGCATGCCCCGACATTTGCTTCTTGTTAATCTGATCCTTCAAAATGCCCCACATGGATCTGTCTGAAGGAACCTTTAAAATACCCCAACATTTGCTGATACAGATGTTAAAAGTGTGCTCAACATTACTTCTTGTTGAGATGAGCCTCCAAGAATGACCAAATATTCATATTGTTGTGAGCCTTCAAAATGCCCTAATATTCTATTTCTGATTGAAAATAGGCCCTCAAGATATCCCTCTAAATCTGTCTGATTCACTCTCAATGTCTATTTGACTGAAATGTCATGATCCCCACGAGGTCCAATTTTAACAATGAACTGTTGTAGGTACTTGTAGCTTTATTCGTGCCCCAAATCTGTTTATCTTGAATACTCTCATTCTGGTGTCACTAAACAGTAGTATTGTCAAGTAACTGGAGAAATTCTCTTCATGTTGTCACAAACTTAAGAAGTACTCAATCATTCTGACAGAAATGTTTGAGATATGTGTCTTCTGAATGAGGTGACCATTTTCTGTATCTGGAGGGATTTAGTCAGACAGAGCAGTATAAATAGCTTGGTAATCCGTTATATGCTGACACAGTGGCTTATCATCTTTCAGTGAAGGCCATCTCTGAAATATACTTTTATGTGGGAGAGAAACCAATTTATGCGAACAGTAATCTGATGCAATAGCAAGACTACATATACAGTGGTACAGGTTCATCAAAAATCCACACCCATGCAACATGTTGATTCTGATAACAACTCATCTGATTATGAAGGATCTTTTAGGATGATTTCACAGATATTGATAGTTCTTTCTGATACCGAGGAAATCCTGAATTCTGATTCTGATGAGGAGAATAAACTGTTATACTTGACAAAAATAAGATATTCAGAGGTTGAGGCTTCAATAGCCATGGAGAGATGTGGTACGAATTCATCGATTACAGAGTTGACAGATTTCATATATGCTGCTCAAATGGCTAAGGCTGCTGACGTACTTCTTCTGGTAGAAGATAGGAAGCCATTATGCAATGATCCCAATTACAGGAAAAGGTGAAACTCGGGCAATGATTTGTGGAAAAGGAAGAAGTAGAGGAAGCTTGAAAAGAAGCTTCTTAATGAAGATGATCATGTTCAACTTTCAAATCCAATGATTGGTTTTGGGGTTCTTACCAAACCAGATCAGATAACTCAAAGAATACTTCCAGAAGATGCTATTGGGCCTCCTTATTTCTACTACGAGAATGTGGCACTTGCTCCAGTTAGTGTTTGGACCAAAATGTTACGGTACTTATACGATGTAGAGCCAGACTTTGTAGATTCAAAGTATTTTTGTACTACTACACAGAAAAGGGCTACATTCATAATATGCCAATTGAGAACAGATTTCCTCTTATTACGCTTTCTCATTGCACCATACATGATGCTTTTCCATTGACAACAAATTGGTGACCTTCCTGGGATCCAAGAATAAAGTTGAACTGTTTACAAACATGTACAGGAAGTGCCAAATTGACAGAAAGGATCTGTAAGGCTCTTGAAGCTTATGACGATGAGCCACCTTCGAGTGTCCAGAAGTATGTTCTTGATGAGTGCTAAAAATGAAATCTGGTATGGATTGGAAGGAATAAAATTGTTCCATTTGAACCTGATGAGGTGGAAATGCTTCTATGTTTCCCTAAAAACCATACATGAGGAGCTGCTAGAGATATGTTCCCAGGTGGTATCAATGTTCTGTCTTTTTTCTCTGGAATCAGTGATGCATATGTTGTCTTTTACTGTCTTGGAATATCCTTGAAATGTTCAAGAACTGAATGTGATCGGTTGGAGCAATTGATGAGTACATTTGTCGAATTCGACCTTGTTGTCAGTGGCATCCAGCGTAACAACCTTACTGGAAGAAATAAACATCATCAGGATGAACTAAAAGATTTTTGTTGGTGCATTTTCTTGCAATGATTGCTACGACAACTGTCTCTTCTGCTGCTCCAATATATCCCACTCTTTTCGAATCATGGAACGGTTTAGTTGACAGTAAAACTGGTCATCTTTAACTTTTGGAATCCTGTAACCAATGTTACCTTATATAAAAGGCCTATAAGGGTAGATTCTGTTCCAATGTCTTATTCTGTGCCATAAGTCCTCAAATTCAAATTCAGCAATCTTCTGAAGGACATAATGGATATCATCTTGACAAAGAAAATGATCGGTATAGAAGAAGTAGCAATGATGTATCAAGACTTGAGCTAGCATCACGGTATAACCAGAGTGCAGGTAGTGACTTGTTCATGGCTCTATGATGTAATCTTCTAGAGAACATGAATTGATGGTTGGGGAAAATAATCTGTCTGGTGATGCTTATTGCCCTCAGCATGAGATAAACGATAATCTTTCTTGATGAGCTGCTAATAATGTCATAGGAGAGTGTCACAAGTTCAATTCTCCATACTTTCTGGCTTCTTGGACCACTTGCCTTCAAAAATGTGAAGTGCTTCATCATTCTGGCGTCACTTTTTCTACAATAGAGGTAGAATAGGCAACAACTTGCTTCAAGGACCTTCTTCATTTGAGACTGTCCTGTTTGAAAATGTTTTTCCTCCTTTCTTTATCGACGAATGAAAGAATTTTGTAGAATGTTGCCTATCACAGGTTCACAATAAAATCAAATCATAAGCATGAATTCAAAGAATATCAAAAAGAATCAACAACTCTGTAATGTTTGAGAATTATAATTCTTTGACAAGTATCAAGATTTGGTTTGGTTTCAGGATGGCCTTCCTATTTTCTATGGTTACATCTATTTAAGATGTCACTCATCTCTCGCTCTTTGTGAACTTTGTCATATGTCTCACTTTGAGGACTTGGTATTTTAACCGGATGCGTACAAAACGACGCAACTAGGATTGCCAATCACTAGACCTTCTAGAGTCCTTCCATTTCAATTCTCTGGAATCTTTCATTTAGACTCATCTAATCAAAGTAGTGCAAAAATATCGGTCTAAAAATGAAATTTCTGAGGGCTTGTGTGAAGTTGACTATAACAGGTGTTTCACAACTCCCTTAGTCCATTTGTTAACACATTTGCCATTTTGGCTAGCTGAATTCAGCTTTATTGTATATAAATAATAAAATCACCTTTATTAGGCTAACTGAAACTTATCCATAAAGCCAGGGCCATTAACCAATTGCTCTAGAGGGATAGCTTTATTACATATAATAATATAATGGGTTGGCTGAATATTATCCATAAAGCCGGGGCGATTAACCATTTGCTCTAGTGGGACAACTCAAGCTTTATTGTATATATTAATATAACATGGGTATCTAAATCCAATTTCTTAAGCTTGTTAACAAGAACCTGTTATAGTCTAGGTGTTTTGGTGGAATTCATAAAATCTCTTTGTTAGAGTTCAATTCCCAAGCAACTGACTTAAACTAGATTTACCTATTTGTAAAAATTATGTTCATCATCGAACGTCATTAATAGAAAAATATTCTAATCGGTTTTGTAATGTAATACATCAACGATGCCCCATGTTGTACGTTCCTATATATAAATACCAAGCCTTTTTGTAATTTCTTTCAATAGGAGTAGGCTATCTCATATTTGTAATATGATAGTGTTTGGGTGTATTTCTTCTGAGGTAAGGTCAATGGTCCTTGTTTTTCTGGTTTTCAATCCTGATATTCTGTCAAAGATTATAACTCTAATCATGAAGAGCTTTTTAATCCAATTGATATTCAAAGAACTGCAAGATTGCAAAATTGACTGAATGCTCATATCCTTAATAAGCAACAAAAATTTATTTATTGCACAAAAGGCAGAGAAAGGAACAAAAAACAAGTTTAAACAGGATACTGAAAATAGAAAAGTACTATAGTGGTAGATAACAACTTCCACTTGTTTATTTAGCCTACCCCATCATTCCAATAATGTTGGGTGTGTAATTGGCCCAAGATTTTCCTCGTTTGCCCCCTATTTCTTGATTATCTTTTGTGTCAACTTCTTTGGGTAAGCCTTCAGATACATAACTCCTTACTTTATTCTGAGCAGTCTCCATCATCATCTTTTTTTTCTCTGGCTGGTAATTGAGCTCATTTTTGGATTGAGAACAACTTTTACTAAGGATGACAGCCTTGTCCTGATTCTGAACACATATTGTGGCTGTAATTGGAGTAATATTCACCAGACTCTTTTCACTGGTCTTCAGAAAACTTGATACATGTGTTTGAGGTTTTTTCATAATTTCATCTTTCCCATTCATTCTTAAACCTGTGGGCCAGTCTCGAATTACCTCTCCTTTTACTTTTTTATAATTTATAATCAGAGAAGTATTGAGAATTGAACGTTTTATCTTTGGCTTAAGTACTTTGTTTTCTTCATTTTCTGTGGCATATACTTTACTTGTTTTGATACTACCAACTCCATTTTGATGTTTAATTCTCAATTGTTTGACCAAAACAGACTGGTCATCCAATTCTATGATTCCCTGAACCAAGAGGTCTTGAACTCGTTGTTTGAAGCGACCACACTTTTCAATGGAGTGTCCTTGGGCTCCAGCGTGATAATCACAAGAGAGTTTCTCATTATACCAACTCGGGTATGGAAGCAACAAAGGCTTAGCTCGACATGGAGTAATAATCTGGGCTTTGAGTAACTCAAGATATAACTTGTTGCATGAAACTGAAGGAAACTTGGGTAGAATTGCCCCTGACATAATTGTCACATTACAATTGTTTACTCTGCTTTCTTGAAGACCTTGTGATTGTTTGCTTTGTTTAGCTTTCTTCAATGGTACTGAAATTTCTTCCATGCTTCTCTTCAACTTGATCTTTGTCGCATTATCTGGGGTCATACCCGATTTTTGGAGATTTATCGAATTTCCACATTCCCCGACAAAGTCTTGGTCATTTGTTTCCATTGTATCAGCTACATCATTCATAATCCCATTCAAATCTTTCACAACAGGATCTTCTAAGGGTTTCTCTCCATGGATTACAATATTCATCAGGTCCATCAATTTGGTCAGTTGTTCCTTTGAATCATTCTGGAATTTTTTCACTTGATCAATCATCTTTTGTTGTGTCTCGATAAATTGCTCTTGTAGTTTCTCGATTCTACCAACCCTTGCTAAAATCTCATTCATGGCTATTATCCTTCTTTAGGAAGACCAAGTTAACTCCACTTTGATTCTGTCATGGAATTCTCCATGAATTATTCCACATTGTCATGATTAAATGCATGTAGAATAGTTTGAAATAAAATGTAATTATGCAAATATGCAAATGCAAAAATGAAAATATAAATATAAACGTAAAAATGAAAAAAATGCTAAATGTAAATGCAAATGTAAATATGTGAATGTAACAATAAAAATGCAAATTGTGCAATATAAAAGCAAACATAAAAGTACAAATGCAAAGATTCCAAATGTAAATATGCAAATGTAAAAATGTAAATGTAAATTATTTAAAATACCAGAATAGGACATCCAGTTATATTAAGACTGCCCTTTTCTTTGATATTGAAAATAAATAAACATTATTATTTAATTAAATATGTTTTAATACATGATGTAAGTTTAAAAATGTAAATGTAAATACAAACGTAAAAATGTACAGATGCAAAATGTAAATGCATGTATGAAAAGGTGTTACTCAAGAATGATCATTTTAGAACAGATTTCATTTAACACAAAAGTTTCCGTGCATCAAACAAAACTTTTACATATAGGGGACATCTTTCAGTCCTAACTTCTCTAAAGCCAAGTTAATTTCCATTCATGCTCAATAGTTGAATTATCAGTCTGCTTCAATTCCTCGTAAAATCAGGTTGGTCTATCAGCTTATGGGTCATATTGCTTGTCTGGACTGCAGCTTCTTCCATGACATTCTCTTTCATCTTCTGTATCAATTCTTGGAGTTACTTATTTTCCCTTGTAAGAGAACCTTTCTGTCCAAGAAGTTCTTGAACAATATCTTCATATAAGTTGCAGTTCTTTTTCAGCTTGGTGACCCCTGTTATCCACTCTTCTGGGGTACTTCCTAGGCCAGCATTTTGAAAGGCTTGACTGATCTTCTAAAAATCTTCATGCATGGTTTTCATTTATGTGCTCAATTTCTTGTTTTGGCCATTTAAGACCTTCAAATAACATGTTTGAGCTTCATAAAAACCTCCACTACTCTGAATGTCCTGATTGATGTTCTTACCATAGACTGCTTTTGGTATCAATCTGGTAGGATCTTTGTGTAATACTTTTGGTATTAATATAACCGGTTCTCTATGTACAGAACTTCCCTCGATCCTCGGAGTTTCTTCAGGATGTCTTTCCTTGGCCGCATCATATTTTGTTTGATCATAAAACTTTTTGTCCATTTACGATTTCTTTCCAATTTAATGAACAGTCTTTCAAGTCAACACCTTTTGATTATGCAATGATTATGTAATGCAGACAAAATAATATAAACAAATTAGAGCAATGTAACATGCATGGAAAAATAAGAAAACAAAAATAGAATAATTAGTACCAATTAATGGAAAGAAAAATTCTATTTATCAAGGTATAAATTCTAACCTCATGCTTTCTAGTTCCATGCTTTGTTTGGAAAAATTAACCTAACTGCCTGATTTCTAGTTCGCAGGCATTTATTCAGAGAGAAAAATATTTCTTCTTTGTGTACACCTACGGACAGAGGTTTAGTATTGTCATAGATCAGGAGAAGTTCTAAGGTTTATTATATGCAGGGTTTCAGATCTAAGAATAAAGGTACCTGAATTGTCCTTGTTAGTGCCTCCTTGGGCTGCTAACCCTCAATCCTAGTCCATTACAGACTAAAGTGGATCGAGTTCAATTCGAGGGGATACACTTCTCTATGCCTGACACGGAGAATAAATTCCCACGAAGACATAGAGCATATGAACCCCGAAAGCTACTTACTAGGTTTGACACGGAGAATAAATTCTCACGAAGACGTCGCTTTCACTCCCACGTAAAAGGAACAAGCTTGATTAAAAAGCTTATGTTATGCAATGCATGTGTTGTGTGTGAGGACAAATGTTCAAACCTCTGACAGACAATAAATAATGAAATTTAATACTTGGAAAAATAAAATAAAGCATTAATAGAATAATATAAATATTATGAAAATAATAAGTATATATAAATTTTTTTTAAAAAAAATTAAATTAAATTAAATTAAATATATGAATTTTTAATTTCTAATTAATAGAGGCAATTTATAATTAATTTTAAAGCTTAACCAATCCCCAGCGGAGTCGCCAAGCTATCGTAACCGGTTTTCGTCCGGGCACGAAATTTTTTACTTGGCGGAAAAAAATGAGGTGAATAAATGGTTTTTAAAATAATTCGAGAGTCGCCATCGACCTTTTGGGTCAGGTAGGTCGAATACCTAAAAATCATCTTTTAAAAGAGTTTTTAAGAAAACATCAGTTAAAAGATAAACTGATCTGTGTTTTAACAAAAAATTTGTTCTTTTTAATAATAAAAAGGGATTTGTGGTCGGTTACGTTTAGGGAAGGATTAACACCCCTACAACGCCCAAAATTGGTACTTTTTAATTATAAATTGTCTCTAATAATAGAATTTAAGAATTCAAATATAAATTTAATTTATGATCATGTTATTTCAAATTTAATAATTTTAAGAAAATATATTAATATATATATATATATATATATATCTTTATTTTTATAAATAAGATATTTATTTACTTAGAAATATCAGAAAAGGGCTTCTAGTTGCTTTAAGACAGCTCCTTTCTTAATATTAATAAATAAATAAATGTTAATAAAACATTTATCTAAAAATAATTAAAATATATTAATATAAAAAATATGATATTTATTTATTTAAGAATATCAGAAAATGACTTCTAGGTGCTTTAAGACAGCTCTTTTCTTCGATATTAAAAAATAAATATATATCAAAATATGTTTATTTTTCTTAAAAGTAATTTATAAAATTAGATTTATAAATAGGATTTTTATTTAATAAAAAAATACAATAAATAAATAAATATTATATATATATTTATATAACTTAATAATAATAATAAAATAATCATGAAGATAATAATTTAAACATATATCAAAAGTAATAATAATAATAATAATTAAAATGAAAGAAATTAAAAGTAATAATATTAAAACTATAGGATCATATTCATAAATATATGAACTTTAAAATGTAAAAATAATAAAACTTATGGTTAAAATTAAGATTATATAAAAATTAATGATCAAATTATAAAATATAAACAATTAAGAGACATGGTTAGAATTATCATAAAATATAAATACTAGTAGTGTAATTAGCCATTAATTATTTAATCGGTGATTAAAATAGAAATATTAAAATTATTAGGGACTAAATGCATTATTTATCCTAAATATATATAAATATGCTGAAAATGACTAAAACACAAATAAATAAAATATGAAGACTAAATTGAAATAATTAAAAGTTGATAGAGTGACTAATTTGAAAAGAATACAAACTGTAGTGACTGCAAAAAGGGTTTACCCCTTTTCCCAAAATGCGTGTTTCTATACATGAAACGGCGTCGTTTCATGTCGGATATAAATACCCTTAAATGGTCGGTTTTGAGGGTCATTTTTCATGTCTTTCATTTCTCATTCTCTCTCTAGAGAAGAGAGATATCATTTCTCTCGCTTCTCTCTAAAAGTCACCGACCGGCCACCATCATCAACGGCGTCGATCACCACTGCCGGCCACCACCAATGGTGGCCGGAATTCCCAAATTACCCTAGAGTGTAGATCTCGACCTCCTAAGGCTGAATATGGCCTTCGCTGGTCCTAAAACGCTTTAGATCGTTCTAGATCTAAAATAAATCGAAGGTTTTACCTTCGGTTTTACAATGATTCTGGTGGTTCCAGACGGTTTGGAGGCTTCTATGATGGTAAGATGCTCATTTTTCTCTTCTTTCTGGTTATTGGGTGTTGATTTGTTCTCGTATTCTGCTCTCTATTTGGTTGCTCCGTGGTTGTTGGTCTCCTTTTTTTCTGTTGGTTGTTGTGGCTCTCTGTCTTCCGTTTTTCTCTCAGTTTTTTCTTTTTCTTGCAGGAGATGGTGGCTTTAATAGCCACCACCGGTGATGGCTTCAGACCGGTCCCAGTGAGGTTGCTTAGGTGAGTCACCATAGCTATGGTGGTGACTCACCATAGAGCTCGACATGTGGAGAGGCAGCTGGCCTTCTGGAGGCTTTGGCGGCGGACGTGTGTGCTTCTGGAACCAACGGCGGTAGCTAGGACGTGGCCCTAGGGTTATCATAACCCTAGGGTTTCTTTCTGGAGGGTTCTGGACCGTTGGATCATAGCCAGATCCAACGGCTAATAGCTGATGGCGACTGTTGGAATGAGGCAACTGGATAGGGTTGAGAAACCCTAACTGAAACCCTAAATTGGTTCAGGGTTTCCATTTAGGTCTGGGCCGGTTGGGTCATTGTTGGGCCATCCGGGATTATTGGGCCTCTGATGTAATTTGTAATATATATAATAATAATAAATAATAATAATGATATATTATCTTAATAATAATTATAATTATTATTATGAAAAAATTAATGTCTACAACAACAAATAATATCTTGTCTCTCAATCTTGCTCGTGAGATTTTATAACGATTTTTAATGTGAGTGTCAATCATAGGATCATTATAGTTGCATGTAGGCTGGCAGACTAGGTAGATATAGTCTGCTGGCAATAGATTTGGTTTTGTTAAGTCATAAGAGCATATCAGAGGTCATGTCAATAAAAATACGATTTTTGGAAAGACATTAGATATTTGTGATCCTTTCTCTAAAGATATTCTTTTTTTGCCTTCCACGGTTCCTAATTGTTAGAGAGTTGATAGATACTTGTGATCGTCCAAAAATTATAAGGGGCAAAATAATATGTAGAAGTCCTCTGGTGGGGTGCAATAAGATCATAAGTGAAACCACGAGAATAGTTGATATAATAATTTTTGGTAGTCCAGAGTAGAGAATTTGCGTTCATCATCACGTTTACAAGTACGAATACTTTTTCCATTAATCTTTAGTAAGAAATGATGACATTGCTAGTAGTTGTGTGATAAAATGTTAAGTTTTTCTTTAAAATGTGATAAAATGTTATGTTGGGTGAGCAATTATCTGAGTTTAAATAATCTAATTATCTATATTCAAATTTAAATCATACACATTTATATGCAAATCAATTGAATGATTAAAAGTTTTGGATTCAAACATTATAAGAGAAGGTTCAATTTAAATAATGTGATTAACAAAAATAATGCAAAGGCCATGGGATTGATCGCTACAAAACAATAAATTGATTGAAACTAATCAACTAATACATTTATAAACTCATTCCTCGTAATCTCAACTATAAAATAAAAATCGATGTTATTTTTTTAATATAACCATTGGTTTTGATCTATTGATTAACTAATTTAGATCAGATACTGCATAGGTACATTAGGGGCGTCCCTTCCAATCTAATTTTCCCTATTCACAATGTCAAGATTCAAGCTTATGACCTTACTTAAGAGATCTAATGTCTTGTCCCACTAAATCAATTGATTGTTAATAAATCGATATCATTGAACCTATTGCTTAGTCACTTTTTTATAGTAGCAATTATTAGTAGAAGTTGGAAAGAGTCCACGTGGGGTTTCTTATCATTAATCATAATCTAAATGAGGCTTGACAAGCTTTTAAAGAATAGGATTGGTATAGTTCAAACTTGTTCGAAATTAAAACATCGTAATGATAGATTATTTTGCAAAAAATGTTTGGCTATGTCTACCCCTTTCAAAGCTTGGTAGTAGTTGTTAAGAATAAAGAAGTTGTTTGTATAGTTAGGAGTTAGTTATAGAATTGGTTAAGCAGTTACATTGTAGTTAGCTTTCTTGTAGCACTATATAAATAATTGTACATATAAAGTAAATTAATGAATGAGAGGTATTTTAGTAATTTCCATTGTTTTAACATGGTATCAGACTTAATCTCGATTCATTCCTCATTAATTTGTTTTTGAGTTTATTCTTGTGCCTCTCTGGTTTATTCTTCCATCTGAGTCTTCGGTTTTTCTTTCTTTTCTTTCTCTCTGGTTGATTTCACGATGCCTCCTACCGAGGAAACACTTGATTTCACTAATCTCTTATACATGTATCCTCTGATACGCCTGGATTATTGCTCGTTTCTGAACCGTTGGTTGGATTGGCTAGTTACAGTGTGTGGATCCGCTCGATGGAAATTGCTTTGCTTTCAAAAAACAAACTAGGGTTTGTTGATGGATCTTGTTAGCGGAGTGCGTGCGGTGATGCCTCGCAATTGCAATGGGATTAGTGTAATGACGTTGTTTTGTCCTGGATTCTTAATGTCGTTAGTAAGGATTTGTCAGCTGGTCTTATCTTCTCTTCCAATGGTGCTTCAGTTTGGAATGATTTGAAAGAGCGCTTAGATAAGATCGATGGTTCGCACATTTTTTTCTTACACCGGGAAATTGTTACGCTTTACCAGGGGGATTCTACGGTATCTATTTTTTTCACTTGTCTTAAGATGTTATGGGATGAGTATGAATCTTTAATTCCATTCACTGCTTATGAATGTGAAGTGTCTCAGCATAATATGAAACACTTGGTTCAACAGAAGTTGTTTTATTTTTTGTTGGGCATGAACGATTCCTATTCAGCGATTCGAAGTCAAATCTTGATCATAAAACACTTGACAACGGTTAATCAAGCGTATTCATTGTTGCTTCAAGAAGAATCGTAACATTCTCATCTTTCTAAAGTTGTTGTGCCTGATTCTATGGATCTGTTTTCCAGTTCTGGTGGTTCTTTTAATTGCAGGCGTTTTTATGGAACCTGTGATTATTGCAATGTTAAGGGACATAAAAAATGATCAGTTCTATTGATTGGATTTCCTCCGGATTATAAGTTTAATAAGAAGAAAGGGGTTTCTGGTGCTGCGGCTAATTCCAGTGTCTCTTTTGCATCTGCAATTGCTCCAGTTTCTACACATCAAGTTTCTGCTCCTTCTGCTCCAGTTTTTTCTCAAGAGCAGTATACTCAAATTTTGCAGTTGTTCAAATAAACCACCTTCTACTGAGTCTGGTGTCAACCTTGCAGGTATCTTGGCTACTAACCCATTGTATTCTAATACTGCACTTCAATGGATTATTGACATAGGGCTACATACCACATTTTATTTGAGCTTCGATTGTCCTGAGTCTTGTGATTCTCCTACACGTTTAATTAATCTCCCTGATGGTAAAACAATTCCTGTAACCCACCTTGGTTCTTATTTTCTTACCTTTAAATGAAAACTGGAAAATGTTCTTTTTGTTCCTCAATTTCATCAAAACTTACTTTTTTTTTCTAAGCTAACCTGTGATCTTGGTTTTTTTCTCACCTTCTATCCTGAATTTTGTCTCCTCTAGGATCTCTCCACTGGAAAGATGAAGGGGATTGGTAAACAGTCCAAAGGCTTGTATTTTTTTGAATTATCTTGCATCGTTCTGGTTTATATATTCCTTCTTTACCAAATGTAATGGTTCCATCTAGTGATGTTTCTTGCATGGCTTCTATTAGTTCAAAACTTGTCTTTGGCATGCTAGATTAGGGCATGCTATTTTTTCAAAGATGAATAAATTGGATTTTTTTTAATTCTGTTAAGTTTCAACAATACCTTGTTCATAAATTTTCTATTTGTTCTTTAGCTAAATAGACTCGACTTCCTTTTCCTATTAGTACTTCTCATTCTCCTGTGCCATTTCAACTTATTCACATTGATCTATGAGGTCCTTATAGGGTGTCTACACATAGTGGTCACCATTTCTTTTTAACTATCATTGATGATCATACCTAGATGACTTGGTTGTATCTGTTGAAGCATAAGAATGATGTCCTCTCCTCTCTTAAACAGTTTCTTCGTATGGCCAAAACTCAATTTTCTACTTCAGTTCAAATCATTAGGAGTGATAATGGGTCTGAGTTTTTTTAACTCTATTTGTTCTCTTCTTTTTCATCTCTTGGCCTTATACACCAAAGTTCTTGTGTTGGTACTCCTTAGTAAAATGGAGTTGCTGAGCGGAAGCATAGGCATGTGCTTGAAATTGCTCGTGCTCTACGATTTCAGTCTAAAGTCTCTCTTAAGTTTTGGAGTGAATGTGTACTTACTGCTTTTTACCTAATTAATAGACTACCTTCCTTTTTTATTCAATGGAAAATACCTTTTGAGAAGCTTTATCATAAAACTCATAATATGTCACATCTACGGGTTTTTGGCTACTTGTGTTATGCAACTAAACCTAAGTATATTGATAAATTTTCCTCCAAAGTTATTCCCTCCGTGTTTGTTGGTTATTCGTCTACTCAAAAAGGATATATATTATTTTTGATCTTGAAGTTAAAACTTTTTTTGTCAACTGGGATGTTGTTTTTCATGAGGATGTGTTTCCTTTGAAAATGGCTTCTCCTGATTATGTTTCCTTTTTTCCCTCAAATCCTTATCTTTCTTATTAAGATTTCTTGAATATTTCCTTTCCTGACTTGTCTCCACTAGCATCTCAATTTGTTTCTCATGAACTTCCATCTATGTCTCATTTACCTTCTCAACAACAGTTTGTTTTTGATCCTCAATCTCTTCAACCTGTTTCCAATATTCCTACAGATAATCTTCTTAATGCTTCAACAGATGGTATTTCTCTGGATTCTGTTCCTATGGTTTCTAAGTCTCACTCTAATAGAACATCTTCTCGAATTTCTGAGTGACTACATTTATACCTGCCAACCCACTTCTTTTCCAGGCCAATATCCAATATTTAGCCACATTTCTTTTTCTCATCTGCCACGGCATACACAATCTTTTTTTTTTGTTACCCATTTTATTGAACCTAAAACTTTTCATGAAGCCAAATATGATCCTAGATGGGTTAAGGAAATGCATGAAGAAATTCAATCTCTTGAGTTTAATAACACATGGTCTCTTGTTCCTTTGCCTCCAGAAAAAGTATGTATTGGTTGCAAGTGGGTTTTTAAAGTTAAACTTAAAGCTTCCGGTGAAGTTGAGAGGTTTAAAGCTAGACTTGTTTCTAAGGGTTATAATAAGAGAGAATGTGTTGATTTTGTAGATATTTTTTCTCATGTTGCCAAGTTTACCACTATTCATTTTGTTCTTGGCCTTACTACAATTTTTGATTGGCCTCTATGGCAGATGGATGTTTACAATGCTTTTTTGCAAGGTGATTTACTTAAGGAAGTTTACATGGATTTGCCTCAATCTTTTTGTACTCAGGGGGAGAATATTGTGTGTATATTACAAAAGTCTCTCTATGGCTTAAAAAAAGCCTCGAGACAGTGGAATGCCAAAACTCACATAAGCTCTTCTTTCAGCAGGTTATGATCAAAGTAAACATGATTATTCTATGTTTACTAAGAGACAAGGGGAAAATATTGTGGTACTTCTAGTTTATGTTGATGATTTACTAATCATAGGGACTGATGCAAAGATGATTTCAGAATTAAAAGAGGATCTACATAGGAACTTCAAAATGAAAAACTTGGGTGAATTAAAATACTTTCTTGGTTTGGAAAATTTAAGAACAAGAAAAGGGATACTTTTAAACCAGAGGAAGTAAGCTCTTGAGCTTATTCAAGATACATGAGTATGGGGTGCAAGACCTGCTGCTACACCCTTGGAACAGAACACCAAGCTTACTACAATGGAGTATGATCATTCTGTGTAGCATAAAAACAAAAGTGAAGTTGATAAAACGGAGTTTCAGAGATTAATTGGTAGGCTTCTCTACCTGACACATACAAGGCCTGATATAGCTTTTTCAGTTGAACATCTGAGTCAATTTATGCATCAACCAAAGAGAGAGCACATGGAAGCATCTCTTAGAGTAGTGAGGTACATAAAAAAGAATATTGGTTTGAGAATTATGTTGAAAGCTTCAAGTAGTTGTCAGCTTGTGGCTAGTTGTGATTCAGATTGGGCAACATGTCCAATGACAAGAAAATCAGTGACATGTTTCTGTGTAAAGCTAGGAGATTCACTAAGTTCATGGAAATCAAAAAAGCAAAGTACAATAGCGAGATCTTCAACAGAAGCTGAGTATAGAAGTATGGTTGTGACAACATCATAATTAGTTTGGTTGCAAGGGCTGTTAAAGGAGCTTGGAGGTAACAACAATCAACCTGCAAAGATCTTTAGTGATAGCAAAGCAGCCCTGCAAATTGTTGCAAATCTAGTGTTTCATGAAAGAACAAAGCATATCGAGATAGACTGTCATTTCATAAGAGAAAAAATTCAGCAAGGTTTAATTCAAACAGAATTTGTTCCAACTGCAGAACAACAAGCTGATATTTTAACAAAGGCACTTGGTGTTTCACAACATGAGTATCTTCTGTCCAAGTTGGGAGCTAAAGATGTATCTCACTTCTCAACTTTAAGGGGTGTTAAGAATAAAGAAGTTGTTTGTATAGTAAGAGTTAGTTAGAGAATTGATTAGGTAGTTATATTGTAGTTAGCTTTCTTGTAGCATTATATAAACAATTGTACATATGAAGTAAATTAGTGAATGAGTATTTTAGTAATTTTCATTGTTTTAACAGTAGTAGAGGATATGTATTGAGAATATGGTTTGTCAATTGAAGTAATATCAATTTGATGATTGTTGCATTCTGAATATTGGGATGAATAGATCTCGAAAGGTGTGTGTAAGCCATATAACGTGCTCAAATTTGTCTTTTTGTAAGGTTGTTTTGTTTACTAGGGTGTTAAAAAAATTGTAATATTTTTTGTTATCCCAGGTGTTGTGATAAGTGCTATTTTTCCTCTTTTAAGTGGAGATTTTTTAATGAGGCATATGGTATTTTGTATGACCATTTTCCTTCAATAAAATCATACATTGATAAGCAAAAAGTAAGTATTTATGAAAGAGATGATGTTATCACGTTCGACGAGCATGGACGAACGAGCACTGTTGATGATGAGAACCATTAAATTAATTTATAAAATGTTAAAATATAAAGTATTAAATGTATAATTATAAATGAGTTATCTGAATGTAATTTAATTAAAATATAATATTTATAAAACATTAGTTTTTATAATCTTATTTAATTATAATGAGATCACATATTAATTTGGAAGCTTTATAAACTCTAATTTATTTTCATAGCTTTGAAGTTGTCGTTGCCGTCGGCGTCGGTATCATCTTTCACAATCGGCAAACAACAAACAATAAATCGATGGAAAAAGATGATATCGGCGATGGTGGTGACGGTGGCGACTTCAAAGCTATGAAAATAAATTGGGATTTATAAATTTCCCAAATTAATATTTGATCTGATTATAATTAAAATAAAATTATAAAAACTAATGCTTTATAAATATTATATTTTCATTAAACTACATTTAGATTTTTAAATAATTTATAATTATACGTATAATACTTTATAATTTAATTTAATAGTATTCATCGTTAATTGTACTCATTTACGCTCGTTGAGCATTATAAAATTTTTCTTTATGAAAATCCATTGATTAATGTACCAAGATCGACGTAGTTATATAACTCGTATTATTTTCAAAATTCAAAACTAAGATTTAAATTGGATTAATAAATCGTTTAATAAATTGAAAGTTAAAGTTATTTACAATATATCACCAGCTACAATTACTAAAACATTTAATTTTTACCTTATATTATCAAGTCACATATTTTTTTTTATCAATTTAAACATTCCAATCTAGAACTTTTAAAGTTCAAATTTCAAAATTCTCGAATGCTCCGTTTGAAAATTTGGGTAATAAGATTTAAATGTAAATTTCATTTATTGGGTAAATATAAGAATGAAACACACACAATAAAGATACATAGTTAAGATTCGATATAATATATAGTGGTTCGAATCTTAGAGTTTGTTAATAGAGTAAATTGGGTTCGAATGATCGCTCTTATCTCTATAGTATTCGATCTGAATTAATCGGTCAATAGGTGATTAATTAAAAAAAAGTATACAGTTGAAAATATAAAAACATAGATTTAATCTAATTTATAGTAAGATTTTCAAAACCACTATTTTGAATTTGAATTTTAAAGATAATATAAATTCAGTAATAGCAACATTCAATATTAATTCTCAAGTCATTGAGTTTATTAGATTCGTATATAATATTGATTATGAAATTCCTAAATATGATAAATCTAAATTTCTATACTTATAATTTATATATTATACTGAATTTTAATGATATTTCTTTATAACATAAAAATTATATTCTCAACTTATATATCAAAAACTTTCAAATTGAATTTCAAATTTCATGTGAAATTTATGAAGTTTGAATGGAGTGGTATCCTGTGGAACAAAAGCCTTAAAAATTATAATTTATTTTATGGTTCGGGTTAATCAATGAATATAACCAACTGCGGGATTTTACCATTATTATTATTTATTCTTTTAAGTTATTATTCTTTTACATTTATTTTCATACAACATCATTATTTTTATTGAATAATACCTGTTTTAGTAGGCACACATTAATATTTTTTTTTAAATATATGAAACGAGGTGGTGATAAGGTGAATTTTTTAAAAAGCAAACACTGAATTATTATCAGATATATACTTAGTGGACTATTTTTTAATTAATCACTCTATCCGATTTATTGATCGAATCTAGATTAGGTACTGTAGATGCAAGGGATACTCTCTCAATCCAGTTTGTTCCATTCATAAACGTCATAGTTCATACCCTTGACTTTGCTTAAAGAATCTAATGTCTCGTCCCACTAAACTAATTTATTATTGTTAATTAGTGGAATATTTTAACTCTAGAAATAGGGTTAATTTGTACAACAATCACTCAAAACTATTATCTTTGGATATAATTGGAATGAATTGAGAGAACTGAGTAGGATAATTATTCTCTTAAAAAAGTATATTATTATATATTTTAAATATTTTTATATTTTTTATTGATAATTTATTTTCACTTCTAAAATTTTATAAATTTATCTATTTTTAAAATTTTAAAATAAAATAAAATTCCTTTTACAGCACTTTGATTGGATAGAATAGAGCACTACATCCTAGGAAATATGGAAACATAATATATGGTCTTCAATTTCTGTCATGGTCGGCATTGCATTAAAAATAATTGATTTAAAAAGGCATAATAACAATATTAGTATCTAATGTTTGATAAAATAATTATTTTAGTCTTAATTTTTTTTTAAAGTACTTTAACCTTGACATTTTATTTTTTAATAAAATATCTCTTGATTGGATGGAGATTTTTAATTGAGTAATTGTTAACGTAGAAACACTGACATGACATGTCTATGTGTAATGTTTTGTCAACAAAAAATTAATTTTAAATTAATTAAATGTTACCACATTGCGCCATCTTAATGGTTTAAAAGCATATGAGTAGAATAAGACAAAGAATACTTGTCAAGGGTCCAATGGAAGGATGGCTTAACATCTAACCACCAAGCCACCTTGTTTCAATTGATATAATTTTATCAATAGAAATATATAGAATAAACTGTAATCGTAATTAATTATATATACATTTATAAAAATATATTAATCATATATAGATCGAATTAAATTATATTTATATTTATAACATAAACAATATTAATTTATTTTTAAGTTTTCTCAAATATTTTAAATTTATTTAAATATTATTTTTATTCTAAATAATATTTAATCTACAGTATATAGGTTTATCTCATCTAATCTAAAGCAGCGATGGAGGACTAACTAATAGGTTTAACCTAGAGTCTTTAGTTTGGAGAGTCATAGAGGGAGTTGTTCCGGCGACCATTGACTATGCAACGATTACTTAAGTTACATGTCTGAAAAGCAATTGAAGAGCAACTGTGGGAGATTTCCTTGTCATGTATCTGTTGGAAAATTGTGATAAATTGAAAACTTTGAGGCATATTTTTTAAGGGTAAAGATTGAGAATCGAATAATGAATTTACTGATTTATATTGTACTATGTGAGATCTTTACAATGGTATCTCATATACTCAAAATGGTTAAGTGATAAATGAGAAATTGATATTCAAAGTAGAGTACGTGTGAATTGTATTGTGAAAAGGAAAATAAAAAAAAAAAACTCATTTCCCACATTAGTGGGATAAGAAGCTATGGAATTGTTTATATACACCAACCCACTTTTCAACCCACTTTTCATTCACTGAATGACTTGAGTTGGAATTTTATCTTGTGCGCAAGTGCTAGGATGCAAATTGAAGCTTGTTGAACCTATTGAGGCAGGGCAGACCCACATGATGTGTGTAACATGATTTTTTTGGACCGGTTGGGTCATTTTGTGAGTTTGTGGATTTTACCTACTATGAATTAATTGATTATTTTCGTTTTTGTTCGGATGCTAATCAATTGTTTTTATTTCCAATTTTCTATCTAATTGAAACACTATAAATACGGTGCAAAACCATAAGGTTTTCACAACTCAAAAATCATCTATTCTCTCTTCTTTTTTTCGGTCTTAAAGAAACTCTGTCAAATTTTGTCTTAAGGAAATTGTGTAATTGCAGACCTCAACCACTTGGATCTCGATTTTTTCTGTCAAATTTCGGGTTTCCTCTTTAATCTGTATTTTTCGTTTTGATTTCTATACAAGTTTTAAATTTTATTTTATTTCTTGGATTGTTATTTTGTAACAGTCTCTGCTTACCCCTGTCTTGGTGCTACCTTCAGCATCATGGTGTCATTATAGTGATGGAAACATTTGGTAGCAACATATGTCGCTTCTTGACTTATATGCTTAGTAGATTCAACAGTCTTCCATTCGCGATTGGCAATGGTGGTGCTTAATGGTAACATGAGCTAATTTTTTTGTTCATATGTTCAGATCATCAAATCGATGAGAGTTTCTCCTAGTTCGAACTAGGTATGATCAAGAGAATATGCTTCATAAAAGTTAGGCCATGAATTGTTTCACCTACCCGTTATCGGTGCTCGTAAAAAGAGTAATCACAGTGGGAAGAGCGCATCACATTGTCTATATTATCCCCCCCTTTTTTTCTTCTCCCATCATATGCTCTCATGGCATTGGAGGGTCAGTTGGTTCTACCACTGCAACTGCAATTGGGCTACCCAAGGAGCTTGAGGATGCGAGTTTAACTTCTGCAGCTTGAACTATAGTCGTTGGCTAGAAAAAATCATGTATCGAGGGAAAAATTTAGGAAGAGGATCAGAGGTGATGTTGGTTATTTAGCTTTTGGGGATTCATCTAGACTGATTCCTTTTTGTTAGGAGGTGTTTCACATTCAAAACACCAATTATTAATGAGAATATTTGAGTTATGGCACTTGTAAGTGGTTCATCTCTTCTGATTTAAGCGGAGAGTCACACTTGATAGGTTGAAGAGAAGTGATGTTCCAAGATCATCTCTGGACTGGATGGAAGAAGAGTTTGGAGAAGAATTAGTTGTTAACATTAGTGCCCTAATCATTTTGTATGGACATAGTATTTTGATAACAAGTTTTTTATTATTATCAGTTACGTTCACTTTTTATTAACATCCTTGAATAACATTGTTAATTGTTCAAATATCTATAATCAGTTATTATTGTGGGAATAATAATAAAGTAAGGTTGATATGAAGTTTGATAGATATTCACGAGATGAATATGTGAATGAGATTCAAATCAAATTCATATGTATTTGTTGAGAACAAATATTGGATCTATTCATTTTGAGATTAATACATTGATTAAAGTTATATATTAATTTCAAACAATTATGTTATTAAATCCGTAAACTTGAAATTATTACAGTTCTTAACATGATGATTATTATGTTTTGACATAATCAAATATTTTCTTTAATTGGATGATTATAAATGTTATGCTTGTACATGACAAATATCATGTAGTGAAATATGAGTGATTAAGATGAAATATATCCCTCTTATCATTAAAGAGGCATCTTTGGGCCCCTCGATGATTGAGACTGATAAATGCATGGACGTAGTCAAAATGAGTTGATACTTAATAGAGATCAATGCTATTTTTTTAGTCAATTCAATTTGGCATCGAAAAACTAAAAATAAAACGATATAATGGTGACATTTTCATGCTTTATATTCTATCAAGAAATTGTCAGATAAAAAGATATTGACATAAGTTACATTAAGGTTGTCTCTTGTCATAAGCTTTTCATTTAACTTGGGTAGTGATAATGTCTTACTAGAGGCTACTTATGACTTGTATGATCAAATTGGATTTTATCTACTACCAATGTTAATTGGGCATATAGGATCCCTCACTTAGAATCAGGGTGGACCTTCATGAGCCAAGAGGAGCCTTGCCCGTAGCCATTTTAAAAAAATATTAATTAATTATTAAATATATATATATATATATATTAAAAAATAAATAAAGAAAAATTTACCATGTTTCCCTCAATTAAAAATATATTTATCGAAAATAAAAATATTTTAATCCGTTATAATAAATTCCTAGTTCTGCACATGCTAAGAATGAATAAAAACGGTTGTAGTTGTTACTTTCAATAATAATTTAAGATAATAAGATTATTTTAAATTATATTGTAAAATATTATCTATCTGAATTTAACTTAAAAGAAGTTAAATTTGTAATCTTTTAATAAGATGTTTTATATAATATTTTTCGTTATTTGATTAAAAAATAATATTAAATAAATATATTTTTTAAAATTTGGTTGAATTTGAATTTCTTATTACATAATGGATAAAATTTAAATTGTTATTTTATTTTAAAGAGTTTAAGAAAGTAATAGTTAAATTCTTATTTAATTTAAAAGAAGTTTTAAATTAAATATAATTAATTAGTTAATTAAAAATGAAGTATTAATTTTAACCCTGATCAGGTCATATATGTGTAATATATGCGTTGAGTAAAAGTTTAATCTTTTTAGCCGTAAAAAATAAACAACAAATATTATTTTGAGGAAACAGAGAGGAACTAGCATTTTAGTAACAGATCTTGATCTGTTCTTGTGTATATATTAATAGTAATTATGATAAATATACAAATGGTCTCCTGATTATAGGATACTATTTTTTTGAGTTATCAATAAATAAAAGTTATAAAATAGTCCATCGATTATATGATATTATTTTGTCCAGTCCCCGACTATTTAAAGTTATAAAATGGTCACCATTTATTCATATGTTCCAAACTCTTCATTTTCTATTAAAAATTGACGACCGTCTGAGTTAGATGTTAACTTGCTGATTGGGATATGATAAAATTACATAATGTAATCGGAGGGTCGATCTATAAAATATATCTTAAACGGTTATGAGATCAGATTTTATCATATCTTAGTCAAAAAGTTAAAATCCAATTCAAACAGTCGCTGATTTTTTAACGAAAAAAATATAAGTTTTGAATATATAAATAATCATATTATCATTTTGTAATTTTTAATAACTTTGAAAGATTTAATAAAAAAAATATCTTATAATCAATGAATCATTTTATAACATTTAATAATTAATAATTTTAATAAATATAATTTTATAATCGGATAACATTTATGTATTCTACCCAATAATAAATAATAATAATAATAATAATAATAATAATAATAATAATAATAATAATAATAATAATAATAATAATAATAATAATAATAATAATAGTAGTAGTAGTAGTAGAAATCACATTCACTAAAAAATAAAAAATTGCAAGTGGGCAAATAAGAGCCCCACGTTTAAAGTTCACGGTATAAGGTTCCATTGGGTACGTATTTAATCCTTTAGGGGGTGTTTGGTTCAAGGAATGTGGGATTCTCATGGGATGGGAATCCCACATTCCCATGTTTGGTTGGCTGAGAATCTCATTCCCGGTAATGTTTTATTACCAATAGTAGATTTTTTGGACCAGTACAGTTAGGTTTTTGGATCCCAAGGAGTTTATTGTCACGATTTTATTAATTTTTCCAAAAGAAAGAAACAGTGACTCTTATTCTTATATCCATGGGGCATCAATTGATAGTCAATCACCATCAATGAACAACACAGAATGAGACCGTAACTTTTCTTTCTTTTTAAAGTGAAAATTGAAACCAACCCCAGTTCGAAGTTCTGAGATTGCAGCAACCAATGCACTATTCGCTAAGGCATCAGAAGCTTTAGTACAAATCCTTATAGCTTCAAGACTGTTCGTCTCCACCTCGACACGTCGGTAGCCTAATCTCCAAGAATGAGATAATGTGTCATGGATGGCCAGAGCTCCGCAACAAGGACTGAACATTTCGCCAAACCCCGAGTGAAACTGAAAATCCAAACGTTCTCAAAATTTTGTAGTAACTCACCTGCAGCTGCCATGCTATCATTCATTCGCACATCGCCATTTAACTTTAATCCAGTTAACAGGAATTATAATATATATTATTGACATAATATATATTTAATTATTGATGTAATATATATCATATCACTAACTTTATAATTTTAAAGAGAGAATTGTGTCATTATGCATACAGCATGTAACGGCCGGTTACTATCAATCAAGGCGTAAACGGATTTCAGAAAGAAAAAACTGTAATATGACAGAAGAAGCCAAACCATTGACTTGTTACTGTTGTGTACGAGTAATAAGTAAGAACCTCCACTTCCCAGTTACCACTTACCATTGCCAACACCTGCTTTTTAAATCTCTCTCTTAAATTATGAGACATTATTATAATTCCAAACTTTATAAATGAGCCAGCACAGCTCTGTTCCTTCTATTGCAGACTAGTATATATAATTCATTTCATCTCCTTATCTTCTGAAAGAGACAGAAATGGAGAATTCATTTTTAAAATCCTTATTTGGGAAAGAAAATCAAACACTATAAAGCACAATTTCCATGCTCAATCTTTCTCTGAAGAGAAGATTCAACTAAAAAGAGGGATAAGAGTCTGAAAATGGTGAGTGGTTGGAGAAGAGCTTTCTGCACTTCCATTACCAAGAACCAAGACAGCCCAGTTTTACCAGAAAAACAGCAGCAACATGAGCAAAATAATGGCACCAAAACCTCAAGATTTAGCTTAAAGTTTGGGTTTTTATCCAACCCATCAACGCCCAGATTGCAATCTGAACCCGTTTCAAGTCCAAGTCTTCGTTGTCGAACCACTTCACACCCATCTTCTTCAGTTCCCAATATCCCCAAGCTCCGTTGCAGAACATCCCATTTCTCTAATCCTCCCTCGCCTAAATCCCCTTCCACTTTCTCCCTCCTCAAGACAACTCTTCGCCTTTCCAAAGTAAGCTTCTTTCTCATTTTGTTTTGTTTTGAGAGTCGAAATTTTGTTTATGATACTACTTAGTTTTTCTTTCCAGGGTGGTCGATGTGGAATCTGTTCACAAAGCGTGAAAACGGGTCAAGGAACGGCGATTTTCACGGCGGAGTGTTCCCATTCGTTTCATTTCCCATGCGTCACTGGCCACATCAAAAAGCAGCAACTTTTAAATTGCCCCGTCTGTTCCACCTCCTGGAAGGAGCTCCCTTTACTTGAAAAAACTAGTAAAGCATCTCTCAAGAACAGCAACACGAACACCAAGTCGTTTAGGGTCTACAACGACGATGAACCATTGGCCTCCCCTCTTTCCCTTTCTCAGTTTAATCCCATCCGGAAAACGACGACGTAGAAGAGGGATTCAAAGGGTTTTCTGTTACCCCAGGAATGGGAAAGAAATTGAAGTTCATCAAAGAAATGTGGAGGTTAGGTTGCTACAAGAGGCGGCGATGGTGGCGGTTGGGAGGAGTTATGAAAGTTATGTTGTAGTCATGAAAGTGCACGCTCCGACCGCCACGCGTAGAGTGAAGAGGGCTCCGATTGACTTGGTTACGGTATTGGATGTTAGCGGCGGTGGGGTGCGGTTGCAGATGATGAAGCGTGCGATGAGGTTGATCTTCTCTTTGCTTAACGAAATGGACCGTCTTTCCATAGTGGTTTATTCGTCTAGTTCGAAACGGTTACTGCCATTGAAACTGATGAGTTCCGACGGCCGGAGATCCGCCAGGAGGATTGTTGACGCGCTGAGAAGCAACGGACAGGGGATGAGTGTCAACGACGCGCTTAAAAAGGCGGCCAAAGTGTTGGAAGATCGGAGAGAGAAACGCCGTGGCAGCATCGTGATCATATCCGACGGTCAGGATAATGATCAGTCCCAGAGGAATTCCACCAATCATAACCTCCCAGTGGTTACAACCACGCGCCTGCCACAGTCAGACATACGCGTGCACTCCATCGGTTTCGGCACGTGCGGTCATGCTCCAAACGACGACTCTTTTTGTAAAATCTTGAACGGTCTTTTAGGCGTGGTGGTTCAAGATGTCCGACTCCAACTGGGATTCGTATCCGGTTCAGCCCCAGCCGAGATTTCATCGGTCTATTCGTCGACAACCGGACCGGCTTTCGTCGGGTCAAATTCGGTACGGGTCGGGGATCTACATTCGAGTGAGGAGAGAGAATTTCTGGTGGAGCTGAAAGTACCCTTATCGTCCAGCGGGTCCCACAGGGTGATGTGCGTACGATGCTCTCACCGGGATCTATTTACTCAAGAGATAGTCTACTCGAGGGATTACCGGTTGTTAATACCTCGACCGCCTCAGTCGGTACGACCCTCGTGTCACTCCATCGAACGGTTGAGGAACTTGCACATCAGCACGCGTGCCGTGGCAGAGTCCCGACGTTTGATGGACCGGAACCATTTATCGGGGGCACGCCACTTGTTGACCTCGGCTCGAGCCTTGTTGATGCAAACCTGTTCTGGTTCAGCCGAGGAATTTATCCGTAGGCTGGAAATAGAGTTAGGTGAGTTGAACTGGAGGAGCCGGAGAGAGAGGGCAAGCAATAATAATAGTGAGGCGGAAGATAAGACCGAGGCCTTGACACCGACGTCGGCGTGGAGAGCGGCGGAAAGATTGGCTAAAGTGGCCATAATGAGGAAGCATATGAATAGAGTTAGAGATTTGCATGGATTTGATAATGCAAGATTTTAAGTTATTTTCTTCTCAATGTTTATTCCACTGTTTTGATTGTGTCACACAACAAAATATTAGCTGCCAAAATTTTATAAAAATAAAAAAAAGATTGAAAATTAATTGCAGTGGAAATTAAGAAAGAAAGTGGAAGTTTTAATGTTAAGAAACAATTGAAATTTTAATAAGGGTAAAGTATATGAATGGTCCTTTGATTATAAGACATTATTTTCTTGAGTCTCTTAATTACTAAATGTTATAAAATTATTACATGACTATTTATATATTTTAAACTTCTCTTTTTCATTAAAAAAATCCCACCATCAAAGATATACATTCACTTGTTAACCGGGATATAATAAAATTTTATTTAAATAATGTTCATTGACACCATTGTTACTTTCAAGTATTGGTTCGACGTCATAATGTTTCAAGTATTAGCTTGACGACATAATGTAAAAAAAGAATCAATCCATAAAATATAGGTCAAACGGTTATGAGATTAGATTTTATCATATCTCAGTTAACATGTTAACGTTCAACTAAGATGATTGTTAATTTTTTTAAAAGAAAATGATGTGATTAGAAAATATGAATAGATGGGTGATCATTTTGTAACTTTTAGTAGTTGATGGGCTCAACAATATAATATTCTATATTCAAAGGATCATTTTGTAACTTTTTGTAGTCGAGGGACTCAACAAAATAATATTCTATAGTTAGGGATCATTTTGTAACTTTTAATAATTAGATGACTCAACAAAGTAGTACCTTATAATCAGGAGACCATTTGTGTACTTTACCCTTTAATTAAATAACAAGGATTAAATATACAAAAGATGTCAAACCTATGCTCGTTTTTTTAGTTTAGTGCATAACGTTTATTTTGTTTTAGTTTAGTGCCTAACGTTTTATTCCGTTACTCAAAATGAGTCAAGCCGTGAAGGACCGTTAGATGACTCAACATCCTTATCTCTTTTAAATTACAAAAAAAGCCTCAAAATTCATAAAATCCTCAAATCCTAACACTAACCTGTCGTTGTCGCCCTTTTCGACCGTGACCACCGTTGTCGACTGTATTGTCGTTGATTGACTGTCGAAATCGCTTAAGATTGCAATTTTCATCCTAGGGTTCACGGGTACAAAATGTCGATTTATCATCGATCGACCGTTGATCAGTCACGATTTCATAGGGGTTTTGGCAGCCAGAGGAGGTGAGGTCGGGTGGATCTTCGTCGATGGCAAAGGGCGGTGTGGGTTTAGGGGTTTAAATAAAGGTTTTCAAAATTTTGGTATTATTTCAAAATTTGTGTTTTTAAAAAATATATAATTTATTTTTTTAATTTTAAGTAAAAAAATTAAATTTATCAGATCGAGATATGTGTCACTTAACGAAGAAAATTAACGGTTCATCACGGCTTGACCCACTTTAAGTAACGAAATGAAATGTTAGACATTAAACTAGAACGAAATAAACGTTAGACACTAAATTGAAAAAAACGGATATAAGTTGAGCACTTTTTGTATATTTAAGCCAAATAACAATTATACATTTATTTTGATACTATAGTTAAAAAAATATAAAATTATAATTCATGGGATAAAATAGAAAAATATCTACTTATATGGTGTAAAACTCTTTTAGTTTTATACAAGTTCAGGATCGTTGAATGAGTAAAAATAGATGCACGAGATTAATTTTTTATTTTTTTTAAAGTGAACATCTTCTCATTTCTTATTTTTAATTTTAACTGTATATTTTCATTCATTTAATAATTTTAAATATGATGTAAAATTAAAATAATTATATTATTTACTATATGAAAAGTAAAGGATGGTGACTTGAATTGAAGGAAATAGAGTAGCAGATTGATAGGCCCTTTGGCAGGAAGGAACTGATAGTTCAGAGAACCCAATTTCCACCTTTGATCGACTTCTGTTTCTCTTTTTTTTTTTCTTTTTATCATTGCTCTCATTTGTTTTTATTATAACATACAAATGAAATAAATAATACTCCTATGTATCAAAAGAATTGGAATAATAATATAATTTTCAAAGTATTTTTCTTCCTTTCTAAAAAGAAGTGAATGATTGTATGGTTGGTAGGTTAAATCAAAAGAATATTCAAAATGGTAGGTTGGGAAATGATGAGATAGGAGTGGGACTAATGGATTTTTTTTTTCATTTCATTTCATTTCTGGTGTTATTATTATGTGAGCTGTGAATGAATTTCCTTTGCAGATGCCAAATGCTTGTTTTATTTTATTGTTTTTGTTTGATTTAAATATTTATTTTTTAGGGTAAATTATTCCCTTTTATTTATAGTCTGTTCGACTTTAGTCATCATTTTAAAAATTAAGGATAAATGGTCTCTAACATTATCAGTTCGTCTGGTTTAAGTCCCTCTGTCGTTAACCATTAACGAATATGTGACATAGTTGAGGGACAAAAATATAACATAAGCTAATGGTTGATGGACTAAAATTGAATAGATCAGTAACGTTAGGGACTAAAATCGAATGAATAGATAACGTTAAGCACCATGTACCCTTAATTTTTTAAATTGGTGACCAAAATCGGTCAGACCTAAAACAAATGGGATTATTCGCATAGTTTACCCATTTTTAATAATACAAGGTGATTATAAGGTAGTATATGTTTATAATCATACTTAATCATTGACAACGTTAGGCTTGTCCCAATAGATTTGGATGCCCTATGTTACATTTTAAAATGAGGTCCCAAAATATTTTATAACAAGACAAAATTGTAAAACATTAAAATTTATCATATTATGATTGTTTCTTATAAAATAAAAACTCTAAACATATGAAACTAAGAGAATGTCATAAAACAACTTTATAATTGTGACATTTTATTTAAAAATTATCATCATTCGAATGTTCTTATAAGTAAAATCAATATATTTTTTAAAATGCAGTACCTCTAAATTTTGGTGTCATGTAACTTATCACATGTCACACTTATCGATGAATTGGCCTGGATAACACATATACATATTGCAAACACAACTGTCTAACTTGATCTCAAAAGAGAATATTACTCTTTTTAATGTATGAGATTACTTAATAAATTCTATTTTTTTAATTGTGGATAATAAGTTTGATTAAATTCTTATAAATATTTGAAAGGGTTTCCAATGCTTAAGGCATCTCGAGGGATTGATGACTTGGAAAATGACTATTTTTTTTGAGTAAATTACGTGTTTAATACATAAACTATTAATTTTGATATGTTTTAATACCTTAACTTGCAATTTTTGAAAATCATATCTAACGTTTAATTTTTGTTTCATTTTAGTACCTCGTCGTCAAAAACTTAACGGCACTGCATTGTTTTGTTAATATATAATTAAAAAGAAAAAAATTTGAAAGTTAGAGTGATTAAATTAGGAGTAATTTGAAAGTTAAGTAATTAAATTTAAAAAACTTAAATTTAGTGACCAAAATATGAGTGAGAAGATAGTGGAGTGATGAATGATACAATTTACCCATAAAAAGGTGCCACATGTAAATCATCCGTCAAGTTTTTAACGACGATGTACTAAAACAAAATAAAACTAAATGTTAGATTGATTTTAAAAAAATTAAAATTTTAGATCTCAAATAGACTAAAACTGATAATTTAAATATTAAACGCGTAATTTTTTTTAATATAGAGTATAGATGTGCGGCTAATGTGTCCCGCACTATAAAGATTTGCTCTATTAGTGTCCAAATAAAGGACCCCAAAATCATCCAAATTGCACTAATTACTAATCAAAACCTTCCTAGTGCTTAGAGATGTATACATTAAAATGTTATTTTTCTTAGGTTAAATTACAAATTTAGTAATTAAAATTTATTCTCTCTTATTTTATTTATTTTTCTTTAAATCTTTTCAATTTAATTATTAAACTTTATACATTATCTTTTTTTTGGTTAGTCTGATGTTAACTTTCTAATAATGTCATGACGTGACTCAATTAAATAATTTTTTATTCGTTAAAACGAACAGGTTCCATTTGAGAGCAAGTGGTGGCTTCTTCTTCTTTATGCTGCAATGGAAATCATGGGTTCAAGGTGGTTGGTTCTGGCCTTGGCAACACTGGGTGGCTTTGCGTTTCTTAAATGGGTGTTGAAGAGCGTGAATCTGTGGGTGTATGAAACCCGGTCGGGGGATTTGCAGTACTCTCTCTCGCCGGATGATTTGGGTTGGCCTGTCATTGACAACATGTGATTGTTTTTCCGAGCTTTCCGGTTCGACGAATCCGATTCCTTCATTTCCAGGTACTTTTCATTACGCTTTTTAAAAAACGATTTAAACTTCTCTCAGTACAAAGGATGGAAATATTGCAGGTAAAAAGAGACAGAGCCTTGCGAGAATGGGTGTTGGAGGAAACATACGAAAACATGCATAGAAGTTTCGGTTCTGGATATCCATGAGGTTGGAAGTGCTTGATATTATCTTATTTAATATTATATATATATATATATATATATCCTATTAGCAAAGGTGATTAAACAAGGAATCTGGTTATCTTTGATTTGTCTAGATCCTAAAACAAAAGCTTGGTTGCACATCACAAAGACATGATGAGAAATTCGAAGGAAATCTAAGACTGACTGAAAGAAAGAGGAGTTAGTTACAGGCTTTTAGTCTTTTGTTCCACAACCTAAAACCAAACTAACTACTAATAATTTATTTCCAACACAAAACCCAATTTCAAGTTAGGTTGTTGGAAGTCCTGTGCAAATTCTTATAAAGGGCCTTTAGATCTCGAAGTGTGTGGAATAAGAGGAAACATGCTTATTTTCTGCATTTTGATCAAAAAGAGGAAAAATTTACAGCTGTATTACACTGAACAGGTCCACTTACATTGTTTTTTCAAAAAATAATTTTCCTTGTTAACGATATTCAAAGTTAGGATCTACAAAGTCATGGGCCCAATGATTTAACCACTACTCTATACCTATTTTTCTACTTATTAATGGAAACAATTGATAGACATACTCTATTTCGAAGTCTCTGTTTTTTGAGGTCCTGCGGCCGTCGCGCGGCTCAGCCATGTCCCTGTCAAGAGGCACATGAACCAGCTGCTCTTGAAATAGATGAAGTTGAGAAAGAAGAACAAGAAGCAACTGAGGTTGAGAGTGAGGTAAATACATTTGCAGCTTATTTCTTTGAACATGAAAAAACAAGGAGAGGAAGAGGGAGAGAGAGAGAGTTGACTTTTCAACTTAAAGATAGAGTCTAAAAAAGTAATTGATTTAATACTAAAATAAGCCAAGTAATCAATCTCTAATAGAGAAGACGATTTAGTGATTAAAAAATCAATGTATAAAACTTATTTATTAAATCGAAAACTTCTAAAGTATAGTGAGTAAAATAAGAGAGTAAAATTAAGTTAATAAATTTTTAATTTACCCTTTTTTTATTTGCCAACATTGTGGACCAATGTATAATATATTTCAAGGTGAAGAGAGACTTGGATATTCGGAGGCTACAAAAAATATTGAAATTACGTTCATTGAAAGGGTAAATTGAATTGGGAGTGTCTAACCCTGATAGATTGTAGAATTCCATCTAGATTTTAATCGACCAATAAGTTATATACTGATAGTTATGTGAATGAATCATATATTTACCCATATTTACCTTAATGATGGGTAAATATAGAATTATGTATGTGTGACTTGAATGCATTAATATGTCAAGAATCGATGTGTCTCAAGTTAGTAAGATGATGGTTAATATTAAGAGTGAGTATGTGATCAAGTCGAATCAAATCAAATAAAAAAATTGAGTTAGTTTACTTTACCAGTATTATTTTTGCAAAGTATTTATATATCAATGAATATCGTTATTACAGTAGATGAGTATATATAAGCCTAAGATGGAGATAGAGTTTTAATATACATAATCACATAGAAACCTAGTTATACACATGTCATAGAACCACAATTAGATAAGATATACAAGAATTATTAATTATTTATTTCTAATACACCATTGCAAGATGGATAATCCATCAAAGAAATCATTCTTGGATCGTAAGTGAAGGAAAAAATTTATACCAAGAGGCTTTGTAAGAGTGCCCACAAGTTGAGCTTTAGAAGGAATATGACAAACAAATAATGATCCTAAGTCACGAATAAAGAAAAAATCAAGCACAATATGTTTCATACAAGAGTGAAAGACCGATTTTTTTTTTTTACAAATATATATGACATTAAGATTATCACAAAAGAGAATGATAGTTTGCTAAGAGAAACTCCAATTTTCTGAAGGAGATGTTAAATTCAGCTTTTCTAGATAAACGAGAGAGAAGTTTTTGACGAGCTGGTTTTTATGAGATAACACTAGAACAAAGATAAATGAATATGTGTCATAACCGATTTTCAGTAGGAATACCAATTCGTCGTTTTGGAAAATAAAAATATTTTATGAATGTTGAAACGGTGTTTTTCTTAAAAATTAATTTTATTTAATTATTAAGTGATTAAAAAAATCTTGTCTCGATTAATTTAGCGTTTCCCTTAAAATAAAAAAAATAAAAAAATGGTTCGAGGAGTCACCACCAATCTTTGATTAGGGTGTGATTGGATACCCAAAACAATTTCCATCTTAATAAAAATTCGAATTTAATTTTACTAAAACAACATTATAGGTCTACGTTCCAAAGAATTGAATTTGAGAGTCGATTACGTATTGGGAAGGATTATCACCCCTACAGCGCCCTAAATTCGGTACCTAGTCGACTAATTAATTGTCTTTGCAATAAAATTCACGAGTTAGAATTTAATTTAATTTATGATCCCTTAAAATAATATTCTTTGAAATTTTGAACGAAACATAATAATATTTGATTAATTCCCATAGAGAGGAATAGACATCTCACACCTTAAAACAATCAATTCCTACTCCAATCGAAATAAAGAAATATTACAATTCCATTCTAAAATCCAAATGCATGAATGAATATAAAATAAAACAAGTTAAGTTAAAAAATATCAATCTTTTTATAAAGAAGGATGTTCGATTATTTAAAGACGTCGAGATCGGACATTTTTTAAGTTCTAACGATCTTTTCTCGAAGAATTTAAATTGACGAACATTTCTTTTTCTCCCGTTCTCAAATTTTCGGTATGGTCAAATTTTAAGGTTTTACTTGACGGGATACACTTTCATTTTAAAATTGTCGGAAGTAACTTTCTCACACGTTAAGACATCCACCCCACGACGACCTTAAAATGAAAGAGTATTACCCTTAGCCCAATTATTTGGGTGGAGTCGATTAATGTTTCTGAGTGTATCATACATATCTTGCAACAATCCACTTGCTAAATAGATGATGTATAAAATGACAAAGCAAATGTAAATGTACATGTATATATATATATATATAATTTAGAGAAATGTTAAAAAAATTGATGATGCTTGAGTTTGATTAAAATAATGTGTAATCTAAAAATTTAAAAGTAATATATACTAATGTCCCTAACACTACCTGTTGAGTTAATCGATTGATGGAATTGGCCAAGAGGGGGTGAATTGGCAATAAAAATTTTGGTGGAAGCTTTTGCAGAAAATTGAAAGAAATTGCACAACGATTTAGAGTGGTTCGACTTTCTCAATCAAAGTCTACGTCCACTACCTAAGCTATCCACACTAAGGATTTTCCAACAAATTCACTAATTTGTTCTTTCTTTTGAGGCCAAAGAGATAACCTTACAACACCCTCAAGAATATACCCCAATTCTTGAGAACACTCTTTCCCAAAGAGAAGATTACAAATTTGCAAACTTATAAGGAAAACCTCACAAGGTAAGATGTTTGCACAATTCTAGAACAAGAAAAGAACACTCACAAATAATTACAAATGAGCACAAATGGTGTTCTTTGAAAGCAAAATGAATATTGAAAGGAAAATTGGCTTGATTTGCACAAACTTGGTGTTTGATGCTTTCTCTCTTGTTTCTCTATGATTTCTTATTGCTTGATGTTTCTTGTTATTGATCAATGGCTTCTAAGCTTGCTTAAATACACCTTGAATCACTTCTGAACGTTGGGGATAATTAGAGAAAATAATATAGCCGTTTTAGTGTGAAAACAATTAATAAAACAGTTTGGAGCGTGGGGGGAATCGGTACCCCTATGGGGAATCGGTTCCCTGAGTGTAAAATTCAAATATTTCGACCGTTATACAAAGGGGGGAATCGGTACCCCCTGGTGGGGAATCGGTTCCCTCCGAGCATACTGGAATTCTCGGAGCCAAACCATTCAGGGGGAATCGTTCCCTCTGAGCAATCTGGAATTTTTGGCTTTGAAATGGTTCGAAATACTTGTAAAATTATTTTGAAATTGTTTTAAGATTAAACTTAATTTTACACTTTGAGTAAGGATTAAAAATGATCTTTGAAAGTTTTGGAGTAATGTTTTTGATATTCGAATAATTCTATCGAATATACTTAGAAAATCATTTGGAAAATCTTAAAATTCATTTAACTTAATTTGTTATATCGAAATATCAAAATGTTTTCAACAATCTCCCCCTTTTTGATATAACAAAACATTTTAGTAATTTTAAGATTTTGAAATCAAGTTTTGAAATTACTCCCCCTTACTTTAACACTTCTCCCATTTATCATTTAAAAACTCTTTAACACTTCTCCCCCTTTTTGTTAAATCAAAAAGACATTTTAAAGAATTTAAGTAAGGTTTTGAAATCATTTAGCCAATTGATTATATATAATATAAGTTGCTAAGATCACAAGCAAGAGAAACGTTAGCCATTAGTTTCATAATCAATATTCATAATTAATGTGAAATGGAAAAATTGGTCATATATCTAATCATGAAGTAAATGATGCAATAATGAATAAATTTAATCACACCAAATAGATAATTTCTAACCATTCATAAATCCAAACATTGAATCACATATCCGGATCAGGAGGAGGAAAATGAGCTCGCATAGCAGCCATTTCTTTAGTGAGGTCATTAATACGTGCGTTGGTTGCTTCATTATTTGCACGTATTTCTCGAAGAATTTCTAATTGTTGAGCTCCCATTGTGGATAAATGGGACTCTATAGAAGTAAAGCGTGAATCCATAGTAGCGTATCGAAAATCGAATGTCTCCATAAAGGATTGGAAATATGGAGGCATTGGATGCGTTTGTTGTGCTCGCTTTTCGGGCTGCTCCTCAGGCTGCTCAGGCTCATCTTCGGCTTCATCGATGTCTCGCATTAATTGCTCAAGCTCGAGATCTTCGTCAGCTTCGGGTGGAGCTCGTGAAGAACTAGCTCCCGGAGTATTTGTAGAAGATCGAACCCATTCACTGGTTTCCTTATCCTTAATCCATCCCGCTCTCGTTAAGGAAAGAAGGTTAATTTGTTTCTTAAGGGGAAAAACGGCATCTAGACCGACTCTAAGCCCAGCTTTGGAAAACAGATTACTCAAAATGCAACCGTAAACAAGAGATGAACATATTTTTTTGTTAGGAACAAGATTTACGGTTTCAACAATTTCAGCAAAAATAATCTGAGGTAGGTTGATTTTAATATTGTTTTCGAAACAATGTAACCACCAAAGATCTAAGGCTCTAAGAGTAGAATAACGACCTCCGGATGGTCGAAACCACCAAGAAATCATTAGATAAAGAAAACGTTCATGAAGGTCTAGGACACTTGCACTATCCCTTCTTTTATAACGAGATCCTAAAACCTGTTTTTCATTTAAAATACCATCATTATCTAATCCAAATGTATTGGCTATGTAAGCCGAGTCAATATATAAGAATTGTCCTAGAAGGTAGGAACGAATTCCTATGGTTTCGGTTTCAGTTTGGTTTTTAACACAAACGACATTAGAATAGAAAATACGAACAAGTTGATGGTAAACGATGGGGTTCAAGGTCAAAGAGTTTATCAAATTTCCACTCTTGTAAAAGAGGAAGATATTTAAAATTGATAGCTAACATAGCTTGACGAGAAGTAATATGTTCTTCCCGGATTTTGTAAGAGTCGAAATATTGATAATACCAAAAACGATGATTTCTAGGACCAGGATGATTGAAACACGAATTTTGGATGGTCAAGTTAGGATCAATGGAATTAGGATTAGAAATTGGAATAGGAGAAGGATTTGGTTGACGGTGTGAACGACTAGATGATGACCTAGCACGTTTAGGATTGGACATGGTTTAGGAAATCGGAATAGAATTGATAACCTGCAATTTAGAAAACACATGTATGCAATTCAATCAATCCCAAAACTCAATTGAGTCCTCAATATTTCAAGGTTCTCTAAATCAATCATAATGGGCAAAGTTTTTGGAAAACTTTTGAAAAATATGGTTTTGAGAAACAATATATGTATAGTTTTCATAATAACAACATAATTTAATCAAAACACAATAATTTGAAAATTAATTTTTTTTTATTTCGAAAATTTAGAAAATTTTGAAAAAATCTTGTGTTTTTGATGAAATTAGTTGTTTCTTTGAAATGTATTCGGCTTCAGTGGTAGATAATGCAACACAATTTTTGTTTCTTTGAAAACCAAGAAATTAGCATATTTCCAAGGAATTGGAAAGTATCGGAGGTGCTTTTCCTATCTAATTTGCATCCTCCATAATCCGCATCAGAAAAAGCATGCAAGCTAAAGCTAGAGTCTCTAGGATACCAAAGTCCTAAACTAGGAGTGTCTTTAAGGTATCTAAAGATTCTCTTAACAGCTAGTAAATGTGATTCCTTAGGACATGATTGAAATCTAGCACATAAGCAAACACTAAACATAATATCCGGTCTACTTGCAGTTAGATAAAGTAGAGATCCAATCATTGACCTATATAATTTAACATCTACACATTTACCTCCTTCATCTAAGTTAAGCTTTGTTGAAGAGATCATTGGAGTGTCATGAGGTTTCCCATTTTCCATTCCAAACTTCTTGAGCATATCTTTGACGTACTTAGCTTGATTGATGAAGATGCTCATCTCAAACTCACTTTGCATTAGCTTAGAAAATTCTTGGCAAAGAACATCATTAGTAGAACCAAATATTATATCATCAACATAAATTTGAACTACTAATAAATCTTTACCTTTATGCTTTAGAAACAATGTAGTGTCAACCTCCCTTTTGAAAAACCTTTTTCAATTAAAAAATTTGACAATCTTTCATACCAAGCTCTAGGAGCTTGTTTTAAGCCATAAAGAGTTTTTGTCAATTTAAGAACATGGTCTGGAAATTTTGAATCTTCAAAACCTGGAGGTTGTTCCACATACACTTCTTCCTTTATAAAACCATTTAAAAATTCACTTTTAACATCCATTTGATATAATTTAAATTCATTGAAACATGAAATGCTAATAACATTCTAATTGCTTCCATCCTAGCTACGGGAGCGTAAGTTTTATCATAGTCTATGCCCTCTTCTTGAGTATACCCTTGAGCAACAAGTCTAGCCTTGTTTCTCACTATATTAACACTCTCATCAAGCTTATTCCTAAATACCCATCTAGTACCTACAGTAGATTTATTACTAGGCCTTTCAACTAATGTCCATACTTTACTATCTCAAATTGATTTAACTCTACTTGCATAGCCATAATCCAATGTTCATCATTTAATGCTTCTTTAATATTCTTAGGCTCTATGCATGATATAAATGCAACATAATTACAAATATTTCTAAGAGAAGATTGAGTTGTTACCCCTTTTGATGGATCACCTATAATTTCACCATCCTTGACATAGTTGTACTCTCTTGGATAAGATACTTCCCTTTCTTCAATGGTTGGATTCTCAAGAGGATCATGAGTTTCCTCATTTTTCGTTTCTTCCTTTGATGATGGTTCTCCAACGTCATGTCTAACGTCATTTGTATTTATAACAGCTACATCATCATTCACACAAGAATCCTTCCTCGGAAGGGATTATATCGAAAACAACATGTATAGACTCTTCTACAACTAAAGTTCTTTTATTAAATACACGATAGGCTTTACAATTTAAGGAATAACCCAGAAAAATTCCTTCATCACTTTTAGCATCAAATTTGCCAAGGTGTTCTTTACCGTTGTTTAAAACAAAACATTTATATCCAAAAGATGAAAATAACTAATGTTAGGCTTTTTATTTTTGAAAATTTCATATGGAGTTTTCTTTAAAATTGGCATAATCATTACTCAATTTACAACATAACAAGCGGTATTTGTGGCTTCCGCCCAAAAATATTTTGGTAAATTATTTTCACAAAGCATGGTTCTAGCCATTTCTTCTAAAGTTCGATTTTTCCTCTCAACAACTCCATTTTGTTGAGGGGTTCTAGGTGCTGAAAAATTATGGCTAATACCGTTAGAGTTACAAAATTCAGTAAATCCAAGATTTTCAAATTCAGTTCCATGATCACTTCTAACACTAGTGATAGAGTAACCTTTTTCGTTTTGGATAATTTTTGAAAATGTGATGAAATGTTCTAATGCTTCATCTTTTGTACTTAAGAATAGAACCCAAGTATATCTAGAATAGTCATCTACCAAGACAAATGCATATTGTTTTCCACCCAAGCTAGTAGTTCTAGTTGGCCCAAAAAGATCTAAATGGATCAATTATAAAACTCTACTAGTTGATACATCATTAATGGATTTAAAAGAAACTCGCTTTTGTTTTCCTTTAGCACAAGCATTACAGATTTTATCATTATCAAATTTAAGCTTAGGCAACCCTCGAACTGAATCACCTTGAATTAGCCGTTGCAAAACACTCATACTAGCATGTCTTAGTCTCCTATGCCATAACAAATCATCATGCTCATCCCTAGCAACTAGGCACAAAATAGTCATATTAATAAAATCTAAATGCATCATGTATATATATATATCCCTATTTTATGACCAACAAGCATAATCGAAAATAGATGCAATGTTAATCAATTTTGCAATCATTTAAAATAAAACATTGTATCTTTTATCAAATTTATTTTTCAAAATATTATGCTTTTAACCCATTCACATATAAAACATTATGCAATGTTGATTATAGAGATTAAGAGAACATGCATAAAGTTTTTGAAAATGTTATGCATTAAAACTTTATAATATTTAAACAAAAAATCTATGCATAAACATTAAGAAAAAAATTTTAGGTCAAAATTTTGCAAAACCAAAGTTCTTGAAAAATCGATATCAATTGTTAAAGAGATATCAATTACTTTTTAAAAAACAATTTTGACCAAAAATTAATATGATGAACTATAGTTTATAAAACATACCAAATTTACCATGTTCATACAATATTTTTCAACATACATGAGATAAAACATAATTCAACATTTTAAAACCTCATGCATGCATAAACTAAATGAGCAACCAAATAATAAAAAATTAAGTTTAGAGGTTACCCATTCCATTTTTATGTGTGGCTTAGAGCATCTTGAATATCATCATCTTTATCAGAATTGCTCTCACACACCTACAAGAGACATTTAAGTAGATTTTGGTATCCAAATTGCTTTGGATCCTTGAACATTAGTTTCAATGCCTCTTGTTCCTTTTGGAACCCATACTTATCTAATTTTAAATCGTTTTCCTTTCTTTAAAGGACAAGTATGTTCCTTATGACCATGATAATGACAATGTGAACATATTGTCATTATTGAACTAGATGAATTATTTAGAATGATCTCTTTTTCTCTTGTTAAACATTCAAGCTTATCTTTCAAATTGAAATTTTCTTTTTCAATACTTTCAAATTTCATTTTTGAGAGTTCTAAATCCTTCTTCAAGATTTCATTTTGATTTTCAAAATCCATTTTCATTTCTAAAAGAAGTTTGTTTAATTTGAGAATTTCTTTCTCAAAGTTTTCAGATTTTATTTTTGAAAGCTCTAACTCCTTTCTCAACATTTCATTTTGATTTTCCAAGTTGTTTTAGCTTTCAAAAGAAGATCATTTTAGCAATAAATTTAGAAATCAATTTATTATATTTGGAGTTCATGGTCTCAAACTCTGAAAATAATTTATCACAAGCATCTTGTAACTCATTAAAAGATTTTGAATTTGATATATTTGAGTTAGAAGATACCTTTGGCTCTGTGAGAGCTAATAGAGACATCACTTTTATTAGTTATTCTTCTTCCTTGTCTCTATAGATCTCCTCAAGCTTATCCCACATTTCCTTGGTACTTGAATAAGAAGAAACTCCTTTATATACATTAGGATCAATTGCACAACACAACATGTGCATAGCCTTTGAGTTTTGTTGAGCTTCCTTCCGTTCTTGAACACTCCACTTCGTTGCCTTCTTAGTAGGAGAGGAATATCCTTTCTTGATTATCATCCAGGCTTCCATATCAAATGCTTTGATGAATATCATCATACACCTCTTCCAATGACGATAATTTGTTCCATTGAAGTATGGAGGCACGTCAATAGGTCTAGATTCTTCCATGGAGAATGAACCGGAAGTATACACCATCTTTATCGATTTAACTCTTCCCGGATCGACTCAAGAGACGATTAAACCTTCAAATGAGTGAGGCTCTGATGCCAATTTTGAGTTAATCGATTGACGGAATTGGCCAAGAGGGGGGGGTGAATTGGCAATAAAAATTTTGGTGGAAGCTTTTGCAGAAAATTGAAAGAAATTGCACAGCGATTTAGAGTGGTTCGACTTTCTCAATCAAAGTCTACGTCCACTACCTTAGCTATCCACACTAAGTATTTTCCAACAAATTCACTAATTTGTTCTTTCTTTTGAGGCCAAAGAGATAACCTTACAACACCCTCAAGAATATACCCCAATTCTTGAGAACACTCTTTCCCAAAGAGAAGATTACAAATTTGCAAACTTATAAGGAAAACCTCAAAAGGTAAGATGTTTGCACAATTCTAGAACAAGAAAAGAATACTCACAAATAATTACAAATGAGCACAAATGGTGTTCTTTGAAAGCAAAATGAATATTGAAAGAAAATTGGCTTGATTTGCACAAACTTGGTGTTTGATGCTTTCTCTTTTGTTTCTCTATGATTTCTTATTGCTTGATGTTTCTTGTTATTGATCAATGGCTTCTAAGCTTGCTTAAATACACCTTGAATCACTTCTGAACGTTGGAGATAATTAGAGAAAATAATATAGCCGTTTTAGTGTGAAAACAATTAATAAAACAGTTTGGAGCGTGGGGGGAATCGGTTTCCTAAGTGTAAAATTCAAATATTTCGACTGTTATACAAAGGGGGGAATCGGTACCCCCTGGTGGGGAATCGGTTCCCTCCGAGCATACTGGAATTCTTGGAGCCAAACCATTCAGGGGGAATCGGTACCCCCTTGGGGGGGAATCGGTTCCCTCTGAGCAATCTGGAATTTTTGGCTTTGAAATGGTTCGAAATACTTTGTAAAATTATTTTGAAATTGTTTTAAAATTAAAACTTAATTTTACAGTTTAGTAAGGATTAAAAATGATCTTTGAAAGATTTGGAGTAATGTTTTGATATTCGAATAATTCTATCGAATATACTTAGAAAATCATTTGGAAAATCTTAAAATTCATTTAACTTAATTTGTTATATCGAAATATCAAAATGTTTTCAACACTAGCTTATTTAATAGTTTGAATAAAATGAAAACTAAAACTAAAACTTATCATATTACCATTAGTGTATATGTATGAATATGCGAACGATTAGATTACCATCAGAAATTAAATTATATTTAACATATGTGTGTATTACTCAGCATGCGTATGCAATCATATAGAGAACATGATATAAAAGAATACATACATGAGCATAGGAAAATAAGAAAATAATAAGTGACCAAGATAAAAGAGCAGATAAATCTAAAGCTAAAACCATATATTAGGTAGAGGTCAAGTCATAGAGAACAAATAATCGCATTTCAGGTACTAAAATTGAAATAAACCCATAAACATGTGTGGGATTAAAATAAACATTTTGAACATAGCATAGCAAATGTGCAAACAGATGAAAATTTAAAATAACTACATCCTAGGACTAAAATTGAAGGTACAAAAATAATGAGATACAATCAAGCATCCAAAAAATACGGAAATAGACCAAAATGCATCAAGATGAAGATTAAAGGAGTTCTCAGGTGATTACCCCTTTTTTAGACCAGACGCGGGTTAGCTCAACCTCGAAACGCTGCCGTTTCGGCAACAATATATGAGTGATATATTGGGTAAAAATTTACCCTTGCTCATTTAGCCTCCCTCTTCTTTTTTCTAAATGCTTTAACCTTGTCATTCTCTCTACTCTTCCCTCTATTCCTTTCCTTTTCACTCTTTTTCCTTCAAACCACGACCACCGTGACCGCCGTCGTTAAAGGCTCCAACGAGGGGCCAAAAGCCTAACATCCTCACCCTTTTGAGATCCGAACTTAGAAAATAACCAAGGCCTCATCTAAAATGAACTCCATAAAATCCTGAAAAATGACACGTGATGATTACCTTCGACAAATCGGTGAGGTTTTGGCACCGGAGGACGACAATGACGCTTTTCCAATGAGGAATGCGAGGTTTCTCCTTTTTATGGGTTTTTATCTCCTTGGGTATTCGGTTGCTCTCTCTCATAAAAGACTCTCCATCCCCTTTTCTTTCGATTCTCTTCGCTGATGGTGGAAAAGGATATCATTTTTTTGGTTTTTGTTGGCTATTGTGTTGTTGCCTTATTCTCTCTATCGATTTTTATATATATTGCTCTCGATTTTCTTTTTTTTCTTTTTTTGCTATATATATCGCTCTATAATACCCAAAAATTTTGGTTAGTGAGCAAAATATAAAATTTAAAAGTTTGGTGGCCAAAGTATAAACTTTAGAAAAGTTCAATGACTAAAGTGTAATTTTAAAAAGTTATGCAATCGGCCCGTAAATGAATAGTTTATCCAAAAGAATGATGTTTTCATGAGAATTAGATTTTTCGTACGGATTTTGTATTAAAAGCTATAAAACATTAAAGTTCAAAAAATTTCGGTAAATCGGATCGAATAGAAATTTTGAGAAAATTTGAAGGATGATAAATTAATATTAGAAATATTATTTCAACATTTTAAAATGATAAAAAAAATAATATGGAGCATTGGATTTGAGAATTTATTTTCATGTTTAATTTGGACCTTTGGATGAAAAATGACAAGTTGAAAATTTTGGAAAATGGCATGGGCAAAGTTGTAAAGGGTAAAATATTTTGACCATCTTTGACCTTGGAAGATGATAAGGTTTATGTGTCTTGGTATTAAGGTAAATATCAAGTTTTCATTAATGGTAAAATGAACATTTCACATTAAATGAATTTTTAATTCATTTAAGCTTAATATAAGGTAAACTAACATGAAATTCATTAGAAATTTTATGAAAACTTAGCCATTTTCAGCTCCATTTCGTGATCTCCAGGACCAAGGTAAGAGAAATTTTATTATTCATTTTCGAGCAATTTCTTTTGGATTTTGGATCATGTCGTGAAATAGAAAATTGTTCTATTCGAAAAACGCTATAATTTGGTTCCATTATTGCTTGCTAATTTGGTTTATGTTCAAAGATCCAAAATTCTATGGTTTATGTTCACATTAGAGTTTATGTAATTGATGAAGGATTTTGATTTTTGAAGGACGTAGAATAATTTCCAAGCATGATTAATGATTAAAATCACTTGTACATGATTATATGAACATATAAAGTTTTGGCCTAACACTAATCTTGGGAGAAAGATTTGTTTTGTTGAAATTAAATTAGGGTTTTGATTGTAAAGATTTTATAAGGTTAAATCGAAGTTGATTTTATGCTTGAATCGAATTAAAATTGAGCAAAATCATGAAAACCTAATCTTGAACATACAAAGCATTCGACCTTGACTATCGAGGATGAGAAAAATTATGGAAAAATTATGTAGGGGCTGTAAATTATGTAGTAAATATTCTACAAGCCTTAGAAAAATTTGGGAATCATTCTATAATTTTTGAAAAGTTGGGGGACCAAATCAACAATTTTGGAAAAGTTGTGGATTATTGTTTAATTTTTCAATAGATGATTTACTATGATGAAAATTAATGTTTGAGTGTTGGAATTGAAATTAGGATGTGAAATTGGATTATTTTGGAAAGCTTGTAAAAGTAAAAGTTTAAATCACAAATATGGAAAGGTTGGGAGCTTAAGTGAAAATGTTATGTGAAGTTGGGATAAAAATGAACTTGAATGGTCAATTTTAAAGTGTTATGGTTAAAATTATGTTGTGAAATGAAATTAGTATCGAAAGAATTTTTAGGAATTTATTTTCTAATGTGTGCCTATGTTAGTAAGATTCTAACATTTGGTTTGAATTTGTATATGTTTGGTAATGATGTTCATTTAGATTGGGTCCTTGAAATAAAGATCAAATATTATTAAATCAAGGAGAAGCTTAAGGATTAAATGGGAAATTCTAAGGAAGGTAGCAAGCTAAGGACACCAGGTGAGTGCAAATTTAATTTGTACTTATGTTATCCAACAAACATTGGCTTGCGATGAGCCAATGACGGAGTTACTATGGTAAGGAGTGACTCCTAAGATGTTATGTGATTTGTGATGCATGCATATATGTGAATTTGGTGAGCTAATAGAATTAGTGAACAAGTTGAAAAAGCAAATTGGTGAAATCTGCTTAGAATTTAGTTATGGACAGTAAGTTTAGAAAATCACCAAAATTCTAGAAAAATAAATAGATGATGATTTTTATACCGTTGGATTCTTATATCAGTATAGTTTAGTTTAGAATAAACGAAAACTAATTTCGAGGTATATACAAAAAGATATGAATTTTTAACCGAGTATAGGTCAAAAACAGGGAAACAGATTCTGCTCAAAATAGATTATGTTGGTCAATTATGAAAATTTACCATAAATTGTAAAAATTTAAATAGAAGGAGTTCCTTATATGGATAAATTTATATTTGAGTCTAGATTCCATTGGTACAAATAGAATAATTTTTAAAGGTGTATATTAATAAAAATAATATTTCTTTAAAGGTAGTGCAAACTGCCAAGATATGAAATTATGACCAATTTTGGAATTTAACCAAATTAGAAGCAAAGGATCAAGTTAAAGCTTAATGGGCTTACATTTTGACTTGTATAAAATGTCAAAGTGAGTGCATTTTACTTATTCTATATAAGTATGGCACGAGGAAGACTTGCGATGATTCAACCTCGAATGGCTTGAAAAGAAATTGATTTCAATTTGTTTATTATATTTTATATTATTTTGTTTGATGATTTCTTATGAATGATTTCAGGTATGAACTAGCCAATGTATTTTATATGATATTTTGATATGTTCGTATTTATGAATACTTTTATATTTAAATGGTATGTTAATGTGATGAAAAACCCTTTGTATGCGTAATGAGATTTATATTTTATTATACTTGATTTTGTTAATGTTTAAAAAGATTATGATGAGTAAATGATGTATGATACTTGATTTTGATGATATTTGAAAAGATTCTGAAAGATGAATCATAAATGATTTAAAGAAAGTGCCCATTGTAAATGCATTGAGAATCATTGGTATAGAGGTGGAGCATTTAACACGTTTGACGTCTTTGTGACGGTGGTGCTACTATAAATGATGATTTAGCACGTCTGACATCTTTGTGACGGTAGTGCTACCATGAATTATGATTTAGCACATCTGACATCTTTGTGATGGTGGTGCTACTATGAATGATGATCTAGCCCGTCTAACGTCTTTTTGACAGTGGTGCTACTATGAACGATGATTTAGCACATCTAATGTCTTTGTGACGGTGGTGCTACTATTAACGATGATTTAGCACGTCTGACGTCTTTGTGACGGTGGTGCTATTTATTTGTATGATCATATGACTTGAATACCTTGCATTCTCAATGGTTTAAATGGGCTATGAAATGAAAAAAGTGAAAGGTAAATGCTATGAGATGAAAAATAAATGATACAACACTACGGTGCAATACATGACTCCTATATCGGGGTCCTGTTGAGTTAATCGATTGACGGAATTGGCCAAGAGGGGGGTGAATTGGCAATTAAATATTTGGTGGAAGCTTTTGTAGAAAATTGAAAGTAATTGCACAGTGATTTAGAGTGGTTCGACTTTCTCAATCAAAGTCTACGTCCACTACCTTAGCTATCCACACTAAGGATTTTCCAACAAATTCACTAATTTGTTCTTTCTTTTGAAGCCAAAGAGATAACCTTACAACACCCTCAAGAATATACCCCAATTCTTGAGAACACTCTTTCCCAAAGAGAAGATTACAAATTTGCAAACTTACAAGGAAAACCTCACAAGTAAGATGTTTGCACAATTCTAGAACAAGAAAAGAACACTCACAAATAATTACAAATGAGCACAAATGGTGTTCTTTGAAAGCAAAATGAATATTGAAAGGAAAATTGGCTTGATTTGCACAAACTTGGTGTTTGATGCTTTCACTCTTGTTTCTTTATAACTTCTTGTTGATCAAAGCTTCAGAACTTGTTTAAATAGACCTTGAATCACTTCTGAACGTTAGGGATGATTAGTGAAGATCATATAACCGTTTTAGTGTGAAAACAATTAATAAAACAGCTTGGAGTGTGGGGGGAATCGATACCCCCTATGGGGAATTGTTCCCTAAGTGTAAAATTCAAATATTTCGACCGTTATACAAGGGGAATCGGTACCCCCTGGGGGGGAATTGGTTTCCCTCCGAGCATACTGGAATTCTCGGAGCCAAACCATTCAGGGGGAATCGGTACCCCCTTGGGGGGGAATCGGTTCCCTCTGAGCAATCTGGAATTTTTGTCTTTGAAATGGTTTGAAATACTTTGTAAAATTATTTTGAAATTGTTTTAAGATTAAAACTTAATTTTACACTTGAGTAAGGATTAAAAATGATTTTTGAAAGATTTGGAGTAATGTTTTGATATTCGAATAGTTATATCGAATATACTTAGAAAATTATTTGAAAAATCTTAAAATTCATTTAAGTTAATTTTTTATATCAAAATATCAAAATGTTTTCAACAATCTCCCCCTTTTTGATATAACAAAACATTTTAGTAATTTTAAGATTTTGAAATCAAGTTTTGAAATTACTCCCCCTTACTTTAACACTTCTCCCATTTATCATTTAAAAACACATTTAACACTTCCCCCCCTTTTTGTTAAATCAAAAAGACATTTTAAAGAACTAAACAAGGTTTTGAAATCATTTAGGCAATTGATTATATTTTAAGCTGCTAAGATCACAAGCAAGAGAAACGTTAGCCATTAGTTTCATAATCAATATTCATAATTAATGTGACATGGAAAAATTGGTCATATTGCTATAATGATGTAAATGATGCAATAAATTTAACTAAACCATCTAAAGAAAATATTTAAATTCAAACAAACAAATCCAAAGTCACAAAAATCAAATAATCCAAAAAGTCGAAGCAATAATCGTTAGTTCAAAGTTTTAAATTTAAGCACATAATCACATATCCGGATCAGGAGGAGCAAAACGAGTTCGCATAGCGGCCATTTCGTGAGTGAGGTCATTAATACGCGCGTTGGTTGCTTCGTTGTTTGCACGCATCTCCCGAAGAATTTCTAATTGTTGAGCTCCCATTGTGGATAAGTGGGACTCTATAGAAGTAAAGCGCGAATCCATGGTAGCATATCGGAAATCGAATGTCTCCATAAAGGATTGAAAATATGGAGGCATTTGATGCGTTTGTTGTGCTTGCTCCTCGGGCTGATCAGGCTCATCTTCGGCTTCATCGATGTCTCGCATTAATTGCTCAAGCTCGAGATCTTCGCTTCGGGTGGATCTTGTGAAGAACTAGCTCCCGGAGTATTTGCAGAAGATCGAACCCATTCACCGGTTTCCTTATCCTTAATACATCCAGCTCTCGTTAAGGAAATAAGGTTAATTTGTTTCTTAAGGGGAAAAACGACATCTAGTCCGACTCTAAGCCCAGCTTTGGAAAACAGATTACTAAAAATGCAACCTTAAACAAGATATGAACAGAGTTTCTTGTTAGGAACAAGATTTACGGTTTCAACAATTTCAGCAAAAATAATATAAGGTAGGTTAATTTTAATATTATTTTTGAAACAATGTAACCACCAAAGATCTAAGGCTCTAAGAGTAGAATAACGACCTCCGATGGTCGAAACCATAAATAAATCATTAGATGAAGAAAACGTTCATGAAGGTCTAAGACACTTGCACTATCCCTTCTTTTATAACTAGATCCTAAAACCTATTTTTCATTTGAAATGCCATCATTATCTAACCCGAATGTATTGGATATGTAAGCCGAGTCAATATATAAGAATTGTCCTAGGAGGTAGGAACGAATTCCTATGGTTTCGGTTTCAGTTTGGTTTTTAACACAAACGACATTAGAATAGAAAATACGAACAAGTTGATGGTAAACGATGGGTTCAAGGTCAAAGAGTTTATCAAATTTCCACTCTTGTAAAAGAGGAAGCTTTTTAAAATTGATAGCTAACATAGCTTGACGAGAAGGAATACGTTCTTCCCGGATTTTGTAAGAGTCGAAATATTGATAATACCAAAAACGATGATTTCTAGGACCAGGATGATTGAAACACGAATTTTGGATAGTCAAATTAGAATCAATGAGATTAGGATTAGAAATTGGAATAGGAGGATGATTTGGAGGTGGATTTGGTTGACGGTGTGAGCGACTAGATGATGACCTAGCATGTTTAGGATTGGACATGGTTTAGGAAATCGGAATAGAATGGATAACCTGCAATTTAGAAAACACATGTATGCAATTCGATCAATCCCAAAACTCAATTGAGTCCTCAATATTTCAAGGTTCTCTAAATCAATCCTAATGGGAAAGTTTTTGAAAAACTTTTGAAAATATGGTTTTGAGAAACAATATATGTATAGTTTTCATAACAACAACATAATTTAATCAAAAACAATAATTTGAAAATAAACATTTTTTTAATTTCAAAAATTTTAAAAAATTTGGAAAATTCTTGTGTTTTTGATGAAATTGGTTGTAATATCTAGTTTCTAATCACTAAACAATCAATGCCCGATCTAAAATTCATCCTAGAACTAATTAAAACTAGTCCTATGTTCAAAATCAATGAAATAGGGAGTTTAGAAAATTTTACCTTGAAGGATGAGATTGAGTGGATTTTGATGTTGTTTGCACGATTTTAATGATGATAGCAAGTTTAGAAGATGATATTTGAAGTGAATTCCGATTAAAATAGATGATTTGAGGCAAGAATGGAGATAGGGAGAGAGTTGAGAGGGAACGGTGGAAGAGAAAAGAGAGATTTTTGAGGATTTTGAAGGGTTCTGCCGTGTATAACCAGAACCCCAGGGGGTATCGATTCCCCTGTGGGGGGAATCGGTTCCCCTTCAAAGGGGGAATCGGTTCCCTCAAGGGGGGATCGATTCCCTCTACACCAAAATGCTAAAATCTGATTTTAAAGACCCAAAATGCTAAATTAATTTCCTCTAGTGGTATTGGCAACTCATATATTGAAAATTAATCATGTTCAAACAATTAAATTAATCTTTAAATGATATTTGAACATAAAATTAATTTTTTCATCAAGAATCATAAACTCCCCCTAACTAATATCAATGAATGCAATCAAAAATTACTATTATAAGCATTTTTCATTTATTCTTAAAAGTGCCAAAATTATTTTAAACACTAAGTGAAGATAGGTTGGTCAAACCTAATTCTCTCATAAGTGTCCAAAGATATCTGCTAATTGGTGCAAAGTATCAACAAATTCTAGAACTACATCTTCCTTAGTGACATGGTCTCTAATGAAGTGATGTCTTATTTCAATGTGCTTAGTTCTAGAGTGTTGGATGGGATTCTTAGTGAGACAAATAGCACTAGTATTGTCACACTTGATAGGAATGGTACCTACTTCAATTCCATAATCAAAAAGTTGTTGTTTCATCCATAAAACTTGTGCACAGCAACTGCCAGTTGAAATGTATTCGGCTTCAGTGGTAGATAATGCAACACAATTTTGTTTCTTTGAAAAACAAGAAATTAGCATATTTCCAAGGAATTGGCAAGTACCGGAGGTGCTTTTCCTATCTAATTTGCATCCTCCATAATCCGCATCAGAAAAAGCATGCAAGCTAAAGCTAGAGTCTCTAGGATACCAAAGTCCTAAACTATGAGTGTCCTTAAGGTATCTAAAGATTCTCTTAACAGCTAGTAAATGTGATTCCTTAGGACATGATTGAAATCTAGCACATAAGCAAACACTAAACATAATGTTCGGTCTACTTGCAGTTAGATTAAGCAAAGAGCCAATCATTGACCTATATAATTTGACATCTATACATTTACCTCCTTCATCTAAGTCAAGCTTTGTTGAAGAGCTCATTGGTGTGTCATGAGGTTTCCCATTTTCTAGTCCAAACTTCTTGAGCATATCTTTGACGTACTTAGCTTGATTGATGAAGATGCCATCTTTTCTTTGCTTGATTTGGAGTCCCAAGAAAAATGAGAGCTCCCCCATCATGCTCATTTCGAATTCACTTTGCATTAGCTTAGAAAATTCTTGGCAAAAAATATCATTAGTAGAACCAAATATTATATCATCAACATAAATTTGAACTACTAATAAATCTTTACCTTTATGCTTTAGAAACAATGTAGTGTCAACATTCCCTTTTGAAAAACCTTTTTCAATTAAAAAATTTGACAATCTTTCATACCAAGCTCTAGGAGCTTGTTTTAAGCCATAAAGAGCTTTTGTCAATTTAAGAACATGGTCTGAAAATTTTGAATCTTCAAAACCTGGAGGTTGTTCCACATACACTTCTTCCTTTATAAAACCATTTAAAAATGCACTTTTAACATCCATTTGATATAATTTAAATTCATGAAAACATGCAAATGCTAGTAACATTCTAATTGCTTCCATCCTAGCTACGGGAGCGTATGTTTTATCATAGTCTATGCCCTCTTCTTGAGTATACCCTTGAGAACAAGTCTAGCCTTGTTTCTCACTATATTACCACTCTCATCAAGCTTATTCCTAAATACTCATCTAGTACCTACAGTAGATTTATTACTAGGCCTTTCAACTAATGTCCATACTTTACTTCTCTCAAATGGATTTAACTCTTCTTGCATAGCCATAATCCAATGTTCATCATTTAATGCTTCTTTAATATTCTTAGGCTCTATACATGAGATAAATGCAACATAATTACAAATATTTCTAAGAGAAGATCGAGTTGTTACCCCTTTGGATGGATCACCTATAATTTCACCATCCTTGACATAGTTGTACTCTCTTGGATAAGATACTTCCCTTTCTTCAATGGTTGGATTCTCAAGAGGATCATGAGTTTCCTCATTTTTCGTTTCTTCCTTTGATGATGGTTCTCCAACGTCATGTCTAACGTCATTTGTATTTATAACACCTACATCATCATTCACACAAGAATCCTTCCTCGGAAGGGGATTATCATCGAAAACAACATGTATAGACTCTTCTACAACTAAAGTTCTTTTATTAAATAAACGATAAGCTTTAGAATTTAAGGAATAACCCAGAAAAATTCCTTCATCACTTTTAGCATCAAATTTGCCAAGGTTTTCTTTACCGTTGTTTAAAACAAAACATTTACATCCAAAAGGATGAAAATAACTAATGTTAGGCTTTTTATTTTTGAAAATTTCATATGGAGTTTTCTTTAAAATTGGCCTAATCATTACTCGATTTACAACATAACAAGCGGTATTTGTGGCTTCCGCCCAAAAATATTTTGGCAAATTATTTTCACAAAGCATGGTTCTAGCCATTTCTTCTAAAGTTCGATTTTTCCTCTCAACAACTCCATTTTGTTGAGGGGTTTTAGGTGCTGAAAAATTATGGCTAATACCGTTAGAGTTACAAAATTCAGTAAATCCAAGATTTTCAAATTCAGTTCCATGATCACTCCTAACACTAGTTATAGAGTAACCTTTTTCATTTTGGATTACTTTTGAAAACGTGATGAATTATTCTAATGCTTCATCTTTAGTACTTAAAAATAGAACCCAAGTATATCTAGAATAGTCATCTACCAAGACAAATGCATATTATTTTCCACCCAAGCTAGTAGTTCTAGTTGGCCCAAAAAGATCTAAATGGATCAATTGTAAAACTCTACTAGTTGATACATCATTAATGGATTTAAAAGAAACTCGCTTTTGTTTTCCTTTAGCCAAAGCATCACAGATTTTATCATTATCAAATTTAAGCTTAGGCAACCCTCTTACTAGGTCTCCTTGAATTAACTGTTGCAAAACACTCATACTAGCATGTCCTAGTCTCCTATGCCATAACCAACTATCATGTTCATCCTTAGCAACTAGGCATAAATTAGTCATATCAAAAGAATCTAAATGCACCATGTATATATCCCTATTTTATGACCAACAAGCATAACCGAAAATAGATGCAATGTCAATCAATTTTGCAATCATTTAAAATAAAACATTGTATCTTTTATCAAATTTATTTTTCAAAAGATTATGCTTTTAACCCATTCACATATAAAACATTATGCAATGTTGATTATAGAGATTAAGAGCACATGCATAAAGTTTTTGAAAATGTTATGCATTAAAACTTTATAATATTTAAACAAAAATCTATGCATAAACATTAAGAAAAATTTCAGATCAAAATTTTTGCAAAACCAAAGTTCTTGAAAAATCGATATCAATTATTTTTTTATAAACAATTTTGACCAAAAATTAATATGATGAACTAGAGTTTATAAAACATTACCAAAAATTACCATGTTCATCATACAATATTTTTCAACATACATGAGATAAAACAGAATTTAACATTTAAAACCTCATGCATGCATAAACTAAATGAGCAACCAAATAATAAAAATTTAAGTTTAGAGGTTACCCATTCCCTTTTTATGTGTGGCTAGAGTATCTTGAATATCATCATCTTTATCACCATTGCTCTCACACACCTACAAGAGACATTTAAGTAGATTTTGGTATCCAAATTGCTTTGGATCCTTGAACATTAGTTTCAATGCCTCTTGTTCCTTTTGGAACCCATACTTGTCTAATTTTAAATCGTTTTCCTTTCTTTAAAGGACAAGTATGTTCCTAATGACCATGATAATGACAATGTGAACATATTGTCATTATTGAACTAGATGAATTATTTAGAATGATCTCTTTTTCTCTTGTTAAACATTCAAGCTTATCTTTCAAATTGAAATTTTCTTTTTCAATACTTTCAAATTTCATTTTTGAGAGTTCTAAACCCTTCTTCAAGATTTCATTTTAATTTTCAAAATCCATTTTCATTTCTAGAAGAAGTTTATTTAATTTGAAAATTTCTTTTTCAAAGTTTTCATATTTTATTTTTGAAAGCTCTAACTCATTTCTCAACATTTCATTTTGATTTTCCAAGTCTGTTTTAGCTTTCAAAAGAAGATCATTTTTAGCAATAAATTTAGAAATCAATTTATTGTATTTGGAGTTCATGGTCTCAAACTCCAAATATAATTTATCATAAGCATCTTGTAACTCATTAAAATATTTTGAATTTGATATATTTGAGTTAGAAGATACCTTTGGCTCTGTGAGAGCTAATAGAGACATCACTTTTATTGGTTCTTCTTCTTCCTTGTCTCTATAGATCTCCTCAAGCTTATCCCACATTTCCTTGGCACTTGAACAAGAAGAAACTCCTTTATATACATTAGGATCAATTGCACAACACAACATGTGCATAGCCTTTGAGTTTTGTTGAGCTTCCTTCCGTTCTTGAACACTCCACTTCTTTGCCTTCTTAGTAGGAGAGGAATATCCTTTCTTGATTATCATCCAAGCTTCCATATCAAATGCTTTGATGAATATCATCATACACCTCTTCCAATGACGATAATTAGTTCCATTGAAGTGTGGAGGCACATCAATAGGTCTGGATTCTTCCATGGAGAATGAACCGGAAGTAGACGCCATCTTTATCGATTTAACTCTTCCCGAATCGACTCAAGAGGCGATTAAACCTTCAAATGAGTGAGGCTCTGATGCCAATTGTTGAGTTAATCAATTGACGGAATTGGCCAAGAGGGGGGGTGAATTGGTAATTAAAAATTTGGTGGAAGCTTTTGCAGAAAATTGAAAGTAATTGCACAGTGATTTAGAGTGGTTCGACTTTCTCAATCAAAGTCTACGTCCACTGCCTTAGCTATCCACACTAAGGATTTTCCAACAAATTCACTAATTTGTTCTTTTACAACACCCTCAAGAATATACCCCAATTCTTGAGAACACTCTTTCCCAAAGAGAAGATTACAAATTTGCAAACTTACAAGGAAAACCTCACAAGGTAAGATGTTTGCACAATTCTAGAACAAGAAAAGAACACTAACAAATAATTACAAATGAGCACAAATGGTGTTCTTTGAAAGCAAAATGAATATTGAAAGGAAAATTGGCTTGATTTGCACAAACTTGGTGTTTGATGCTTTCACTCTTGTTTCTCTATAATTTCTTGTTGATCAAAGGCTTCAGAACTTGTTTAAATACACCTTGAATAACTTTTGAACGTTGGGAATGATTAGTGAAGATCATATAGCCGTTTTAGTGTGAAAACAATTAATAAAACAGCTTGGAGCATAGGGGGAATCGGTTCCCTAAGTGTAAAATTCAAATATTTTGACCGTTATACAAGGGGGGAATCGGTTCCCTCCGAGCATACTAGAATTCTCGGAGCCAAACCATTCAGGGGGAATCGGTACCCCCTTGGGGGGAATCGTTCCCTCTGAGCAATCTGGAATTTTTGGCTTTGAAATGGTTCGAAATACTTTGTAAAATTATTTTGAAATTGTTTTAAGATTAAAACTTAATTTTACACTTGAGTAAGGATTAAAAATGATTTTTGAAAGATTTGGAGTAATGTTTTGACATTCGAATAGTTATATCGAATATACTTAGAAAATTATTTGGAAAATCTTAAAATTCATTTAACTTAATTGTTATATCGAAATATCAAAATGTTTTCAACAGGTCCTCATATGGTTATACTATGGGCTATGTTTTATTGGTTAATAAATGATAGACAGGTGAATAAGTTGTTGAGCTTATGGGAAAAATGGCAAGTATATTGGTAAAAAACTTTATATCCGGTTATATCATGTTAAATTATGGTAAAATGGATGATATACAGGTAAAGTGATCATATTACATTGAATATTGTTATTCCTTTAAATTATGTGTTGTATTGCCTTAAATATTTATATAATTACCTCACTAAGTGTTTATTTAGCGTGTGATGATTTTCAAGCATAGGAAAAGAAGAAATGGAGTAAAGAGTTGAGCTTGGCATCAATCACCAAGGAAATATTTACTTGTAACAATGATGACATCCTATTGTGTTATAAAAGTTCTAGCTGGAATGTATACGAGAATGAAAATTCTGCAATTAAGTTAGCATTAAATATAATTAATAATATGAATAAATATTATGATGTTAAACTATGCTTAAATAAATTAATTTGGGTTTTAAATAAAACGTGGTGGACAATTGTATTTATTTTATGAAACAGAATAGAATGTCTATCACTTCTTGAAACTGGTTTTGAATTGGTAACAAAAAATATTATGATTTTTCTTTGAACAATTATTTTATAATAATTATTCAAGTTATGAAAATGGAGATGTTTGAACGAAACAAAATTTACTCAATTAAATTAAACAAATGTTTTAAATTTTTGACGTGACATCTATAACACGTATTGGTTCACGTATACAAGATTATAGGCTGTTACATTTATTGGTATCAGAGCTACAAGTTTAATCGATTCTAGGACTAAACCAAGCTTATTTTGTGTCAAAAAGTGTATACATACCACTAGGATGTTATTGTTACTGATTTCGTGATTACAAGGTTCGGTTGATACCACTCCTTACTTACAAAGGTGAAAAATATAGTGCATCAAAAAGATGTGTGTATTCGAAGGTTGAAGAACGTGATCAAGCAGGAGGTTCAAAAACAAGCTAATAGTAATAATAATGTTGTTAATGATTATTCTCCTGTTTAGTCCAAATAAGTGATGCTTTGGCATAATATGAAATGTCAATGTAAGTTTAAGAAACCCTCGTTCATGCATAAGTATAGTAAGGATTAAAGAATGAAACATTCTGATAGAATTGATCTTAAGTGACGTTTGCGCCCAACCCTTTAGGCTTGAAGGCAAAGGTGAGTAGTATTTGTAGACAGTAACTGTCTAGTAAGGATTCAAAGTTTTGAGTTTTAATGGACTTGATAGAATTACCTTTCAAAGGAAATTTTAAAAAATGGATTGATTTCCCCTACCATGTCATGATGAATCATCACTTAAAGCAATTGATTTTAAAGAATTCGAAACGTTTCGAGATATTAGTGATAAAGAAATAGAGTAGGTTGTAAACGAACCAAACGAACACGAACGAAGGTATGTTCATGTTCGTTCGTTTAACTTTAACTGAATAAATGAACGAACATGAACATAAACGAACAAAAAATTTGTTGTTCATATTCGTTAGTTAAAGAATGTAGTTTGTTTGTGTTCGTTCATTTAAATGATAAACGAACACAAATGAACAAACATAAACGAACAAATGTAAACGAACATAAAAGAACACAATAAACGAACGTAAACGAACAAAAATGAACGAACGTAATTGAACACAATAAATGAACGTAAACGAACATAAATGAAAATAGACTTTTTTCTTTCCTAACAATTTTAGGATTATATTTTATTTAATTGTTTTGAGCTTTTTTATTTGTATTTAAAATTAATTGAATTTTAAAATATTTATGTGTATCATATTAAAATTTATTGGGCTTTAATATTTTAAATGGGTCTAGAGATATTGGGCTAAACATAAATGAATGCACATAAATAAACATAAACAAATGAACATAAATGAACATAAATGAACGAACATAAATGAACAAATTATCGAACGTTAACGAACGTAAATGAACGAATGAGCCCTCTGTTCATGTTCACTCATTTAATTAAACGAACACAAAATATTGTTCATGTTCGTTTGTTTAATAAATAAACGAACATATACAACTTCATACTAAACGGTTCACGAACGGTTGCTGAACGTTCGGTTCGTTTACAGGCCTAAAAGAGAGTAAACATGTTCCCTACTGGGATTTTCCTGCAACAATTATGAAGTTATTTCTATAAGGTTGTTAAGCCCTCTAAGTGGATGAGGTGGATACTCAAACTTTCATAGTTAAGTTGGATGATATTCCAATTGTTTGAGAGTATCCAATTGTGTATCTGCAATAGTTACCTGAATCACCTCTAGATTGAGATGTAGAAAGTAAAATAGAGATGCTTCTCGGTATTGCGTTTATTTATATAGCCCGTATCGAATAGATTCAACTGAGCTCAGAGAATTAAAGGAATAGTTAGTAGAATTATTAAGAACGAGAATTTACAAGATTAAGCGTGTAATCTGGGACGTACTAATGTTATTGTGAAAAAGAAATATGAGTCTATGAAATTATGTATGGATTATCATCCGTTAAATAAGGTAACAAAGAAGAACAAGTATCCTCTTTCGAGGATTGATAATCTTTTGATTAGTTAAAAGGGTGCATTGGTGCCTCCCAAGTTGGATCTTCCTAAGATAGTTTTCAGAATTCGAAATGAACACTACGAGTTTGAGATAATGTCGTTTGGTTTAACGAATATTCCTGTGACACTTATGGATGGGATAAACTGAGTATTTTAGTTATACTTGGATTAATTGGTGGTAGTGTTCATTGATGTTATTGTGATCTGTTGTAAGACTAGAGAATAACACAATGTCTATTTTTGTATATCTCTTCCAACTATTCTGAAGAAAAATTGCATGTTAAGTTGATCAAGTGTAAATGTTGGTTGTCTAAGGTTGTATCCCTTGGCCATGTGGTCTCAGCTAAGGGGATAAGAATATATATCAAGGAAGCATGAGACTTAGTCGAATGATAAATCCCAAATAATGTTTTCAATTTCAAAGTTTCTTGGGATATGTTGGTTACTATAGAAGGTTAATAAAGAACTTTTCGATGATTATATTCCTTTTGACCTAACTATTGAGGAAATACATGTTATTCTTTTGGACTTTAAGTGTCAAAAAACTTGGAGATATTAAAAGGAATATTGACATAAGCTCCAAGGTCAATATAATTAAAATCTGGAAAAGAATATGTTAATTATGGTAATGCATCTCATAATGGTTTGGGATGCGTGTTCATACAAGAGAAAAGGTTTTGGTTTATGCTTCAAAGCAACTACATAATCATGAAAGAAATTATCTGATTCACGATCTCGAGTTGGCCATAGTTGTGTTTACTTTGTTGATATAACACACTATCTATATGGTGAGTAACGCTATATCTATAGGGATCTCAAAAGTCAAAAGTATGTGTTGACTCAAAGCAGTGAAAAGAAAGGAAATGGATTGAATTCCTTAAAGAGTGATTATGTGCTTTTCAACTACAAATAGAAAAGCTAATGTGGTGACTGATACGATAAAGTCGAAAGACATTTATATTCTGAAAGTTTTGAATGCGTGATTGTCTTTAAGAAGATGGAGCTCTCATTGTAGAACTAAATTTAAAGCCTATGTTACTAGATCAAATAAAGGATATTCAGAGAAAAAATGAAAATTGTTGCTCTTGACGAAGATAGAACAAGTTGAAAAAGTTGAAACTAAAAACTTTAAGGTTAATTCTAATGGATGTTATATTATCTAGGAAAAAGTTTAGATGCAAGTATGAAAAGAGTTATCATCGAGCTTGTTTCTAAATGGTTGACATGTCAGTGAGTTAAAGTAAAGTATCAAGTGCCTTCTGAATTATTATAACTGATTTCTATCCCTTAGTGGGAATAGGAACGAGTTACAATGGACCTTGTAATGGGAAAAGACCATTTAAGATAATCTCAAGATAGTTATTGATCAGAAAAAAGTCTTACACAGACTTGAAAAAAAAAGATTGAACACCGAGAAAGTGATAAAGAAGTATTTTTAAAATTATCACATTGGAAAAAATATTGTGGTTCGAACGCAAAGGAAAGTTGAGTCCAAGATTTATTGCACCTTATAAGAATATAAAAAAAGTTAGATCAATGACTTATCAGCTAGAATTGCCTTCGTAAATGGACAAGGTCCATAATGTTTTTCATGTGTCGATACTCGGAAGTATCAATAATATCATTCGTATATTATCACCCTAGAGGAAATAGAGATTCGGTCATATTTGAATTATGAAAATGAACTAGTACTTATTAAAGTTCGACAAAGAAATCAAAGAGTGAAAAGCAACATCCTTGTCTATTTAAATCAGGTATATTGAAAATTCAAGGATGAATTTTCTTAAGGGGAGAGTTGTAATACCCCAAAATTTTGGTTAATAACCAAAATGTAATTTTTGAAAGTTTAGTGGATAAAGTATAAACTTTAGAAAAGTTAAAGACTAAAGTGTAATATTAAAAAATTATGCAATCCGTCATTGTAAATCAATTTTTAGTATGAATTTTGTATTAAAAGCTATAAAGCGATAAAGTTCGAGAAAAATTCGGTAATTCGGATCGAATAGAAATTATGAGAAAATTTGAAGAAGGATAAATTAAGCTTATAAAAATTATTTCCACATTTTAAAATGATGGAAAAAATATGGAGCTTTGGATTCAATAATTTATTTCCATGTTAAATTTGGATCGTTGATGAAAAATAGCAAGATTGAAATTTTTTGGAAAATGGCATTGGCATGGGCAAAGTTGTAAAGGACAAAATATTTTGTCCATATTTGACCTTGGAAGATGATAAGGTTTAAGTGCCTTGGTATTAAGGTAAATATCAAGTTTCATTAATGGTAAAATGAACATATCACTTTAAATGAATTTTTAATTCATTTGAGCTTAATATAAAGTAAATTAACATGAAATTCATTAGAAGTTTCATGAAAACTTAGCCATTTTCAGCTCCATTTCGTGCTCCCCATGACCAAGGTAAGAGAAATTTTATTTTTCATTTTTGAGCAATTTCCTTTGGATTTTGGAACATATAGTGAAATAGAAAATTGTTCTATTCGAAAACGCTATCATTTGGTACCATTATTGCTTGCTAATTTGGTTTGTGTTCAAAGATACCAAATTCTAGGGTTTATTTTAATATTAGGGTTTATGGAATTGATGAATAATTTTGATGTTTTTGAGGTCGTAGAATCATTTCCATGCATGATTGATGATTAAAATCACTTGTACATTATTATATGAACATATGAAGTTTCAACCTAACCCTAATCTTATCAGAAGGATGTGTTTTGATGAAATAAAGTTAGGGGTTTGATCATATAGATTTTATAAGGCTGAATTGAAGTTGATTTCATGGTTGAATGGAATCAAAATCGAGTAAAATCATGAAAACCCTAATCTTGAACATACAAAGCATTCGACCTTGACTATAGAGGATGAGAAAAATTATGGAAAATTATGTAGACGCTGTAAATGATGTAGTAAGTATTATACAAGCCTTAGAAAAATATAGGGACCATCATGTAATTTTTGAAAAAGTTGAGGGACCAAATCATCAAATTTGGATAAGTTGTTGATTATTGTATAATTGTTCAATAGATGATGTACTATGCTGGAAATTAATTTTGAGTGTTGGAATTGAAGTTAGGATGTGAAATTGGATTATATAGGAAAGCTTGTAAAAGTGGGAGTTTAAATCACAAATATGGAAAGGTTGGGAGCTTAAGTGAAAATGTTATGTGAAGTTGGGATAAAAAAGAACTTGAATGACCATTTTTAAAGTGTTATGTTAACAATTATGTTGTGACATAGAATTAGTATTGAAAGAATTTTTAGGAATTTATTTTAATGTGTGCCTATGTTAGTAAGATTCTAACATTTGGTTTGAATTTGTATATGTTTGGTAATGATGTTCATTTAGATTGAGTGCTTGAAATAAATATCAAATATTATTAAAGCTAAGGATAAACTTAAGGATGAAATGGGAAATTCTAAGGAAGGTTGCAAGCTAAGCACGCCAGGTGAGTGCAACTTTAATTTGTACTTATGTTATCGAACAAACATTGGCTTGTGATGCGCCAGTGACGGATTTACTATGGTAAGGAGTGACTCCTAAAATGTTATGTGATTTGTGATGCATGCATATTTGTGTATTTTGCGAGCTAATAGAATTAGTGAACAAGTTAAAAATGGTAATTGGTGAAATCTGCTTAGAATTTATTTCTGGATAATAAGTTTAGAAAATCACCATAGATTCTACAAAAATGATTTGAGGATGATTTTTTGTACCGTTGGATTCTTATATAGTATAGTCTGTTTAGAATAAATGGAAATTGATTTTGAGGTGTATACAAAAAAATATGAATTTTTAATCGAGGATAGGTTAGAAAACGGGGCAGCAAAATTTGTTGAAAATAGATTATGTTGGTCATTTTTGAAAATTTACCATAAATTGTACAATGAACTAGAAGAAGTGCCTTATATGGATAGATATTTGAGTCTAGTTTCCAGTGGTACAAACGAAATAATTTTTAAAGGTGTATATTAATACAAAATAATATTTCTTTAATGGTAGTGGAAACTGCTAGGATATGAAATTATGACAATTTTGTGATTTAACCAAATTAGAAGCAAATGATCAAGTTAAAGCTTAATGAGGCTTACATTTTGACTAGTATATAATGTCAAAGTGAGTGCATTTTACTTATTCTATATAAGTATGACATGGGAAAGACTTGTGATGAGTCAACCTAGAATGGAAAGAAATTGATTTCAATTTGTTTTATTATATTTTATATTATTTTGTTTGATGATTTCTTATGAATGATTTCGAGTATGAACTACCCAATGCATTTTATATGATATTTTGATATGTTCGTATTTATGAATATTTTGATATTTAAATGATATGTGAATGTGATGGAAAATACCTTTGTATGCGTATTGAGATTTACATTGTATTATACTTGATTTTGTTAATTTTTAAAAAGATTGTGATGAGTGAATGATGTATGTTACTTTATTGTGATGATATTTGAAAAGATTTTGAAAGATGAATGATAAATGATATAAATAAAGTGCCCATTGTAAATGCATTGAGAATCATTGGTATATAGGTGGAGCATTTAGCACATATGACGTCTTTGTGTCAGTGGTGCTACTATGAATGATGATTTAGCACATCTGACGTCTTTGTGATGGTAGTGCTACTATGAATTATGATTTAGCACGTCTGACGTATTTGTGACAATGGTGCTACTATGAATGATGATTTAGCACGTCTGACGTCTTTGTGATGGTGGTGCAACTATGAATGTTGATCTAGCACGTTTGACATCTTTGTGACAGTGGTGCTACTATGATTGATGACTTAGCACATCTGACGTCTTTGTGACGTTGGTGCTACTATTAATGATGATTTAGGATGCCTGACGTCTTTGTGACAGTGGTGCTATTTATGTGTATGCTCGTCTAACTCGAATACTTTGCATTTTCAGTGGTTTACATTGGGATATGAAATGAAAAAAGTGAAAGGTAAATGCTATGAGATGAAAATAAATGATACAACACTACAGTGCAATATATGTCTCCTATATCGGGGTCTTCATATGGTTATACTTTAGACTATAGTTTATTGGTTAATAAATGATAGACATGTGAATAGGTGTTGAGCTTATAGAAAAATGGAAAGTATATTGGTACAAAACTTTATATCCAGTTATATCATGTTAAATTATGGTAACATAGATGATATACAGGTAAAGTGATCATATTGCATTAATACTGTTATTTCTTTAAATTATTTGTTGTATTACCTTGAATATTTATATAATTGCCTCACTAAGTGTATACTTAGCGTGTGATAATTTTCATACGTAGGAAAAGGAATAAAATGAGTAAGGAGTTGAGCTTGGCATCAATCACCAATAAAATATTTACAGGTAACAATGATGACATCCTATTGTGTTCTAAAAGTTCTAGATGGCATGTATACAAGAATGAAATGTCTATAATTTCTTAATAAAGTTAGTATTAAATATAATTAATAGTATAAATAAATATTATAATGTTAAACTATGCTTAAATAAATTAATTTGGGTTTTAAATCAAACGTGGTGGACAATCGTATTTATTTTATAAAACAGAATAGAACAGTCTATGACTGCTTGAAACTGGTTTTGAAGTGGTAACCAAAAATATTATATTATGATTTTTCTCTAAACAATTATTTTATAATAATTGTTCAAGTTATGAAACTAGAGATGTTTGAATGAAACAAAATTTTACTCAGTTAAATTAAAGAAGTGTTTTGAATTTATGATATGACATCTGTAAATCATATTGGTTTGCGTATACAGGGTTATGGTGTTAGACGTTCTCTCATCTTTTATGAGAATGAGACATTTTTCTAACCTCTCTGCATTGTTTTGTTCGCATGCACCGGGGGAGGTCCTCTGCCACTGTCAAGGGAATGTGGTAGAGGATGAGCGACTGTTGCAGGTGCCAGGTACAACAAAAACGGTAGAGGCGTACGCGCATGGAAGCTTGGATGGTAGTTAGAATGGAGGACGGGTGTTCTACAACGATATCCGGTTGATTGGGAAGTCGGTAGCCTCTCGTGCACTAAACGCTTGAGTTCGGCGCTTCTGGTGTGCTATGGGCATTAGATCTATAGGACCAGATCTAACGACTGAAAATCGACTATGCGAGGTGCCTTGGGACTTCATCCAAAACCCTAACTTTTTGAGCATATATGGCCTTCGATTGGCAACATATATGATGGCTCAGATCCTTTGGTGGCTTGACAAAAGGGGAGGGCTAGGGTTTCTCCTAATGCCTTTTCGATTGGGCTCTTTTCGATTGGGCCTCCATCGTTGGGTCCTTCGTTTAATTTTGTATCCTTAGGCCTGCAAACAAAGTTAATAAACAATTAACTATTCATCATTTTTTAATTAATTAATTTTTTAGCTTATATGTATATATATTAGACTATATTCATATATATATTACATATATAATAATATAACTACCGAGATATATATTTATAATAACAATATATGATATATGCATATATATATATATATTTAATCAATTTAATTATTTATATATAATAATATATAATAATTATATGAAACCATAATAATATCTATAACCACACGCATAACTAATAATAATATTATATATATAGATGGACACATGCATAACTAATAATTAATCTTAATATAACAAGTGATAATATATTATATAAACCTATAATATGCACACTACTTGCATATATATATAATAAAGCACCCCAAAAATAATTAAATAACCCAAATCAACCATTCGAACTAATTAATTGGTATATAGACACAAATGAAAACTCGAAGGGGAAAGTCTCGAACAAAATGAGCATCTAAAGTGTCCCTCTTTGCTCATTATCGTGCAACGAGAATAGGGAAAAGATCAAAAGATGGTCATATTTTTCTAGTCATGAGGAATTTGAAAGGTTTGTCTGCTCCACTGCAACTTCAGGGTAGGTCAGACTTGATGCTCCATTTTTTCAGGTAATATTAAAAAATTATGCAAGCCGTCCTCGTAAATCAATTTTTAGTATGAAATTTGTATTAAAAGCTATAAAGCGATAAAGTTCGAGAAAAATTCGGTAAATCGGATCGAATAGAAATTTTGAGAAAATTTGAAGAAGGATAAATTAAGCTTATAAAAATTATTTCCACATTTTAAAATGATGGAAAATAATATGGAGCTTTGGATTCAATAATTTATTTCCATGTTAAATTTGGACCGTTGGATGAAAAATAGCAAGATTGAAATTTTTGGAAAATGGCATTGGCATGGGTAAAGTTGTAAAGGACAAAATATTTTGTTCATATTTAACCTTGGAAGATGATAAGGTTTAAGTGGCTTGGTATTAAGGTAAATATCAAGTTTCATTAATGGTAAAATGAACATATCACTTTAAATGAATTTTTAATTCATTTGAGCTTAATATAAAGTAAATTAACATGAAATTCATTAGAAGTTTCATGAAAACTTAGCAATTTTCAGCTCCATTTCGTGTTCCCCATGACCAAGGTAAGAGAAATTTTATTTTTTATTTTTGAGCAATTTCCTTTGGATTTTGGAACATATAGTGAAATAGAAAATTGTTCTATTCGAAAACGCTATCATTTGGTACCATTATTGCTTGCTAATTTGGTTTGTGTTCAAAGATACCAAATTCTAGGGTTTATTTTCATATTAGGGTTTATGGAATTGATGAATAATTTTGATGTTTTTGAGGTCGTAGAATCATTTCCATGCATGATTGATGATTAAAATCACTTGTACATGATTATATGAACACATGAAGTTTCAACCTACCCCTAATCTTATGAGAAGGATGTTTTGATGAAATAAAGTTAGGGGTTTGATCATATAGATTTTATAAGGCTGAATTAAAGTTGATTTCATGGTTGAATGGAATCAAAATCGAGTAAAATCATGAAAACCCTAATCTTGAACATACAAAGCATTCGACCTTGACTATAGAGGATGAGAAAAATTATAGAAAATTATGTAGAGGTTGTAAATGATGTAGTAAGTATTCTATAAGCCTTAGAAAAATATAGGGACCATTATGTAATTTTTGAAAAAGTTGAGGGACCAAATCATCAAATTTGGATAAGTTGTTGATTATTGTATAATTATTCAATAGATGATGTACTATGCTGGAAATTAATTTTTGAGTGTTGGAATTGAAGTTAGGATGTGAAATTGGATTATTTAGGAAAGCTTGTAAAAGTGGAAGTTTAAATCACAAATATGGAAAGGTTGGGAGCTTAACTGAAAATGTTATGTGAAGTTGGGATAAAAAAGAACTTGAATGACCAGTTTTAAAGTGTTATGGTTAACAATTATGTTGTGACATGGAATTAGTATCGAAAGAATTTTTAGGAATTTATTTTATAATGTGTGCCTATGTTAGTAAGATTCTAACATTTGGTTTGAATTTGTATATGTTTGGTAATGATGTTCATTTAGATTGAGTGCTTGAAATAAATATCAAATATTATTAAAGCTAAGGATAAACTTAAGGATGAAATGAGAAATTCTAAGGAAGGTTGCAAGCTAAGCACGCCAGGTGAGTGCAACTTTAATTTGTACTTATGTTATCGAACAAACATTGGCTTGTGATGCGCCAGTGACGGATTTACTATGGTAAGGAGTGACTCCTAAAATGTTATGTGATTTGTGATGCATGCATATTTGTGTATTTTGCGAGCTAATAGAATTAGTGAACAAGTTAAAAATGGTAATTGGTGAAATCTGCTTAGAATTTATTTCTGGACAATAAGTTTAGAAAATCACCATATATTCTACAAAAATGATTAGAGGATGATTTTTTGTACCGTTGGATTCTTATATCAGTATATCTTTGTTTAGAATAAATGGAAATTTATTTTGAGGTGTATACAAAAAAATATGAATTTTTAATCGAGGATAGGTTAGAAAACGGGGCCGCAAAATTTGTTGAAAATAGATTATGTTGGTCATTTTTGAAAATTTACCATAAATTGTACAAATTGAACTAGAAGAAGTGCCTTATATGGATATATATTTGAGTCTAGTTTCCAGTGGTACAAACGAAATAATTTTTAAAGGTGTATATTAATACAAAATAATATTTCTTTAATGGTAGTGGAAACTGCTAGGATATGAAATTATGACCAATTTTGTGATTTAACCAAATTAGAAGCAAATGATCAAGTTAAAGCTTAATGAGGCTTACATTTTGACTTGTATATAATGTCAAAGTGAGTGCATTTTACTTATTCTATATAAGTATGACATGGGAAAGACTTGTGATGAGTCAACCTAGAATGGAAAGAAATTGATTTCAATTTGTTTTATTATATTTTATATTATTTTGTTTGATGATTTCTTATGAATGATTCGAGTATGAACTACCCAATGTATTTTATATGATATTTTGATATGTTCGTATTTATGAATATTTTGATATTTAAATGATATGTGAATGTGATGGAAAATACCTTTGTATGCGTATTGAGATTTACATTGTATTATACTTGATTTTGTTAATTTTTAAAAAGAGTGTGATGAGTGAATGATGTATGTTACTTTATTGTGATGATATTTGAAAAGATTTTGAAAGATGAATGATAAATGATATAAATAAAGTGCCCATTGTAAATGCATTGAGAATCATTGGTATATAGGTGGAGCATTTAGCACATATGACGTCTTTGTGTCAGTGGTGCTACTATGAATGATGATTTAGCACATCTGACGTCTTTGTGATGGTAGTGCTACTATGAATTATGATTTAGCACGTCTGACGTCTTTGTGACAATGGTGCTACTATGAATGATGATTTAGCACGTCTGACGTCTTTGTGATGGTGGTGCAAATATGATTGTTGATCTAGCACGTTTGACATCTTTGTGACAGTGGTGCTACTATGATTGATGACTTAGCACATCTGACGTCTTTGTGACGTTGGTGCTACTATTAATGATGATTTAGCATGCCTGATGGCTTTGTGACAGTGGTGCTATTTATGTGTATGCTCGTCTAACTCGAATACTTTGCATTTTCAGTGGTTTACATTGGGATATGAAATGAAAAAAGTGAAAGGTAAATGCTATGAGATGAAAATAAATGATACAACACTACAGTGCAATATATGTCTCCTATATCGGGGTCTTCATATGGTTATACTTTGGACTATAGTTTATTGGTTAATAAATGATAGACATGTGAATAGTGTTGAGCTTATGAGAAAAATGGAAAGTATATTGGTACAAACTTTATATCCAGTTATATCATGTTAAATTATGTAACATAGATGATATACAGGTAAAGTCATCATATTGCATTAAATACTGTTATTTCTTTAAATTATTTGTTGTATTGCCTTGAATATTTATATAATTGCCTCACTAAGTGTATACTTAGCGTGTGATGATTTTCATACGTAGGAAAAGGAATAAAATGAGTAAGGAGTTGAGCTTGGCATCAATCACTAAGAAAATATTTACAGGTAACAATGATGACATCCTATTGTGTTCTAAAAGTTCTAGATGGCATGTATACAAGAATGAAATGTCTATAATTTCTTAATAAAGTTAGTATTAAATATAATTAATAGTATAAATAAATATTTAATGTTAAACTATGCTTAAATAAATTAATTTGGGTTTTAAATCAAACGTGGTGGACAATCGTATTTATTTTATAAAACAGAATAGAACAGTCTATGACTGCTTGAAACTGGTTTTGAAGTGGTAACCAAAATATTATATTATGATTTTTCTCTAAACAATTATTTTATAATAATTGTTCAGTTATGAAACTAGAGATGTTTGAATGAAACAAAATTTTACTCAGTTAAATTAAAGAAGTGTTTTGAATTTATGATATGACATCTAAATTATATTGGTTTGCGTATACGGGATTATGGTGTTAGACGTTCTCTCATCTTTTATGAGAATGAGACATTTTTCTAACCTCTCTGCATTGTTTTGTTCGCATGCACCGGGGGAGGTCCTCTGCCACTGTCAAGGGAATGTGGTAGAGGATGAGCGACTATTGCAGGTGCCAGGTATAACAAAAATGGTAGAGGCGTACACGCATGGAAGCTTGGATGGTAGTTAGAATGGCGGGCGGGTGTTCTACACACGATATCCGTCGATTGGGAAGTCGGGTAGCCTCTCGTGCACTAAACGCGTGAGTTTGGTGCTTCTGGTGTGCTATGGGCCATTAGATCTATAGGACCAGATCTAACAACTGAAAATCGACTACGCGAGGTGCCTTGGGACTTCATCCAAAACCTAACTTTTTGAGCATATATGGGCCTTCGGATTGGCAACATATATGATGGCTCAGATCCTTTGGTGGCTTGACAAAAGGGGAGGGCTAGGGTTTCTCCTAATTCCTTTTCGATTGGGCTCTTTTCGATTGTGCCCTTTTCGATTGGGCCTCCATCGTTGGGTCCTTCGTTTAATTTTGTAACCTTAGGCCTGTAAACAAAGTTAATAAACAATTAACTATTCATCATTTTTTAATTAATAATTTTTTAGCTTATATGTATATATATTAGACTATATTCATATATATATTACATATATAATAATATAACTACCGAGATATATAATATATATGATATATATATATATATATATATAATATATTATAATTATTATATATATAATATAATATATAATATATGAAACCATAATAATATCTATAACCACACGCATAACTAATAATAATATTATATATATAGATGGACACATGCATAACTAATAATTAATCTTAATATAACAAGTGGTAATATATTATATAAACCTATAATATGCACACTACTTGCATATATATATATAATAAAGCACCCCAAAAATAATTAAATAACCCAAATCAACCATTCGAACTAATTAATTAGTATTAGACACAAATGAAAACTCGAAGGGGAAAGTCTCGAACAAAATGAGCATCTACAGATGTCCCTCTTTGCTCATTGTCGTGCAACGAGAATAGGGAAAAGATCAAAATATGGTCATATTTTTCTAGTCATGAGGAATTTGAAAGGTTTGTCTGCTCCACTGCAACTTAAGGGTAGGTCAGACTTGATGCTCCATTTTTTCGGGTAATCAGATCTCAAAATTTTTTTGGTTCATTCGCTGCTCTTCAGGGAAGATTGAATTGAACATGACTTGCTTCACTGTTCTTCAGGAAGACCAAATCTGAAAAATGAGAATCCGCTCCGCTACTATTTAGAGAGACTAAAGCTGAAAGAAAATAGGTCTGCTCCACTAATCTTTTGGGGATATCAGACTCGTAAATCTTAATTCACTTCACTGCTCACTCGGAAGCATTGAATCAAGGTTGATTTTCTTCTCTACCTTTCAGGAAGACCAAATCTGAAAAATGAGGATCTTTTCTATTACTCTTTAAGAGAGATCAGATCTTTTAAAGGCATTTGATTCACTATACAACTCTTTGGAAAGAACTAACCAGGATCGATTTGCTTCTCTTGTCTTCAAGAAGATCAAATCTATTTTCAACTTTTCTTGTAAAAGACCTACATATACTTAATTGCATTTGTTATCATGCATTTATGAAAGTCATGATCCTATTTATGCCTAAAATTTGTGCAGTGGTGCAATTTTCAGTATGTTTTCATCTTCAAAGAGAACCCTCATTGGTTAACCGCCTTGTGACTCAGTCCACTCTTGCTCACAAAAAATCACCATTGGTCTAATCCAATTGGCAATTCTACACACATATTTTGGTTGAACACGATATTGTTATTTCTTCTTGAAATCAAATAGTATCCAGGACCAACTTCCTGATTGGTGATAAATATTTTAGGTTATCCTCAAATTGCTTGATTTTTCACGTACTCTGAGGCTTCGAGTTTTTCTGTAGCTTATCATCATGCAAGTCTCATTCTAAAACCATTGTCAACTTCAGAACACCTGGATTTTCTCAAGATTTTACACAATAATACACGATGATCTTAATTTTTCAAGTTAAACTATATGCCTTTAATTTTAAAGTAAGATGTTTGCCAACGAATGTCAACCAGAAAAAGACTTTTTTATTTATATATATGCAAAAGCTTTTGGGTAAATACATGGCAAACTTTTAACTAGAAAAAAGAAAAACCAAAATAGATGTTCCCTAGATATCAATAATAAGAATGCTTTTGCACTGGCACGCTGTAGAGTGACTCAAGTGTAGCTTCTGTTAAAAGGATCTCAAGAAGTGTGACAATGCGTAAGGGTCTGAAGTTCCCTCTGGACTACGAAATCTCCAGATATTGGATGCCACAAACCAGTATTGAATCTTTGTCTGTATTCAATCTATTCTCTGACTATTTTAATCATGGCCTTCTCTTTCTTCAGTCCTAACTCTAATTACCATTTGACGTTGTTACCCAACCCAGGAGCCTTTTAACTTTACAATGAATCCAAGACCTCCACCATCCACGAATCCTGAACTTAAATGACACTCAAGCTGCCCTTTGCGGGTTTACAACTTGAGACCTCTTTTGGTTTCAAGACGCCACATTTCATTCATTTTTTCTTTTTTTATTATTTTTCTATTTTTATTTATTTTTTTTTTTTTTTCTTCTATCTTCATGCAAATATTTCTTGACTGCATCGGTGTTCACTGGGTTGAGTAATTTTGGCCCATCCATCCCAGTAAGATCAGAGATCCCCTAGAAAATGCTTTCTTTATAGCATAAGGTCCCTCCTAGCTTGGAATCCATTGTCTTCGGAAATCCTTTTGAACGGATAGGATCCTTCTAAGCAACAGATCTCCCTCGTGTAATTCTCGTGGGTGGACTTTCTTATCATGTGCTTTTGGTACATCTGGCCATGACATATAGCTTTCAATCTTTTTTCTTCGATCAGATTCAGTTGGTATACTTCATCCTCCAACTTTTTCAGAGTTTCTCTCCATTGTTTTCTTTTAACCTCAAAGTCATAGTTAGCTAACTCTAATGGGGATGGTACAACTCTCAGATGTTATTCATAGGCTGAATATTCTCGAGATTAACCATCGGGATGTTATCATTGACTTGATTACTTCACCATTGCTCATATTCTTATGATAACTTCAATCAAAAGTGAAGAGGTTTACATGACATGTTTTCTTTCACGCATTAAGACCCCTTTGAATTTATTCTTGTATTGCTTTCCTTTGAACGCAAACTCTGACCCAGATAAATCCCACGTTGCAAGAATAAACTGCCTCGACCCATACTGCATGGAAACTAACAGAGGTGCATATGCTACAGAACCCTAAATACCTATCAAAGGAACTTAATATCTCTCTCCATACCTATAAAGTATGTATGAAGAGACGTTCCATGAAGCTCGCTATAATAAATTATCATCTCTGATATCTTTGAAAATGACCATCCATTTTTCTTCGGTGAAACCTCCAGATCATTCTCAGGAAATGAAGTCTTTCAAAGGTAAAAACCCCTCAAGAAACACTTACCCAGGTGCTCTTTCGATTTGCTTGAAGTAATTAAGGATCTTAACTAGAAATAGTGGTGCATATCCTATGAAGTGTCATTCTCATTCTCGTCTATAAGAGTTCAAAAAAAGAATGTCTCGCCTAAAATAGCTGGAACGGGATCTACGTGCCTTTTTAATCTTTCAAAAAAATTGACCACTGATACATCAACATGCCCCAGGACCTTCGGGAATATAACTAGCCCATAAATGCCAAGAACAAACATGTCAATCTTTTTCCTTTTGTCGAGATGACGATCGATTACTTCTCTCATAGCAGTCCAGGTGTTGTACTCACTATCTCCTTTCTTATTAATACTCATAACAACCCATTCTTCACTCATTCCAATCATCAAGAGTATGTTTTTTGAAAGAATGAGTATTTGGCGGTACACCCTGTCTACTTGGAATATCGACAATGGATCAAAGAGTGAAACTCCTCTATAGTGGGTGTCATATCCACTCTCCCAAAATAAAAGCAACTGTAAGCGGGGTTCCATAATTATGCAAGGAATCTAACTAGATTTCGGTAAATTGGGATGTCTAGGAGATAGGAGATGTCACCATACAACTGATGGAACAACTATTTATTATCTGCTTCCCATCTTCCCCATATCTCTTTTAGCTCACTCAAATCATTTTGACGTACGTTAATATAGGTGTAACTAACCAGATCTGACACATACCCAGGCTATAAGCTATCTCCATTGGCCAACTGGGACTATTCAGACCACCTCAAAACATCTGCATTGTCTTCTACATCTTTTTGGACCCTTCGTTCCATATACTTGCCTTCTATATGGAAATTGATCACGGATCAACACCATGAAATGAATAGTGCAATGAAAAATTGAAATAAAAAAAAAGAAAAGAAAAAATTAGTTAGTAACCATAAAAGAATCAATAAGGAATAATATAATTTGTCAATAAAACCTACCCTCACATGTTGGCTACCCAATCATGTTTTTATAGTGTCCTACCCCAAACATGATTTCTACCCCCATGTTTTATTTTCACATAAAAACCTAACCTCATGCTATCTAGTTCGCATGCTTATTCGAGAAAAATAAACCTAACCACATGATCTCTAGTTCTCATACATTTACCCGAAAGGAAAACTTATACTACAGAAATTAAAAGACTCAAAAAGCTTTTCCTTTTGTATTCTCCTCATGGGATTCTTAAAGTTCGGGTTAAGCTCTACCTAGGCTTGGGTTTCTAGGTTCACTATATACTGGATTCGGCTCTAAAGTAAAAGGTTCTCGAATTGTCCTTGTTGGAACCCCTTGGGCTGTCAAACCCTCAATCCTGGCCCATTATAGGCTTTCAGATTGAGTTCAATTAGAGGGAACACACCTCCTTATGTCCATACGGAGGTGAAAACCATCATGAGGACCATAAGGCGTTAGCTCCAGGAGCGATCCACTATCCCATACGGAGGTGAAAACCACACGAGGGAGTAGTTTCTCACTTCTAATTAAATCGGACAGAGTGGGGTTTTAGCTCATGTTATGTCAATGTAGTGCATAGTGTGTGAGGAAAAGTAAAAACACACAATCACACAACACACAAAAATCATTCCTCAAATCCAATAAAGACACAATTATATATGAAAACATTAACAAAAAATTAGTACAACTATTTAGTGGTTAATCAAATTGCAAAAAAAAATTTAAACCAAACAAGGGATCAAAAACTAAATTAGTACGAACTTGTAATTTTTATTGCAAAGACAATTAATTAATTGACTAATGCCCTGACTCTCTAAAAAAGTCCCAAGTGAAGTCGCCAAGCTATCGAAATGCTCTTTTTCTTAAATTTTTTTTATTTAATTATTAAGTGATTAAAAAATCTCGTCTCGATTAATTTAGCATTTCCCTTAATATAAAAAAATAAAAAAATGGTTCGAGGAGTCGCCATCAATCCTTGATTAGGGTGTGATTGGGCACCCAAAACGATTGTCATTTTAATAAAAATTAATTTAATTTTATTAAAAAACATTATAGGTCTACGTTCCAAAGAATTGAATTCGGGAGTCGATTACGCGTGTGGAAGGATTAGCACCCCCACAGTGCCTTGAATAGGTACCTAGTCGATTAATTAATTGTCTTTGTAATAAAATTCAGGAGTTAGAGTTTAATTTAATTTATGAGCCCTTAAAAAATATTCTTTGAAATTTAGAACGAAACATAATAATATTTGATTATTTCCCATCGAGAGGAATCAACCTCTCATACCTTAAAGCAGTCAATTCCTACTCCAATCGAAATAAAGAAATATTACAATTCCATTCTAAAATTCAAATGTATAAATGAATATAAAAAACAAGTTAAAAATTACTAATCTTTTTATAAAGAAGAAGGATGTTCGATTATTTAAAGACTTCAAGATCGGACCTTTTATAAGTTTTAACGATCTTTTCTTGAAGAATTTAAATTGACAACATTTCTTTTTCTCACGTTCCCAAATTTTTGGCGTGGTCAAATTTTAAGGTTTCACTTGACGAGATACACTTTTATTTTAAAATTTTCGGAAGTAACTTTCTTATACGTTAAGACAACCACCCCACGACGACCTTAAAATGAAAGAATATTACCCTTAGTCTAATTATTTGGGTGGAGTCGAGTAATATTTACGAGGGTATTATACATATGTTGTAACAATCCACTTGCTAAATAGATGATGTACAAAATGTCAAAGCAAATGTAAATGTACATGTATATATATATAATTTATAGAAATGTTAAAAAAATTGATGATGCTTAAGTTTGATTAAACAGTGTGTAATCTAAAAATTTAAAAGTAATATATACTAATGTCCTAACTCTAGCTTATTTAATAGTTTGAATAAAATAAAAACTAAAACTTATCATATTACCATTAGTGTATATGTTTGAATATGCGAACGATTAGATTAACATCAGAAATTAAATTATATTTAACATATGTATGTATGACTCAGCATGCGTATGCAATCATACAGAGAACATGATATAAAAGAATACATACATGCGCATAGGAAAATAAGAAAATAACACAGTGACCAAGATAAGAGATCATATAAATCTAAAGCTAAAACCATATATTAGGCAGAGGTCAAGTCATAAAGCACAAATAATAGCATTTCAGGTACTAAAATCAAAATAAACCCATAAATATGTGTGGGACTAAAATATACATTTCGAACATAGCATAGCAAATGTGCAAACAGTAAAATTTAAAATAACTACATCCTAGGACTAAAATAGAAGACGTAAAAATAATGAGATACAATCAAGCATACAAAAATTACAAAATAGGACCAAAATGCATCAGGATGAAGATAAAAGGAATTATCGGGACATTACCCCTTTTCGAATCAGACGCGGGTTAGCTCACCCCCTCGAAACGCTGCCGTTTCGGCAGCAGTATAGGGGTGATATATTGGGTAAAAATTTACCCTATCTCATTAGGCCTCCCTCTTTTTTCACCTAAATGCTTTAACCCCGCCGTTCTCTCTACTCTTCCCCCCATTCCTTTCCTTTTCACTCTTTTTCCTTCAAACCATTCGGCCACCATGACCGCCGCCGCTTCGACGAGGGGCCGGAGGACTAACCAAAACCCCAACTAAAATGACCTCCCTCAAACCCCAAAAACGACACGTGTGACGATTACCTTCGACGAATCGGTGATGTTTTGGCACCGGAGGACGACAGAGACGCTTTTCCAACAAGGCGAGGTTTCTCCTTTTTGTGTTTTTTTCTATCTCCTTGGGTATTCAGTTGCTCTCTCTCTCTCTCTCTCTCTCTCTCTCTCTCTCATAAAAGGCTCTCCCCCTCCCTTTTCTTTCGATTCTCTTCGCTGATGGTGGAAAGGGATCTCCTTTTTTTTTGTTTTTGGTGGCTATTGTGTTGTTTCCCTGTTCTCTCTGCCGATTTTTTTATATATATTGCTCCCGATTTTCTTTTTTTTTTCCTTTTTTGATTTTCTGTTGATATATATATCTATCGCTCTCTCCTCTTTGATGAGAATGAGGCATTATTTTAACCTCTCTACACTGTTTTGTTTGCATACAGGAGGGAGGTCCTCTGCCACTGTCGAGGGAATGTATCAGAGGACGTGCAACTACTGCAGTTCCCGCGTACAACAGAAACGATCGAGGCGTACACATGTGGAAGCTTGAATGGTAGCTGGAACGGCGAGCGGGCGTTTCACACGCAAGATCCGGTCGATTGGGAAGTCTGGTGCGAGTTCGGGGTTTCAGGTGTGCTATGGGTCGTTAGATCTCTAGGACCAGATCAAACGGTTGAAAATCGGTTGCGCGAGGTGCCTTGGGACTCTTACAAAACCCTAACTTTTGAGCAGATCTGGGCCATTGGTTTGGCAACAGATCTGATGGCTCAGATCCTTTGGCGGCTGGACAAAAGAGGAGGGCTAGGGTTTTCCCCAATGCCTTTTCTAATGCGCTCATTTCGATTAGGCCTCCACCTTTGGGTCATTCGTTTAATTTTGTAACCTTAGGCCTGCAAACAAAGTTAATAAACAATTACTATTCATCATTTTTAATTAATTAATTAAATTTTTAGCTTACATGTATATATATATTAGACTATATTCATATATATATATATATATATATATATTACATGTATAATAATATAACTACCGAGATATATATTTATAATAACAATATATGATATATATATATATTTAATCAATTTAATTATTTATATATTTAATATATAATAATAATTATATACACCCATAATAATATCTATAACCACACGCATAACTAATAATTAATCCTAATATAACAAGTGATAATATAATATATAAACCTATAATATACACACTACTTGCATATGTATATAATCAAGCACCCTAGACATAATTAAATAGCCCAAATCAACTATTCGAACTAATTAATTAGTTCATAGACACAAATGAAAATTCAAAGTCGAAAGTCTCGGACAAAATGAGCATCTACGATGAAAAAATAAGTCGCCACCAATCATTTTTAAGATGAGATTGAAACACCTACAATCAGGTAAATTTAATAAAACATTTCATTTTACTAAAAATACTAAGTTTTGGTATACGAAATCAGAAATCAGGTTCGAAAGTCAGTTACGCGTGAGGAAGGATTAGCACCCCTACAGCGCCCGCAATTCCATCTTTTGACACCATTTCCCCTTCTTCGATCTTTCATTTGTTCCTCCATTTTCAATCGAATAATCTATCCCAATCTTATAAATGACGAACCTACAAAAGACACAATTGCTATTGATTAGTTCATGTGAGGATTTATTTCCATTTATTTATTTTTCTTTTTTCATCACTTTCAGGTTTTTTTTAATTTTCTATTTTTTTCCTTTTTTACTTTATTTTTCTTCTGTTTTTTCAATTTTCTCTTTCTCCCATTTTCTTTTCCTTTTTCTCTTTCTATTTTTTCAATTTTCAATTTTTCTTTTTTTTTCAACTAAATGTTAATCCTTGAGAATTGACTCATCTATAAGGGGAAATCAAAAGTTCTCACACTTTTTTTGAAAGATTGTGCGAGTTCTCCTATATGAACTACGTATTCTTTCGTAAGGGTCATGTTGAGATCGAACAAGCTCTCATATATAAACTTCTTATTCCTTTGATCGTACTGATCTATCTCCTTATGAGATGAGATCTAGCAAAAATGGCAATGTTAATCCACCTCCTTCTGTGATGGAATCAAACATAATGTTAATGATGATCTACCTCCTTCTGTGATAGAATCAAGCAAAAAGGTGATGTTGATCCAACTCCTTATGCGATGGATTTGAGAGAAATTATAATGTCGATCCACCTCCTTCTGTGATGGAATCGAACAAAATGTCGATGCTGATCTACCTCCTTCTATGATAGAATAGAGCAAAAAGGTGATGTTGATCCAACTCTTTATGTGATATAAAAAGGGAATATTGATCCACCTCCTTATGTGATGGGATCCAATCTATAAAAATTGTCATATGTTAGTGTCAATTGTGTTTGAAGTAACTGAAGGTATTGACGCGAAGGTTCTCGAATCTTTGTTGGATCTACTTCTTTAACATGGAATTGTGAACTGAAATTTCTGCTAACTTCTTGAATTCTTTTTAAACATTTCATTTTTGGAAAGATTAAATGAGAAACTTTAAAAATCACTTTCTCATTTTGTACAAACATCATATGAAAACATTCTGCCCAAAGGTCTTATAAATGGCACAAAAGACTTATCATCCTGCTTGAAAGGCTGACAGATAACCTGAAGGACTTAATTATCATGCTCAAAAGATTTACTGATGGCTCGAAGGACTTACCAATTTTGAAAATAGTTTATTGGGTAAGAAACTTTGGAAGTTGCTTTGTTACTTTTCATTCATTTTCTGAAAATCTTAAATAATAAACTTTGAAAATCATTTTCTTATTTTTTATGAAAATTATGTAAAAACTACTTAGTGGTAGTGTAACATGACCCACTTCAAAGCGATATTCTTCTGTGGATTGGGCTCATTTGTTCTTCAGGTTCTGCCACTCTGAACATGATTTCATGCATTTTTGGTTTTAATTATAAAGAATTAAGTATTTATTTATGAAGATATGCATGCAATCAAATATCTATTTATGAAGATATGCATGCAATCAAATGTATCTAAATGTAATGCATTTCCTAATACAAATGATGTTCTCATGGGTACAAAAACATTGATTCAATTTTCTTTTGACTTCAAAGTGAAGAATTCGGTCTTCCTTTGATCGATCAATCTTGTCTAGAGTTTACTCTGATATCAACGTGGCAACTTGCCATCTCAAGCTAGCATTTTCCGAAGAATAATCTGATCAGCTTGGTCGTCATGTCTTCTTTCTCTTTTATTTTTGTTTCTTTATGAAAATATTCATAAGAAACGTTCTCTCTCTTGAATTCTTTTTGCGGCTAGTTATATGATCTCAATTCCTTTTTTATCCTCAAACTCATCTACTCTATCAGAGTTGTTTCTTCAAGACCCTTCTACCAACTGAAGAACGAATGATTTCTTTTTCACAGTAAGCTATTCTTGTCTCTATCTTCTGTCCCTATCAATTCAAGAAAAAAAGCTCATTCTTGATGTCTTTTTTATCAGAATCTTATTATCTCAACACGATCTGAGTTTTTTTATCATTGCCTTTTTATTTTCAAACTTCCTCAAACGAGTGATCAACTTGTCTGATATAGGAATGCCCTGAATATTTGTTATGACTTGAGATATCATAAAATCTCAAAGCAATACATACCCCTTCTTATTAAGGCAGTTGTCTGCTTCTTGGTCGGTTATTAATGATGTCACAGAGTGAAAAGTTTTATTCTTGAGTATTCTGATCTATCAAACTTCATTGTTATAAGAATTAGAGAATGTCTCCTTTTCCCTTGTATCACTTTCAATTGAGGCAGAATAAGTTTTATCAGCTTCTAGGACCTCATTCATTCTTCATAGGTCATCTTGTTTCTCCCCATATCATAACACCTTGGGAAAATTTCATTGATGGGGATTGAATAACTACCCCCACGTAGCTTCTTGAATGAATTCAGTTTGTATATCTTTTCTTGACATACACTCTTTAACAAATGACTTTCAAGGTTTTGGGCTACTTTGGACTCCATACATTTAAAAGATTATTTCAAAGTAATACCAAGAAATCTTTTGTTTTCTTTTAAACTATGCTAATCTATTTATAAGATGCATGTAAATGAACAAATTTCGGTATGAAATGAAAAAATTAGAATTTTTACAAAGTCATGGCAGTCATAGAAAGGATAAAAAAAATAAAGTCATATGCCTCGATGTTGAGTTAATCGATCGATGGAATAGGCCAAGAGGGGGGTGAATTGGCAATAAAAATTTTGGTGGAAGCTTTTACAGAAAATTAAAAATATTTGCACGACGATTTAGAGTGGTTCGACTTTCTCAACCAAAGTCTACGTCCATTACCTTAGCTATCCACACTAAGGATTTTCCACAAATTCACTAATTTGTCTTTCTTTTTGAGGACAAAGAGTAACCTTACAACTCCCTCAAGAATTATACCCCGAATTCTTGAGAACACTCTCTCTCAAAGAGAAAAATACAAAATTTGCAAACTTACAAAAATCCTCACAAGGAAAGATGTTTGCACAATTCTAGAACAAGAAAATAACACTCAAGAATGAATACAATTGAGTACAAATGGTGTTCTTGAAAGAAAAATGAATATTGAAGGAAAATTGGCTTGAATTGCAAAAACTTGGTGTTTGATGCTTTCTCTCTTGTTTCTCAATTATTTCTTCTTTCTTGTAGTTGATTAATGGCTTCTAAGCTTGTTTAAATATTCCTTCAACTGATGTTGAACATTGGGGATTATTAGTGGAGTCAATAGAGCAGCTATTATGTGAAAATAATAAATAAAACAACTTGGAGCGTGGGCGGAATCAATGCCCCTTCATAGGGAATCGATTCTTGCAGTGTAAAATTCAAATATTTTGACCGTTATGAGTTGGGGGGAATTGGTACCCTCCGAGTAATCTGTTATTTCCCGGAGCCAAAACCATTCAGGGGGAATCGGTTCCCCCCTTGGGGGGAGTTGATACCCTCTGAGTAGCTGTAAATTTTTGGCTTGAATAGTGCTCGAAATACTTTAAAATTGTTTCAAAATTATTTTAAGATTGAAACTTAATTTTTACACTTTAGTAAAGATTGAAATTGAACTTTGAAAGATTTGGAGTAATATTTTGATATTCAAATAGTTGTATCGAATATACTTAGAAAATCATTTGTAAAATCTTAAAATTCTTTTAACTTAATTTGTTATATATAAACATCAAAATGTTTTCAACAATCTCTCCCTTTTTGATATAACAAAACATTTTAGTAATTTTAAGATTTTCTTAACTGAAAAATCATTTTTGAAATCAAGAATTAAGTTTGAAAAATTACTCCCCCTTACTATAACACTTCTCCCCCTTTTTGTTAAATCAAGAAGACTCTAAGACGTTTTTAAACAAGGGTTTTGAAAATTAAACCAATTGATTCTTAAATTTAAGCTGCTAATATCAAAATCAAGAGAAAGATTAGCCATTAGTTCCGTAAGCAATATTCACAAATAAATGTGTAATGGAAATTGGTCATATATTCTAAATGAATCAAAATTAATGAGACCTTAATAAAACCAAATTCAAACAATCAAACCCAATATATATAAATAAACATTCAAGTTCAAACATCCATATCATCCAAAACAATCACAAGCAAAATGTTTTAACAATTATAAGTTCGAAATCATCCTAAGAGAAAACTAATCAAGAAACAAGGCCTAATCGTCCATCGGTGGATCAGGAGGTGATAAATGTGCCCATATGTTGGTCACATCATGTGTAAGCGCAATGACCCTCTCGTCCATAGCGTCGAAACGATGATTCAATGCTTTGTTGTTAGTAGTTAGATGCGACTCGATGGATACAAACCTCATGTTAAGAGTCTCATAGGCGATCGGAAGTATGGAGGCACTTGACTTTCTTACGGTGCCGGCTCGTCATCGGGCACGTGATCGTCGATATCTTGAAATTAGTCTTGTAGTTCAGGATCGTCGTCTGTTGCCAGAGTCGGAGGAGCTTGTGAAGAGCTAGTCCCCAGTGTTTTCTCGGTGACTCGAACCCATTGGTCATTTTCCCCGGTCGATCCCGATTTCTTTAAGGTTGTAAGATTGATTGGGTTCTTAAGAAGGACAGCCACATCAAAATCAACCCTAAGGTTGGATTCGATAAAAAGGTTACTTAGAAAAACAACCATAAACTAGAGTTTCAATAACTTTTTATTAGGAACATGGTTTATGGTTTCTACTAACTCATCAAAGATGATCTGTGGTAGAATTATTTTTCTTGTTATGTTGGATACAATGTATCCACCATAAATATAAAGCTCTAAGTCTGGAGTATCTACCTCCGGATGGTCTAAACCACCAAGAGATCATCAGATGAAGAAAATGATCATGATGATCGACTAAAGCGCTTACACTAGACTTAGGCTTATAACTGGTAGCCACTGTCTTTTTCATTATCTTCACCTACGTTATCAAGACCAAAAGTCGTAGCGATTGTGTCGGAATCTATATGAATGAATTGGCCTAAAATAAGACCGAATAGAAATAGTGGAAGTACGAGACTCATTTTGGACACAAATCGTATTGGAATAGAAAATGCAGACTAATTAGTGATCAACGATAGGTATAAGCTGAAACAATTTATCAAATTTCCAATTTTGGAGGGTCGGAAGATATTTAAAGTCTATTTCTAACATAGCTTGAAGTGAGGGGATTCGTTCTTCTCAGATTTTGTATGACTCAAAATAATTAGAATACATATAATAGAGATCTTGTCTACGACCAGGTTCGTTAAAGCACAAATTACGGATAGTCATAACCGGTTCGATTGGGTTTGGATTTTGAGGTGAAATAGGATGAGGGTTTGAAGGTCTATTTGAACGACTAGTATATGACCTAGGGCATTTGTGAGACATGATTAACAGATCGGAATGGATAGATAACCTGCAATTTTAAAACACATGTATGCAACAAATAACAATCCCAAAACTCAAATGGGTCCTCAATATTTCAAGGTTCTTTAAAATAGTCCTGATGGGCAATTTTGAAAACTATGTTCGAAAACAAGGTTTGAAAATCAATATATGTAGCTTTCATGAAAACAACATAATTAAATCAAAACACAACAAGTTGAAAATCAATTTTTTTTATTTCAAAAAGTTTCAAACAATTTTGAAAAATCTTGTGTTTTTGATGAATTCGTTGTAGATTCTTATTCTAAACCAAAATATATGTAATGCCCGATCACTATTTCACCCTAGAACTAATTAAAACTAGTCCTATATTCAAAATAAAATAGTGGGTTTAGAAAAATTACTGTGAAAAATGAAGATTGAGTGGATTTTGATGTTGTTTGCACTAAATTAATGATGCTAGCAGATTTAGGAGTTGAAAAACTGAGTAAAATCCGACTTGAAACTGTTGTTTTTAGGTAATATAGAGATTAGGGATGAGAGAATGAGTGAACAACGAGAGAGAGATAAAGAGAGGGTTTTGAAAAATAAGGTTCTTTTAGGTGTTAATAACCAGAACCCGTGGAGGGTATCCGTCCCTCAAGGGGGGAATTGGTACCCATTCAAAGTGGGAATCGGTACCCATGCAAGGCGGTATCGATTCCTAGCGCCAAAAAAAATAAAAAATCTGTATTTTAAACACTCAAAATGCTAAATTAATTTGCTTTAGTGGTATTGACAACTCATATTAAGAAGATTAACTATGTTCAAACAATCAATTCTATCCTTAAACATAATTTGAACATATAATTATTTTTCACCAAGAATCATAAACTCCCCCTAACTAATAGCAAAGAATGCAATCAAAAGTGTTATTTTTATAAGCATTTTCCAAAACTAATTAAAAATGCTAAAATTATTAAACACTATGTAAAGGTAGGTTTGTTAAACCTAATTCTCTCCTAAGTGTCCAAAAACGTTCTTTATCTAAGAGTTTTGTAAAAATATCCGCTAATTGATGCAAAGTATCAACAAATTCTAGAACTATATCTTCCTTAGTGACATGGTCTCTAATGAAGTGATGTCTAATTTCAATGTGCTTAGTTCTACAGTATTGGATGGGATTTTCAGTGAGACAAATAACGCTAGTATTGTCACACTTGATAGGTATGGTACCTACTTCAATTCCATAATCAAAAAGTTGTTATTTCATCCATAAAACTTGTGCACAACAACTACCGGCTGAAATATATTATGCTTCAGTGGTAGATAATGCAACACAATTTTGTTTCTTTGAAAAACAAGAAATCAACATATTTCCTAGGAATTGGCAAGTACCGGAGGTGCTTTTCCTATCTATTTTACATCCTCCATAATCCGCATCAGAGAAAGCATGCAAGCTAAAGCTAGAGTCTCTAGGATACCAAAGTCCTAAAATAGAAGTGTCCTTAAGGCATCTAAAGATCCTCTTAACAGCTAGTAAATGTGATTCCTTAGGCCATGATTGAAATCTAGCACATAAGCAAACACTAAACATAATGTTTGGTCTACTTACGGTTAGATAAAGCAAAGAGCCAATCATTGACCTATACAATTTAACATCCACACATTTACCTCCTTCATCTTTGTCAAGCTTTGTTGATGAGCTCATTGGAGTGGCATGAGGTTTCCTATTTTTCAGTTCAAACTTCTTGAGCATATCTTTGATGTACTTAGCTTGATTGATGAAGATGTCATCTTTTCTTTGCTTGATTTGGAGTCCCAAGAAAAAAAATGAGAGCTCCCCCATCATGCTCATCTCGAATTCACTTTGCATTAGCTTAGAAAATTCATGGCAAAGAACATCATTAGTAGAACCAAATATTATATCATCAACATAAATTTGAACTACTAATAAATCTTTACCTTTATGCTTTAAAAACATGTAGTGTCAACCTTCCCTTTTGAAAAACCTTTTTCAATTAAAAAGTTTGACAATCTTTCATACCAAACTCTAGGAGCTTATTTTAAACCATAAAGAGCTTTTGTCAATTTAAAAACATGATCTGGAAATTTTGAATCTTCAAAACCAGAAGGTTGTTCCATATACACTTTTTCTTTTAGAAAACCATTTAAAAATGCACTTTTAACATCCATTTGATACAATTTAAATTCATTGAAACATGCAAATGCTAATAACATTCTAATTGCTTACATCCTAGCTACGGGAGCGTATGTTTCATCATAGTCTATGCCTCTTCTTGAGTATACCCTTGAGCAACAAGTCTAGCCTTGTTTCTCACTATATTACCACTTTCATCAAGCTTATTCCTAAATACCCATCTAGTACCTACAATAGATTTATTACTAGGCCTTTCAACTAATGTCCATACTCTACTTCTCTCAAATTGATTTAACTCTTCTTTCATAGCCATAATCCAATGTTCATCATTTAATGCTTCTTTGATATTCTTAGGCTCTATGCATGAAATAAATGCAACATAATTACATATATTTCTAAGAGAAGATCGAGTTGTTACCCCTTTGGATGGATCACCTATTATTTCACCATCCTTGACATAGTTGTATTCTTTTGGATAAGAGACTTCCCTTTCGTCAATGGTTGGATTCTCGAGAGGATCTTGAGTTTCCTTATCTTTCGTTTCTTTCTTTGATGATGGTTCTCCAACGTCATGTCCAACGTCATTTATGTTTATAATACCTACATCGTCATTCACACAAGAATCCTTCCTCGGAAGGGAATTATCGTTGAAAACAACATGTATAGACTCTTCTACAACTAAAGTTCTTTTATTAAATACTCGATAAGCTTCAGAATTTAAGGAATAAACCAGAAAATTTCTTTCATCACTTTTAGCATCAAATTTGCCAAGGTTGTCTTTATCGTTGTTTAAAACAAAACATTTAGATCCAAATAGATGAAAAAAGCTAATGTTAGGCTTTTTATTTTTGAAAAGTTCATATGGAGTTTTATTTAAAATAGGCCTAATCATTACTTGATTAATAACATAACAAGCGGTATTTGAGGCTTCCGCCCAAAAATATTTTGGCAAATTGTTTTCACAAAGCATGGTTCTAGCCATTTCTTCTAAAGTTCTGTTTTTTCTTCTCAACAACTCCATTTTGTTAAGGGGTTCTAGGTGCTAACAAATTATGGCTAATTCCATTAGAATTATAAAACTCAGTAAATCCAAGATTTTCAAATTCAGTACCATGATCACTCCTAACACTAGATATGGAGTAACCTTTTTCATTTTGGATTACTTTTGAAAACGTGATGAATTTTTCTAATGCTTCATATTTAGTACTTAAGAATAGAACCCAAGTATATCTAAAATAGTCATCTACTAATACAAAATAATATTGTTTTCTACCCAAGCTAACAATCCTAATTGACCTAAAAAGATCTATATGGATCAATTGTAATACTCTACTAGTTGATACATCATTAATGGACTTAAAGAAAGCTCTTTTATGTTTTCCTTTAGCACAAGCATCATAGATTTTATCTTTATCAAATTTTAGCCCTCTTACTAAATCTCCTTAAATTAGTCTTTGTAAAACACTCATGCTAGTGTGTCATAGTCTCCTATGCCATAACCAACTATCATGTTCATCCTTAGCAACTAGGCACAAGTTAGTCATATTAATAGAATAAAAAAAATGCTCCATGTATATGTTTCCTATTCTATGACCAACATGTATAATCCGATTAGATGCAATGACAACAATTTTACAACCATTTATTTCAAATAAGACATTGTATCTTTTATCGCATAATTGACTAATACTCAATAGATTATGCTTTAACCCATTCAAATATAATATTTTTTTCTATTTGTATAGAAGAGGTACTACTATAGTACCTATACCTTCGATGTAACCTTTTGAGTAGATTTATTACTAGGCCTTTCAACTAATGTTCATACTTTACTTCTCTTAAATTGATTTAACTCTTCTTGCATAGCCATAATCCAATTTTCATCTTTTAATGCTTCTTGGATATTCTTAGGCTCTATGCATGAGATAAATGCAACATAATTACATATATTTCTAAGAGAAGATCAAGTTGTTACCCCTTTGGATGGATCACCTATAATTTCACCATCCTTGACATAGTTGTATTCTCTTGGGTAAGAGACTTCCCTTTCTTCAATGGTTGGATTCTCGAGAGCATCGTGAGTTTCCACATCTTTCATTTCTTCCTTTGATGATGGTTCTCCAATGTCATGTCCAACGTCATGTGTATTCATAATACCTACGTCATCATCAACACAAGAATATTTTCTAGAAAGGGAATTATCATCGAAAACAACATGTATAGACTCTTCTACCACTAAAGTTCTTTTATTAAATACTCGATAAGCTTTAGAATTTAAGGAATAAACCAGAAAAATTCCTTCATCACTTTTAGCATCAAATTTGCCAAGATTTTCTTTACCGTTGTTTAAAACAAAACATTTACATCCAAAAGGATGAAAATAACTAATGTTAGACTTTTTATTTTTGAAAAGTTCATATGGAGTTTTCTTCAAAATAAGACTAATCATTACTCGATTTATAATATAACAAGCGGTATTTGTGGTTTCCGCCTAAAATTTTTTTGGCAAGTTGTTTTCACAAAGCATGGTTCTAGCCATTTCTTCTAAAGTTCGATTTTTCCTCTCAACAAATCCATTTTGTTGAGGGGTTCTAGGTGCTGAAAAATTATGGCTAATACCATTAGAAATACAAAATTCAGTAAATCCAAGATTTTCAAATTCAGTTCCATGATCACTCCTAACACTAGTTATAGAGTAACCTTTTTTGTTTTGGATTACTTTTGAAAACATGATGAATTTTTCTATTGCTTCATCTTTAGTACTTAAGAATATAACCCAAGTATATCTAGAATAGTCATCTACCAATACAAATGCATATTGTTTTCCACCCAAGCTAGTAGTTCTAGATGGCCTAAAAAGATCTAAATGGATCAATTGTAATACTCTACTAGTGGATACGTCATTAATGGATTTAAAAGAAATTCGCTTTTGTTTTCCTTTAGCACAAGCATCACAGATTTTATCATTATCAAATTTTAGTTTAGGCAACCCTCGAACTAAATCTCCTTGAATTAGTCGTTGCAAAACACTCATGCTAGTATGTCCTAGTCTCCTATGCCATAACCAACTATCATTCTCATCCTTAGCAACTAGGCATAAATTAGTTATATCAATAGAATCTAAATGCACCATGTATATGTCCCTATTTTATGACCAACAAGCATAATCAAAATGGATGCAATGTCAATCAATTTTGCAAACATTAATTTAAAATAAGACATTGTATCTTTTATTAAATTCATTTTTCAAAAGATTATGCTTTTAACCCATTCACAAATAAAACATTATGCAATGTCGATTATCGAGATTAAGAGTTTATGCATAAAGTTTTTGAAAATGTTATGCATTAAAACTTTATATTATTAAAAAATCTATGCATAAACATTAAAAAAAATTAAGGTTAAAATTTTGCAAAAACCAAAGTTCTTGAAAAATCAATATCAATTGTTAAAGAGATATCAATTACATTTTAAAAACAATTTTGACCAAAAATTAATATGATGAACTAGAGTTTATAAAACATTACCAAAAATTACTATGTTCATCATACAACATTTTTTAACATACATGAGATAAAACATAATCATTTAGAATTATTTAACATTTAAAACCTCATGCATGCATAAACTAAATGAGCAACCAAATAAAATAATTATGTAAAGTTTAGAGGTTACCCATTCCTTTTTCATGTGTGGCCAAGCATCTTGAATATCGTCATTTTCATCACAATTTTCTCCCACACACATACAAGAGACATTTAAGTAGATTTTGGTATTCAAATTGCTTTGGATCCTTGAATGTTAGTTTCGATGCCGCTTGTTCCTTTTGGAACCCATACTTGTCTAATTTTAAATCGTTTTCCTTTCTTTAAAGGACAAGTATGTTCCTTATGACCATGATAATGATAATGTGAACATATTGTCATTATTGAACTAGATGAATTATTTAAAATGATCTCTTTTTCTTTTGTTAAGCATTCAAGCTTAACTTTTAAATCGAAATTTTCTTTTTCAATACTTTCAAATTTCATTTTTGAAAGCTCTAAATCCTTTTTCAATATTTCATTTTGATTTTCAAAATCCATTTTCGTTTCTAGAAGAGTTTGTTTAATTTGAAAATTTATTTTTCAAAGTTTTCAGATTTCATTTTTGTAAGCTCTAACTCCTTTCTCAACATTTCATTTTGATTTTCTAAATCTATTTTAGCTTTCAAAAGAAGATCATTTTTAGATATAAATTTAGAAATCAATTTATTGTGTTTGGAGTTCATGGTCTAAAACTCCAAAAATAATTCATCATAAGCATCTTGTAAATCATTAAAAGATTTTGAATTTAATCTATTTGAGTTAGAATATACCTTTGGCTCTGTGAGAGCTAATAGAGACATCACCTTTATTGGTTCTTCTTCTTCCTTGTCTCTATAGATGTCCTCAAGCTTATCCCACATCTCCTTGGAATTTGAACAAGAAGAAACTCCTTTATATATATTAGGATCAATTGCACAACACAACATGTGCATAGACTTTGTATTTTGTTGACCTTTCTTCTGTTCTTGATTACTCCACTTCTTTGCCTTCTTTGTGGGAGAAGAATATCATTTCTCGATCATCATCCAAGCTTCCATCTTGAAGTATGGAGGCACGTCAATTGGTCTGGATTCTTCCATGGAGAATGAACCGGAAGTGGACGCCATCTTTATCAATTTAACTTTCCCGAATCGACTCAAGAGGTGGTTAAACCTTCAAATGAGTGAGGTTCTGATACCAATTGTTGAGTTAATCGATCGACAGAATATGCCAAGAGGGGGGTGAATTGCAATAAAAATTTTGGTGGAAGCTTTTGCAGAAAATTGAAAATATTTGCACAACGATTTAGAGTGGTTCGACTTTCTCAACCAAAGTCTACGTCCAATACCTTAGCTATCCACACTAAGAATTTTTCACAAATTCACTAATTTGTCTTTCTTTTAAGGACAAAGAGTAACCTTACAACTCCCTCAAGAATTATACCCCGAATTCTTGATAACACTCTCTCCCAAAGAGAAAAATACAAATTTTGCAAACTTATAGAAATCCTCACAAGGAAAGATGTTTGCATAATTCTAGAAAAGAAAATAACACTCAAGAATGAATAGAATTGAGTACAAATGGTGTTCTTGAAAGAAAAATGAATATTGAAGGAAAATTGGCTTGAATTGCACAAACTTGGTGTTTTATGCTTTCTCTCTTGTTTCTCAATGATTTATTCTTTCTTGTAGTTGATCAATGACTTCTAAGATTGTTTAAATACTCCTTCAATTGATTCTGAACGTTGGGGATCATTAGTGGAGTCAATAGAGTCGTTATTGTGTGAAAACAATTAATAAAACAGCTTGGAGTGTGGGGGGAATCGATACCCCTTCATAGGGAATCGATTCCTACAGTGTAAAATTCAAATATTTTGACCGTTATGAGTTGGGAGGAATTGGTACCCCCTGGGGGAATCGGTACCCGCCAAGTAATATGATATTTCTCGGAGCCAAAACCATTCAGGGGGAATCGGTACCCTCCGAGTAAGCTGTAAATTTTTTGCTTGAATAGTGCTCGAAATACTTTAAAATTGTTTCAAAATTATTTTAAGATTGAAACTTAATTTTTACACTTTAGTAAGGATTGAAATTGAACTTTGAAAGATTTGGAGTAATATTTTGATATTCAAATAGTTGTATCGAATATACTTAGAAAATCATTTGAAAAATCTTAAAATTCTTTTAACTTAATTTGTTATATCGAAACATCAAAATGTTTTCAACACTCGAGTATCACTAGCATGAATGTTCCTGAACCGATCAATCTGATATAATTTGGAGCACTGAGATAAACTTTTGTCTAGAAGATCTCAAATGTTGTCAAAATGTTTGTAGATGTGAAGCTTCTCTCAAAATATCAAGCTCCCAAAACCAATCAATATTGCTATAGTCCTGAAGCATAGAGGTAAACTTGTGTCTAAAAGTCTTCACATGTCGCCAAAATATTTGAAGCTCATCCCAAAGTATCAATATTGCTATATTTGAAGTCACCCTTTCAGGTTTTCAACTCAAATCCTTCATTTCGTTTCAAGATGTTCCTTGTGGATTTTCATCTTGAACCCTCTTTTTTCTTTTTCTTTTTTTTCTTTTTTCTTTTTTTTTTTTTTTTTTTTTTCCTTTTTCCTTTTTCCTTTTTTTTCTATTTTCTCTCTCTTTTCTTATTTTTCTTTCTTTTTCTTTTCTCTTTTTTTCTTATTTCTTCAAGTGTAGCACTTATGGATCACTCGATTCATCTTTATTCATCTCTGTCAAAATTAACATTTCTTTGGAAAAGACCTTTTTAACAATGTATGGTTCTTTCCCAATCATGCATCCATTTCCCATGGAAATCTTTATGAATTGGCAAGATATTTTCAATCACTAGATCACCCTCGCAGAATACTCCTGGACAAACTTTCTTGTCATGATCACGCCTTGTTTACTTCTGACAAATCTGTCCATGGAAAATAATTTTCACTCTTTTTCTTCAATGAGATTTAACCGATTATATCGAGCTTAAGCACATTCAACTTCGTCCTATCTCTATTTTTGTCAAGTCTTGAAGTAATAAAATATCGACTTCGATGAGTAAGTCTACTTTCATTCCAATACCAAAGAGAAAATTCTCACTATCCTCGTAGTTGATAAACTACTAACGAGGAATCTCCATATGCTTTCAGTACTTAAAATTGTATTAACATGACCTCTTATCCTCATAGCGCAAACATTAAATTCTACCATATTGTCAGTGCAAAAAAACTCTAGTTTGCTTGTGAAACGGTAACAAACATTTTCTAAAGAAATCAACATTGCCCCAATTCTTCATCCCAAAACATTAGGTTCTTCATCAAAATAAATCTTCCAAGATTCATTCTTTAGAATAATATCCTCTTCAATGGAGATACACGTTAAATCCACACTTGGAAAAATTAAAGTTCATGGACTCATTATCATTTGAGGCATTACTTTTAAGAAAATCTGCTATGTCACTTCCTTTTATTACTTTTCGGCTCATATACACTACTTTAACATTTTTCATCGAGTCATTATTCCAGTCAACACGGGTGATTCCATTAAGACTTGTGTCACTAGAATTGGAGTATTCGAGAGATACTTTCTTACTTTTTCTTGGCACTCATCATCTTATACTCTTGGAGGCAACTAGACCATATTCATTGGTTATCTGAGAAATGAATTGAGTATGAGATGGGGAGATTTTGAATTGCTTTATATGGGTTGTTGACATCGTTTTTTCCCGGGCGGGGAAAAGACCGATACCGACTTGGGGGTTTTCTCTTTGAAAAAGTTTTTGAAATGTGAGGAGTCGCCACCAATCATTTAAGGTGCAATTGGAACACCATAAAAACCGGGTGATTTTAATAAAACGTTTTTGAGGGGGTTAATGGTGTCCACAAATTTTGTAAAAATTATTGAATGTCTTTCAATGCGTCAAGAAACCACCTGTAAAATTTCAGAACCAAATACCTTCAGTAGTATCCACTAGACTCTATTGAACGGTGAGTCCTCAAACAATTTGTTTTTCGTGATCACTTTGTTTGAAGGTGTTATTAGTCTCTAAATATTTTAATTTTTTTATGAATGATCTTGAATATATAAACTTTCAATATGGAAATTTTAAGCACGAAACAAATTCTGTATAATTTTCAAGAAATTCGACAAGATTCTAGATTGAATCTGTTAATGAAACTTGAACGATGTATTTGAAGGATCTTTTAAACTCCAATTGGGGTGAATTTTGGGATTAAGATTACTATAATGATGAATATTATATATGCAGAAAATAAGCCCTAAATTATTTCGTTTTCAATTTTTGTGACTTGAAACGATGAATCTTTTGCGAGCTAGCTCCGTTGGGGTACCTTGACGGTTTTGTGTGCAAGAACAAGCAAGATTGCTTGATTCTTTCCAAGAATCAGAAAAAATATGATACCAATTGATAGGGAAGCGGTGTCAGGTTAATGAATGTTGCTCTTGTTGAAGAATCAAACCTAGAAAGCTCTAGACTTGATGAAGAACAATGGGGAATGAATAAGGGAAGATGGTGGCAGCAAGTAGGGTTCTTAGGGTTTATTTTAGGTTTTGGAAACAAGGTAAGAAATAAGATTAGAACAAGATAAAAAAAATAAAGAAATTGAAAATAAAGTATGATAACCAAGAAATCAAAAGATTTCCCTTATGAAGGTGAATGGTAAAGATGATGATGGTGAGGATGGATTTGTGGAAAATAGATGGATAAGTGTCCTATCGAGCCCTCCTAGTCATAATGAAAGGAAAACACGATAATATGGCTCTAACCAACCCTCCTAGTCGCGATGAAAAGGCAAATTGGAGTGTGCAGATTAACCTTCCTCACAAGAACTTGAAAGAACTCCAGGAGAAGAAGCTTCAAAGGCACAAGGCAATCAACACTTGCAAAAACGAACTCTCGTTGTATTATTAATCAAAGAAATCTGATTTACAAAGTTGAATGAAGCCTCCTTTATATAGGGGTGAGTTCTAAAGGTCCTAAATAACTAATGAATAAAATAATAACAAACTAAACATATCTTAACTCTAACTCCTAATAAAATAATAATAACTAAAAATAATATTTTAACTCATCCTTAATTCCTAATAAAATAATAAATCTAATCCTAAAAGATAATGAATCATCCTATATTAAATTATATTACAAATAATCAATATAAATATTGAAAATTCGTAATATTTACAAAATCACGTATTAATCTCGTATAGGAATTTCTGCATGCGCTATCTTCACTAAAATAATGTATATTGAGTTTCCGATATCAGATTGATGCGATTCAAGAACCGTTGAAAAGATAAGAGATAGAAGGTTGTATCTATAGAAGACATGTTGACCAAATAAGATCAGGATCACATTCAAAAAGTCGTTTCAAGTATGCTGTTGTTCTGGTCTTCTTTTCTAAGGCTTGGACGAGTAGATCATTTGGAAGAGTTATTACTTCTTCCTTTGATGTGAGCCTTTTGATGCATGTATCACTGAACCTCACGTCGCCCCTTCGGCCGCCTCACACGATGGTTGGAGCTTCCCAAACTAAGCCTAAAACCACCGTAACCTCTAGATCTCTCTCCCTAAGTCCTTATTTGGGGCTAAAACCCCCAAAAAATCGCTCAAAAGACCCCAAAAACAAGTTCGATGTTCAGACCCATCGCTCCGAATACCATGGTTTTGATCACCCCCTCCTCACAAGGTAAGCACTCGTTCTCTTCTCTTTTTCTTCCTCTACTTAATGTGAAATAAAGCTAAGTATTTTTTTTTTTACTTATTTTCTTACTTCGAAAGAACGAATGAAGAGAGAGAAAAAAGGAAATCTACCTTGAAAAATGCTTTTTTATTTCTTCTGAAAATCCAGAGGAAAAAACCCTCCCTTGTGTTACATTTCAATCGGGTTTTATAACCATTACAGTAGGTATTAAGAACCGGACCGGTCAGCGAACCGGCTGGGCTATCGGTTCACTGGTTCAACCAGTCAAACCGGTCAGACCAGTCGGAAGAACCAGACGACGTCATAATTAATTAATTATTTAAAAAATTAAATAAAAATACCAAAAACATTTAATAAAATAATAGTTTTTTATATCACAAGTCATATTCAAAGCAAATCATAACATATATAAGTTTAAAACCATAAAATCAAGTGAAATAAAAATGATTCAAATCAATTACAACATAATATTTAAGGTAAAACATATTAAATAATAAATATAATTATATAACTATAATCAAAAAATAAATTTGGGGCTAAAAAAAATCATAACAAACAATGTCGTTTGGTTTATTTTTTTTAAAAAAATCCCACATGGCTCAGAAACATAGAAGAGCATCACAAAAGTCTAAAGAGTAAAAATATGAAAACAAAACAATCCCACATGGCTAAGAAACATAGAAGAGCATCCCAACTGACTTCTATAAATAATATAAGTAATTTGGCATTCAAAATCATGGAGCCTTTTGGTGAGCACAGAGCGAACTATTCTTTAGCTTCAATCGAGCTCGAATTTCAGGCTTCAATCGAGTTTCTAATTTTTTTTTGGAGTTCGAGCATTTTTTAGTTCAAGTTTCAATATTATATTTCGAGTTCGAGTTGAACTTGATAATTTTTAGCTCATGAGTTTTTGAATCAAGTTGAGCTTACTTTTAAAGATTTCGAGTTCGAGTCAAGCTCAGCAATACTCGAGTTTGACTCGGCTCTTTTAACAAACGATGTCGTTTGATTTAATTTTTTTAGAAAAAAAAACAGAATATCGGTTTTCAATCGATTCACGGTCCGGTCCGATTCGAACGGTTCATAACCGGTTCAGCAGTTCCTTCCGGTTCACTAGTAGCAGTTTAACCAGTGTAGAATGAACTGGACCAGGCAGCGGTTCCCGATTGAACCGGCCGATCCGGTCTGGTTTTCAAAACATTGCCCAAGAGCCCTTTTTTATGTCACCCAAAAAGAGCATTTGAATAGGTTGAACTTCAACTGATACTTTCTCGATCTTCCAGGAAAGTCTTCTCAAATTCTACATGTGCTCTTCTTTAATTCGAGATTTGGCAATCATTTCATCCATGTACACTTCAATCTCTTTATGTATCATGTCATGAGAAATAGACACCAAAGCATTCTGACAAGTGGCTTCTTGTAGTGTATCCACAAAAGTATAAATATAGGGAAAAAAGAAATTGCCTTTTAGTCTTGCATTATTAAGATCTTTTTAGTCTATACACATGTGTGGTTCTCCATTTCTCTTCAGCCTAGGGACTATATTGGCTAGCTTCACTGAATACTTGGTAGCCTAGTGGAATCTTGCATCAATCTACTTCCCCTTAATCTGTAACAACATTTTGACCTCAATCTTTTGTTGGACTTGTTTACGATCTGGCCTTATGAGAAACTCATGCACTACTATATTTGTATTCAATCTTGGCATATCTTGATAAGACTAGGAAAAAATGTCTTTGAAATCTTGAAACAACTCTATTAGCTCTTGTCTTATTTCATGTGATGAAGTGGTGCCAATCTTCACCTCTCTTCTTTCTTCATTTATCCCTAGATTCATAATCTTGATTTATTATGAAGTAAGATGTGTTTGTCTTCTTTCTCTACCAACCTTAATAATTTGTTAAGAACATCACATTCGACCTCATTCTCACACTCATAGACTTCTTCTATACACATGAGATGCTTGAAACTTATCTAATGATTAAAATTCAGAAAAATTCATGCTATTAACGATTGAGACACCTACAAAAAAGTTTAGAACGTATATATATATATTCGTGAAGAGAAAAGAATGTGTTATGGAATGAATAAGAGAATAAAAAATGTAAAGAATAAAAAATGTGAAAATATATAGAATGATTGCCACTTGAGAAATGAAAGAAATCATCTTTAATTACAGAAAAAAAAAGTTGAATAGACAAAGCAGCCCTTACGAAAGATTCTGTTGAAAACATTTTGATGTTTCGATATAACAAATTAAGTATAAATGAATTTTAAGATTTTACAAATCATTTTTAAAGTATATTCGATTTAATAATTCGAATATCAAAATATTACTTCAAGTTTTCAAATGTCAATTTCAATCCTTACTTAAGTGTAAATTTGTGTTTTAATCTTAAAATAATTTTGAAACAAATTTTACAAAGTATTTCAAGACTTAATCGAGCCAAAAGTATTTTCCTTATAAAAGGGCTTCAAGAAAAACCAGATTGCCCATAGGGTACCGATACCCCCTCATAGGGTACCGATACCCCTATGTAAGTTTTGGCTTCGAGAAAAATAGAATGCTCTACGAGTACCGATACCCCCTTGTGGTATCGATACCCCTAGTCAAATAACGGTCAAAATATTTGAATTTTACATTGCAGGTACTGATACCCTATGGAGGGGTACCGATACCCCCACGCTCCCAACCAGATTTTTAAATGATAATTACTCTTTAACAGCTCTATTGACTTCACCAATGATATCCAACGTTCAGAAGTGATTCAAGGTGCATTTAAACAAGCTTAGGAGCCTTTGATCAATAACAAGAAACAAGAATTGAGAGAGAATCAAAGAGAAAGCATCAAACCTCAAGTTTGAGCATTTTCAAGCCTATTTCATTCAATATTCATTTTTTCTTTCAAGAACACTTATTGTGCTCAATTGTATTATTCTTGAGTGTTCTTTCTTTGTTCTAGAATTATGCAAACATCTTATCTTGTGATATTTTTCTGTAAGTTTGCGAAATTTGTATTGTTCTCTTTGGGAGAAAGTGTTCTCAAGAATTTGGGGTATAATTCTTGAGGGATTTGTAAGGTTACTCTTTGTCCTCAAAAGAAAGACAAATTAGAGAATTTGTGGTAAATCTTTAGTGTGGATAGCTAAGGCAGTGGACGTAGACTTTGGTTGAGAAAGTCAAACCACTCTAAATCGTTGTGTAAATATTTTCTGCAAAAATTTCCACCAAAATTTTTTTTGCCAATTCACTCCCCTCTTGGCTATTTCATCGATCGATTAACTCAACAATTGGTATCAGAGTATCACTTATTTGAAGGTTTAACCGCCTCTTGAGTCGATTCGAGAAGAGTTATATCGATAATCAAGTCATCAATGGCCTCTACTTCAAACTTCGAATTCAGTTTTGATCCATTGCCCTTCAACAAGCCTCATTTCTTCAATGGAGATAATTATACTTATTGGAAGAATATAATGATGTACTTCATTCAAGCAAGTGACATGGGAGCATGGAATATCATAGAAGACGGATACATCAAACCTTCCACTCATCCAAGATTATGGAGTGAAGGAGAGACAAGAATGTTCTAGCTAAACTCAAAGGCTATCCATATTATTTTTTTTGCTCTTGGACTAGATGAATACGGGAGAGTTTCATCTTGTACAACCACCAAGGAGATATGGGATAAACTACAAGTCACTCATGAAGACACTGACGAGGTAAAAGAATCTAAAATTAGTCTCCTAACTCATAGCTATGAAAATTTTAGGATGAAACCGGATGAAGACATCAAAGCTATGACGGATAGATTTTCAATGATTGTCAATGGTCTCAAATCATATGGAGAGATCATTCCAAACGAGAAGCTTGTAAGGAAGTTAGTTTACTCTCTTCCAAAAGCTTGGCAATCAACGAAAACAACAATGATCGAGGCTAAGAACTTAAAGTCTTTAACTCTCGAGGAGTTAATTGGTTCACTCCTCACTTATGAAATGATGCTTCAAGATGAGGTAGACCTCGAGAAGATTGATGAACCAAAGAAGGGATGGAGACGGAGAAGAAGAAGAACGTTGGAGTTGCTCTCAAATCTACAAGAGATGAGAGTGATTCGGATGAAGATGGCAATGACAAGGAAATGACATTATTTGTCAAACCGTTCAGAAAATTAATGAGGCCCAACTGAGAAAGAAAATTCAAATGAAATGAAGGCTTCAAAAACGAACCAAAGGAGAATGACCCTATTATTTGTTATGAGTGCAAAAATTTGGGTCGTGTCAAATATGATTGCCCGCAATTAAAGAAAAATGGTCAATCCAAGAAGAAGCACAAGGCTCATGTGGCTACATGGAGCGATGAGGAAGGTTCCGATGAAGATGAACAAGAAGTAGCAAACTTGTGGTTGATGGCCATCGGGGAAAGCTCTCAGGTAACCTCTAGCTCATTTAATTTTGAAGATTATTCTTTTGATGAGATGTTAGAGGAATATACAGGTTGGCTTCGGATTATGAGAAATTATTTTTAAAATACAAAAATGATATTTCAAAATTGAAAAATGAAAATAATCTCATATCCAAGACCAACAATGATCTTCAAAGTAAAATTAAAGATTTGCAAATCAAACTAGATGAGTTTGAAAAGAAAAGTTCTGATTTGCATAATTTATTTTTAAAGGTCAACGATGATCATCAAAAGAAAATTGATGATCTTAAACTTCTTTTAATAAAGTTGGAACAAAACATTTTGAAAATGGAGAAAGTTAAAAATCCAACTTTGTTAGAAAAAGTTTTAAAAACTACCATCATAGAGATCCCCGAAGAACCTCTAATGAAAAAAATCGTTAGAAGTATATGGGTTTATAAAGAACTCATTACCACTAAAGATAAGGATATCCTACACAAATGGATACCCAAGGGGACTAGGATTTTAACTAATGAGTATGGACCCAAAAGAAATTAGGTACCAAAAATAAAAAATCAATCTATGTTTGTAGGGAATAGAGCATTGCTACAAGGCATGGGAAACAAATTCAAACTCATGGTACCTTGATAGTGGATACTCAAGACATATGATCGAGACAAGAGCCGGTTTATAGAGCTTAACGAAAAAATGGAGGAGATGTGACTTTTGGTGATAATTCAAAAGGTCACATTGAAGGTATAGGTACAATAGGTAATACATCTTCCATACAAATTAAAAAAGTTTTATATGTGAATGGGCTAAAGCATAATCTATTGAGTATTAGTCAATTTTGCGATAAAGGATACAATGTCTTATTTGAAACAAATGGTTGTAAAGTCATTGACATTGCATCTAATCGGATTATGCTTATTGGTCATTGAATATGAAACATTTATATGGTGCATTTAGATTCTATTAATATGACTAATTTATGCCTAGTTGCTAAGGATGAGCATGATAGTTGGTTATGGCATAGAAGACTAGGACATACTAGCATGAGTATTTTACAAAGACTAATTCAATGAGATTTAGTAAGAGGGTTGTCAAGCTAAAATTTGATAAAGATAAAATCTATGATGCTTGTGCTAAAGGAAAACATCAAAGAGGTTCCTTTAAGTTCATTAATGATGTATCAACTAGTAAAGTATTACAATTGATCCATATAGATCTTTTTGGGCCAATTAAGACTGTTAGCTTGAGTGGAAAACAATATTGCTTTGTATTGGTAGATGACTATTCTAGATATACTTGGGTTCTATTTTTAAGTACTAAATATGAAGCATTAGACAAATTATAACGTTTTCAAAAGTAATCCAAAATGAAAAAGGTTACTTCATAACTAGTGTTAGGAGTGATCATGGTACTGAATTTGAAAATCTTGGATTTACTAATTTTTGTAATTCTAATGGTATTAGACATATTTTTCAGCTCCGAGAACCCCTCAACAAAATGGAGTTGTTGAGAGGAAAAATCGAACTTTAGAAGAAATGGTAAGAACCATGCTTTGTGAAAACAATTTGCCAAAATATTTTTGGGCAGAAGCCACAAATACCGCTTGTTATGTTATTAATCGAGTAATGATTAGGCCTATTTTAAAGAAAAATCCATATGAACTTTTCAAAAATAAAAAGCCTAACATTAGTTATTTTCATCCTTTTGGATGTAAATGTTTTGTTTTAAACAACGGTAAAGAAAATCTTGGCAAAATTAATGCTAAAAGTGATGAAGGAATTTTTTTGGGTTATTCCTTAAATTCTAAAGCTTATCGAGTATTTAATAAAATAAATTTTGTAGTAGAAGAGTCTATACATGTTGTTTTCTATGATAATCCCCTTTCGAGGAAGGATTCTTGTGTGAATGATGATGTAGGTATTATAAAAGCAAATGATGTTAGACATGACGTTGGATAACCATCATCAAAGGAAGAAACAAATGATAAGGAAACTCACGATGTTCTCGAGGATCCAACCATTGAAGAAAGGAAAGTATCTTACCCAAGAGAATACAACTATGTCAAGGATGGTGAGATAATAAGTGATTCATCCAAAGGGGTAACAACTCGATCTTCATTTAGAACTATTTGTAATTGTATTGCATTTATCTCATGTATAGAGCCTAAGAATATTAAAGAAGCATTAAATGATGAGCATTGGATTATGGCTATGCAAGACGAGTTAAATCAATTTGAGAGAAGTAAAGTATGGACATTAGTTGAAAGGCCTAGTAATAAATCTACTGTAGGTACTAGATGGGTATTTAGGAATAAGCTTGATGAGAGTGGTAATATAGTGAGAAACAAGGCTAGACTTGTTGCCCAAGGCTATACTCAAGAAGAGGGCATAGACTATGATGAAACATATGCTCCCGTGGCTAGGATGGAAGCAATTAGAATGTTATTATCATTTACATGTTTTCATAAATTTAAATTATATCAAATGAATGTTAAAAATGCATTTTTAAATGGTTTTATAAAAGAAGAAGTGTATGTTGAACAACCTCCTGGTTTTGAAGATTCAAAATTTCCATATCATGTTTTTAAATTGACAAAAGCTCTTTATGATTTAAAGCAAGCCCCTAGAGCTTGGTATAAAAGATTGTCAAACTTTTTAATTGAAAAATGTTTTTCAAAAGGGAAGGTTGACACTACATTGTTTTTAAAGCATAAAGGTAAATATTTATTAGTAGTTCAAATTTATGTTGATGATATAATATTTGGTTCTACTAATGATGCTTTTTGCCAAGAATTTTCTAAGCTAATGCAGAGTGAATTCGATATGAGCATGATGGGGGAGCTCTCATTTTTCTTGGGACTCCAAATCAAGCAAAGAAAATATGACATCTTCATCAATCAAGCAAAATACGTCAAGGATATGCTCAAGAAATTTGGACTGGAAAATGGGAAACCTCATGCCACTCCAATGAGCTCATCTACAAAGCTTGACAAAGATAAAAGAGGTAAATGTGTGGATGTTAAATTGTATTGGTCAATGATTGGCTCTTTGGTTTATCTAACTGCAAGTAGACCAGACATTATGTTTAGTGTTTCCTTAGTGTTTGCTTATGTGCTAGATTTCAATCATGCCCTAAGGAATCACATTTACTAGTGGTTAAGAGAATCTTTAGATACCTTAAGGACACTCCTAGTTTAGGACTTTGGTATCCTAGAGACTCTAGCTTTAGCTTGCATGCCTTCTCTGATACGGATTATGGAGGATGCAAAATAGATAGGAAAATAACCTCTGGTACTTGTCAATTCCTAGGAAATATGTTGATTTCATGGTTTTTAAAGAAACAAAATTGTGTTGCATTATCTACCACTGAAGCGGAATACATTTCAGTGGGTAGTTGTTGTGCACAAGTTTTATGGATGAAACAACAACTTTTAGATTATGGAATTGAAGTAGGTACCATACCTATCAAGTGTGACAATACTAGTGCTATTTGTCTCACTAAAAATCACATCCAACACTCTAGAACTACGCACATTGAAATTAGACATCATTTCATTAGAGATCATGTCGCTAAAGAAGATGTAGTTCTAGAATTTGTTGATACTTTGCACCAATTAGCGGATATTTTTACAAAACCTTAAGATAAATAAAGATTTTGGACACTTAGGAGAGAATTAGGTCTGACCAACCTACCTTGACTTAGTGTGTAAAATAATTTTAGCACTTTTAATTAGTTTTGGAAAATGCTTATAAAAATAATATTTTTGATTGCATTCTCTGCTATTACTTAGGGGGAGTTTATAATTATTAGTAAAAGTTAATTATATGTTCAAATAAAATTTAAGGATAGATTTGATTGATTGAACATAGTTAACTTTCGTAATATGAGTTGACAATACCACTAGAGAAAATTAATTTAGCATTTTGGTGTTTAAACACATATTTTTAACTTTTCTGTGTGCTAGGTATCGATACCCCCTTTGAATGGGTATCGATACCCCCATGAGGGTATCGATACCCCCATGAGAGTACCGATACCCCCTTCAGTTATGGTTTTTAAACCTCTAAATCTCATTTTATTTCAAAACCCTCCCCTCTCTCTTATCACACTATTTACTCTATCTATCACCCCTAATCTCTACATTGCCTAAAAACAACGGTTTCAAGTCAGATTGCACTCAGTTTTTAACTCTTAAACCTACTAGTATCATTAATTTTGTGCAAACAACCTCAAAATCTACTCAATCTTCATCTTTTAAGGTAATTATTCTAAAAACTCTATTTTATTGATTTTTGAACTTAGGACTAGTTTTAATTAGTTCTAGGTTTAAATAGTGATCGGGCATTACTTAGATTTTGTTTTAAAACAAGAATCTATAACTAATTTCATCAAAAACACAAGATTTGATCAAAAAAATTAATTTTGAAAAAAAATTTGTTTGATTTTAAAATTGTTGTTTTTGATTTAATTATATTGTTTTGAAAACTACACCTTGATTTTCAAATATTGTTCTCAAACATAGTTTTCAAAATTTTGCTCATTAGGATTATTTTAGAGAACCTTGGAATATTATTTGAGTTTTGGAATTGATTGTATTGCATACATATATTTTAAAATTGTAGGTATCTATCCTATTCTAATTTCTTGAACAATGTCTCATAAACGCCCTAGGTCATCATCGAGTCGTTCAAACCGACCACCAAACCCACCTCTAATTCTACCTCCAATTCCACCTCCTATCCAACCAAATCCTAATCTTGATGAACCCGAAATGACAATTCAGAACTCGTGTTTTAACGAACTTGGCCGTAGGGATAATCTTTACTATAGGTTTGTCTATCTCTTCGAGTCTTACAAAATTAGGGAAGAACATATTCCCTCTTTTCGAGCTATGAAAGCAATAAACTTTTGATATTTCCTACTCTTCAAGATTGGAAATTTGATACTTTTTCATCTCGAGCCAGTAGTTTACTAATAACTTTTTTGTTTTTTCTATTCAAATGTCGTTTGTATCCAAAACCGAGCTAGAACCGAAACAATAGGAATTCGATCCTATCTTCTAGGTAAATTCATTTATATTGACTCGGTCTACATTGCTAACGCATTTGGATTAGATAATGACTGATTAGATAATGAAAAGGAAACAATAAGTTCTCCTTATAAGGTTAGGTCTAGTGCGAGTGTGTTAGATCACCAAGATCATTTTCTTCATCTGATAATCTCTTGGTGGTTTCGACCATCCTGAGGCAAATACTCCACTTTTAGAGCTTTAAACCTTTGGTGGATACATTGTATCCAAAATAATAAGAAAATAAACTTACCTCGGATTATCTTTTCCGAACTCGTTGAAACTGTAAACTTTGTCCCTAATAAGAAAGTTTGGGAAACTCTAGTTTACGGTTGTCTTCTGAGTGATTTGTTTATCAAAGCCAAGCTTAGAGTACGGCTTGATTTAGCTATCCCACTTAAAAACCAAATCAACTTGACATCCTTAAAGAAATTAGGATGGAAGAAGGAAGGTGATCAATAGGTTCAATCCACTGAACAAACACCGGGAGCTAGTTCTTCACGAGCTTCACCGACACCGGCAGCGGACGATGATCCAGAACTTCAACAACTTATGCAAGATATTGACGATGAGCCAGCACAACAATAGGATCAAATGCCTCCATATTTTCGATCGTTTATGGAGACATTTGATCTAAGGTTTGCATCCATAGAGTCTCGTCTAACTACCATAGGGGCTCAGCAACTGGAGATGAACGACCGTTTAGATGCTATCACCCTTGAGATATGAGAACTTTATCCTCCTCCTCCCGATCCTCCTATGGATTAGATCTTACCTTTCTCTGCTCTGTTTTGCTTGGATTGAACTTAGGATTAATATTTTGGATTGTTAAAACCTTTTGATGTTTTTGGATTGGATGTTTGAATATTTAAGTTTGTTTTTGGATGTTTGAACTTACATACTTATATTTATATATTTGGTTTGATTGAATTTTTATGCTTATTAATTTTTGCATCATCTACATTTTAGATTAATATTACCAATTTACCATTGCACATTATCTGTGAATATTGATTTATGAAACTAATGGCTAACCTTTCTCTTGATTGTGTTCTTAGCAGCTTAAACTTTAAATTTCTAAATATCAATTGCCTAAATTTTTCAAAAACCTTGTTTAAAAATGTTTATAAAGTCTTTTTAATTTAACAAAAAAGGGGGAGAAGGTGTTATATAGTAAGGGGAGTAATAATTTTCAAAATTGATTTCCAAAATGACTTTTCTAAGAAAATCTTAAAATTTCTCAAATGTTTTGTTATATAAAAAAAGGGGAGATTATTGAAAAATTTTGGTGTTTCGATATAACAAATTAAGTATAAATGAATTTTAATATTTTACAAATCATTTTTAAAGTATATTAGATTCAATCATTTGAATATCAAAATATTACTCCAAGTTTTCAAATTTCAATTTTAATCCTTAATTAAGTGTAAAATTGTGTTTTAATCTTAAAATAATTTTTGAAACAAATTTTACAAAGTATTTCGAGGCTTAATCGAGCCAAAAATATATTCCTTATAAAAGGGCTTCAAGAAAAACCAGATTGCCCATAGAGTACCGATACCCCCTCATAGGGTACCGATACCCCTATGCAAGTTTTTGCTCTAAGAAAAACAGAATGCTCTACAGGTATTGATACCCCCTTGTGGTACCGACACCCCTAGTCAAATAACGGTCGAAATATTTGAATTTTACACTGCAGGTACCGATACCCTATGGAGGGGTACCAATACTCCCACGCTCCCAACCAGATTTTTAAATGATAATTACTCTCTAATGGCTCTATTGACTTCACCAATAATCTCCAATGTTCAGAAGTGATTCAAGGTGAATTTAAACAAGCTTAGGAGCCTTTGATCAATAACAAGAAACAAGAATTGAGAGAGAATCAAAGAGAAAGCATCAAACCTCAAGTTTGAGCATTTTTAAGCCTATTTAATTAAATATTCATTTTTTCTTTCAATAATACTTATTGTGCTCAACTGTATTATTCATGAGTTTTCTTTCGTTGTTCTAAAATTGTGCAAACATCTTACCTTGTGAGGTTTTTCTGTAAGTTTGCGAAATTTGTATTGTCCTCTTTGGGAGAGAGTGTTATAAAGAATTTGGGGTATAGTTCTTGAGGTATTTGTAAGGTTACTCTTTGTCCTCAAAAGAAAGACAAATTAGTGAATTTGTGGAAAATCCTTAGTGTGCAAATATTTTCTATTTTCTGCAAAAATTTTATTGCCAATTCACCCCTTCTTGGCTATTTCATCGTTCCATTAACTCAACAGATTCCTTAATGCTCGCGGGCAAAAACATAAGGGTTAGTTATGAGTATTACTCTAAATTTGGTCTAAAAATCTACATGAAGATCCTTTGTAGTCCACTTGTTTAGCTCTCGTTCAGGAAAATACAGACGAATTCCAGCCAGAAATATTTTATCCCTGTCATCACGTTGGCATGTAACCCTTGATATTTCATCTTACGTTCTTTTTTAATTGCTTTTGCCAATTGTGGTTGAACATCAACCTTCCAAATTTGAAAGTGTTTTTTTAGATGGGGGAATGCCATATGCCCCGGATGATATCATCTCCTTTCAATTTGACATCTCTTGCTTCTTCTTTCGCTTCAATTATTTTCTTTCTTGTTGAAAAATGGGTCCAAATTTGAGCCCAAAATGAATTTCCTTGGCAATAACAATCTTGGTTCAAACTTGAGCATCTTTCCCTACAACTTTTGATGGTGTGATTGTAGCACCTTTTGACGTATCTGTCTTGACAACACTCTATATATCATGCCTCAATGCCCATAATTCTAGGTTGTATGTCTTTGCCCCATAGGTGACAATTGTATGTGTCATTAATAGCATTGTCTTTATAACAAAAAGGATTAAGATCATCATTAGAAAATCCTCCATGAATTATTTCAATACTTACATAATTAATGCATGTAAAATACTTAAATAAGTTAATGCAATGTGTGTATGCAAAAAGGTGTCATTTTGGAGTGACCATCTTAAAACACAAAGGTTTGTCAAAATGGTTTTTTCTGGAAGGGGAAAAATGGGGTCTCGTTTCGAAATAATTTTTTATGACTAGTTAATGATAAAAAATGGCTTGAGGAGTCGCCACCAATCTTTGATTAGGGTGTGATTAGGCACCCAAAAATGTATTTTCCATTTTAATAAAATATTAATTTTAATTAAAACTACAAACTTGCGGTCTATGTTACCAAAATTTGAGTTCAGGAGTCGGTTACGTGTTGGGAAGGATTAACACCCCCACAGAGCCCTAAATCGATACCTAGTCTATTAATTAATTCTCTTTGCAATGAAATTTATGAGCTCGAGTCTAATTTAATTTAAGACCCCTTACAAATAATATTCTTTGATTTTTTGGACGAAACATAATAATATTTAATTATTTCCTATCGAGAATAATCGATCTCTCATACCTTAAAGCAATCAATTCTTACTCCAATAGAAATAAAGAAAAATTTAAATTTCATTCTAAAGTTCATTGTTAATTCAAAATAAAAACACCCAAAATAATTTTAAGAGAGAAAACGATAATATCTAATTATTTCCAATTGATAATAAATGACCTTTCATGCCTTAAAACGGTCGTTTATTACTCCAATTGAAATGAAGAGATATTACTATTCTCAATATCGATTCTAATGTTATTATTATGAAAACCCATTGGAAAACACATGCAAAAAAAACAAATAAAGGCATATCAAGCAAGTAAAATTATTTATTTATTTTACCAATATTTAATGAGAATAAGGATGTTCATTTATTTAAATTTCTCGAGACGAAACCTTAGATTCGATCTAACAGTCTTTTCTCGATGAAATTAATTAAAAGAACATGATCTTTTTGCTAATCCCCCAGTTTTTAAAAATGAATTCGATTTAATTCGTGTCACTAAATGGGATAGACTTTTATTTTAAAATTATCAAAAGTAACTTTCTTATACGTTAAGATAGTCACTTTACGACAATATTAAAATGATCGAATATTACCTTTAATCATTTATTTTGATTCGAGTCGAGTGATTTATGAGGGTATCATGCAAAATTCATTAGGACTAAAATGAACTAACACACAAGCAACATGCAAAAATTAAAATAAAATAAAAATAGGACTAAAACATAATCAATCAAACCATCATGCAAAAATTAAAACAAAATAAAGTATACAAGTGACTAAAATGAGCATGATTAATATTGAGTGTTAAAATTACAAAGAATAAAAATAAATAAAACATTGGGACTAAATTAAAATTGTATTGATAAATTAAAATAAATAAAAAAACATATTCGGGTTTGAAATACAAACATGTAAAAACTACAGGGGTTATTTCCTAAATATTTCATTTTTAGACTAAAATATACATTCGAAATAAAAAAAAAAGGAAATTATTAAATCAATCCCTAAGCATTTTTAAAAAATTAAACAACCATTACACATGACTAAAATGCAAAACACACATAAACATACATAGACTAAAAAGTAAATAACCCTAAAAATATATAACATGCATAAAAATGGGTAAATCACTAAAATAGTCCCTACAGGTGACTAACATGCAAAAACACACGGAAAATAGGGGGAATAAATAGTAATGAAACTAAAAATATATAACAACATACAGCTGACCATTTTGCAAAAACACGCATAACTTAGGGGGACCTAAGTGAAATTTCTCCTAAATTTTTTTATAAATACAACATTTTTTCTTTTTCTTTTTATTTTTTTATTTTTCTCTTTTTTAAAAAATTAGAGAGAAGCTCTCATCTCTTTCTAGAAACTGGCCCTCATCGGTCGCCATCCTGGCTGCCGCACCGTCGGTGGTCATTGGCCACCAAATTTCACGGGCCTACTCACCTCGACACGATGGTCACATATACGAGCTCAGTTTTGTGAAAAATGACCCTTAATGCCATGAAATAAGTCGAGAACATCTTGGCTTCCACCGCCCAGATCTCCGTCGTCCGCTGTTGGATCGGGCCCAAATCAAAGTATGTTTTTCCCAGGGACACACCGCACCTTCTCAACATTCGGATCTATGAGGCGACCATCTGAACGCCAGCGACATGCTCGGCCGAAGGTAACTCTCATCTCTTTTTCTTTTTTTTACTATTTTATTTGTTTTCGAAAGCTAAAAAAAGAAAATAAAATAAAACACCAACAAATATACCCTAGAATCTTTCGACCTTTCTTTTTTTTGTTTCTTTTATTTATTTTTTGAAAACCTGAAAAGGAACCTGAGAAATTGTTTTACAATCTTTCTAGGTTTTATAACCCAAGATTTACATATATTTTCTCTGATTTTTCTCTATGAAATCATTACAAAAATGTCTTTGTGAGTGGATTTGTATAGCTTACTTGTTGATTTGTTTCTAACATGGCAGGGTATGGTAAGTTGATGGAGGCATGAAGTGTGACAGAGGCAGCAGATGGCAGGGCATTGTGAAATTGGTGGCAGACTTGATCGGTGAACAGTGAAGGCGGTAGTGACATGGTCTAAAAAACTAGGGTTTTAGAAACCCTGATTATGTAAAAATGAGCCTGATTTTAGGCCTGAAGTTGGGTTTCATGTTCGCTTGTAAGTAGGCCTAAGTCTTAAATTGGTGGCCCAATTGGGCCTGTTGTATTTTGCCTGTAAACATAGAATAAAAATTAATTAATAATAATAATAAAATATCGGGACGAAAACCACTATCGACAGGTTTAAGTACATCAAATAGCCAAATTTATAGATAAGGAATAACTTTAACTTCTAGCTTTTCTATTTCCTTCAAAAACCAAGTTAACTTCCAAGTATGATTTGATGTTAAGTCATCAATCTGCTTTAAATATCTTACAAGTCCAGCTAAGTCAACCAACTTGTGAGCCATATTGCTCGCTTGAGTAACAACCTCTTTCATGACATTATTTTTTTTCCTCCATCTTACGTTTCAATTCTCAAAGCTATTGACAATATTGTTCATTTTATTACGTGTGAGACTCAACATGATTATGAAGTTCTTGTACAAGATTCGTGTAATCATGTACAATCTCTATCAATACCTTTCTATTAGCTTTATTGTCTTCTAGCTCAACATTGATCTCAAGCATATAGCTTATGAAGCTCCTACACTGGCTATGGATATGCTCAACATCTCATACTTTGCTTGACATTTTCCCAAATCGTTCAAGGTTGTATTGTGTTTATCTTCTGCAATATGTAGATCACGAAGGAACTTCTTAGCTCGATTTTCATGCAATTTACACTTCTTTTCCCATTGTTTGGTGTCATTCTTCAACTTAGTGACTCCTTTTACCCACTTTTCCGGAATATCTCCCAGACCAACATTTTTGAAGTTTTGTTGATTCTTTGAAAACCATCATGCATGGATTCCATCTCTATACCTAGATCTTCTTTTTCTTTTTTCAAATGACATATTTGGTTTCGTACTTTAGCAGACATTATTCTTCTTGGGTTTCCCCACTAGTACCTTTATCCTTGAACACTCTTGGTTCCATCTCAACTAGACTATCAGTTACCAAACTAGGTTAACCTCCTATCTTAAACTCTAATAATCGATACTTTAACAAGCACTAAACTCTATGCTTAAAGGCAATGCAATTCTCGATAAAATACCCTTAAGTTTCTACATGATACTCACAATGGGCATTAACATCATACTAGTTTGGATACGGAGATTGACAAGGTTTCACATAAAGCAGGGCCACTTCTCGAGCCTCTAATATATTGCCATACAATTCTCCATACTAGATAGGAGCAAGATCAAAATTAAGACCACTACCCCTAACTTTTGGTCATCATTTAATTATGACTTTGTGAAATGAAGACGAGCTTTGGAAACCATATTCGAACCTTGAGATGCCACAGTTGGATTCTCGTCATCATTTGTTTTCAAATTATCAAGTACTCTAATGACTATTGGACTTTTGAGGAACATGAATTTAGCTTGTTTAAACCTTAACAACCCTGTATGGATAAGATCATTGACTTTACTTTTCAAAGCCTCACAATCTTCTGTACCATGCCCTGAACTCCCTATGTGGTAGCTACATATGACATTAACATTATATCCCTTAGGATATGTGGGTTCTTTCGGCTTGGACTGAACTAGAGTCACTAGGTTCCTCTCTACAAGCATTGGTAGTAGATTCTCAAGCACCAACAAGTCTTGATCATCTAGTTTCTTTCCATCACTTTGAACTTTTATAGTCGTCACTATTTCCTTGATATCTCCAGATAGTTTGTTGATATGAATAGTGACTGTGCGTGATTTCTCAGGTTTGCTAGGATCACATTGCTCTAAAGTAGTCCCTTGTGTATTTGTCATAACATGATCATTTTCATCGAGCTCTTCCCTTTCTAGTGAAGAAGTCTCATTTCCTTTGGCCAAAGCAGCTATTCTATCTATCATCTTGGATATTTGCGCTCTCATCTATCGTATTTCATTTTGCTCTCTGTCGGGCATGCGATCTTTGGGTGCATAGCTTTCTACTCTTCTCGGAGCTTCTTCAAGATGCAACCTCCTAACTATATCATGATCAACTTGATCACAAAACCCATTATCCATCACAAAAACCTTCTAATTGATGACCACTCACAAATGGACACCTTTTTTTTATGCCATGATCACGTGATGCAAGTAAAAAGAAAAGCACGAAAGAAACAAGTTAGGACATATAAGACAACAAAATAATACGGAAATAAATTATGCAAAATATTGGTGTAAAGGTAAATGCAAATGCAAAAAAGCAATTACAACAAAAGTATTGATTCCAAAATAATTGTCTTAAAACAACTTTCAAAGAACACACAATGCCTTAGTATACCGAGGCAGATAGAAACTACAAATCGCTTGATCTTCCAGCTTCCTCGATCAATCATACCAGGTGACGTTCTTCTTTTGTATCTAGCTCAACGCATGACTTCAATGCTTCAATTTCTGGGACCTTCTTTCTTGAAATTTCTTCTTGGATGGGCCTTTAATCATATTTTAACTTGGCATACCTTCATTAACTGCTTCCTAGAGCTTCTTTCTAGAATTTTGATGCGTTTTCGCAGTTCTATTATACCTTTTCGAGTGACATTGTGGTATTAAAAGGCTTATAATGTGACTAGCTCATGAATCAATTCTTTTTTTTTTGTCATGTAATGTTTATGTAAAGGAAATAAATAAAAATAAACAAATCAGGCAGCAAAACAAATGAAACAAATTAATAACATTAAAATAACAATTAAAGGAAGATGAATCAGTAAATAAATTAATTAATTAGATTCAACCGGTAAATAAACGATAAATAAAACACACAAGGACTGATAACCCTGACCGCATGAATTCCAATTCTCTTAGGGTATCCACGTGGCTCTAGAGGGGTATGCTTACTAAATTATCTATATGATGTTTGGTTCTAAAAAGGATTCCCAAACTGTCCTTATAACCTGCTAAGGTAAATAAGGACTTCATCCTGACCCATTACAGACTTTTCAAATCGAATTCAGTCGAGGGGATCATATCACTAGATGCCTATAAAGGAAAACAATATCCTAAGAGACATAAAGAATGCTTTCCAGAGGTACTCACCAGACCTACACAAGGAAAAATAATATTCCTTACTGGTGTGATGTTTCCCACTACTCAGGTGAAACGGGTCAAAACTTGGGTGTAGAGCTATGATATACAACATCCCTATTTATGTTCAAACAATTGAAAGCATTAACCAGAGAGAGATTTTTTTTATTTTCTAAAAACATTGTGAATCATGAATTAAATAAACTCGAACTCAAAATTTCTAACCTTTAAAATATAGGGTAATCGATTCGTGGCTCAACTCTCTTTTTGTTTTAAAAATAAATGTCCCCAGCGGAGTCACCTAGCTTTTGTAACTAATTTTCAGTAGGAAGATTGATCCGACATTTTGGAAAATAAAAATATTTTATGAAAAGATGGGAGTCGCCACCAATCATTTTTAAGGTGAGATTGGAACACCTAAAATCAGGTAAATTTAATAAAACATTTTATTTTACTAAAAATACCAAGTTTTGGTCAGCGAAATAAAAAATCTGGTTCGAAAGTCAGTTACGCGTGGGGACGGATTAGCACCCCCATAACGCCCTAAATTAGTACCTAGTCGATTACCCTATATTTTAAAATTGAAAGTTTTGAGTTTTAAATTTTATTTAATTTAAAATCCACTTTGTATGCATATTTTAAAAAAATGTCGATTTACCAAGACTGATAATGACCACCCCAAGCAAAAGTGGAAGCTTCGTTATCAACCACAATAAAAGGACATTGCCTTAATAATTTAGAAATAATGGTGTGGGGTTTTGAAAAGGATGTTGATTTACTTCGGGAATCGATAGTGGGAACCTCGAGCAAAAGTGGAGATACACTATTAACCCCTAATAAATGAACATTGTCTTGTTTAAAATCAAAATGCAATCGACCAATCAGTTATGGAATCTAATTATACTAAATGAACTAATTAAGGATACCTCTAACTTAAAGTGACAAATTATAAAATTTAAAGAACCTAAGGATTGAACTTAAAAATATAGGCTCTAATATTATCCTTAATCAATTTTTAACCAATTATTTGATTTGAATAACTAAAATGTAACCTCAAGAAAAAGAGAAGACCAAATTAAAAATTCCCTTAACTTTAAGGAACTAATTTAAAATCGAATAATTATGAAATTAGGGACTAAATTAAAAAGAGTGTAGCTTTAATGATTAAATCTAAAAACCAAACAATCTATCAAGGACTAAATTAAAAGAAAATTAAAATTATCAACAAAAATTGAAAGCAATTATAATAATAAGAGACTAAATTAAAAAGCTTTAAAAATGCAAAGCTGAAATTAAAACATAAAGTAAAAGGACAAAATTTAAGAAATCAGAATATAAAGATTAAATCGAAACAGTGCAAAAAATTAAAAGCTGAAATTTAAAAGACTCAAATGTAAATGTTCAAATTTAAAAGACTCAAATGTAAATGTTGAAATTTAAAGGTAGAAATTAAAAATACAAAAATTAAAGTGTTGAAATGTAAATAATAGAAAATAAACAATCGAATAAAATTAAAAGGTTAGCAGTTAATTTTTAATTTTACCTGGACCATAAATAGCACACTTCATACCCAGGACGAGTTGTTGCGAGGTTGTAAAATGATTTGAACATAAAATAAATAAATAAATAACAGTTAGTAGTTAGTCGTTAGAAAAGTTAGTCGTTAGAAATTATTAAAGTCTGTATCATAATAATACGGGTCACAACCTAGATCAGGTCAGGGCAAGATCAAATCGAATAATTAGTGCAATAAATAATAAAATAAATAGTGGCTAAAATGCAACAAATAAAAAGTCAGTGGTTAATTCGAAATGAAAAAAGAAATAAATAAATTACCAAAATGCAAATACATAACAGAAGTAGGAGGGCCATTTCGTGATTTCCCCTGAATTTAGTGACCAGAATGCAAAAGGCACTAAAGTTACAGGGACCTATGTGTGATTTACTAACGAATTTGTGACGAAAATATAAAGCGCATTGAAACTGGGAGGACTTGAGCGTGAATATCCCATAAACTTCACCTTTTCCCACATTTTCCAGTTTAGGTAATAAAGAAATTTGAACCCTAAAAAAAACCTAAACTTTATCACTTCCCTCCCTCTCAAACTCTCCTAAGCCTAATCCCCACAAGCGGCGCCTATATCCAGGCAACATGGTCACGCGGGCGACCACTCACGCCGGCCCCCTCCTCTCCGAATGGCGATCGAGATGCGAACAACGACGGGATTACTCATAAGAACCCAACTCCCACTTATCTCTCACTATTTTCGGCCGAAAGGCCACACCTTTGGCCACCGCCACAGGCGGCGGTTCCACTCTCGATGGCCACTACCAAAGGTGGCCAAAGGCCACAAAAACCGACCTAGACAGCAACACACAACCCCTACTAAACCAAAAAAAAAAACAAACAGCCCCCACCCCTTTCCTGAAAAAAGGGGGCCTAAACGACGCTAAAGCCAGACCTCCTTACGCACGGCCGAAAATGCCTCCGGCGCGCCACCCCCGACGACCACCTCTTCCCGGCGAGGGTTTCACCCTTTAATTTTCTCTCAAATTCATGCACCAAAAAGAACCAAACAGAAAATGGGCTAAACAAATACCCCGAAATACCTTTGAAATTTTCGCGTTTTTTATCTCTTTGTTTCTTGCTGGAAATGCCTCCTTTTGGTATTGCTTGTTTTTGTTTTTGTTTTTGAACAGGGACCAAAAGAAAGAAAAAGCAGGGTGTCCGAAACCTCTCCTTTTAATTTTTTTTTGGTTCGAATAGGATAAAAGCCTTCCCTCTTTACAACGTTTTTTCGTTTTATATCCTGCCCATGTTTCAAAACAAAATTAAAAAATATGTGACACAAGGTATCCTTAAGGTAGCGAAGAGCTCGATTAGCTATTATCTAATGGGCATATATATGACTATGCATGTACTGTGACAAACAATTAACTATAAAGACCATATACAGACGAGTGAACGTAAGATATTAAAAAGTCTAAAGAACCGACGATAACTAGAGGTATCTATTGAAGTAGACGAATTAGACGGTGATAGCTTATCGGAGGAAGGTATAGACGTAGAAATAGGCTTGGTTCCGTCCATATGAAGCTGAACTAGAATATCCAAAATATATTGCACCTGATATAGAAATAAGCCAGACAGAGTGGATATAGCTTCAACACCAAGAAAATGACTGAGAGGGTCCATACCATTTAAAGAAAATCATGCAAACAATGACGTAATAAAGTGATCAAGAAAAACAACATTATTACCAGTAAGCACAATATCATCCACATACATTATAAAGAACATGTTGACCCCTTTTACATTATAGATAAAGAGTGAAACATCTACTTTGAATTTTTGGTAACCAAACTGCAATAGAAATTGAGAGAGTTCAAAATACCATGCACTCGGTGCTTGTTTGGTCATATAAGACCTTGCTTAACCAACAAACATGTGAGGATTGAGCAAAATTAATTTATTGTACTAAATAGCATGATTGATGTCATAACGTTTCCCGCGGGTATCCGTTAGACTTAAAAAAATAGTTTGGGGAATGTGATGAAACTTAGGTTTGGAAAACGGTTTGATTTTAGAGTCACCACCAACCATTAAGTTAGGTAGGTTGGAAACCTTAAACGTTAAAAACTGGTATACGTTTTACCAAAGATTCGTTTTTAAGAGTTCGGGAGTCGGTTATGTGTGGCAAAGGATGAGCACCCCACAACGCCCAAATTTTGGTACCCAAACGATTATATATTGTTGAAATATTGGGAGTTACAAACTCAAAAATATATTTAAATTATGATCTTTTTATTCATTCGAATTTATTTAAAAAGTATTAATTTTCGGATAATTAATACCCTTTTACATGAACAATCTTCGGGAAAACACTTCATTTTCAGTTAGGAGACTTTCTCATAGATTCCCATCACAAAAGGCATTATTTCGCAATTTTCGTAAAGATAAAATACCATAAAATAAAACAAAATAAAAGTGAAAAGTGGTGAAAAATAATCGAAATAAATAATCGTGGAACAAATAAAATTATCGAATATAAAACAACATTTATGTGGAAAATCCTTGAAAAGACATCTTCCCTTAAGTTGGGAGAAGTCTTTGTAGAGTTCCCTCAAAATAAAAATTTCTCTTTTTTTTTGTATATTAAAAAACATGTTGATAAAACAAGGTGGAATTAATAATACTAATATGTACATAAATAAGGGACCAACATGTAAAAACAACAAATTTGAAAACATAATAATAACCCCATAACAAGTCATGTCTAGTTTACAAATATCACATAATATATTATTAAAACAGAATATAATTTAATTACAGACCCTTATTAGGTAATAATTTCAGGACCAAAACTTAATGTAGTCAAAAAGCAAGGACTAAAATGGAAATAAAAGAAAAGTCAATCACAAAGTTAAAACCAATGGCCAAAATTAATAAAGAGTGAAGTACATGGATTACAAACATAAATAGAACATGCATTTCCTTTATACAATAGCTAGTGACTAAAATGAACCAACAAGAAAATATATTGCATATGTAAAAATAAACTAAAGTAGGATGGCCCACGCATAAATATAATACAAAAATATTTGAAAGCAAATAAGGACAAAATTAAAACAAAAATAAAATAGGTTCTAAAACTAGAATGATGAAATTTCATTACAGTGACCAGATTACAAACATTACAAAAGCTTGAAGGACCTAAAATGTAATTGTCCCCCAAACAATGAGAAACACAGAGGAAGATTTCGAAGCTATGGGACCTATTCTGCTATTTACCCATTTAGCAAAAACACAGACCCTCTTCTGGCAAAACGTCGTCGTTTCACGCATGGGTTATAAGAGGCTTGAAAATAAACCCTAAATAGATTTACTTCCTCATTAGTTTCAACCCCAAAACACAAGAGCCCAAAGCTCTCCTCCATTCTCTGTTTCCCTTCGCCGTGAAGAAAAAAAAAAGAAATAGCCATGGTTGTGGCCGTGAGGCGACGTCGATATCTTCGAAAACAAATATACAAATAACCCTCAACCTCACCCTTCACTCTCCCTTTTCTGAAAAACCATCCCCTACCCACTCAAACCCTAAATCGAGACCCACAAAACCAAGACCCATTTCACCTTCGATAAGGCTTTTCTTCTCCTCTAATGAGATCCACGACCACAAGGCGATGAGAGGTAAGGTTTTTTTTTCTATTTGGTTTCTGTTGGGTTTTCTTTTTCCATTTTTTCAGAATATTTTCCCTCTCCTCCTTTTTCCTCTATTCGAATGTCCCCCCTGTCCTTTATTTTCTTCCCTCCTCCTTTTATTTTATTGTTCATTGTTTTGCTGAAATGATGATCTAGGGGTAGGATATGATTTTTTCTAGATTTTTCTCTGTTAAATCCTGAAAAAATTAGGATTTAACTTATTTTTTTATTGGGGTTTTAGACTTGATTTAATTTATGACTGATTTGGTGTTGAATGGAGATGTTGATGACAACTTGGGTGCACTGTTCGTAGGTTTCGGTAACGACGATAACATGGGAGTGTCGGTTATGGCCAAGCGTCGGTTAGGGAGATGAAGAGGCGGCGCGTACATCACACGCACCTATGAACGGTCCAGATTATGTGCACAGTGGCGGATGACTGTTGATATAAATATTTAGGGTTTTTGATACCTTAACTAGTCAGATCTGGGTCAGGATACAGTTGTAGTTGGGCTTTGGGTCGGATCTTGGTTGTAATTGGGTCTGGTTTAGGTTGATTTCCTGGTGTACTGTTGGGCTACTGGGTCACTTGTAGTGGGCTTTTGTAATAGGCTTCGGGTCTGGGCTTCTTTGTAACTTAGGCATGCAAAAAGTGTAATATGTAAATTAATAATAAATAAAAAATAATAATATAATAATTTAATAATATTTTTATAGACCCGAACAAAAACGAGTGTCTATAGTTGCCCCTCTTTGCACATTCTTGTGTTAACAAGAATATGGCAAAGACGAAAAAGACAACTAATTTTTGTTCGGTTCTCTTTTTTTTAGATTTGATGTGTTTGTTTGTGGGACGACACGGCTCATACGTGATGAAGAGGTCTGGTCGTCTAAGGGTGACATGGCTCCTACGTGATGAGGAGATTTGGTCAGTGGATGACACGGCTCATACGTAATGAAGAGATCTGGCCATCTTTAGGAAGGGTGATAACACAGTTCCTACGCGATGAGAACGACTGGTTATCTAGGGGTGACACGGCTCCTACGTGATAAGGAGGTCTGGTCGGGGAGATGACACAATTCCTATACGATGAGGATGACATGTCATCTTTATTGATGATAACACGGTTCCTACATGATGAGGACGGTAGGTCATCTTTAGGAAGGGTGATAACACGGTTCCTACGTGATGAGGATGGCTGGTTATCTAGGGGTTGACATGGTTCTTACATGATGAGGAGGTCTGGTGGGGGATGACACGACTCTTACGTGATGAGGAGGTCTGGTCAGGGGATGACAAGGTTCCTACTTGATGAGGATGGCAGACCATCTTTAGGGATAATGATTTCAAGGAAATCTGACTCAAATATGATGCTTCAAGAGAAACTGTCTCAAAAGAGACAAAATTCGTTTATAGGGAAACGATCTCAAAGATGTTTGTTTTGTTTCAAGGGAAACAGACTCAAAGATTTTTTTAAACAAATTGTCTCAAGATACAAAATTTTGTTTCCAGAGAAACATACTCAAAGATTTTTCAAAAGAAACTATCTCGAGAGACAAAATTTGTTTTTAAGAAAACTATCTCTAGCGAGACAACAATTTGTTTCGAGAGAAACAAAATCAAATGATACTTCAGAAGATCTAATTGTTCATATCAGGATGTTGAATCCTTAAAGATGCCCCAACATTCGATGTTGAATCTCCAAAGATGCCCCATCATTCATCGTTTCTTGCTTCAACACTGACTCTAAGCATGAGCTTTGTGTCTGAGAGTCATATGTCAACAACCAAGATCCACTCCAGAGAGATTGTCTTGTTTGAAAAGCGTTTTTCTTTCTCTTTTATTTTCAAGAGTCTGAGAGTCATATGTTTAATCAAATATTCGAAAATATTGCCCCTTTCTAGGTTTTACAATTGACAAATCATAAAACAAGAGCTCATTGGATATCAAAGAATTAATTACACTGTTAATCCTTCAATAAATTATAGCTATTTGAAAAGTGTCAAGATTATTGCTATCTTTGAGAAATGGTTACGTAAGGAAAGGATAAAAATGTCTCAGGTTGTTATTTTTGGTCAAAGGTATGGTGGTCTCATTTATTTGATGTTCACTGGTATGATGGAGTAGCTTATGTACTCATCTATTGGAAGTGTTCTCCGACTCTCAGCTCTCATGTTCTCATTCAGGTTGTGCAATGCCTTATCAAGGGATTTGTGTGATCGCCTCCTATGCAATAGTTATACCATCTTCATAGTCGAGCTGCCTTTTTAGATTTTCAACTCGAATCCTCCTTTGGTTTCAAGACGTTATTCAAAATTTACGTCTTGAACCCCCTTTATTATTTTTCTCTATCATGCATTAAAGATTTTAGAAAACCTTTTGTAAATAAAAGATTAATCCTGATGGGCGGGATGAGATCTGAAGATAGTCTCTTATGTTTAGAAATCCATGTATGATTAGAAGGGACTTTTAAGGCACGTAGTGTAGGCCATGGTTCATGATTATGAAAGAAAGGATAAAAGGCCCAAACAAGTGTTTAAGGGTAATTGAACCAAGGATTAATTCATTCTGATGCTTTCAATCTTGTATTTCTCAATTTGAATATGCTCGTATATGTATTTCTCTTGATGTTCTATGATATTCAAGTGAAGTGATTCTGGAATGATTGTGCTTGATCAATCTCATAGTTTAAAACTTGATGTGTCCTTTGACTCGAGAGAATCTTTGCATATGCTTCTTGTCTCTTTCTTTCTTCTTTTTATTCTTTTTCTTTGATTTTTTCTTTGATTTTTTCTTTGTTTTCTTTGTTTTTTTCTCTTCTTTGATTTGATCTTTGCACTCTGTGTTTAGTTCACCTTTCGGTCTTCTCTTTATTGATACCTTTACTCATACAAGCAAATTTCTTTCACCTTGCCCCCAGTGTAGAAGGTGACCCTTGGTTAGGGTTGAATCAGAAAAAAATATCATTCAGGCTCAAATGGGGACACAATGGATATATTTTCTCATTTTGCGAAAGGATAAAGAAAGAATGTTGTTCATCATTTCATACACGAAATTCCTTACAAAATAGGTATCCCCAAGGGATAGATATTGAGGATTAATTCTTATTCATATAAAAACAATATAATTAATGCATGGCATAATTATTTTGAATTATTTTTTTTCTTCTTGCTCCAAGTATGCCTCAATTGTACAAGCTCATCTTTAGAAAATAATGCGAGATGCCCCATGTTATGTCTTTTTTAGGAAAGATCATGTTCAAGTGAACATCTTGTACTCAATTTCTTCAGGTTTTATTGGTAGAAAAATGTGGGTTTTACGTCTAAGAAGACGATGGTAACTTTATTAGCTCAAAGAAAGGTTTGCATTTTTGTGTCTCGAAAAAGATAAAAGCAATGTTTCAAAGTCTCAAAGAAAGATGATGTCAAAATTTGGTCTTTTGGTAGTGACCATGAATTATTTCGGGTAAAAAAATTGAGAGGTTTTATTTTGGGGTTTTGGACAGGATCAGAAAGGTCTAATCTTGCCATATGTCAAAAATATATAATTCTTGAAGAATTAAGAGAATTCATAATTCATTTGATATTCAAATAACTAAAGATTAAAAATTGTTCAATTATTCAACCTTAGAAGGTAGTATAAGTTCAATCATTAAGATTAAAAAATATTTAAGCAAATATTAAATACCGAAAAAAACGAGTTCAAACAAAACAATGCTCTCGATGCAAGTGGTAGATGCAATGCCCCAATCATTATTCGATTGTCTATGCCCCTGAATCCATCAGGTTTTGGATCTTACGCTTTAGTGCCTTACAGTTTTCAGAGGAATGTCTGGAGCTTCCTATATGATAACTACACATGGCTTCAACATCATAAACCTCAGGATATGGGGACTCTTTTCTCAGATCATCTTGGAAGGCTTAGTCCTACGACAAGCAAAATAGCTCCCACCGTACTTATTACAGATTCTTTCTTTAATTTGTTCGTATCTTGCTTCTATTCTCAATGTGATGTCATGTGATTAGGACCACTTCATCGAATCCTTCACAGATTAATTACATGTTTTTATGAATGATGTATGCAAAAATGCTTGAATAAATGTAGTGCAGAATGTAAATGCAAAAGGTATCAATTTCCAAAAGTAATTATTCTTAGAAAGAGTTATATTCCTCCAAAAGAGTTTTCATCTATACAAGAGAGATCAATCTATGAATGTAGTTTGGCCCTTTGATTTAGCTCTATGATCTCAGTCATGATCACAACAACTTTCTCTTTTTTCAAAAAATGACTCTGAATCCAGACGGTGAGTAGTTGAGCACAGCCTCTTAGTCGACTGACGAAGAAATCTGCAACAGCAGTCTCCACGTGGAACAAAGTCTTTGGGAATATCACCATACCATATAGCTAGAGCAAATGTGTCTAATCTCTTATATTCATTTGTGTGCTCGAGTTTTACCTTCTTGAGACAACGCTACGGAAAGACACTCGCTTTTGTTGAATGTGTTATTCTATCCAATCTTCAGCTCTACTCGTAATCTTCACAAGCTTGCTTTTGAAGGATTGGACTTTCGGAAGTCTGGAATGAATTCTATCTACCTGGAGGCTTTCAAAGTTAAATACAGCATTATATTCTTCTATTGTTGGTGTCAAAGCTTGTCGGTTAAAAGTGAAGTAATTGTATGCAAAATTCTGACATTGGATCAGATATTTAAGCAATGGTTCATCTATCTTTGCATAGAGGGGTTGAGTCATGTCACCCTATTTCTTGTAAAACTTCTCATTGGTAGCTACTCTCCCAAATCTCTATCAGCTTTTGTAAATCATTCTTATTGAAATGGAGATTGACATCTGTGGACATATATGATACATAATCCCCAGAAAACTATCTCCTTTTGCCCTTTCCGTTTATTCAGAACAAGCTTGGACTGTCAAATTGGGTTCTTCCTTGTTATGAAAACTTTTTTCCATTTTAATGGTCACTCTTGTAATCTGATGATTACTTGGTTAATCAACACCTTTCTTTTATTTATGATGATCATGCATAATGCAAAGATGCAAATACAGATGCAGAAATGATGATCCTCTGAAATGCAAGAAGGATGAAAAATGACACAAACAAAAGAAAAGAAATAAGTTAGTAACACAAACAAAAAAGAAAAACAAATTAGTATCAACATATAATCAATAGAGTTGAAAGATGATATCTACAGATAAATATACCACATACCCAATCATGATATCAACCCGAGCATGCTTTTATTAGATAGCAATCCTACCCAAACATGCTTTCTACCCAAAATAATTATTTTCAATGAAATGATCCTAATCGCATGGTATATAGTCTGCATGCTTTATTCGAAAAATAAAATAATACAGGTAAAAAGAAGAGGTTTAGTGTCATTTCTCCTTTATGTACACTTATTCGGTACCTACTGACAGACAGAGGTTCGATATGAATTTTATCGGGGTGACCGTTCTACGGTTCAGTATATACATGGTTTCGGCTTGAACAGGAAAAGGGTACCAAAATTTTCCTTGTTGGTGCCTCCTTAGGCTGCCATCCTGACCCATTACAGACTTGTGCAGATTGAGTTCAATTCGAGAGAATACATTCCCCTGTGTCCATGCGGAGAAACAATTTATCTCACGTAGACATAAGGTATATGAACCCCAAAGGTTACTAGCTAAAACCCATGCGGAGAAACAAATTATCTCACGTAGGCTAAGCTTTCATCTCAACTTAAAAGGGACAAAGCTGGTAAGAGAGCTTATGGTATGTAAATATACGTGCTATGTGTGAGGAGAAACTCACAAACCCTTAAAAATGAAAAAAAAAACACACACTCTCACACATTCCAAAATCTGTTCAAATTTAAAAATCACTAAAATCAAAAATCAATTAGTTTAAAAAATAATATGTTGAAACTTAAAATAAATAAAAAGATCGTAAATTAAATAAAATTTAAATTTGTAATTCCCAAAAATAAAACAACGTATAATTGTTTATGGCCTGACTCTCGAAGTCTTCAGCAAGCTATCATAATGTTTCCCGCGGGGATCTGTTAGATTTAAAAAAATTAGTTTGGGGAATGTGATGAAATTTAGGTTTGGAAAATAGTTTGATTTTAGAGTCTCCACCAACCATTAAGTTAGGTAGGTTGGAAACCTTAAATGTTAAAAAATGGTCTATGTTTTACCAAAGATTCGTTTTTAAGAGTTCAGGAGTCGGTTACGTGTGGGGAAGGGTGAGCACCCCCACAACGCCCAAATTTTGGTACCCAAACGATTATATATTGTTGAAATATTGAGAGTTACAAACTCGAAAATATATTTAAATTACAATCCTTTTATTCATTCGAATTTATTTAAAAAGTGTTAATTTTCGAATAATTAATGCCCTTTTAAGTGAATAACCTTCGGGAAAACACTTCCTTTACAGTTAGGAGTCTTTCCCATAGATTCCCCTCACAAAAGATATTATTTCGCAATTTTCGTAAAGATAAAATACCATAAAATAAAAGTGAAAAGCGGTGAAAAATACTCGAAATAAATAAACGTGGAATAAATAAAATTTATAGAATATAAAACAACATTTATGTGGAAAATCCTTAAAAAGACATCTTCCCTTTAGTTGGGAGAAGTCTTTGTAGATTTCCCTCATAATAAAGAATTCTCATTTTTTTGTATTAGAAAACATGGTGATAAAACAAGGTGGAATTAATAATACTAATATGTACATAAATAAGGGACCAACATGTAAAAACAACAAATTTGGAGACATAATAATAACATCATAACAAGTCATGTCTAGTATACAAATATCACATAATATATTATTAAAAAAATATAATTAGTTACAGACCCTTATTAGGTAATAATTTTAGGACCAAAACTTAATGTAGTCCAAACAGCAAGGACTAAAACGGAAATAAAAGCAAAGTCAATCACAAATTTAAAACCAGTGGCCAAAATGCATACAAAGCAAAGTACAGAGATTACAAACATAAATAGAACATGCATTTCCTTTATACAGTAGCTAGTGACTAAAATGAACCAATAAGAAAATATACTGCATATGTATAAATAAACTAAAGTAGATGGCCCATGCACAAATATAAAGAAAAAAATATTTTAAAGCAAATAAGGACTAAATTACAACAAAAATAAAATAAGAGCTAAAACTGGAATGATGAAATTTCATTATAGTGACCAGATTACAAAAATTACAAAAGCTTGAAGGACCTAAAATGTAATTATCCCTCAAACAGTGAGAAACAAGGAGAAAGATTTCGAAGCTACGGGGACCTATTCTGATATTTACCCATTTAGCAAAAACACGCAGACCCTCCCCTGGCAAAACGTCGTCATTTCACGCATGGGTTATAAGAGGCTTGAAAATAAACCCTAAATAAATTTAGTTCCTCATTAGTTCCAACCCCAAAACACGAGAGCCCAAAGCTCTCCTCCCATTCTCTAGTTTCGTCCACCGTGAAGAAAAAACATAAATAGCTACGACCCCCATCGTGAGGCGAGGACGATAGCTTCGAAAACAAAGATACAAACGACCCTCAACCTCACCTTTCACTCACCCCTTTCTGAAAAACCAACCCCTACCCACTCAAACTCCAAATCGAGACCCACAAAACCAAGACCCCTTTTACCTTCGGTGAGGCTCTTATTCTCCCCCGATGAGATCCACAACCACCAGGCAATGAGAGGTAAGGTTTTTTTTCCTATTTGGTTTCTGTTTTGTTGAATCTATTGAGTTTTCTTTTTTCCTTTTTTTTAGAATACTTTCCCTCTCCTCCTTTTTTCTCTTTTCGAATGTCCCCATCTGTCCTTTTTTTTCCTCCTCCTTTTATTTTATGGTTCATTGTTTTGCTGAAATGATGATCTAGGGGTAGGATATGATTTTTTCTAGATTTTTTCTCTGCTAAATCTCGAAAAAAATCAGGATTTAACTTCTTTTTTTAATGGGGTTTTAGACTTGATTTAATTTGTGACTGATTTGGTGTTGAATGGAACTGTTGATGACAACTTGGGTGCACTGTTCGTAGGTTTTGGTGATGACGACAACGTGGGAGTGTCGGTGGTGGCTCACGCGTCGATTGGGGAGATAAAGAGGCGGCGCGTGCGCGGTCTAGATTATGTGCACGGCGGCGGCTGACTGTTGAGATGAACATTTAGGGTTTTTTTTATACCCTAGCTGGTCGGATACTGGTCTGGCTCCAATTGCAGTTGGGCTTCGGGTCTAGGCTTATTTGTAACTTAGGCCTGCAAAAAAGTGTAATATGTAAATTAATAATAATAATAATAATAATAATAATAATAATAATAATAATCTAATATAATAATTTAATATTTTTTTGTAAATTCGGATAAAAATGAGTGTCTGAAATTGATATGATTTAATATTTTTTAAAAAAAGAAATTCATAATATATGTTCTTTTATTTGACACATTCGAAAATAGGATGCACTTAAAGCTATAAATTAGGCGGCCAAACACCTCCCAACCCATATGAGGTTTACTAATTTCACGCAGGTAATTGCAAACACAATACTTTTCTTTAGTAAATATAAGATAGTATCCGTTCAAATATAACTTTCAATCATTTAATATTGAACATTTAAACTTTTGATATTTATGGTGTTCGAACTTGAAAAACATACTAGTTGTTCAATAAGAGAAGGGCGATAATGCATTTGTGCTCTAGAGAAAAGTTACGTAACAAAAAAAAGGACAAGAATGAACTTGTTCTAGAGAAAGGTTAAAGAAATAAATAAAAAAAGGTGAGAATGCACTAGAGTTTTAGAGATTGGATAAGAACTAACCTTCTTAATCGTATTCGTATCTAATCCATATAATATATTCTCTAATATTAGGGACGAATGTAAGATTATATATAACAAGATGAATTTTTAAAATTTTAAGATAGAAACTTTTAACATTTTATGGGAAACTAGGTTATCAATATAGAATACAAATATATATATATCTTTTGGTCGGCAAGATGATTTTATTAGAATAATCGAATAAGTTCATCCCTGATTGTATGTTTCATTAAAAACTTCCATAGTCCTAAATAGAATAAAAGAATACATATAATCAGAACAAACAGTTCAAAAATCAGACCATAAATCTATCTCCAATAGTACGAAAATACGATACCAAGAACAATCTGTTAACAACGAAAGCAGCCACAACTATCCAACATACCACACTATCAGTACACAATCCGTTCAACCACGATTCATTTCTCTCTAGGACATTCCAATGGTGGAGCAAACTTAAGAACCTTATCAATCTTCTAGAGCATTCTCAAAATGGAAGTTAGTTTTCATCTACCGTTGATTCTTTTGTTTTTTTAGAACTAAAACAGGTTTCTATCCATTATGTCTGAGTTGTTACAGTTTTTCTCGGGAAAATATTGATGAACAAAACAAAAAAAAGAAAACTCAAAATTTAGACAGTCTTGTCTTTTCGGTTTTTTAGAGCATCAAAATCGGCTAAATTAACGTTGTTGTTTTCTTTTTTAACTATATAAACCAGGAAGATTATTGCACCGGGAAAGAGTTTTTGTAAATATAGTGATAACATAGAGAAGAAATGGCAGGAAATGAAACGGGAGGAGCATCGCCGGCGTCAAGGACTCCATTGAAGAGTATACTGACGGAGAAGGCAAAGGGAATACCCCATGATGTTGATGGAACGGTTAAGGCTCAGACATTAGATGAGCTTCACTCATTGCAGAGGAAGAGATCTGCTCCAACTACGCCTCTCCAAGGGACCAACGCCACCGCCTTTGCTAACCTGTCGGAGGACGAACGCCAGAGGCTGCAGCTCCAGTCCATCAGGTACGTACGTTCACATTATTTGAAATAATATTACTACAAATATGAAAATGATTACCATTAATTGGTGGACTTATTCTGGGAGCAGTGCATCTTTGGCATCAGGGACCAGAGGGACGGGGCCAAAGGTGGTAAGAGGTGAACCCCAAGGCGGAAAGTCTCAGGCGGTGGCGCATGTGTCTCACCACCACCTAGAGGCACCGGTCATTAGCGTCAGTGACAGTGCTTTGAAATTCACACATGTTCTGTACAACCTCGCTCCCGGAGGTGTTACATATAAACTAAAGGATTAATATAAAAAAATTGTCTAAACTATACTATTTTTTTCACTATTTTTTTCTTTTGGTGACTAAATTTTTTTTTCCGTTAGTTTAGGTAACTAACATTATAAATGTTATCATTTTAAGTGTTCCAACTATAACGATTATTAAAAATTTCCATTAAATGACACTCCACCGTTGCCATTGTCGTCAACCACCCCACCGTTGCCACTGTCGTCGGCCACCTACCCATCGATCGACAGTCATTGTTGTCGACTATCCCCTAATTGTTACCCCACTACCGACCAAACCCCTTTTAAGATCAAAGTAAATGGCGGCTGCGTCTTGAACCTACAAAAGTGGTTTCGAATATGTGGTTCCAAATGGACGGAAAATGCCTTTTAATATCCTGTAATTAGAGGATATTATATGGGTGGCTTCGATATCCTGCAATTCGAGCGGCAATAGTGGGTTTAAGAATTACGGATTTGAAGTGTTTAGGGATTTAAGGGTCTAGTAAAACTGACGGTATGGGTGATGATGCCCGGCAAGGGATATGGAAAAGACGGCGGCGACAGTTGTAGCCGGAAAGAAAAATAGTAAAGTTAGGGTTAGAGATTTTAGGGATTATTTTAAGAATATTTTTTGATAATTTTAAAGAAATTATAGTATTTTTTTAAATATAATTATATTTTTAAGTTTTTTTAAAATAAAATTTTTAAAATTATCAGAATTCGGCACGTGCTATTTAACAAATACTTTTAACATTCGTTACAGTCGAGATACTTAAAATAATAATGTTTGTAGTGTTAGGCAACTAGATTGATAAAAAAATTTAGACATAAAAATGAAAAAAATTATAATTTGAACAATTTTTTATATTAAGTTTAAACTAAACTATATAAGATTAAAAGCCTTCTAAACTGAAATGATGATTGAGTTATGTTATATGTATGGGTGCAGAGTTGTATGAACAGGCCCTAAAATATGAGAAAGGATCTTTCCTTACATCCACTGGTGCATTAGCCACTCTCTCCGGAGCCAAGACTGGGCGGTCTCCGAGAGATAAGAGGGTTGTTATTGATGAAATCACCCAAGATGAGCTTTGGTGGGGAAAGTAAGTTTTTCTTTCCTTTTAGACTCTTAGAGACGATATGGGTAGAGTTGAGTTTTTTATTCACTCGATCTGAAAATTAAATTCTTTTACCTACATATGATCTGATTCGAATAATGACAAAATTAGCACGTCATATTTATTGTGATTGTTGAGCTTACTATATTTGTGTAATGACATAATTAACCTTTAATGTTTGTTCAAAAGATTATCTTATCATGTAATTTTTTTGGAACATTTTAGCCTATGAAATTTCAATTTATGATCAAAATAGACTATGTTGAATAGAAGTCGTTAAGGGACTAATAATCAACACATGTTGTTGACGTTATATTTTTATGTGTTTAATTGGTGATATGATATATATCACATGATTACTTTGGATGATGTAACATATTTCATGTTAACACTTTGAATGATATGATATATGATATATCAACAATTTAAACACATTTGAAATGTTACGTTAGTAACTAACAATTTTCACCTAACAAGAGTTATTTTGACCGCAAATTAAAACATTGAAAGCTAAAATGTTCCAGAAAAAAATACAAGATAAAATGATCATTTAAGCAAGGGTAAACTATACGAATAATCCCTTTTGTTTAGGGTCTGTCCAACTTTGGTAACTAATTTAAAAAATTAAGGGTAAATGGTCCATAACATTATTGGTCCATCTGATTTAAGTTTCTCCATCGTTAATCCTTAATATGTGACATAGCTCAGGGACTAAAATAGAACTGGAGTTAACGACTGAGAGATTAAAATCGAACGGACCAATAACGTTAGAGACCATGTACCCTTGATTTTTAAATTGGTAATTAAAATCGATCAGACCAAACATAAAAAAGACTATTGGCATAGTTTACACTTTAAACAAACGTTGAAGGTTAATTTTATCATTATACGATCCCAATAAACTCAACAATCATGACAAATATGACCTGTATAATAGTAATTTAGATTATTTTTTTCTGGGTGTTGAATGATAAATAGAAACTAATAAATGGGACGACAGGGGCTCACCCAACATTGAAATGGACGAGCATACCTTCATGGTGAACAGAGAAAGAGCGGTGGATTATTTAAATTCTCTAGAGAAGGTGAACTTTTCATTTTATATAGCTTAAAATCAATTATACAAAAATCATGCTGGGTTTTTCCTTTAATTTGTCCTAATGTATCAAAATAAAAAATGATTTTCCAGGTTTTTGTGAATGATCAGTTCCTGAACTGGGATCCAAAGAACAGAATCAAAGTCAGAATCGTCTCTTGTAGAGCCTATCATTCATTGTTCATGCACAATATGTAAGCAAAACAACAACAATTTATAGTTTTATTTGCCGTTTGTAGAATTTCCATGGAGGAATAGGGTAACCATCGGATAATCGGGCTGATTGCAGGTGTATCCGACCCACTATAGAAGAGCTAGAGAATTTTGGTACCCCAGATTTCACCATATACAATGCTGGACAGTTCCCATGTAACCGTTATACACACTATATGACATCCTCAACTAGCATAGACATTAATCTAACTAGGAAGGAAATGGTCATTCTCGGCACCCAGTACGCCGGCGAAATGAAGAAGGGCCTGTTCAGTCTCATGCACTATCTCATGCCGAAGCGTCAAATCCTCTCCTTACATTCTGGCTGCAATATGGGGAAAGATGGAGATGTTGCCCTCTTCTTTGGGCTCTCAGGTATTGTATCGTTGGATCGAAAGGTCATGTCCCTGGTGATAGTCTGCTAATACTTTGTTCTTGAAGCCTTAATGCATATGTATCATTTTTCTGCAATAATTTTCTTAACAGGTACTGGCAAGACTACACTTTCAACCGACCACAATAGGTTTCTGATCGGAGACGATGAACATTGTTGGAGTGACGAAGGGGTGTCAAACATCGAAGGTGGTTGCTATGCCAAGTGCATTGATCTTTCAAAGGAGAAGGAGGTTGATATCTGGAATGCCATCAAGTTTGGCACTGGTGAATCACTCTATGTACTCTTCGTTCTTTACATTATTTTACCTGGGATACAATCATTGTTCTCATATTGACCCTTTTTTTTCTTTGTTTATGTAGTGCTGGAAAACGTTGTATTTGATGAACATACAAGAGAGGTGGATTATACGGACAAATCGGTTACAGGTAATGGAAGATAAGATAATATGCAATAATTATGGCAATGAGTCATTTTACACATGATCTTTAATACGATTTTCTGTCTTCGAAGAGAACACTCGTGCCGCTTACCAGATTGAGTTCATTCCAAATGTCAAGATACCATGCGTCGGTCCGCATCCTAAGAATGTCATTCTTTTGGCTTGTGATGCCTTTGGTGTTCTTCCACCTGTGAGCAAGCTGAGTCTGGCACAAACCATGTACCATTTCATTAGTGGCTACACTGCTCTGATATATTTCTATGTCCCAGCCTGAAACATGTTTTCCCATGTCCTGTGTTGGTTTTATACAATGCTTGGGAGTCTTGCATCGTTCGATTGAACTCGGTTGATGATCCATTTAGGTTGCAGGCACAGTAGATGGTATTAAGGAGCCAACAGCAACTTTCTCAGCTTGCTTTGGAGCAGCATTTCTCATGCTGCATCCAACTAAGTATGCAGCCATGCTTGCTGAGAAAATGCAAAAACATGGAGCAACAGGATGGCTTGTCAACACTGGCTGGTCTGGTGGAAGGTAAATGCTGACCATTCCTGTATAAAGTTTAATCAATCAATGAGTTTCGGTTTCTTTTCGTGCAGCGCCGGGTCTGGGAACCGTATAAAGCTACCGTACACTCGAAAAATCATCGATTCCATTCACTCTGGTACCCTGTGGAATGCAACTTATGTGAAAACCGAAGTGTTTGGCTTAGAGATCCCCAATGAGATTGAGGGAGTGCCTACAGAAATCCTGCGTCCAGAAAATGCTGTAAGTTTCCCTTGGCCAACCTGTTTTCGAGTACCGTTTTCGGATTTTACTGAACTAGGTCCTTGGATTGCAGTGGGCTGATAAAGAGGCATACAAGAACACTTTGTTGAAATTGGCTGGCCTGTTTAAGAGTAACTTTGAGACCTTCACTGAATACAAGATCGGCGAGGACAACAAGCTGACTGAGGAGATCCGAGCAGCTGGTCCAACCTTTTAATCTCTCAACCAATGAAGAAGCCAAGAAATTACTATACCAGAAAATAAAGACTAATGTCTGTAGTATAAACATGCAAGTTCTTTGTGGGATATATTATTATAATATATTTTTTGTTAGGATCAAATTTGTGTAAAATGGTTTACATTCATACTCAATTTTGATTGTAAATGTCAATGTAAGAAAGAGCACGAAAAAAAATAAGACCAACACCATTGGCATAAATTGTAGTAAAGATACTTGTAATCGTCATTTCACTGGAGCTTCTTGTTGAAAAACAATCGTATACCATGATGGTTTATAATAGTGTGTGGCTTGTTTCTAAACTATTAAGTACCAATCATGCATATACCGATGCAGGGCTTAGTTAAACATACACCAGTAGGGGTAAACGTTCGATCGAGTCGAGTAAAAAAATTTCAAATTATTTGAGTCGAGTCTTACTCACCCCTATACACCAGCTCGTGTTATGTACACGATCATGACTACTAAATACCACCAGCTTCAAGGTATAGCTTAAACCTCTTTGTTTCATTACCTATAAGAACTGTCTCGATCAACTTGGATTACTTGTTTATTGGAGGGCGGTGAAGAAACTTTGAAAGAGAATTGAGAAAATACTATCGCTAACGAAAGCTACTGAGTGAGGATTGTTGGAAAATAAACGGTTGTAAAACGCTACATTAACACTGATTGAAAAATATTAAATAAATATACAAACGGGATAATAATCATATTGTGGTAGTTCACTGCCTTAAAAATGAATTTGTTCTGATGTGTGTAATTGTTACAATGGATGAATAATCCCCAAGATTAGTACAATTCTCCAGATTTCGCACACCCAAAAAATTTGATGGACTTAGGTGGTATTGCTTTCCTCCACAAGAAACTAGAGAATATGTGATTTTTGGAAGATACTCAAAAGTTGAAATCAACTCTCTATTTATATGCTTAAAGTAAATGTAAAATAATAAAAAATCCAATAGCAACTATAAAATAATTAATTTTCATAAATATTATTTTAATGACCATAAATAATATTAAATATCTTGTAACAATTAGAAATGATAAAATATAAATCTTGAAAAATAATATTTTATCTGGAGAATTTTGTCTAAAAAAGCGTACAAATCGAATTGAGCCACATCGTTACAATTGCAACAAATAAAAAACATAATGTTGATTTCAAAAGCACCGACCTAGTCCTTTTGGAAAGCCAAAAAGTAGTTTGTTAGGAAATAAACTGAGTACGAGTAATTTTCCTATAACCAGATTAGTGAGAATGCGAAATAAAAATGGAAAAATAATACCCGAAATTGATAACGGAGTTCAGCCAATTTGCTTACGTCTCCGGACTGCTGCAAATCTTTTACTAAGAGAGAAAATTTACATGTGTTTACAAAACACTCACTACTCACAAGAACGCTCTCTAGTATTGAGAGAAAGAAATGATTTTTGGGATGATTTTGAAGCTAAATGAGTTAGGGTATTTATAGTTGAAATTTAATGACTTAATCTTGTAAATACCCTAAAGCCTAGAGATTAATTGTGATTATCCCATTATCATTTTTCAACAAACATCTACCAAACTTTGAAAAACTATTTTTCAAAGAAACATTTACCAAACTTTGAAAACCATTTTCAAAGAAACATTTACCAAACTTTGAAAACCATTTTTTCAAAGTTGGTTACCAAACTTGAAAAACCATTTTAATACTTTCAACAATCTCTCACTTGAAGACTGATTTTAATCTGTCTTCACACCTCGATCAATGCAACAGCTTTTCTAGTCTTGTTACTCTAGCATGCCAACTGAAGTTGAATACAACTTCAGTTTGTCTGTAGTCACCATCTTTGTCAACATGTCTGCCGGATTTTGAGCTCCACTGATCTTTTCAAGTTTCAAAATCCCATCTTCCAGAAGAGACCGGATAAAATGGTATCGCAATTGTATGTGCTTTGTCCTGGAATGAAAAGACGGATTCTTTGCTAGATGTATAGAACTTTGACTGTCGCAATACAAGACATTGTTTTCTTGTTTCTTGCCCAACTCTTCCAAGAAACTTTGGAGCCAAACCATCTCCTTGCTGGATTCCGTAACAGCGACATATTCTGCTTCAGTTGTGGAGAGAGTAACTATCTTCTGTAGTTGAGAAACCCAACTCACTGCTGTTCCTCCTATAGTATAGACATACCTTGTAGTGCTCCTTCTGATGTCAACATTTCCGGCTAAGTCAGTATCTACATAGCCTGTCAATATCGTATCTTCACCTTTGAAACAAAGTGCTTTGTTTGTGGTACCCCGCAGATATCTGAGGATCCATTTGACTGCGTCCTAGTGTATCTTGCCCGGATTATTCATGTACCTGCTAACAGCTCCCACTGCTTGAGCAATATCTGGTCTGGTACAAACCATGGCATACATCAGACTTCCAATTGCTGAGGCATACGACACCTTCACCATGTGTGCACGTTCTTCCCCCGTCTTTGGTGATCGTTCTTTGGAGAGTCTGAAATGAACACCTAAAGGTGTACTTACTGGTTTAGCATCTTCCATGTTGAACCTGGAGAGTACTTTGTTGATGTACTCAGCCTGTGATAATATCAAAGTCCCTGACTTTGTGTCTCTCTTGATCCTCATCCCAAGAATCTGCTTTGCAGCACCCAGATCCTTCATAGCAAACTGCTTCGACAATTTTTGCTTCAAGCGTATAATCTCTTGCATGTCTGAGCCTGCAACGAGCATGTCATCAACATACAATAATAAAATAATAAAGCTGTTGTCGAACCTCTTGATGTATAAACAATGATCTGCTTGGCATCTGGTAAAATCACTACTACTCATAAAACTATCGAACTTCTTGTATCATTGTCTAGGAGCTTGTTTTAAACCATACAAGCTCTTCATCAACCTGCATACAAGGTTTTTCTTGCCTGCCTCTATGAAGCCTTCTGGCTGTCTCATATAGATTTCTTCCTCCAAATCACCATGAAGGAAAGTTGTCTTTACATCTAATTGCTCAAGATGTAAATTCTCTGTAGCTATAATTTTCAACACCAGTCTGATTGTGGACAGTTTTACGGCTGGAGAGAAAATTTCATTGTAGTCAATACCTTCTTTTTGCTGAAAACCTTTGACAACCAATCTTGCTTTGTAGCGTTTGCTCCCATCATGCTCTTTTTTTATCCTGTAAATCCACTTATTGTGGAGCGCTTTCTTTCCTGGTGGTAATTCAGCTAATTCCCACGTCTGATTTGACATAAGCGAGTCCATCTCATCTTTCATGGAAAACTCCCACTTGATTGAATCCTCCACTTGCATTGCTTCATCATAGCACTCTGGTTCACCATTGTCAGTCAGCAATAAGTAGTGCAAAGAAGGAGAATACCGCTGGGTTGGTTTAGGAATTCTAGAGGAGCGTCTTAGTTCCAGTGTGCCTGGTTCTTCTTGAACTGCTTCAGGACTAATTTAAACATCATTTCCAGAAATATCCTCGAACTCATCAAATTCCTTTGTTTCAGCTTCGGTATTGGAGCTGCTTGATTCTACAGTTGACCTATCTTTGTACATCACATTCTCATTGAAAATGACATCTCTGCTTCTGATGATCTTCCGATTTTCATAATCCCAAAACCGGTAACCGAACTCATCACCACCATAACCAACAAAGGCGCATTTGTTGAACTTGGCATCAAGTTTACTTCTTTCAGTAGAATCTATGTGTACATAAGAAATACAACCAAACACTCTTAAGTGTGAAAGGTTTATTTCTTTCTTGCTCCAAACTTCCTCTGGTATTCTGCCATCCAAAGAAACTGAGGGCCCACGGTTGATCAGGTAAGCTGCGGTGTTAATAGCTTCAGCCCATAGAAATTTGGGTAATCCGGCATGTATCCTCATGCTTATGGCACGTTCATTAAGAGTTCTGTTCATGCGCTCTGCTACGCCATTCTGCTGCGGTGTCATGGGAATTGTTGTCTCCATCTTGATCCCATTATTTGCGCAGAAATCTCTGAATCTACGATTTCTGTACTCTCCTCTATTGTCAGACCTCAACCGCTTGAATTTTAGACCAGTCTCATTTTCCACCATGGCCTTCCATTTTCTGAAGGTATCAAAGACTTATGATTTCTTCTTCAGAAAATAAACCCACACCTTCCTTGTAGAATCATCGATGAAGGTGACATAATATAATGAGCCTGCAAGAGATGGAACTGGAGATGGTTCCCATACATCAGTATGAACCAACTCTAACTTTTCAGCATTGGGTGTCTTACCAATCTTTGCAAAGCTGACTTTCTTTTATTTGCCAAAGATGCAATCCTCGCATAGTCCGACATCTACATTCTTTACATCCAGCAGCTTCCTCTTTGACAAAAGTGTCTTCATCCCTTTCTCGCTCATATGGCCAAGCTTTTGGTGCCATAGGTTTGATTTTCCATCAGCATCTGCTACTGCAATGATATTCTCTAAATTTGAGGTTATATATAGAGTACCATTTTTCTTACCACGAGCAATGACGAGTGCTCCTTTGGTAATCTTCCATTCACAGCCTGAAAAGGTTATGCTAAATCCTTCACCATCAAGATGTCCTACAGAAATCAAATTTCTTTTGAGGCCAGGAATATGTCTCACTCTTTTCAGCGTCCAGGTGGTCTGGTTTGGCAACTTTAGTCGGATGTCTCATTTTCCAACGATCTTCAAGGTTTCATCATCAGCTAGATGAACCTTCCCAAAATCACCACTGACATAATTTTCCATGATTTCTCGGCATGGGGTGGAGTGGAAAGATGCCCCTGAATCCAAGATACATGATTCAATAGGACTGTTGATGCTTAAAATCATGGCATCACCTGTCTCCTCTATCACGTTGGCAGATTCCAGTGCGCCGGTATTTTTCTTCAGTGCTCGACAATCACTTTTAAAGTGACCCTTCTTGCCACAATTATAACAGGTAAAATCTTTCTTTCTCGTTCTGGATTTTCCCCGTCTGGATTTTGATCTGCCATGATTTGAATTTCTTTCTGAAGTTGTCCCTCTGGACTCCGTGTGCAAGGCTGAGGAGATTGATGCTTCACCCGATTCTCTCCGTCAAATTTCTTCGCTCAGTACCAGATCCCGAACTTCGTCGAATTTCAATTTACTATTTCCCGACGAGCTGCTAACTGCTGTAACAATAGCATTCCAACTGTCTGGTAGAGATGATAAGAGAATTAAAGCTCGAACTTCATCATCAAATTCAATTTCCACTGAACTCAATTGAGTTGTGATTGTGTTGAGTTCATTTAGGTGTTGTGCCATCGATACCCCTTCCGTCATCCGCAAATTGAATAATCGCCTCATCAAATGAACTTTGTTTGAGGTCAATGGCTTCTCATACATACTGGAGAGAGCCGCCATAAGACCCGTCGTGGTATTTTCCTTTGCTATGTTGAAAGCAACATTTCGGGATAACGTCAGTCGGATAACTCCGAGGGCTTGTCTGTCGAGAAGAGCCCAGTCTTCATTCTTCATGCCCTCTGGTTGCTTTCCTAAGAGAGGTTGATATAGATTTTTCTGGTACAGAAAATCTTCAATCTGCATCTTCCAAAAGCCAAAGTCCGCACCATCAAACTTTTCAATTTTCACCTTCCCTTCGTCTGCAGCCATCGCTCCCACTCGAATCTGGCTTCTTCGGATCGTTTCTGACAATTTGTGCGAACCACCGTGGTGTATTATAACACCTCCGTCGACAAGCTCGTATCGCCGACAAAAAATTTACTATTCAGGAAATTCACTATTTACACGAATATTGAAAAAATTCACAACCAAAAGTTCTGATACCAGTTGTTAGGAAATAAACCGAGTACGAGTAATTTTCCTATAACCAGATTAGTGAGAATGCAAAATAAAAACGGAAAAATAATACCTGAAATTGATAACGGAGTTCAGCCAATTTCCTTACGTCTTCGGACTACTGCAGATCTTTTACTAAGAGATAAAATTTACAGGTGTTTACAAAACACTCACTACTCACAAGAAAGCTCTCTAGTATTGAGAGAAAGAAATGGTTTTTGGGATGGTTTTGAAGCTAAATGAGCTAGGGTATTTATAGTTGAAATTTAAGGACTTAATCTTGTAAATACCCTAAAGCCTAGGGATTAATTGTGATTATCCCATTATCATTTTTCAACAAACATCTACCAAACTTTGAAAAACTATTTTTCAAAGAAACATTTACCAAACTTTGAAAACCATTTTCAAAGAAACATTTACCAAACTTTGAAAACCATTTTTTCAAAGTTGGTTACCAAACTTGAAAAACCATTTTAATACTTTCAACATAGTTTGCCTCCAACAACCGGCAATTTGTCAAGTTTTTCCACCTGCAATGTCCTAAAGCATTAGTCGAAAATTCGGTGTAAACCCAATGGTAATACAAAGAAGTAATATCCATATTGGTTGAATACATTCTTTTATAACCATTGAAACATATAATCATATATGATAGTAGAGACGAACACAAGATTTTATGTTAGGATGAGTGAACTTATAAAATTTTAAGCTACGAAAATATATTTTCAATAGAAAATACAAAGAAAATATCTAAAATATATAAGAATTTAAAATTTTTAGGGGTTATTCCACATATATGTTAAGAGAGCAAACTGGGTTGAGAAGATCGCCTCGCCTCTGTAGTCCCGATTTGGATTAGTCAGTCAATAGATGAGATACCATTGATTAATTAAAAAAAAAGAAATGTGCTTCTCCTCGATTTTTTCATCTACCCTATGTTACTTTTTTTTCATGCTAATTGCTGGAAGTTAAAACCAGTTCAAAAAACTCCAACAAAAAGAGAAACCCAGAACTATAATGCCAAAGAAAAATCTAAGATCAAAATCAAATTGAAGAAACTAACCATTGGACTTAAATTTTCACCACTGAGACTTTCCCACGTTAAAATCTGTTTCTCATTCCACACTAGAAAAAAAAAAATTATCAGGTGGAAAACATTTACAACGTTAATGCCAAATAATATGAAAGCCATATAAGCAAAAATTGTGCAGTGCGTTATCGGCAAACTGCCTCCAAACATCGCCTGCTGAGATGGAAAAGGAAAAGGTTAAGATAGCAGAGAAAACAGCAGCAATCGATTCTTCTTTGTTTTCCTTTGCTATCGCCAGGTGTTTTGTCTTCACGCACCTACTGCTGTGGAGTGCTCAACTAGATTAATCAAGATCATGATTTAATTCAATTTCTTAATTATGTTATATATTATTAAAATAATTTTTTATTTAATATAATTAATATAGTTATGGTAGGAAAAGGTCTGATTGTATGTGAAAGTCGCATCAATATAAATCCTCTTACAACAAGGAATTCCTTTTCATTGTTGGATTAGAACAACCATTTAGTATATATATATGTATACTCCATGCGTAAGTATATTGTATATTCACATCTGAAATTAAAAGGAAATTCAACGGTATGGCAAGTTTGAAGAAAATCCTGGCGTTAGTTTTTTTTTTTTTTTTGATTCAATGCACTACCTTGAGTGAATCTTATCATATGTTCAAGTTTTTTTTCGATTCATGCCACTCATCTTCGAATCAAAACTCCAGGAAACAGTCCCGACGCAGATGACATTCATATCCAATGCTCCAACAATGTTACCAGAGAAAACAAAAATATTCAAACCGGTTTGTTAGTTTGCTTGTTTTGTTTCATTTCTACATGTATTTGTTTCGATATTGACCGACTCTTAATTGAATAGGCCATGAAATCAGGTACACCTTTTATTTTTTATTTATTCTTTTGCAATTATCTTTCTCCTTGTTTTATGAAATTAAACTTCTATATTAATTTTATTTTCAATTTTTTTCTTGCAATACAATGCGGCCAAGGCTGGTCTAATGAGTTTTAATACTCTGGGCGAGATAATAATTTTATGCCCCTATACTTGTACCGTATAATAGACAACATAAATAATTTTTTTTAAAAACAAAAATGTAATAAAATTTATAGTCAAACAATATCAATACTAATACAAACCAAAACCTACAAGGCTACAAATATCACCTAAAACGATGTCTTCGTGCATTTTTTGAAGCAAAAACCTCTATTATTTTACAATAATCAAGACTTTGTAAAAATTGACTTTCGATGCTTAGAATTGCTAATCCATTCAATCTATCTTGAGTCATCGTGCTTCGAAGATAGGATTTCAAGAGCTTCGATTTTGAAAAACTTCTTTCCGCGGAAGCAACTGTAACTGGTACCGTCAACAATATTTTATATGCTATCAACACATTAGGGAACATATCCATTCTTCTTGCAAACTCCATTATTTGAATAGATGTCCATGAACTTTCACCTTTGTGTGCTTCATCCGGCAACATTTTCTGCAAAATTTGTAACTCCATAAATAAATCTTTTCCATCAATATCAAATTCTTCACCATTTGTCAAATTAGACTCAAGATTTAAACAACATTTTTTTAGTTCATCAAAATGCACCATACCATCCACAATAGCAATTTAGTACTAGTCAACCACACACTACCGTTCCATTTCATTTTCCTTTTATCATATTAATAGAGTGGCTAAACCCAATAGCATTATATCACATTTAACATGGACAACAAAGCATTCCAGCTTTGTAACACTAAAAGAGTATCAAAGTAACAATACTGCAAGAAAGGAGAGGTTCCATAAGTTAAAACAGCTCTCGCACCACTTTAACTAGAAACTATAGTGATATTTTTTACCAAGAAGAATTAATTTCCCTATGTTCAAAAATAGAAAGCAAAACAATGATCCAAGCACGCAAATTCTTAAAATTAACATATCAGGCTAAAATAAACCAAACCCAAAGAAGGAAACAAGTTGAAAACATCACCCACAGGCAAGAAACATAAACAGCTCAAGGAGTAACATGGTGAGACTGTGCTTGAGAGACACCCCAGCACTCATAATCTTCTTTTTTCACTTAAAATATGGTCTTTTTTCACTTAAAATATGGTTTGCCAAAACAAGGAAGAAAAACAAAGACCCAACAATGGTTAAGAAGCTAGGGAAACGTGGGAATGTAAAGAACAAAAGGAAGAAGACATGAGAAAGAGAAGAAGAAGAAGAGAGGCGCCATGAATGAGCTTCCAAAGAGTGGTGGGGACAAACAAAGAGGAAAAAATGAACAAAAAGGAAAGCGGTGGCGAGTAATGAGTTATGAAAATAGTTGTCCTCTGGAGGGAGAGGAGACCCTACAATCGAATTAAATTCAATACTTACCCACGACTCTTTCAGTGCATTAAATTCAAAACTGATGCCCCTAAACATGCTGCCCATCTGGCATATGTATAGGGCGGGGCCTGGATGCAGCCTTGGAATTATGAGACGAAACGAGAATGTTGAATTTGTTCATGTAAGAATTGTTTTTTTTTTTGTAAAACAATTAATTGAGTTCAAATCAAGACGTGGTAGGTATATATAATTCCTTTAAAAATATATGTTATTTTAATATTAATAACGATTTTATAGCTTATTGTTGACATTCTTTTGTATTTTGGGGGACACAGATATGAAAGAAACATTAAGTTTGATCGTATAACTTCTTATGCTTCAACTTGACCTATTGTTATCGATCAATTGTATTGCCCTCGTAAACAATACAACAACCAAGTAAGTGATTTAATTTTAAAAAAATTATTATATTCATCAATATGAAGAGTTAGCTTTCGGTCTTTTGTCATTCATATATATTAAAAACGAAATGGTTTTTGTCGACAGTCGTTTTCGTCCGAAGACCTTTTTTATTATTATTATTATATTATTATTATTATTATTATTATTATTATTATTATTAGGGTAAAGTATAGTAATGGTCACTGAATTTTTCTAAAGCTTTCATTTAGGTCCCCCAATATTTAAAACTTGCAATACAGTCCTCCAACATTTAGTCTGTTTGCAATATAGTCCCCGACGTAACCGGCCATTTGACGCCATTACACTGCCGTTAGTACGTTTGCAATATGGTCACTAAACTTTTCAGGCGCTTGCATTTAGGTCCCCCAACTTTTAAAACTTGTAACACAGTCCTCAATTTTCAAAACATGTAAAAAAATCCAATTCGTTCACGATATATCAGTCCCATAATCAACATGAACTTATTAAAAAGAATACGAGCTCACAAGACGCCGAAAACCATAGGTTATATCAATACAATTTCCTAGTAAACTAGTACCAGTAGTCTCTTGGATTGAGCCTGGCGATTTCACTATGTCAATAGTCACAACCAATTCCCTGATATAAAGAAAAACCAAACAAGAAGATCAAAAAAATTTAGTCTAGGACCCTCTTTCACTTCTATTTTGATGGATTGAATATATTTTATAAGGAGTACTAAAAGTTTTGATTCAGAAGAAAGAAATAAAATTATATGGTTTTGGTTCAAAACTAACACTGAATATCCAGATCATTGACATGCAGTTCCAGAAACATAAAAATTTCAACAAAAAACACACAATGTGAGCTGAAAATGGAAAGTGCGAAAGAGTAAAAACTTACTTCCAGATAGCCCAAAAGAGAAAATAAATACCTTCTTGCAAGTGAGGGGAGAGGCTAAGAAATAAACGCAATTGGTGTTGCGTTCCAACAATTCTTCCTCCATTTTTTTTCTTTGTAAATAAAAGCTGAAAGACAAAGCATTACTTGGGTTTACAATTTTACATGGCGGAAAATTGAAGAACAAAAACCAAACGAGAGTGCATGTGAGCGAAAGAGACTGAGAGGTGAATGCACTGTTTGGGATTTCATTATATTTGATCATCTGTTGGAAAATCTTTAACCACAAGGATTAAACGAAGAAATTATTATATGCCATTTATACAAAATAATTCCATCTTTGTTGGTGACTTTCAACAATGATACTTAGTTCATCTTAGTAGTATTTGTCAACTCTGCATTTATAACCCCATTTTTCTCACAAGCATTTCATCGAACATCTATGAATCACCTGAGATGACCTATATATAACATTACACCTTAAATCGTTGATGGTCCTGATAGTCCCTTGGTCGGGTTTTCTCTCAATGAACCCTTATTCAAGTCAACACCTCCACATAATTCAAAGTTAGATTAGAATTTCCCATGCATCCCGACTGAAACGTTACGCTGAAAATGAGAAGAGATAAGCGAAAAAGAAAATTTGAGATAGAAAAGGAATTTGGTGACCTAAATGCAAGCGCCTGAAAAGTTCAATGGCCATATTACAAACGTACTAACGGTAGTGTAACAGCATCAAACGACCGGTTACATCAGATACCATATTGCAAACGAACTAAATGTTGGAGGACTGTATTGTAAGTTTTAAAAGTTGGGGGACCTAAATGAAATCTTTAGAAAAGTTTAGTGACCATTACTATACTTTACCCTTATTATTATTATTATGTATTAATACTATTAATATCATTATTATTTAATATTATTTTTTATTTTAACAGATCCTTACAAACCCAAATTGGTTACACTTACAAAGGGGCCAATCGACCCAAACTTGAAGCCCACAAAAAGGTCCAAGTTACCCAGTGGCCCCAAATAAGGCCCTAACTAACCGCATGCCCGTATGAACAACCCATCAACTAGGGTTTCCTTTTGTTTTCCTAGCGCCGCACAGCTCTCCACTTTCAAATCTGGGAGTCATATGATGGTCTGTATCATTCAACATTTAGGGTTTTAACCCTATAAAAAGATCCAGTCGTCACCGTCAGCGAATGTGGACCGTTCGATTTGTCACGCGTGAGATACATGCGCCCAACTCTTCAAATCCCCAACGCGTGAACCACCTCCAAAGGACTCCCACACCGCCGTTATCAACAATCTGTACCGAACAGTAACAAGATACACCCAAATCAGTCATATATCTAACTTAAGTATAAAACCCATTAAATTTTTTTTAAATAAATCCCAAAAAATCGGGATTTTACCCACAAAAAATCAGAGATATGCTACCATCTAATCGATCACAAATCAACACACAAAGGAGGAAGATAAAAAAAGAACGGGAAAAGAATGAAAGGTTCGATCTAAAAAAAAGAGGGAGAACTTACCAAAAAACCTAAGACTTTCGAAAGAAAATAAAAGAGAGAAGAAAATAAAAACTTACCACCGAAACCGCACTTCTCGTCACTGGAGAGATTCTTTGAAAACTGAAGGTAACCCTTTCGTTTCTTTTAGATCTAGGAATATGGGGATAGTTTTAACGAGAGTGAGGCTCATTTTAAGGTTTAGGGAGTGGAGAGCATCGTTTTGGCATTTTCTTTGGAGTCCCGATCACCGTGTGCGGTGGTGGAGAGCTCCGAAAAATGGTGATCGGTGGTCGTTGGCCTCCCTCGACGAGTAAGAGAATAGAGAAGGTGGAGGAAAAAAAATTCTCTCTTTAAATAGAAAAAAGAAATGAGAAAATGAGGTTTGGGGGCCATTTAGACCCATTTATTGGGTATTTATACCTTACCTTAAATGGTGTCGTTTGGGAAGAGATCGGGAATCATTTTTTCGTATGTTGGTTAATCGCGTCTTAGGTCCCTAGGGCTTTGTAATTTCGTCCTTTAGTCATTTAATGAAAATTTCATCTTTGTATTTTGAGCACTTCGTTTGCTTCATATTTATTTTAGTCCCTGTAATTTTGTTATTATGTTTGCTTAGATGTTTATACTTTGGTTTGTTAATTTACATGATTTTTTTGGTCCTTATATGTACTAATATATAAATTTGATATTTATGGTTTGGATCCTATATTAGCCTTCTTTTCGTTTTAGTCTTTAATATTATTTATGGCATATTTTATTTTCGGTACTTGCATTGTTTTGTATATTTGATTATGGTTATTGGTATTGTCGTTTCGTCCTTTGAATCTTTTGTTATAATCCTTCAAAATATCTTTTATATTTTAACCCTAGACAAAGATCCAGTCGTCACCGTCAGCGAATGTGGACCGTTCGATTTGTCACGCGTGAGATACATGCGTCCAACTCTTCAAATCCCCAATGCGTGAACCACCTCCAAAGGACTCCCACACCGCCGTTATCAACAATCCGTACCGAACAGTAACAAGATACACCCAAATCAGTCATATATCTAACTTAAGTATAAAACCCATTAAATTTTTTTTAAATAAATCCCAAAAAATCGGGATTTTACCCACAAAAAATCAGAGATATGCTACCATCTAATCGATCACAAATCAACACACAAAGGAGGAAGATAAAAAAAGAACGGGAAAAGAATGAAAGGTTCGATCTAAAAAAAAGAGGGAGAACTTACCAAAAAACCTAAGACTTTCGAAAGAAAATAAAAGAGAGAAGAAAATAAAAACTTACCACCGAAACCGCACTTCTCGTCACTGGAGAGAGCCTTTGAAAATTGAAGGTAACCCTTTCATTTCTTTTAGATCTAGGAATATGGGGATAGTTTTAACGGGAGTGAGGCTCATTTTTGGGTTTAGGGAGTGGAGAGCATCGTTTTGGCATTTTCTTTGGAGTCCCGATCACCGTGTGCAGTGGTGGAGAGCTCTGACAAATGGTGATCGGTGGTCGTTGGCCTCCCTCGACGAGTAAGAGAATAGAGAAGGTGGAGGAAAAAATTTCTCTCTTTAGATAGAAAAAAGAAATGAGAAAATGAGGTTTGGGGACCATTTAGACCCATTTATTGGGTATTTATACCTTACCTTAAATGGTGTCGTTTGGGAAGAGATCGGGAATCATTTTTTCGTATGTTGGTTAATCGCGTCTTAGGTCCCTAGGGCTTTGTAATTTCGTCCTTTAGTCATTTAATGAAAATTTCATCTTTGTATTTTGAGCACTTCGTTTGCTTCATATTTATTTTAGCCCCTGTAATTTTGTTATTATGTTTGCTTAGATGTTTATACTTTGGTTTGTTAATTTTACATGATTTTTTTTGGTCCTTTATATGTACTAATATATAAATTTGATATTTATGGTTTGGATCCTATATTAGCCTTCTTTTCGTTTTAGTCTTTAATATTATTTATGGCTTATTTTATTTTCGGTACTTGCATTGTTTTGTATATTTGATTATGGTTATTGGTATTGTCGTTTCGTCCTTTGAATCTTTTGTTATAATCCTTCAAAATATCTTTTATATTCTAATAACTTATTTTGTTAAATATATTTAATATATGTATTTTATTTAAAAGCTAAAGAAATGTTACTTTATACGGGAAATCCATGAAAACGTGCCTTAACTGACGAGGATCATGTTCCCAATGATTGTCCATATAAAGTAACACTTTTTATATTCGAGTATATATATATATATATATAATTTGTTAAAATTAGGGCACTATTATTTTGTATACGAAATCCATGAAAATGCCCCTTAACTGACAAACAAGGTATATTCGAGGATTGTTTGTACAAAATAATACCTCTTATATTTTATTATTCTTTTTAAATATCATAATTTAAATATACATTCAAATTTACGAATTTCAATATTCAGATGACGTATAATCACTTAGGTACCGATTTTAGGCGTTGTGGGGGTACTAATCCTTCCCCACGCGTAATCGACTCCCGAACCCTTTTCCAAAACAAATTTATGGTTAAACGCATATCATTTTTTATCTTTTAAAATTATTTTTCTTAAAATTATTTTAAAATGTACTTTTAGGTATTCGACCTACCTAACTCAAAGGTCGATGGCAACTCCAAATCTATTTATTTGTTTTTATTTTAAAACCTAACATTTTCCAATTTTAAGTTAGATTGCTCCCCGAAATAACCCTAAAAAGCTTAAGGATCATTTCGACAGCTTGGCGACTCCGCTGGGGACATTAGAGAGTTAGGTCGTAATTGATTATACGTTATCTTTTTAGTTGAAAATAGTAAATTTGAATGATATTTAAATTTTGATTCTCATGTTTTGTTTGCATTGCATCGTACATGTTTTATTTATTAGTTGTACTAATGTGTGATTTCAGATTTCTTACATTTTTTTGTTTGTGGATCGAGGCAAAGGATTGTGAGTTTCCCCCCACTCGTGCTATAATTGTTCCAGTATTTAGAGCATTCTAACTGTTCTATCCTGTTAGGTAGGGGTAAACGCTACGCTTACCTAAGAAAAATTATTTTTCTCGGCATAGGCTTTAGCAAGTAACCTCTGGGGTACATATGCCTTGTGTTTACGAGCAAAACATTGAGTTTCCTCTCATGGACATGGGGAAATGCATCCTCTCGAATTGAACTCAATCCTTTTAAGCATATAATGGGTGAGGATCGAGGGTCTGGCAGGCCCAAGGGGGCACCATCAAAGGATAATTCGAGGACCACGTTAGTAGTACCAAATTTCTTCCCGTTTCATACTGAATTTATGTCTGTGATTCTTTAAAAATCACAAAGGGGAAACTCACTCTAACCTTTTCCTCGAATCTATTTATTTATTTTGCAAAAAGCATGAGAACTAGAAAAGTATGCGGTTAGGTTTTATATTTCTGGACGAAGCCTGTGAACTAGAAAAAATGTGGTTAGGATTTAGTTGCCAAATAAAGGCATGAGGGTAAATATTATGTTGGGTATATTACATGTGGGTGTGTTTATGATATATTTTCTTGTTATTTAATTATTCATTGTATATACTGACACAGTTTTATTTTTTTTCTATTTTTTGCTATTGTTACATTGCATGATCTTTCATTAAAAAAGGTGTTGGTTCACGAAGTGGTCATCAGAGTAGAAGGCAGTCATAAAATGGACAAGAGTTTTCATAACAAGGAAATAAAGAATGCAAAAGTGAGGTCATGGTCTGAAGAAACTCAGAGGAAGAAGGGGGATAGTCTGAATAAAGACTACATATCAGTGCTATCAGAGTTCGCTCCAGTCAGTCTGAAGCAAAATGATCTGGGAGAGTTGGAAATATGATACATGCATGCATTATGGCAAAAGTATGGGGACATAACTCTTTTGTTATATGTGAAGGTAAATGAGCCATTGATCAAGTCTCTCATCCAGTTTTGGAATCTGTCATAGAGTTGTTTCACTGTTAACAAAAAGGACATGACTCCCATGATGGAGGAGTACACCTCCCTGTTTCATTTCAAAACTATACACTTGGATAGAATCTACTCAAAAATGACAAGAGTGCAACCTTTCAAAAGTAAGCTTGTAAAGATTACCGGAATGGGGGAGAAATGGGTAGCTGACCGAATCCAAAAGAAATGAGAGTCTGACTGTTTTTCTTGGTCGTACATTAAAGAACTGATTGTCAAACACAATGATATTGAGAAGAGCATGGAAATATTCACTTTGGGAATTTATGGCTTAGTGATTTTCCCAAAAGTTCTTTGCCATATAGAATCTATTGTGGTTGATTTATTTGAGCGTTTGGAAAAGAAAGTGAATCATGTTCTTGAAGTCTTAGATGAGACGTTCAGGTCGTTTAATAGTTAAAACAGAGCAGAGAGTAGACGTTTCACTAGGTGTGTTCAGTTGCTTACTGTGTGGATCCGTAGCCACTTCTGGAAGATTGATCAAGAATACAACTGTCGATTCTCAAGTGTTTATTCTCGATTGAAAGATTTCATCGCCAAGGAATGGCCAGAGCATATCACGAGAAAATATTGGGTTTCACTTTTCAGGAATTTACAAGATCACGATATAGTGTGGTGCATCCCCTGGTTAGCCTTTGTCGATATATTGTACAAATATGGGGATTCTAATTGGGTAACACTGTTAGGGTTATTGAGTGGAGTAGGTTATGCTCCACTAATGGTGTTAAGGCAATATGGGGCATTTCAGTTCGTCCCAGCCACCTCAGGCCTAAGTAAGTCCAAATTTGTGTACCACAGAGATCACTACAAGAAAACCGCTCATTTAATGTCAGATGCTTAGAGTTAACCTTTCGAACTGATGTAGTAACAACCGAGGTCATGTTAACACCAGATTATGTGGCTTAGAGAATTATAAGGAAGAATGAAATTATTCCCTTACCTGACCGTGATCGAGTTATTCTTTTAGAAGAGCAGTTCAAATATGTGATGTATGAGTTCGAAATAATGAGGAATGAATGTGAAGCCGAAATTGCCAGAAAGGAAAAAGAGTGTGAAGGTCTTAAGTACGAGAATTTCATGTTGGACCTCAATATTGGGTTCTATAGCAAACAATTTGAGCTCATGCGAAAAAGAAAATATGAGGTTGAGGCTGATTTCATGGTCTTACAGAAAGATTACCGAAAGATGAATCGTGACTGGGAGATTGTTAGACTAGGAAAACCTTTAGAACAGTAGAAGTTGGAACTCAATGCTGAAAAAGATCGTTGAGTTAAGGATGTCAGATCTGAAAGAGAATGTCAAGTTAAAGAACTAGAGGTAGAGAAGAAGAAAAGAGATCAAAAGCTCAAAATAGAGAAGAAGGCCAAGGCTCGTACACTGAGTGGTGAAAGAAAATAAGCTAAGGAATTGAGACAAAGGCATAACCTGAGTAAGACATGAGAAGAAGGACTCACTTTTGAAGTGCATGGGCTGCAAGCTGAGATTGCGGGGCTCAAAGTTGAAAATCAGTGCAGATTAAGCAAGCTAGAGAAGGAGAAGCAAAGAGTCAAACAGTTAGAAGTAGAGAAAAGTAATTTGTTTAAAGGATTCATAATGGAGGTGAATAACATGCTGAGTAAACTCAAGATCAAAGGACAAATAGTAGAGGAGCTTAAAGCTGAAAAGAGGCGAAGAAATAAAGAGTTGAAAATAGAAAGGTAACATCAAGATCATGTGCTCTAAGGCAAGCAGGATGAAGTTTTCCTTTGGATACAACGATGTGGGACAAAGAATGAGTGAATAGAGGTCCTCAATCAAGAGATTCAATAGATGGAAGCAAGGCATGAGGAAGAGTTAGCTTAGGCTCAGGCTAAAAATGAAGAGTATAGTGCTTACATTCTGCAACTCAAAAATTCCTTATTTATGAAGAATGGTCAGCGCGGGCCGACAGATCTAAGGGTTAGCCTAAAAAAGAATACCACTTTGCGAAGGAAGGTTTGTGAATTAGAGGATGCTCTACAAAGTTGTCAAGTACAAATCACTGGTCTTGAGCGCACTATCCGAAGCACCAGGCAGTAGTGGCAGAATACGAGTGATCACTTTGAGGACTGGAAAAAAATATGAATCGTGTAATCATCGAAACCATAAATCAGTTAAGTGGTGTTGCAATGCAGTTAGGAGAAATTAATATCTAAAAAAGAGTTATCCAGAGCTATAAAAATCCAACATCAGATTTGGGAAAAAAAGGTCACTTCGCTTATCAATGAGATAATGGAGCTGAATAATAGGGATATGCCTTTTTTGTAATGGATTCGTCTTGTAACGATGATGTTTTTGTCCTTAAATGAAAGTTGTTCTAAGACTGATCATGTTTTATGAATCAATGCCTTTATACATGCATTTGCACTTTATTTACCACTCAAGTTTTGTGTTCTACAATTTTATTTGCACTTTTATAGTTATTTGTTTAGCATTTTACTTCCATATAATTTATATTCACCATTAAAACATCAAAATTAACAAAAAGGGTATAATACAGAATACTGGAAACTTTTAAGCACCCGTATAATACTCAAAAAAATGGACTAGAGAATCACTCAGATCGAGAGAGCCTAGCTCGAAATGCATGAGAGCTTCATAAAGCTCAAGAGGAAATGTGGGAACAAATGTTGAAATCCCAAAATGATCTGATGGAGAAGTTAGCAAGCATGCTACAATTGAGAAATATAAATAGAAAATAGACTCCAGCTTTCGGTGCTACTATCATTGAACCTCTATACCCCCTAGGTTTTATACCACGGGCAGACCGTGGAAAGGCTTCGGCTGTTGGTGTTACTACTAAGGAACCCGTGTACCCTCCATGCTTTACACCGCCTCATATTAGTGTACAACAAAGAGCAATTGCTCAGCCGGGGTGCACATAAATTTACCCGGCACCTACGTAAATCAACAAAAAACTGAGGATGTCCCGGATTTTAACAAATAGGGTAGAAAAAAAACGAACAAATAATTAGAAGAAAAATGAAAACAACTTGAAGAAGAAATTCGGGCTATGAAGGAAGACAATAACATGTATGGGATTGATGATAAAGAGTTGTGTTTAGTTCATGATATGGTGTTACCTCCCAAATTCAAAATTCCAGAGTTTAAAAATTTTGATGGCACAAGATTCCCTTCTGCACACATTACAATGTTTTGCAGAAAAATGATTGGTTATATAGGGGATGATTAACTATTAATCCACTGCTTTCAAGAAAGCCTGACAGGATCAGTCATCCGGTGGTACAATCAGTTGAGCAGGGCTCAAATTAAATCTTTGAAGGACTTAGCAAAAGATTTTCTGGAACAATATAATCCTGTAAAAGACGTAAGGCCTAATTGAATCATGTTGCATAGTATGGAGAAAAAGTCTAACGAAAGATTCAGGCATTATGCCCAAAGGTGGAAGGATATGGTTGTACAAGTTCATCCACCACTGGAGGAAGAAGAAACTAACATGCTCTTTGTGAATACTCTGGAAGACCCATTATTTCGGCACTTTAAAGGTATGAAAGAAACATTAAGTTTGATCGTATAACTTCTTATGCTTCAACTTGACCTATTGTTATCGATCAATTGTATTGCCCTCGTAAACAATACAACAACCAAGAAGCTGTTGAGGGGAAAGAAGTATAGATTTGTGCGTCTAAAGGTTCATCTAATGGGGTCTACAATGCCAAATGCCCTTTGGTCATCACACTGAAAACCCGTATGGCAGATAGGGTAACCCCTAAAGTGGTGATCACACCCCCGTCTTCTTACCCTTATAAGGATAATAAACATGTCCCCTACAGATATTAGTGCCAGTTGGATAATGAGGGTGTTTCAGAGGCTGCCAAAGAGGAAGTGGATGAAGAAGAAGGTCACTTTACCAGAAGTGGGAGATGTTATTCTCCCAATCAGACCAATGAATCTGAGAAAAAGTTGTTGCTGATAAAGGGAAGATGGTCGAGATGCTACTGAAGGATGATGAGCCGGTCAGTAATTAGCCTGTAACGAAAAACGAGGATATAGAGTTCTTGAAATTTTTAAAGCATAGTGAGTATAGTATCGTGGAGCAACAGCACAAGCTACTGGCTTGTATCTCAATCCAGGCTCTTTTGTTAAGCTCCGAGGCACACCAGAATGCCTTGTTAAAAGTCTTAAATCAAGCTTTTGTACCAGAAGATGTGCCGGTAGAAAATATAGACCAGCTAGTTGTGAACATCCAGGCTGATAATTTCATCTCTTTCTCCGATGAAGAAATCCTGTTTGGGATGGTTGGAAATCCCAAGGCCCTGCACATTATCATCAGTTGCAAAGGGCATGTGTTATCCTAGGTGTTAATCGATAATGGCTCGGTGCTAAATGTAATGCCATTTGTAACCTTGAAAAATTTGTCGGTGGATAGCACGCACATGAGAAACTGCCATAGTATCATTAGAGCATTCGACGGAACAAAGAGAGAGGTGCTGGAGAAGATTGATATCCCTTTAACCATAGGCCCATCATCTTATGAGGTCAAATTCCTCGTCATGGAATCATGCTGACCTATAACTGCCTATTAGGAAAGTCGTGGATCCACCAAGAGAGGGCAATGCAATCCATATTGCATCAGAAACTTAAATTTATGACCGAATGGAGGTTGATATGTATTAATGCCGAAGAGGATATTATCGCTTCTATTTTCACCACTGCTCATTACGTGGAGGTAGATGAGGATGTCGTCGAATGCTCCTTCAAATCCTTGGAATTCGTCAATGCTACATTCGTGGTTGAAGGGAAAAATATATCTAAGCTCAGGTTGTCTAATTGCACCCGAATGAGATTAAAGCTAACTTTAGGAAGAGGGGCTAAGGCTGGGAAGGGGCTAGGAAGCCGCCTACAGGGATCCGTCAATCCAGTTTGTCCTGTCATCAAGAGGGCCTGTTTTAGCCTGGATACCACCTGACATTGAAGGAAAAGTTGAAAGGTATTTAAAAGAGCCAGGAGAGGAGGAAAGCCAGACTATCCGAGGAGGATATTAAGTAGGAGCCTCTGACTTTTCCGCCACTATGTGAAACCTTTGTATCCAAGGACCATATGTTTCAGGGAGACCAGTCATCTCAAGAGCCAGCTGTTGACAATGTCTTAAGGGATTTTGGCATAATTGTGATATCAGATGATGAGATTGAAGAAGGAAGAGATATGGGCATTTATCCTGCACCACTAGGCTTCGTGCTAAACAATTGGACTGTAGTAGAATTACATGTAGTTTATAAAACTTTTTCAGAGTAATGCACAAAAAACTTTCACTATTTGTCTAAAAACACAGGGCAATAGTTGATCTTTTGTAAAGGGTTAATCTATTTGTTTTTTAAATATTTAATGAAAGATGCATTCCTGTTAATTCACTAAGTGGCAAATATTCTCTTGTGCATATTCTTTTATTCTTTATTTATTATTTATTATTATTTCATTCTATTTTGATATGGGATAAGTTTTCTCTTGTATGTGTATATGTATATATATCCTCTTATTTGTTATTCATTCAGGACCTCCGGTATCAATAGTATGAATGATGATTACTCTGACCCAGAGATAGATTTTGAGCTGTCCATATGTCAGGGGGAAGTTGAGGGTTATGATAATGATGAGGAATGTGACTAACCCTCTGAACTACTAAAAATGGTGAAAAGGGAGGATAAGCAAATTTTGCCTCATGAAGAGCCCATTGAAATCTTGAATCTAGAATCTGATGAAGATAAGAAAAAAATAAAGATTGACACCACTATATCTGCTGAAGGATGACAAAGTCTGATTGAGTTTCTTTAAGAGTTCAAACATGTGTTCGCTTGGTCATACGAGGATATGCCAAGTTTAGATACTGAGTTAGTGGTACATAAATTGCCGATAAAGCCAAAATGTATATCGGTACAACAAAAACTCAGAAGGATGAGACCTGAAATGCTGCTGAAAATAAAAAAAAGTAAAGAAGTAATTTGAAGTCGGGTTCCTAAAAGTATCCAAGTATCAAGAATGGGTGGAAAACATCGTTTTAGTACCCAAGAAAGATGAGAAAGTCTTCATGTGCATTGACTACAGAGATCTTAATAGGGTCAACCCGAAAGATAATTTCCCTTTGCAAAACATAGACACCTTGGTAGACAATACTGCTGGAAATTCTCTATTTTCATTCATGGATGGATTTTCAGGTTACAATCAAATAAAGATGCATCCAGAATATATGGAAAAGACTACGTTTGTCACTATGTGGTGCACGTTTCTACAAGGTGATGTTGTTTGGGCTAAAGAACACAGGGGCAACTTACCAGAGAGTCATGGTAATACTGTTCCACGATATGATGCACAAAGAAATAGAAGTATATGTCGACGATATGATTGTAAAAGCTAAAACGGAGGAAAAACACGTAGAGAATCTGAGGAAACTCTTCCAAAGATTAAGAAAATACTAGTTAAAACTCAATCCAAGCAAGTGTACCTTCGGGGTAACGTCTCGGAAACTCTTAGGGTTTGTAGTGAGCAAGAAAATGATTGAAGTAGATCCAAACAAAGTCAAAGCTATTCAAGATTTACCACCCCCACAAACACAAAAAGAAGTTCAAGGATTCTTGGGAAGATTAAATTATATTGCCCAGTTTATTTCATAATTAACCGAGAAGTGTGATCACATTTTTGCCTTCTCCGTAAAAATAACACAAGGATATGGAACGATGATTGCCAATGAGCTTTTGAAACAATAAAGAGATATTTGCAAATTCTCTGATCTTAATTTCACCAATATTAGGCAAACCATTAATTCTTTACTTGTCAATCTTTGAGAATTCGATAAGGCAGCATTACCAAAATAAGAAAAAAGAGAGAGCAATCTACTACCTCAGCAAAAAGTTCACTGATTGCGAGGCAAGATACTCTCCGATCAAAAAAGTTGTAATGTGCTTTAGTTTGGATTACCCGAAGGCTTAGGCAGTATATGTTGTATCAGAATACTTGGGAGATTGGCTCATTAGTAGATTTTGTTGTCTGAGTTTGACATCCAATATGTAAGACAAAAAGCAGTTAAAAGGAATGCTATAGCTGATTTCATTGCAAGCGGGGCTTCAGAAGAATATGAATCACTAAACTTTAATTTCCAGGATGAAGATTTGATGGTTATTTCAGCTGAAAAGGCAATTTCCTCTACTGATGAACATTGGAAGATGAATTTCGATAGTGCATCGAATGCCTTGGGACACAGGATTGGGGAAATTTTGGTCTCACCTAGTGGAGAACAATATCCTTTCACCAGTCGGATGAACTTCGATTGTACAAACAACATGGCTGAATATGAAGCATGTATTTTGGGTCTTAAAGCCGCCATTGAGCATAAAGTAAAAACACTCAAAGTGTATGGGGATTCAGCTCTGGTAATTTATCAACTTAGAAATAAATGGGAAACGAAAAACTCCAAGTTGTTGGAATACCGTAAGTTGGTCCTGGAGCTTATCAAAGAGTTTGAAGAAGTGACATTCCATTACCTTCCCAGAGAAGAGAATCAAATGGTGGATGCTCTAGCCGCTTTGGTAGCAACCTTCAAAGTTAATAAACATTCAAGTTTGATGTCTATTGAGATGCAAGCTTATGAGTATCCAACCCACTGTTATAGCATAGAAAAGGAAGATGATGGAAATCCCTGGTATTATGATATACTGCAGTACATCAGATATCAAAGCTACCCTGAGCAGGCAATTGAGAATGACAATAGAACTATTCGAAGAATAGCTGCACGATATATGCTTGATGGTGAGATCTTGTACAAGAAAAGTCATGATCAAGTTTTGTTGAGGTGTATGGATGCCAAAGAAGCTAAAACGATCATAGAAGAAGTGCATGAGTGAGTATGTGGTACCCATGCTAATGGACATTTAATGGTAAGACAAATAATGAGATTTAGGTATTATTGGTTAACCATGGAAAATGATTGTTTCCCCTACGCCAGAAATGGCACAAATGCCAGATTTATGGAGACAAGATCCATACCCATCCTCATCTGTTGCACGTATGATTGCTATGTGTCCATTCTCTATGTGGGCCATGGATGTCATTGGGAAAATTTTACCAAAGGCTTCAAATGGTCATCATTTTATATTGGTGGCAATAGACTACTTCACCAAATGGGTAGAAACAACTTCCTACGCGAATGTCACTCAGTCAACAGTCTACAAATTCCTAAAGAAATATATTATCTACCAATATGGGTTACCTAAAAGGATCACCACCGATAATGCCTTGAATTTAAACAATAAGATGATGAATTCAATATGTAAACATTTTCAGATAAAACATCATAATTCCACCACTTATCGCCCAAAGATGAACGGGGTAATAGAGGCAGCCATTAAGAACATCAAGAGGTTCATAGAGAAAATGACTAAGACTTATAAAGATTGGCATGAGAAGTTACCATTTGCTCTATTTTCCTATCGAACTTCAGTGAGGGCGTCAACTGGGGTAACTCCATTTTCTTTAGCCTATGGGATGGAAGTTGTGTTACCCATCGAGGTTGAAATTTTGTCACTTTGGTTGTTATCAGAGGTTAAGTTAGATAAACTAGAATGGATACAAGCTCAGTATGACCAGCTGAATCTGATTGAGGAGAAAATGTTAAAAGCTATTTGTCATGGACAAATGTACAAAAATGTATGATGAGGGCACATAACAAGAAGGTTCGCCCACGAGAGTTTAAGGAATAAGATTTTGTACTTAGAAAGATTTTACCAATTCACAAAGACTTTCGAGGTAAATGGATGTCGAATTGGGAGGGACCTTATGTTGTAAAGAAGGCCTTTTTCGGAGGAGCTTTGATCTTTACCAAAATGGATGGGTCAGAATTACCTAACCCTGTGAATTCTGACGCTGTCAAGAAGTACTTTGCCTAAAGAAAAGAAAGAAAGAAAAATGAAAAAAAATAAAATAAAATAAAGAAAGAAAGAAAGAAAATGAAAAAGAGAAAAAAAAGAATAAAAAATAAAAAAGGGGTTCAAGATGAAAACCCAAAAAGGGTGTCTTGAAACCAAATGAGGTCTCAAGTTGAAAACTCGCAAAGGGTTGCTTGAGAATTATTTCAAATTCAAAATTCATGCATGGTGGAGGTTCTGAGTTAGTTTTGAAGACTTGAACAGTGATATCAAATGATAGCCAGGGTTAGAACTAGAAATCAAAAAGGCTTGGATAACCATAAAAGAAATGAAGAATGCATGAGATTCAAACATTGGTTTATAGCATCCAACATTTAGGGATTTGATAGTATATGGGAACTTCACACCCTTGCGCATTGTCACCATCCTCAAGATCCTTTTTACAGAAGCTACACTCGTGTCGTTCTGCGGCGTGCCAGTTCAAAAACATTCGTACTATTGACATCTGAGGACGCCTTACTGTATTTTTTTTTTATTATTCTAGTTAAAAGTTTACCATGTATTTACCCAAAAACTCTTTATTTATATAAATAAATGGAGGTATTTTCCTTGTTAAAATCATGTTGCAAGCAACCTAATTGAAAATAAAAAAATTTAGATTAACTCGAAAAACATGAGATCATCGTGCATTATTGTACAAAAGGTTTTGAAAAAGTTCAGGTATTTTGAAGCTGAAAATGACTTTAGCATGAGGATTACATGATGTTGTGGTACAGAAGGATAAAAGCCTTAGGGCTACACATATAAGCTCAGGAAGGTGGGATAATCCAGGAGGTTTGTCACTGATCAAGTAACTGGTCGTGAATAGCGTTTGGGTTCAAGAGTAAAGAGAATCAGAGTCACGTTCAACCAAAAAGTGTCCAACCAGGGTTGTCAGTCTGGACATCACTGCACACATTTTAGGCATAAATAGGATCAAGACATAAAATGCATGTTAATGATAATTTCAATTGAGTACTTACATGTTCTTCGAAAGAAAATGATGGAGATGTAAGGACCCAACATAAAAGTAACCAATTTAGATTTTTCATGTTATGTGGTTGCGAGACAAGTTTCCACAAGAAAATCAATTTCCAAAGATTATCCTCCCAAAACTTTCAGGTATGATGTTTTCGAATTCTCAAACACATACTAACAAGGGTTAATGTTTAACTTTCAGATTTGATATGCTTAAAGACAAGAGAAACAAATCGAACTCAATTCAATCTTCCTTGATGAACAGTGAAATGAATCAACGTCCCCATATCTGATATTCCCTCAAGAAGAAGTGGAACAGATCCATCTCTTTGAAGATTTGATATTCCCTAAGTAACAGTGGAACAAGTCTGCTTCGATTCAGTCTTCCCTGAAGAACAGAGGAATGAATAAACATCCCATATCTAATTTTCCCTCAAGAAGAAGCGGAACAGGTCCATCTCTATCAAGATTTGATACTCCCTGAGTAGCAGTGGAACAAGTCTGCCTCGATTCAATCTTCCCTGAAAAATAGTTGAATGAATCAAAATCCCCAATCTTATTTTCTCTAAAGAAGAAGCGGAACAAATCAATCTCTTTCAAGATTTGATATTCCCTGAGTAATAGTGGAACAAGTCTGCCTCGATTCAATCTTCCCTAAGGAACGGTTGAATTAATCAATATCCCCAGATCTAATTTTCCCTCAAGAAGAAGCGGAACAAGTCCATCTCTTTCAAGATTTGATATTCCTTGAGTGACAGTGGAACAAGTCTACCTCGATTCAGTATTCCCTAAAGAACTGTGGAATGAGTCAACATTTCTTGATCTGATCTACCCTGGATAAATAGTGGAGCAGATCTCTCATCAGACTTCAAAGCATGAAGTCAACTAGACGAAAACTCATTGTCTCTTCGTCTTTGCCCTATTCTTGTTAACACAAGAATAGGCAAAGAGGGGCAGCTGTCGACAGTCGTTTTTGTCCGAAGACTTTTTTTTATTATTACTATTATTATTATGTATTAATATTATTAATATCATTATTATTTTAATATTATTATTTATTTTTTCAGACCCTTACAAACCCAAATTGGATACATTTACAAAGGGGCCGACCAACCCAAACCCGAAGGCCATAACAAGCCCCAAACCCAAAGCCCACAACAAGCCCCAAGTTACCCAGTGGGCCCAAAAAAGGCCCTAACTAACTGCAGGCCCATATGGACAACCCAACAGCTAGGTATTCCTTTTATTGTCCTAGCGCTGCACAGCTCTCCACCGTCAAATCTGGGAGTGATTTGATTATCCAGATTGTTTACCATTTAGGTTTTTAACCCTTGACAAAGATCCAACTGCCGCCATCAGCGAATGTGGACCGTCCGATCTACCGTGCGTGAGATGCACACACCCAACTCTTCAAATCCCCACCGCATGAACCACCTCCAAAGGACTCCCACATCCCCGTTGTTAACAATCTGTACCGAATAGTGACAAGATACACCCAAATCAGTCAGATATCTAACTTAAGTCTTAAACCCATTCAAAAAATTAAAAAAATCCCAAAACAATTGGGATTTTACCCATAAAAAATCAGAGATCTACTACCATCAAATCGATCCCAAATCAACATGCAAATGAGGAATATAAAAAAACAGAAAGGGAAATGAATGAAAGGTTTGGTCTAAAAAAAGAAGAACTTACCCAAAAAAAACCCAAGACTTTCGAAAGCAAAAAAAAAAAGAGAAACTTACCACGGAAATCGTACTTCTCGTCACCAGAGAGAGATGATGAGTCTTTGAAAATCGAAGGTAACCCGTTCGTTTCTTTTAGATCTAGGACGGTAGGGATAGTTTTAAAGGGAGTGAGGCTCATTTTCGGGTTTAGAGAGTGGAGAGCATCGTTTTGGCATTTTCTTTGGAGCCCCGACCGCCGTGTGCGACAGGGAAGAGCTCCAACGAACGGTGGCTGTTGGCCTCCCTCGACGGGTAAAAGAAGAGAGAAGATAGAGGGAAAATTTTCTCTCTTTCGAGAAAAGAAAAAAAATGAGAAAATGAGGTTTGGGGGCCATTTAGGTCGATTTTTTGTGTATTTATACCCTACCTTAAACGGCATCGTTTGGGAAGGGATTGAGGATCATTTTTTCGTATGTGGGTTAATCGCATCTTACGTCCCTTGGGCTTTTTAATTTCGTCCTTTAGTCATTTAATGAAAGTTTCATTTTTCTATTTTGAGCACTTCGTTTGCTTCATATTTATTTTAGTCCCTGTAATTTTGTTATTATGTTTGCTTAGATGTTTATACTTTGGTTTGTTAATTTTACATGATTTTTGTTTTGGTCCTTTATATGTACTAATATATGAATTTGAGATTTATGTTTTGGATCCTATATTAGCCTTCTTTTCGTTTTAGTCTTTAATATTATTTATGGCTTATTTTATTTCCGGTACTTGCATTGTTTAGTATATTTGATTATGGTTCTTGTTGGTTATTGGTATTGTCGTTTGGTCCTTCGAATCTTTGGTTATGATACTTCAAAATATCTTTTATATTTGAATGATTTGTTTTGTTAAATATATTTAATACATGTATTTTATATAAAAGCTAAAGAAATGTTACTTTGTATAGGGAATTCATAGAAACATGCCTTAACTGACGAGGATCATGTTCCCAATGATTGTCCATATAAAGTAACACCTTTTTATATTCAAGTTTATATATATATAATTTATTAAAATTAGGGCAATATTATTTTGTATGGGGAATCCATGAAAATGCCCCCTTAACTGACAAAGAAACTATATTTGAGGATTGTTCGTATAAAATAATACCTCTTATATTTTATTTTTCTTTTTTAAATAGGACCATAATTTAAATATACATTTAAATTTGTGAATTTCAATATTCAGATGACGTATAATCGCCTAGGTACCGATTTCGGGCATTGTGGGGTGCTAATCATTCCCTACACGTAATCGACTCCCGAACCCTTTTTCAAAACGAATTCTGGTTAAACGTAAATCATTTTTTATATCTTGGTATGGTCTAAACTAGGGATTAATCGAGGGGGTGTTGGGGTGCAGTTGCACCCCCTAGAAATTTTAAACTTTCTTATATCTTATGTAATTTTTATTTTGTATTTTCTATTGATTATCTAATTCCGCATCCTCCGACATTTTGTAATTTTGCACCCCTGACATTTGTAATATAATTTCTTATATTCGAACCCCCTAACATAAATTTTTGAGTTCGTCCCTGGTCTAAACTATAAGTTTTCAAACTGTCTCGTCCATGTTTTCATGTAAATGCAACTCAAAAACATAATAAGTTGCATTAGATATGAGTATATTGGGAATGTTTTGTTAGTGATTAATGAATGAACACGTAATAGATTCTGATTGTTATAGCTATATACCTTCTTGCGAGAAGAGGTGACGATAGCGAAATCGATGCCTTGAGTTGAAACAGACACGATTGCAACTTTCCCTTCAAATCTTCTTACTCATGCCTTCTTCTCCATTTCCTATTTGATTCAAAACAATGTCCAACAACGCTTATATAATTTTAGGTTTGGGGTATTTTGTGATTTTAAAGAAATTTTAGGTTTATTTTAAATACATACATATATAAATTTAAGTTTTTTTTAAAAAAATTAACTTTTTAAAAATTTATAGACGTAATGCAGTCAAATAATAGTTTTTAACGGCTTTTACGACATAGGCAATTAAGAGTAACATTGAAATCGTTTTAGGCATTGGTGTGGTTAAAATTTGGGCTTAAATTGTAAATTCGAAAAGTAGAAGTCTAAAAGGTAAAGTAGGGGACTTAAACAAGTAGGTAATATTAACACAAACTTGGATTTGAGTAATTAAATTGAAAGTATGTGTGTGTTTTACTATGATACAATACTAACAGCGTTCCGATTCAGATTAGTCGGTTAATACCGGTGGTTATACCAAAAGAACTAACTACATTCCGCGGCGTGGGTTTATAAGCCCTCCTCTCTCCACAGAATTCAGCTACCAATTCATCCTAATTCATGTACATACATCAACACTGGAGAAAAGAAAACAAAACAATTAAAAATTGAAAGAAAACTTTACAGAAATGGAGGGATGAGCTTAAGTTTATGAAGGAATGCAGGGAACGCTTGCATGGTTGGAGTTTCGGACCGTATGTCTTGAGCTGTGTGTACTCAAGCCTTGTTCGGAACGCATAAATCCCGATAAACCATTGGATGTCAGTCCATGATTCACTATCTCTCCTTTCAACATATCTGGGCTGCTGCTACTGATTGCACCATGAGGACCCTTGTTGTATAGGTTTTGCCTCATAACGTCCTGTGTAAAAGATAATATGCTATAAGAATAAAATGACCGGTCTATATGTATATAATTTTACGCCGAAAAGTACATCAAAATATAATTGAAGAAGGACCAACGACTAAATCCTACCTTTTGTCCCTGTCCAAAATCTGCACCGACTGCTGGAGCTGATAGATGGCGTGATGATGCAGGAGTTATCATCTCTGGGTATGATTTCTGCAAATCTCGAGGAAGCTTATCAGGGGAGCCAAACCAAGGGACAGGATGACAAGCGCCAACCCAGTTATCACTACTATTCCTAAATCTGGCACACGGAGGAGAGTTATCATGAGCTAGTAAGTAGTAGGAGCTATGGTGCTCCTCCCTGCAAAACGTAGGAGACAAATCCCAGCGGTCTTGGGAAAATGATTTTGAACCAACATGTTGATACTTCTGGTAGATGCAAGATGATCTTGAATGCCATTGGTTGATGGAAAGACCATAACTGAAAGAAGCGTGTCCTCCAGAAGCCAAATTGTGTGATTGCCTGCTGTTTGAAATCCCTGGATAGCGTGTCATTGTCCAATCTTCAATTGTTATTCCCTGCTTGGCAGCGAGGTCCAATATCTGCTTCTCGTCGAGTCCCAACCCCATGATCAAGTTCCAAAGGTTCCTTTGTGCCTCTTTGGTTGTGAATTATCTGATCTCTCATTGCCATTTCAAACTGAAGCTCAGTATTAGCCATCCCCTGCATAACAATATAAAGAAAACTGTGAGACTTCGGCATAAGCTGTTTCACCATCTTGAAGTTGATGATAAAAAATAGGTACGAAAAGTAAAGAAAATCCACTGTACGCTCACCAGGAGTCTGTATTGACTGAGAATGCGCAAGTAGGTTTTACTGCCATTGTTACTGATTGCTTCCTCAATCATACCTTGGAGTTGGAAACGATGCTTTTCATTTGCTTCAATTTCCTATAAGAAGATTAATCATTCGACATAATGAAAAAAAAAAAGAGATTGTAACCATATAAGCCTCTATAGAAGCAAAGTTTACCTTTTGGTAATTAACACCGGCCTCGTCATTGTCACGGATGTTATCAAGAATATCTTGCCTCCTAACTCTCAGAGCTTCAGAAATAGCACCATCCTTTTCAGAAGCCTAGTTACATAATGGAAAAACTAAATTTCAGAAAATGATACAAGTAAATCCATTCACGGCCTCACACTTGCATACCACATGACAGCTAGGGGGAAAAGGAAACCGATAGGCTGAAAGGTGTTGGGTCGGTAATCAGTAGGTGAGTTGATAATTGGATGGGTTGCCAGTCTAATAACTCAAAACATTCTGTAGTTCACTTACATCTAGGTATCATAGTTCAAAAAACTGTCATGGAACAAGAGAAAAATGCCATTTTTCATGATAGAGAAACATCAAAGAAGGAAATGTGTAAGTCTAACCGGTTGTTTTGCAATAGCATCATCAAGGTGCTGAAGTTCTGTGCGGTTTTGAAGATTTGTTTCCTCAAGTTCAAATAATGCCTTCTGTAAGTTTATACGCTCCTGAACATTTTCACTTATTTCTTGGCTCAAAACATTTAACCAAGACAATTCATCATCAGCAGCCTTTTCTGGTGGTTTGACACTCAACTGTGATTCTTTTTCTGCTAGTTCTTTCTTCAATCGGCAAACTTCAATCTAGACAACCAACAAAGTATCACACTACATAAGGTTGCAATTAACAATTTCTATGTAAATTCATCAAAAGCGTACCTGAAGATTGTCAATCATTCGCTGATAATCAGATACATGTGTATCGATTGTGCCAATATTTTTCTGAAAAGAAAGACAGTGTGGCATTACAGCACGATAAAAGACTTTATTGCTCTAAAGCTGAGCGAAAAGAAAGACAAATACAGCAAGAAAACTGAAGCTAAAAAATGATACATAGTACACCACAGAAAAGGAGTTACATGAACTTATCAGAATTTGTTCTTAAAAGGAGTCACAGCCTCACAGGCATATGCATAAAAAAGGAACAGAAATAACCCTCATGAAACCACCCAATCTTACGTTCTGGGGAAGTATGAATAATGTCTTCCAAAAGGAATATTCAGCCTCACCTGGATGTGAGTCTTTATTTCTTTCGCCCTGTCTGCATATTTCAGAGTATTCACAGTGTGATGATACTGATTATCTGCTGGAGATATGGTCGCAACCATCACTGTCTGAGAGTTACCACTCAGACATCTTTAAGTATCCTTGTCAGTTTACTGCAAATTGCCAATAGCCGCATCAGTGAGGGCTCAGTCTTCCATACTACAATATCTACTAAGATATACCTATTACGGTATGGAACATAGGCAAGACCCTTCTTTTGTTGTTTCCCTAGAGCATTGATGCAGTTTGCTAAAGCAAGAAGTGAACGATTAATGTTAGCTCCATCCCGAAGCTTTTGCCCCCCACTGTTTGTTTCAGAAGCTCTTTCACTGCCAGCAAGATCCACAAGTGCAAGTTTTCCTCGCATGACTTGATTTTTATATTTGTTTCTCTGTTTTCTTCTCACAGTAATCTCCAGCACTGCATGTGATCTAGTTGATTGAAGATAATTTTATATGAGATTATGTAAAAGGATACAGCAATTGAGAGAAATAAAACATTCAAAATCAGAAGTAGGAACAAATATGGAAGTAACATTAGATAAAACCCAATGCAAAGGTGAGCAATACATTGTAACAAGAGTAAGATTCTACTTTAATGCTTCCTCACCTTGACGATGTCGCATTAGCCTCAGTGCTTTCTGTTTTTCTTCGACTATTTCCCAAATTTAAAAGTTCAAGAATCTTATCAGCTGAATGAACCTGATGAAGGAGAAATCAACATAGACCACAGAGCATCAAGGACACAACACTCACCCATAAACCAGGACCTTGACTGAAAAAGAATGAAAAGTTGGAACACCAATATTTTACGTAGAAAAAAAAAATCCTAATATATGAATTTCATCCACCAAAAAAAGAAAACAATAAAACTGCTTGTGGTCCAAGATTGCTGGATGCTTGGTGAAAAAAGAGACTCTTGTCTCTTTTGAGTGGAAGAATTTCGAAACGGAGGTAGTTAACACCCTGCTTTTAATGCTTAGTACAAGCCCATTTTAGGGTGAATCATAAAAGGGTACCCTTAATAAGAACTAAAACAGACATGAAAATTCATATTGTTATGCATTCTAAAAAGCCACGAATCTAAACCAAACTTTGAAAAGCCATATTGAATCACTCCCACAATAGAGAAATAATCACATACCATTTGAAGTATAGAAGATATTGGTATACCACTCACGGGAAGTTTGTATTATCTTGCTACTGAAGTAAAGAATGATTAACAATATTTTACACTACAACCTTGATAATTGCTTCTTGTATTGGTTATATACTTTATATTGGACTCTGTTTATTATATTTAACTAAAGAAACAAAACAGGTCATACTTTAATTTCAGAACAGAATAGATTTCTTTCCATCAATAATTTAGAAAAAGAAGATAAAATATGTCAAGTAATCTTGTTATATAATTTCTAGCTTAAGCATAAAATATTACTTAATACACCGTCTGATTAAAATTTCTTAAAAGAGAGGGAAAAATCCACCACATGCACTGTGTAGGATCTCTTCTCCAACTTCGATAAATAATGTACCACTCCAATGTAAAGACAGAAATCAATGTTTTGCCTGATAAATAACACTAAGATTTAATATATTCAGTCCAGAAGCTTAAAATTGATAGATAAGAAGCCGAACCTTAATGCATCTTAGGCCAGCAACAATTATTCCCTGCTCAGGATCCTCTCTAAGTTCCAAAGAACCTGATGATTTTTCGAGCAAATCATATATAACCTAAAAACATTAGAAAATGAAAATTCAATAACGTATATTTCAAAAAAATGTAGTTAAACAAACATACTATGCGAACTTGGAAGGAAATAGGTTTCTTAGTAAAAACCTGTTCTATACCTCATTGTAGACTTCAATATAGGAACAAGTAACTTCAAATTCATCAGAGCTCTTATCCCTTTTAATAAGATCAAAGATTGTGTGTAAACTGAGAACCATGAGTCCAGGGTCATGTTGTGTCCCTACCATAGTATAAGTTTTACCACTGCAGATGCATAAAATAGTCGAACTTTTATAATTGAAAAACTGACACAGAGATGCAAATATCTCAAGAGATAAGCCTTAGATAACTGTGCAAACACACTGAATTCTTTTAGAAAAAGATTTAGGTTTTTGGACAGAATGAAAACCCAAAGAAATGACAACACCCTTGGCCATATCATTCAAAACAAACATCTTGTCTTATATACTCTGTATGAACATTCGATTATGAGAATATAGATATGCCAGTACATCTTTTTGTTACCTTCCGGTTGAACCATAGGCAAATACGGTTGCATTAAGACCTTGTACAACTCCTGAGATTACAGTAGATATACATTTCCGATAGGTGTCCTGAACAAGTTAGACAACAGGATTGTTATATAAACAAAATCGAAATGTGAGTACTTAAAGCGCCTTCTGTTAAATATATAAAATAAGTGGAGCATCCAAACTGTATTTTGTTCAGTATGGTTCACTGAATAACACACTAATGCCAATATAAACTAACCAAGCTCCAGGTTACTCATATTATCATCACTATTCTTTATGCTAGACTTCTGAGGAGTCCAATGTGGTGGAAAATAAACATAAAATAGAAGAATCATGAAAGCCCTGGCTATCCTTACAGTTACCTTCTAAGAAAAAAAAAAAGATGAGCACACAATGGTGCACTGCAGTCGCAACAAGAAGAAATTACTATATAAATTTATAGCCATCAAAATTACATGACCATCCGTGGTTCATACCAAAACAATAATTACATGGTCAACATATCATAATCATCTTCTCATTTTCCTTTTCCTTTTTCCCTTTTCTAGGAACTTCTGCTTGGTTAAACTAGTGCTTCATTTGGAGACAAAAACTCGGGAGGACCTTGGGTCTGGTAGTCACCAAAATTATGAAAATGACAAATATATTTAGTAAAGACTAAATAAGTTCACGCGTAGGAGTCGCAGTCATGAGAAATCATGATTTTATGATCTCTATCACACAATTTATACTAAACATAAAGCTAACCTCGTCATTTCAGATTTCAACTTATTGTTTCCAATTCCATTAACAAAAACTGCAAAGCTTCTAAGCATCAGCATTGGAAAAAGAAATTTAAAGTTCTAAAAAGCGAGAGAAATAGTACCAAATTTGTAGAGTGAGGACCAAAGGCGTGATCGAAAGAATACTTTTTCTCTTTGGTACGATTTTGAATGCGATCCAAATAGTCCTTTGATAAGTCGGGATCTAACACTACCACTTCCTTCAAGGTCACAAAATTTTTGTGATTCTCAGATTTTCAAATAAAAAATTTGAAAAGCGAAGAAAAGGTTGACGTACCTTGTTGTCTTTCAGTCTAACAATGTCGCGGCCGCTCTCCGTCTCCCTCTGATTTAACGGTCTACATTTTACCGCAACCTGTTAAGAAATATTAGAAAGATCATGAAAGAAATGGAGAATAAATTTCAGAGAAAACTAACCGTTAAAGTCGTGGTCTTCTTGTTGGCCGGAACTCTAATCGTTGGCATTTTCGAACCACTTCGATTTCAACCTTTCTTTACAAAATTCGTTCAGTGAAATTCAAAATGGGTCTGCTGATATTTTTATATTTATTAATTTTGAGAATGCTAACGGATTTCAAGAAATCTGAATATATGTCATTATTTTCAAGGGTAAATTACATAAATGATCCTCTATTATATTATATTGTTTTTGTATGTTCATCAACTATTAAAAGTTATAAAATAATTCATTAACTATAATGTGATGTTTTGTTAAGTCTCTCAATTATTAAAAGCTAAAAAATAGTCACCTAAGGAGCTGGTCACTTTTTTTTGAATTAATCATTAGTATCCGATTTATTGATCGACTAATCCAACCCTCCTAATCCAGTTTGCTCCATTCGCAAATATCAGGTTTCAAACTTTTGATCTTACTTAAGGAATCTAGTGTCTCATCCCACTAGATCAACTAGTTATTAGAGGAACTGGTTATTTTACTAATCATATATTCTAAATTTTTTATTTTCTATTAAAAAAATTGATAATTGTCTTAGTTGGACATTAACATGCTAACTAAAATATGATAAAATTTGATCTAAGAATCATTCAAATTGTATAGTCGTTTTAGATTTCAAGATCAGATGTAGCGATAAATCTAAAAATATTTTTCAGGGTGGACACGTGGAAATTTTTTCTATGGGGTAGACACAAATAAAATTTTAGGGTGGACACCATTAGTAAAATAACAACAAACTTAAAGAAATTCGGATTTCATGGTGGACATATGCCCACTCTGAAATAAACATACATCTGCCACTAATCAAATGTTATCATATTATAATCAACAGGTTAACTTTCAGCTCAAATGATCATTAATTTTTAACAAAAAATGATAAATTTAAAACATATGAATAGGCGAATGATCATTTTATAAATTTTAATAGTTGAGTAACTCAACAAAGTAATACCCTATATTCGGAGAATTATTTTATAATTTTTAATAATTAAGAAACTTAACAAAGTAATATCATACAGTCAAATGACCATTTTGTGTACTTTACCCTTATAATTCTATCATATGATAAAAAACACTGGCCAAGCTATTTTCTAAATATAAATTAAATTAAATTAAATTAAATAGAAGAAAGTAGTGGGAGACGATTGAAGAGGTAGGAGACGCGTTAGAGGAAAAGATAGAGTGCGGTGACGGTGTAAATGAAGATGATGGAGGCAAGAATAAATGCAGTGTAGGAGGTGGAGTCATACAGTTGTTTAAAATCAAATACAGAGAGAGAGACAGCACATGTAAGAATACAATCCTGACCGTTGATTTGTTATCCTTTTTTGTGATATGAAAGAAGCGAAGCAGAGGTTAATAGCTAAAGGGCTTGGTAGTTGGGTTTGCTGAAATTGTCACGAGATTTTCGGCTTTTATTGGGACCAAAATTGATTTTTCTTTTTTACATTTAAAGTAAAAATAAATGTATTTTTAACTTTTATATATATATAGTAAACTCGTGGAAAAATATTAACCTTTGGTCGATATAATCAACTAGAGTATCCACTAAACGAAACCTTTGAAAATCTTTTGAAAATATCATCATTTTCGAAGTTATCCTAGTGAGATGGCCACTCAGAATCCTTGTTCATCGACAACCGATGCGAGTTTGACAATCAAATATGATAATTGACAGTTATATCTGTACAAACTAATAACTTACTAATAGGAGTTTCTTTGTGGATTCCTATACGCAATTTTTGTATATGTATTTTCAAGTATTCTTTTATCATTTTGTCGTAGAGGAAGAATTCTTTTATTTCTATGAATTGTTCTAGAATATTTTTTCTTGAATATCATTAGAAAGGTTTCGTATTGTCTAGCATTACTGCATTATAATCTTAGATCTGGCAACAGTTACACTACAATCGGAGTATTTATACCCTAACTGAGACTGAAAAGAGAACTTTTTTTTCAAGTTCTCAAAAAGACTCTTCATCAATCTCCCTTTATCATTATCCAACAATAAATTATCGATTGAATGATCTATCCTTCATCGATTGCAGCACTCACCTCCTCATTTAATAAATCTTCTTAGCTCGTCTTCTTATTCTCAAAATCTCATTCACCCGTCTATTCTCCCTGATCAAAAGTGTAACGCATATGTGTCGCAGTCGTCTTTTGGGTGGGTCCGGAATTAGGTTTCGACTTGAAATAAAATACATTAGAGCCGTCATCGATCATTTTAAAAATAAATTTTAGGTTTATCAGGCACCATCTTACATGATCTGCGTTTTACCATAAATATGTCGGATTCGGGAGTAAGTTACAGTCAATGAATGATTAGCACCCTTGAACTGCCCTTTCGGTGCCAATTAATTTGTTGGTTGTTTTAATGACAAAAATTAAAATTAAAATTTATAAATTCAATTCGAATTAATTACCTCTGATCGATTGAAAGAATCCCTAAAAAGTAAAAAAAAATGTTAGATAAGAAGAAATTAATGTTAAATAAATGAAAGGAAAAAGATAAAAAATAAAATAAAATAACAAAAATATTAAATAAATCAGAATAATAATAATAATAATAAAGAAAATGAAAATAAAATTATTAAAATTACGAGTAAATAAAAAAAATTTAAAGGATCATATTGAAATAAATCAAAATTTATGGATCAAATGGATGCTAAAAAATTAGCTATAAAATAAAAAAAAGAGGTTAGGAGGACTAAACAATAATTAATCCTAAATACCAAATAGTGACTAAAATATAAATATAATAAAATTGGAAATCCAAATTAAAAATACTGAAACTTAACTTCGATGACTAAAATGAAAAGGTATAAAATTATAGGGACTGAGGGTGTAATTTACCCATTCTCAAAATTACGTAGAGATCCCTCCCCAAAATGACGTAGTTTCAGGGAGGGTATAAATACCCAAAATTCGGCCTTAAAGGCCTAAAATATCTCATTTGTTCGTTTTCACTCTCTCTCTAAGAGATAGAAGCTTTGGCTGGCTTCTCTATAGAATTTCCTCGTCGGAGGAATAGCTGACCACTATTAGTAGCCGCGCTCCAACGCCGATAACCACTGTCGACCACTCCTTTCTCTCAGCGACCCAAACCCAAAACCAAAGCCCAAACACCCAAAAAATATCCATGGCGACGTAGATTTAGAAAAAGTTTAGATTGTTTTACCCTTTTTCGTTTTTCTCGGCGACCGAAGATCTCTGCCCCGACAAAGCTCCTCTGTGCCGACAAAGCTCCTCTGTGCTCATTCGTTTTTGATATCTTTACTTGCTTTATTTTATTTGTTATTTTTTTGGTGTTTTGGTGTTGGCTATTGTGGTTGTTTTTGGTTCGATGTTGTTGTTGGATCGTTGTTTCGTATATGGGTTGCTCTCCAATCGTTTGATGTTGGTTCTGTGGTTCTTGTCTTCCGACGAGGCTCCCTTTTATAGCCTTCGAAGGGGTCGTTTGGGTCCCGATGATCTCGGATTTGTGGGTTGTTGGTTGACCGAACACTCCGGGATGGTTCAGTCCAGGGGATCTCGGCAGGCCATCTCGCGTGCTTTGACTGGCGCGTGGTCCTCACGCGCCCCTCGAGCCCCTCACATGCAGTGCCTCTGCTAATGATGCAACCCTAGCCACTACTGGGTCAGGCAGTTGGGCTCGGGTTGTTGGGCTTTACCCTTCCTTGGCCTGTTGGGTCAGACAGGCATGTCTTGGACCCTTATTGGACCAAAAAATAAGAAAAGAAAAGTGTTAATAAAATAATAATAATAATAATAATAATAATAATAATAATAATATATTATAAATATAAAATATTTACAAAAACTATATAATATATATATTTTCAAAAATATTTTAAAACTATATATTATATATTTTTTAAAATGTTTTCAAAATATATTATATAGTTTTCAAAAATGTTTTAAACTATATATTATATATGTTTTCAAAAATGTTTAAAACTATATATTATATAAGTTTTCAAAATGATTTCAAAACTATATTATATAAGTTTTTAAAATGTTTTCGAAAACTATATATTATATATATATATTTAAAATGTTTTCAAAAACTATATATTATATATATTTTCAAAATATTTTCAAAAACTATATTATATATATATATATATATATATATATTCAAAAATCATTTGCAAACTATATAATATATATATATATTTATATATATTCAAAAATCATTTTCAAAACTATATAATATAGAGAAAATAACCTCAGTGACCAAAAATGCCTTATAATATACGATTTTAACCAACTTTTTTTGGATTTGCCAAAATGACCAACTAAATCGCAATGCGATCGATAATTCGCAACGCGATCTCCGGTATCGCAAATCAGTTTCTAGATTCGCAACGCGATTCTGACTATCGCATTGCGATTTCCCTAATTCGCATTGCGAATATGTAAATCGCAACACGAATTTGGTAAATCGCAACGCGAATACGTAATCGCGTTGCGAATACGTAATCGCGTTGCGAATACGTAATCGCAATACTGAATTTCAAATTCGCAACTCGATTTCTGAATTCGCAACAGGTTTTAATTTCGCAACACAAATGTTTTGGGTATATAACTACGCAGCAGCAGCAACTCATAACCTAAATCCCTAAATCGCAACTCATTCCATCTCCATCTATCACTCTCTCCGGCGACATCCGTTCCTATATCCAACGACATCCTTCCCCATCCGGCAACAAGTTTTAGTTTCGCAGCTCGTTTGTTTAGTAAATTAATTTACAATAATGAAATCATCTAATGTTGATCATGTTTGGATAGATTTGTGTTTTGGAGGGTCATGAGAGAATGTTCATGGTGTTTTACAATATATGCCTTTACCCATGAATCTTCAACTAAAACTGTCATTAAAAAAAGTTAACTTATGAAACTCTAATGTTACGTGTTCCAAATAAATTGAATTTAGAGCCCCTAAGTGGATTTAGGCTATCTTATCAGAGAAATGGTAAAGTTTATTTGTTAACCGACAATGAAGATGTTGAACGATTCATTGCTTACATTAGTGTTTCAAGTGATGATGTTACATTGTATGTTGTTGAACCTAGAAGTAGTGAAGTTGGGTCAGTAGCGGGTAGTAATCAACTAAGTTTTTCAACCCCAGTTTATGGTGCTCAAAATTTAATGGTTCCACCATAATTTCATCACCAAGAAAATATTGTTTCACCACATTTCCAATACCAAACACAATCTCAAAACCCACAACCTTTTCCCTAATCCAAATCCCAATCAACGTTCAGCACCAAATTCCGGTTTTCATATTGACCAGTTAGACGATGATGAGCCAACAAAAAAAATTGTGAGTACTAGTCAGTATTCGAAATTTGATCTTGGTCAATACCCGGACTTTGATCTTGGTCAATACTCGGATTTTGATGATTTTTCAGAAGAAGAAACAGACCCTGCCTGTAATGATTTTGATATTGGTCAATACCCGAATTTTGATGATGAAACAGCCGTTGCCGAGGAAGATGTTGTTGATGATAATGAGGAGGAAGTTACGACTGTAAATGAACATGTTGAACATCCATTCTGTAATTCATATAACACTGAAGAAGAAAAAGAAGAAGAAGAAATCCCCAAAGAAAAGTCCCCGAAGAAAATGCCACGGGAGTAAAACTGGAATATGCCAGAATTACTTCAGATACCGGAAGAAGAGTTGGTAAAGATAGCAGTTGATTATTACACAAAAATTATTCGTATCAAGAAAGATGATTGTTTTGATACAAAGAAAGACTTGAAGATAGCTTTGTATACGAAATGTGTGGAAGATGGCTATCAACTAAAAGTTAACAAATCAAGCAAAGATCGTTTCGAAACAAGATGTATGATTGACAAAAACTGTATGTGGCGTATGATTGCAAAGAGGATAAAAGATTGCGAAATGTTTCAAATTAGGACTTTTATTGATAAACATACATGTTCAAGAACCCAAGTTTTTCCTCACCATAGACAGGCAAACAAAAAGGTGTTGGGTGGTTTTCTGGCTGAGTTAATGTTTTTGAATGGTAGGGTATATCGGGGACATGAAATTATGACTGACATGAATGCTCGGTTCAAGATTAGTATCTCATATTCTCAAGCTTGGAGAGCCAAATGTTATGCCTTGGAATTGTTGAGGGGGTCTCCAGAAGCATCGTTTCCCAACTGTCGGCTTATTGTCACAGTTTAAAACTGAAAATTCCTGGGTTGGTAACTCATATCAAAACAGATAGAGATGGACGCTTTGAGTTGCTGTTTATCGCCATTGGTGCTGCGGTTAGTAAATCAATATAATTTTTTTGACTCATTTTTGTTAGTTACATGCATTTTACATTTAAATGATTATATTTCTTGTGTATATGATTTTGTAGATTCGTTCGTTTATTAATTGCATGCGCCCAGTTATTATAGTTGACGGAGCACATTTAAAAGGTCGATACCTTGGAGTAAACTTATTAACAGTAGCCATGGATGCTAACAATGTGATACTGCCAATAGCTTACGGGGTTGGCAAATCTGAAACCTCTGATTCATGGACATGGTTTATGGGGCATCTTAGGGATTGCATAAGTCCTATTAGCAATCTGACAATCATATCCGATAGGGCAAACTCAATTGACAACGCTGTTAGAAGGTGTTTTCCAGATGCTTTTCATGGACTTTGTGGTGTTCATTTGTATAGAAATCTAAAATCAAGGTCTGCTGGTATAAAAAATCACAAATGGACATACTGGAAGGCTGTAAAAGCTTATCGGGAAGTGGATTTTAATAAGCATATAAACTGTTTAAGACGTGTTTTGCCTTAGTGTGCTCAAACACTAGAAGATGTCGGGTTTGAAAGATGGTAAAGAGTACATCAACTTGGAGCAAGATATGGTTTCATGAAGTCTAATAGTGCAGAATCAATCAACGCTCTAAGTCGTCATTCCCGGAAATTACCCATTACTATGTTAATGGAGTTTTTTCGAGCCTCTATTCAACAGTGGTACTACAAGAAAAGAAACCATGCAGGTATTATTTCTTTAAATTCGTAACTTATCATATATTTTACTAAGTATTATTTATTTAAATTTACAGGAAAATTGGAACATCGTGTTACACCATGGACATAAAAAAAGATAACGAAACGTATTCTGAAGTCAACGTCATGGAGAGTTGAACCATGTTCAAACACTTTGTTTGAAGTACTGGATAATAACTTAAATGGCATTGTCGATCTAAATGCAAAGACGTGTAGTTGTATGAAATGGAAAACATCTGGTTATCCGTGTGGCCATGTTATAAAAGTTTCTCTTCATCTAAACCAAGATGATTCAAGCACATACGCTATGGATTGCTACACTACAGAAGTATATCGACAGACTTATGCCGAGATTGTCTACCCATGTCCACATCCTTCTGAGTGGGACATACCAGATGACTTACAAACAGTTTTGCCACCAGCCATGGATAGAAGGCTACTTGGCCGACCAAAAAGTCACGATCGTATACCGTCTAAGGGTGAAGAGAAGAAGAGATCGACATGTAGTCGGTGCAAGGAAATGGGTCATACAAGGTTGACATGTGGATCACCAGTGCCATCACAATCATCTTTTCCTCTACCAAAATATGGATCCTCATCAAAATCCAAAGCTCATATGGTGTCAAGCAAAAGGCAATCAAAATTGTAATCATCTTTAAAATCCCAATCACAACCGGCTTCACCTTTTTGGGACTGTTAACTTAGGTGATTTTTAAATACAAACGTTGTATTATGTGGATTTTATATGTGAACTTTTAACATTTTCAGTTAGGCATGTATTAGTAACTTGAGTTTGAAAATTGCTATGATCTGTTCAGTTGTTATCACTTATTAGGCATTCATTTTACTATCGCAACACGGAAATGACGTTCGCAATCATCTTAATGTCTATCGCAACGCGGAAATGAAAATCGCAACGAGAGAATCGCAATGCGAAATGAAAATCACAACGACAAAATCGCAACGTGAAACTAAAATCGCAACGCGGAAATGACTATCGCAATGCAAAATGAAAATCGCAACGAGAGAATCGCAATGCGAAATGAAAATCGCAACGAGGGAATCGCAAAGCGAAATGAAAATCGCAACGCGAATTTAGTTTCGCGTTGCGATTTTAGTTTCGCGATGCGATTTTCATTTCGCATTGCGATTCTCTCGTTGCGATTTTCATTTCGTATTGTGATAGTCATTTTTGCCTTCAACATAATACAGATTGAAATCAACAAAATCAACCATTACATTTCAATCAATTAAACAAGCACAAATAAGAATAATGTTCACATTAATTAAACAAATCAACTTTTACAAATCATCTTTTACAAATCAATTAAACAATCAAAAAATAAGCAATAATTCTTATTTCCTCATCTACTATTGAATCAACTTTTGCAGCCATACATCATTTTCACGCAGCTCACTTCTGAGATTAACCTGCAGAAACCAAACATTTGCTCAAACAACACTTTCTACACATCTAAAGCCTACAAACAGCAAATTATTGAATTATTTGTACTTAACCAAACATTTTCAAACCAAAAGCCTATAAACTTACCAATTGTTTATGGACATTTTTACAATGCGGATGCAGGTAGGCAGCGTCTCGTATATATCGATCTAGCCATATAATGCCGAAACCACAAGCCTACTGCAGCTCTATCATTATCGGTGGGAGGTAGATACTTTATACTTCCTGTGATCAAACGCTCCAACGCCAAGCATACGAGAGGACCACAATCCCCTCTGACTCCTTCCGTTTGTTGTGGTGCGGTCTCGTCTCTGTTAACTGTAATATTGAGCTTCTTTGGCTTCTTGTTTCCAGAACGAGTCCAATAATTTATCGCATCCAAGAATTTAGCCAAATGAGAGCTCCATCCCTTAATAATATCTCTTAAATCAGCCAATGCTATGTAATTTATCATGCTGTCATATACTATTGCCTTAAGGGATGGGAGCTGAAGCTCGATGAGAAGCCAATGTTTACGTTCCAAAACAGGGATAAACACCTGCAATCATAAGTAATAATTCATTTATTTGCGCACTTATTTATGAATACCTTTAAACTCAATCTAAAATAAATACTAACCTTATCGACCTCCCACCATGCAGGATAAAGTTTAGCTTGTCCATTGCCCAACGTAAATGATTCATCTCGTTGATTCTTCAAGTGAACGGCGTTAAAAGACGTCGGCATAATTGTATATCGTGTATTTCTTTTATTTTCATTAAGTTTCCTAATTATTAGAAGACGTGACACCCACGCATCGATATGCTGTTTTACAAAAAAAAACATATATTAGTGACTTACATAAATTTTAAAAAAAATAATCAAATTGAAATATAAGAAAAATATAAGACTTACCCCTCCATCGAAATAGCCATTGTCTTCGACCCCTAATAATACGCCCCACCAAGACCGATCAAGCAACAAATAGATATCATCGTTGAACTTGCATATGTCAGTGAAACACCCCTGGCTCCGCCCATGTAGATAAAAATCAATTGTGGTCTTAGCCCAAAGGGTGTTATCCAGAATTGTGTCTGGTAGTTGTCTCCTCTCCACTTCAGATACCGGAATGGTACTGGCCGGTAACTCATACGAGAGCCAACTCTTATCCATCATGTCCGACACGTCAGAGGGTTTCTCAAGAATCTTACATATGGCGCCATGTGAATTGGGCTCTTGAATGGTGGGAGGGACCTCTTCAACAATGACAGTGGCCTCTTGAACGGTGGAAGGGGACTCTCGAGGAATGATAGGGGCCTCTTCAACGATAGGAGTGGACTCTTGAGGGATGACAGGCGAGTCGGGCTTCTTCTTGCGGTGTCTTCGCACCATTGGGGTGTACGGAGACTTAATAGCACGTGCACGCCGTCTGATACGTGAACTCCGTCGTGCAAGAAAAACCCGACGTAAAGCATCCACCTTATCGGGCCGCTAAATAATTAAATACAAAAATCAGTAAATAAACAAACATGATATTTATCATCAAGTTAAATATGGAAAATCTTAAACTTACCTCGTTGCGTAGAGTATGAACCTCATTCTACAACGATACTACCATCTCACGTAGAGCGGCAACCTCACCACGTAAAGTAGACACCTCCACACGCCATGCACCATCGTTATCGCGTAGAGTACCGATCTCCTCACGCAAGGCATTGACCTCATCACGTAACTCCCTTAACTCATCCCGTGGACGTAGAGGTAGAGAACAGGGAGATAGAAGTCGTGGCATCTTTGCCGGTCACCTATCATGAGGTGATGGTGGAGAAGAGGATCGATGATGTGACGGGGATAGGTGATGGCTCTCGTTGTAGAGGTGTATAGTCGGGTTGATCAGGTGATGGCTCTGGGTGAGGTGATGGCTCTCGAAGTGGAGGAAGTGGAGGCTGCTCATCATTCGTGCCATCAAAAAAACGCTGACTAGTTTTCCACCAATCAGTGGCAAGCTCAGCCTCTGTGGGTGTCAGTCTCTGTAATGGAGTGTTGGCCTCCTAAAAATATAAAAACTCAAACAAAGTTAAACGTCTACTATTAATAACTTGTTTTATATATGATAATATTTGTGTTAACTTACATTATTTATTGTCGCATATGGTATTAAGTCTTCCCAATCCAACAGACGTTTCCTCTTCCAGGAAATAGCCCTAGGAATATCATTTGAAGTTTTTAATGCATATGTCCGCATGCTGGGGAAAGCCTCGAATATCCAAATCTACAAACAATATAATAACAAACATTAGTAATTGTTAAATAATTAATTATAATTTTGAAAACATTATATAGAAATTCTTACCTTAAAGCCCCAAACAAAGCCTGCCAAAGTGTATTTCGACCCATCGCCACGCAAACTTTTACGGTCATCAAAGGCAGTTGACAACTTAGTCCAGGTAGCTTTCCATATATACGAACCCCACGAAAACAGATTCCATGCATTTAGGTCCTCTACCAATAATATTAGCTCCTGAGGAATAGGTTGTCTGGCCTCTCTGCCTAAAAAGCCGGCATACAAAAGTACTAGAAGGCATACTCGGACAACATCGACGTCATTCATCCGAGTAAAACCATCTTTCTTATTAAACAATTCCTTCAGGTCTTCGACGTGTAAGTTCGGCTTCTCTATTGACTCATCAGGAAAAACCTGGGATAACCATGATGGCGGGTGATATGACGAGTGTACCGGCCTACATCATCGTGTCCGAATCGTAGACCAGTGATTAAGCAGAACTCCTTCCGCCCAAAACAAGTATACGCCGATGGAAAATGAAACCATATCTCTTCCTCACCACGTTGTATACTGTCGGGTAGATCGCTAGTCATGGTCTAAAGCCACAAATGGGTCAAATTAGCACCTCCACCCGGATGTTGTACTCTCAGCCATGGCCCGAAGTAGGTTTCCTCAAACAATTTTCTTTGTGCAGGTGAAAGCTTCTAAGCAATTGTAGTGGCTAGGCTAACTTTATTCCTTAATGTCAATGAAGTCGAAAAAAATTTCTACAAAAACAATAAACATACCAAGTTAGATATACCAAAAACTACACTGTAAAGATATACCAAAAACAATAAACATAAAGAGTAGTAGTTTATTCTTGAAACTAAAATTTTCAACACTGTTTTGTCTTTTGGTTGAAATGAAAATCGCAACGAGAGAATGACTATCGCAACGCGGAAATGACTATCACAACGAGAAAATCGCAACGCGAAATGAAAATCGCAACGCGAAATGAAAATCGCAACGAGATAATCGCAACGCGAAATGAAAATCGCAATGCGATTTTGGTTTCGCGTTGCGATTATCTTGTTGCAATTTTCATTTCGCGTTGCGATTTTAATTTCTCTCGTTGCGATAGTCATTTTTGTGTTGCGATTTTCATTTTCATGTTGCGATTTTAAGTTTAGAAACTATTCTTCTTCTGCAAATTGAAACTTTAATGGATTGCATTACTTCAACCAAAAGACAAAACAAAGACAAGTACTAACTTCACAGGGTTAAAGACTAAACAATTTAGTAGTATTGGCAGCAATCGAATGAATTTAATAAGAAATCTAAGTGAAGTGGTTAATATATTATTGAAATTACCAGTAAACTTATCATCAATTTCAATATGAAAAACCTAAAATAATGCAAAAATTTCAAAATAAAAATAATTAAAAAAACTAACCCTCGGAGGTTGATTTTCCATTTCTGAATGATTGTGAGGGATTTCGCCGGAGATGGGGACGAAAATCTTCGGAGATGGGGACGGATTTCGCCGTAAAGAGTGAGAGATGCAGATGTGACTGAGTTGTGATTTTAGGTTTTAGATTATGAGTTACGATTACGGGATATACTGTGGACGGTTCAGTGTTCCAATAATTAATATTCGTGTTTGGAATTTGAAAATAAAATACGCGTCGCGATTGTAATGGCGCTTTAAAAATCGCGTTGCGATTTACGGATATGCGTTGCGATTTTACGTATTGTCGTTGCGATTTACGGATACGCATTACGATTTACGTATTCTCGTTGCGATTTACAGATACGTGTTGCGGTTTACGTATTCTCGTTGCGATTTACGGATACGCGTTGCGATTTTACGTATTGTCGTTGCGATTTACGCATTGTCGTTGCGATTTACGGATACTCGTTGCGATAGTCAGAATCGCGTTGCGATTTATATGTTCGCGTTGCGATTTATATGTTCGCGTTGCGATTTTCATATTCGCGTTGCGATTATGGAAAATCGCAATGCGAATTTGTACTATCGCATTGCGATTCTTCATAATCGCGTTGCGATTCTGGTAACTGATTTGGGATTCTGGTAACTGATTTGGGATTCTGGAGATCGCGTTGCGATTATTATTTCACATTGCGATTTTGTTGGTCATTTTGGCAAATCCAAAAAAACGTTGGTTAAAATCGTATATTATAAGGCATTTTTGGTCATTGAGGTTATTTTCTCTATAATATATATATTCTTAAAAACCGATTTTTAAACAGTATATTATATGTTTTCAAAAATCGTTTTCTAAAAAAATTATATATTATATTTTTCAAAAATATTTTCAAAAATTATACTATATATATATATATATATATATAATAAAATAAAAAAATTCGGACAAAAATGAGTGTCTACAGCTGCCCCTTTTGTCCTTTTTCGTGGAACGAAAAATAGGACAAAGATAAAATGACACAAATTTTTGTTCGGTATGAAGGGGTCCCTGAGTCTAATATCCTCCTTTGTGGAGTTGGAATTGACTCTAATATTTCAATTAGGAATAACTCCCTATTAGATTGAGTTGCAGATGACTCCTCTGTCACGAAGTCGAGTCCGTCTTAAAATGACAAGAAATTGAAACGGTAGTTCGGAATTTGATAGGAAGGGGGCTTCTTATTGCCAAACCGTAGTCAACCTTGGTATTTTTCTCGGTTTAAAGACCTTGATTTGAAAATTCGATTGGAAAGTAGTTCCTTGACACTACCATGTGGTTGATAGGCCCTCGAGCTGAATAGAATTGAACTCGAAAGCTTTCGTTGACAAATAACTTTTATCGTCTTAAGCTATGCTGCTGGAAAATAGTTTCTTGTCACTAAAACACAGTTAACCCAGGTCTTCTTATTGACTTAAAGACCTCGGTTTAAACTTCAACCGGAAAGTAGTTCATCGATGCTACAATGTGGTTGGTATGTCATCGAACTTGAAGATTTTTGTTAACGGATAGCCTTCTCGCCTTGAGCTATGCTATAAATTTGATATGCCTATAAGTTGAATGGAATCGAACTCGAAGGTTTTTGTTGTCAGATAACCCTTATCTCCTTGAGTTATATTGTAAATTTGATATGTCCTTGAGCTAAATATAATCGAACTCGAAGGTTTTGGTTGACAAATAGCTCTTCTCTCCTTGAGTTATACTATAATAAGCTAGGAGAGAACCCCCTATTATTGCAGATGACTAATTTGATATGAAACTAAGTCAATCCAATTGGCACAATATCATTTGTCGTGAAGTTAAAATCGTGGATGGCTCCTTCGTTGTGAAGTTAAGCTTTGAATTAGATGTCATTCGTTGTGAAGTTGAAATCCAAAATTGCATTGCTTTCAAGTTCAATATCTTTCGCTATGAAGTTGAAATTGACTCTGAATGAAACTGGAATGTTGTTTGTTGACATACAACTTTTCTCGGCTTAAGATGTGCTGTAATTTTCATCTAAATGAAGGATAACCCCTCTTCGTGGGTCTAAGCCGATCATAATTCTTTATATAACTCCTCCTCACGGGAAAGCCAAGTGGTAAATTCTGTCAGCCGGATAACATCCGTCGTGGAGTTGAAGTCTGGCTTGAAAACGTTGACTAGAAACTGGCCACTCATCGTTGAGTTAAGCTGAAGTGGATTCATTTTGAACTGGCTCTTGAACCCGTCTAAAGTTGATTCTAAGATCTGTCAATCTTTCAATATGTAAAATTGGTTGAGGTGTAGCTCTTCGCTGCTGAGTTAAGCAACCACCATCAATCTCTGAATGTGCTTTTAAATCGAGTATATTTCATCTTGAAGTTGAAACTTAACTCTAAAAGCTGCAAAAATTATGTATGCTAAAAAAGATAAATGTGATGCTCTTAAGTATGTCTAAGATGCATGCAACTTGAATTAGTTCTATTTTATCTCCTGAATGGAGTCTCGTGCTTTGTCTGCCGATCTGGTCCTTGGAATCGATCATGCCCCATTTTCTTCTCAGGTCGAGACAATTTCACAAGGGAGTGTTACCAGTTCTATCTGATCACTTGGATTAATTGCTTCCAAGAATGTGAAATGCTCGAAATTTGGCATTGTTTGTTCTTTCTTCAATAGAGGCAAAATGAGCTTCAACAGCTTCAAGGACCTTTCACATTTAAAACTGTCTTATTTGAAAATGTTTTTCTCCGTTCTTTTATTTTATGAGGGAAAAAAGGATATGAAAATATAAAAATTTTGTAAAACATTGCCTCTTAAATCAGGCTCACAATCGAATCAAATCATAAACATGAGTTTACAGAAAATCAAAATAATCAATAGCTCTTTATTGCTTTCAGAGTTATAGCTCTTTGAAAAATATCCAAATTGATGAGTTGGCTTCCTAATTTCTAAGGTTTCGGCCACTAAAATGTCATTTCTTTTTTCTTTTGAACATCGCAACATTCCCCTCTTTCTCGGCTTGGCATTTTAATCGGTTGCGGACAAAATGACTCAACTAGCATAATTAATTACTAGACATTCTATTTCGGTTATCTGAAATCTTCCATTTGTTCAAGCTTCGTAAGCTCCTCTAACAAAGGCAGTGTAGAAATATCAGTCTAAAAATGAAATTCTTGAGTGCTCGTGTGAAATTGACTATAACAGGTGTTCCTTAACTCCCTTAGTCCATCTTTGTCGAAACTCTTTATTTAGATAAATTTGATTTTATTTGCCATTGTCTGGCTAGCTGAATTTTATCCATAAAGCCGAGGTGTTTATCCAATTGCTCTAGAAGGATAGCTTAATATTATAATCACCTTTATCATGCTAGTTGAATCTTATCCATAAAGCTAGGGCGTTTAACCAATTGCTTTAGAGGGATAACTCAAGCTTTATTGTATAGATATTATAATCGCCTTTATCAAGCTAACTGAATCTTATCCATAAAGTCAAGGCATTTAACCAATTACTCTAGAGGGACAACTCAAGCTTTATTGTATATATAATATTATAATCTAGGTATACGGATCCAATTTCTTAAGTTTGTCAAGAAGAACATGTTATAGTCTAGGTGTTGTTGAAAGTCAAGGAATCTCATATTTAGAGTTCAATTTCCAAGCAACTGACCTAAACTAGATTCACCTACTCGACTATTCCATCTGTGAATATCATTATAATCATTGAATGTCCTCAATAAAAGTATAGTAATATCATACGCAAAGGATGCCCCATGTTGTCCACTCCTATGTATACCTAATACTAAGCCTCTTATTTATTCCCTTATGAGAGGAGAAGGCTATATCGGTTCTTGTAAGAGAAGGGTATGGTGTTCGAGTGTATCTTCTGGGGTAAAGTTCAAAGTTCTTTGTTTTATCAGCTCTTAATTATGTCACTTTGTCAAAGATCTGTAACTCTGAACCACTTACAGAGTTTTTAATTCAGTTAATATTCAAAGAATTTCAAGTTTGCAAATTTGATTCATTGCTCACCATCTTTAAAGTAGCATAAATTCATTTAAATGTCCTTAAAAAACACTTGAGAAAAGATGAAAAACAAATTCAAACAAAATGCTGCAAATGATGAAACGATCTTCCTCCTCACTTGGATGCCCCCGAGTCATTGAAGTTGATCCAATTCTTGTTACGCATCTTCTGCACGATTCTCTTGAATGAGTAACAGTTCTCAATAGTGTGCCTTGGGACACTGCCATGATATTCGCAATGGGCATTCTCATCATACCACCTGGGGTATGGGGACTTCATGGGTTCCACCGAGTATAGTGACACTACGTAAGTGTCAAAAAGTTGTTGGTAGAGTTCTTTGTAGATCATGGGAATAGGGTCAAAATATTATCTTTCCATTTCATTCCTGGGTTCTCTTGAATCTTGTCTAGAAGTACCGGACGGTACAATTGCAGTTGATTTTGGGTTGGAGATTGTGACACCTTTATTGGAATTGTAGATGTTGACGTTATTGATTTCACCATCCCTCTTCTTCATATGAGGTTTCTTACTGGCCTCCCCTTCCTTAATCTTGCCTTGCTTTATGGCCATTTCTACTATTTCTCCGGCCATGATTAAGTCAGAAAAATTTCTAGATGTGATTGTATCTAAGTGCTCGAAGTAAGGAGCCTTCAATGTTTACATGAAGAGCTTCCCGGTTTCCTTCTCATCCAAGGGCGGATGAACTTGCACCACTAAATCCCTCCATTTCTGTGCATATTGTCTGAAACTTTCATTATGCTTCTTTTCCATGCTTTGTAGCATAACTCGATCTGGCCTCATGTCATTGATGTGTTTGTATTATTCCAAAAAACTTGGATAAATCTTTCCAAGTCTTGATATGGGATCGACTTAGCTGATTGTAGCACCAGATGGCTGAGCCCGACAGACTCTCTTGGAAGCAATGGATCAGGAGTTGGTCTTTTCCTACATATCCTGTTATCTTTCGACAAAACATGGTAATGTGGGCTGACGAGCAACTGTTCCCATCAAACTTCTCGAATTTCGGGGACTTGAATTTCAGAGGAAAAACCAAGTCTGGGATTAAACTGAGTTCCGCAGCATCAACTCCATAGTAGTCATGGTCTCCTTTAACCACCTTCATTTGGTCTTCCAATTGTTTGATTTTCTCCTTCATCTTCTTTGCCTTGTCTTCCTCATGAAAATCTGGTATGTGGTAATCATCCGGATTATTCTCAGGATTGGATACAAAAGTCTGTACCTTTACAGCAGATGAGGTTTTCGCTTTTGCAGTTGATGAGTCCTCTTGCATTCTTGGTAAGATTCTAGGTGAAATGACCAGTTGCGGGGTAGGTGGCATAGTTACCCATTCCAATGAACCTGCCTTAGGTTCACCTGCTTGATGTAAGCTGGATAACTTGGCTACAATATGATCGACCAAGGACTCCTGACTCTTAGTGATCGTATTCAGAGTACTTTGACTATTCCGGTTTATCTTTTCTTCTAACTCTCTCTGCAACTTCGACATGTTCTCCTCGAGTTGAGCGATTTTGCTTACATCTTCTTCTTTTTTGAACGAGTGTTATGAGGATGAGGTGTGTCCAATGTTTGGGGTGGTATGTCTAATGCTTGTTCCCTTTTTTGATGAGACATTTTTCTGTTAGTTAACGCGAATGTAAAGAAATGAAAGAATGCAAAATATGTCTAAATGCATGATGCATGAAATGTTCGAGGCATTGATCCAAAAATATGTCTATTATTATAAATAATCTTTATTGAGACAAAAATGTTATTTTTTAAGAGTCAAAAACCCTTAAAGGTACATTCTGAATAAGTCTTCTAGACCCCGAACAACTTCAGGTTGACTCATCCTCTGCCTTTTGTCTATCACTGATTGAATACCCTATCGAACCGGGTTCTCTGGCTAAACCGTGCAAGTGACGAGCTACTTTGTGTACTTGTTCCCAAAAGTATCGAATGGTTGTATCTCTGACTTTCATCATTTGTTGAACCTGTTTCCTAACGAAAACGCCATTGGAGCCCTCAAACGATAGGAACTATCTGAAGTTTATTTGCTTGTTTTTGAATTCGTCAATAATGACCTCTAATTTTAGCTATCGCTTTGCCATCTTGTTCTTGTTGTCTTTGAAGGGACTCTTCAAGTCAGTAACCTTTTTCTCGTCTTTCCCCTATAACCTTTGCCGACCTATTTTTAAAAAGTTAACTTTTGATGTACTTAATGGTGGGCACCACGTATTCTTAATTGAATGTGACACATAATTGCCTTGCAGATTGTCCTCCTTTTCCTTCTGAACCTTTTCTGACCATAGTCAAACCTCTACGTTTTTCACCTATTGTATTATAACCCCTTTGTCCATTAATGCAAATTATTTATGTTTAACGAACATATTTTTTGTGGATCAACACCTCTTTTGAATAATGTAAATGACAAAAATAAAATGAAAGAGAGCAAAAATGAAAGGAAAGAGTTAGTGAGGTAAGGATAGTAATCAAATAATAATGAAAATAAAAAATCTTACCCCACATGATATCTACCCCACATGCTTATTATTCCTACCGGACATTATCTCTATCCCGCATGTTGATTTTAAACAAGCCCTAACCGCATAAATTTATAGTTCACATGCTTTGAATAGAAAATAAAACAGGAAATGATCTCATAACAGCCTAGGGTTTGAAATGAGGTTTTGGGTGGGCTCTAATTTCCTGTAGTCTATCGATTTAGGTTCTAAAGAATGTACTCGAGTTCTCATTTCCGGTGCCCCCTTGGGCTTGCCAGACCCTTAGTCTAAGCCCATTACAAGCTTGTGTGGACAAAGTTAAACTCGAGAGGATACATTCCCTTATGTCTATGCAGAGAATAAATTCACACGAAGACATAAGGTATATGAATCCCGAAGGTTACTTGTTAGGCCTATGCTGAGAATAAATTCTCGCGAAGGCGTCGCTTTCACCCCCACTTAAAAAGGGTTTGGAGCTCGGGTATAGAGCCTTAGATGAAAACTTTTTCAAAAAATCTGAAATCATTGAAAAAATGTCAGTACAACTATTTGCTTGAAAAATAATCAACGATAAATAATAAGAATTGAATAAATAAATTAAAATTTAAACTTATAATTTTCGCTCAAAAAGACAATCGGAAATTAATTTCGGCCTAACTCACTTACCTGTCCCTAGCAGAGTCGCCAAGCTATCGTAGTCGTCTTTCGGATAGTCCCTGAATTGGGCTTCGACTTGAAATAAAACACGTAGAGCCGCCACCGATCATTTTAAAAACAAATTTTAGGTTGATCGGACACCATTTTACCTGATATGTGTTTTACCAGAAATATGTCAGATTCGGGAGTCGGTTACAGTTAAGGAAGAATTAGCACCCTTAAACTGCCATTTCGGTGTCAATTAATTTTTCGGTTGTTTTAAATCGCGAAAAATAAATTAAAATTAAAATTTAGAAATTCAATTCGAATTAATTACCTCTGATTGATTGAAAGTATCCCTAAAAAGTCAAAAAATGTTAGATAAGAAGAAATTAATGTTAAATAAATGAAAGGAAAAAGAAAAAAAATAAGAAAATAAAAATAACAAAAATAACAAAAATATTGAAAAAATCAGAATAATAAATAATAATAATAATAAAGAAAACATATTAAAATTACGAGTAAATAGAAAAAAAAAAGTTTAAAGGATCAGATTGAAATAAATCAAAATTTATGGATCAAATGGATGCTAAAAAATTATCTGCAAAAAAAATAAGAGGTTATGAGGACTAAACAATAATTAATCCTAAATACCAAATAGTGACTAAAATATAATCATAATAAAATTGAAAATCCAAATTAAAAATACTGAAACTTAACTTCAATGACTAAAATGAAAATGTATAAAAGTACAGGGACTGAGGGTGTAATTTACCCATTCTCGAAATTACGTAGAGATCCCTCCCCAAAATGATGTAGTTTTAAGAAGGGTATAAATACCCGAAATTCGGCTCTAAAGGCCTAAAATATCTCATTTGTTCGTTTTCACTCTCTCTCTCTAGAATTTCCTCGTCGGAGGAATAGCCGACCATTGTTGGCCGCCGCGCTCCGACAACGATAACCACCGCCGACGGCAAAAAAAAAACCAAAATTCCCCCAAAGCTTCCTCTCAACGTCCCAAACCCAAAACCGAAGCCCAAACACCCAAAAATATCCCCGCCGACGTAGATTTAGAAAAAGGTTTCGATTTTTTTACCCTTTTTCATTTTTCTCGGCGACCGGCGATCTTTGCCCCAACGACGCTTCTCTGTGCTCCTTCACTTTTGATATATTTACTTGCTTTATTTAATTTGTTATTTTTTTCAGTGTTTTGGTGTTGACTATTGTGGTTGTTTTTGGTTTGATGTTGTTGTTGGATCGTTGTTTCGTGTATAGGTTGCTCTCCGATCGTTCGATGTTGATTCCTTGGTTCTTATCTTCCGACGAGGCTCCCTTTTATAGCCTTCGAAGGGGTCGTTTGGGTCTCGATGATCTCGGAGTTGTGGGTTGTTGGTTGACCGAACACTCCAGAATAATTCAGTCATGGAGATCTTGGCCGACCATTTTGTTTGCTTTGACTGGCGCATGGTCCTCACACGCCCCTCGAGCCCTTCACATGCGGCGCCTCTGCTAAGGATGTAACCCTAGCCACTGCCGGGTCAGGCAGTTGGGTTCGGGTTGTTGGGCTTTTACCCGTCCTTAGCCTGCTGGGTTAGGCATGCCTTGTCTTGGACCCTTATTGGACCTAAAAATAAAAAAAATGTTAATAAAATAATAATAAAAACAAATAATAATAATAATAATAATAATAATATATATATATATATATATAATATTTCCAAAAACTATATAATATATATATTTTCAAAAATATTTTAATACTATATATTTTTTAAAAATGTTTTCAAAACTATACATTATATAGTTTTCAAAAATGTTTTAAAACTATATATTATATATGTTTTCAAAAATGTTTTAAAACTATATATTATATAAGTTTTCAAAATGATTTCAAAACTATATATTATATAATTTTTTAAAATGTTTTCAAAAACTATATATTATATATATTTTTTCAAAATGTTTTCAAAAACTATATATTATATATATTTTCAAAATGTTTTCAAAACCTATATATTATATATATTTTTTCAAAATTCATTTGCAAACTATATAATATATATATATATATATATATATATATTCAAAAATCATTTTCAAAGCTATATAATATATATATTCTTAAAAATAGATTTTTTAAATAGTATATTATATGTTTTCAAAAACCGTTTTCTAAAAAAAATTATATATTATATTTTAAAAAAAAAATCATAAATTATAATATATATATATATATATAAAATAAAAAAAATTCGGACGAAAATGAGTGTATACACTATTACCCTTCATATTACGGATATCTTCAAGCTTGATACGGTACGTACGGTCAAACTAGCCAATATATCGACTAACACTATTCGTAATACAAACAACCTCGTTGCTCAGAAAGACAACATATTCAAAAGCCTCCAAAATGAACTGCGAAACTTGCCTGCACAATTTCAAGCTTCCCAAGTGGCCCGCGTACAACTATAATAACAGAACCAACAACAACAAAAGTTGTTCAAAGGACTCTTCAGATTTTGTTGATCTGCTAATGCTAGGAAACCAGAAGATGAGGAAAAGAAGAAGAGAGAGCCTCCAATAGTGAGAGACGTCGCCAATCGGGACAATCCCTTATAGGGAGGACAATGATTATTTACCCTTGCCTACCAATCATAGTTGAGAAGAATGGAAAACCATATGAAAATCATTTGAAAACATATCAACGATCTCAAGACCTCAAACAATTTTAGAACCAAATGGTTCATGGAGGAACGTAGCCCTTAAATGCCTCACATACTAACACTTCTTATCCTTCACACTTCAAATTGTCCAAAAACTACGATGGAACCGGAGATCCCACTGACCACCTATCTCAATATAGAGATTGCATGGAATTTGTATGAGCATCCGACTAACTAGAATGCAAGGTTTTCACAAGTACTCTTCACTGGAGAGCGAAAAACTGGTAAAACTCTCTACCCTCAGAAACCATGGCAGACTTCAAATAGTTGTGGCATCTATTCATTGGCCAAATTTTGGCCAATTGAATGATCTATAACTCGTCAGCCAGCCTCCTTAGTGTAGTCTACAGGCAAGGCAAGCTCATACGCGACTACACAAAGAAATTCACAAATGTCACCCATAATATTCGTGACATATAAAACGATTGGACGATCTCAGCATACGTCAGCGGCCTTTAACATGACCCCTTGAGGTACGCCTTGATGGGCAACATGCCAACCAGAATCAGGTAGCTATATAAAGTGGCCAGTATATACACCGAGGTAGAGGAAATTGGGTCGGTAGTAAGTTCAGGCCAAAGCTCGACCACCTAGGGATGCACCTCAAAGTCATTGAATCAGGAGGCGTCATCCTCTCTAGTCTCACACCATTCATTATTCTTTGAGGGTGAACCATGGGTTAGGAAGTTCTTCCTCAGGTAGCAAAGGAGAGCATATGAGCATAATGAACTACTGTCGACAAGTCAACATTACTAACCAATGAGGGAGAGGACCATTTAGGGGATATATAGATTACACACCCCATGACATTTCCTTATTAGAAATTCTCTGTAAGGTAGGGGACTCAGGTATCTTGAAGCTCCCACCACCTATGCAATCGAATTCTCGATAACACTAAGTTATGCTAATACCATAAACAGAAGGGGCACGATACATACTAGTGCATACGAAGGACATAGTAGAAGAAACGATAAGGAGCAACATGTTGGGTCAACCGTGCGAAGGGACAGATACCAAACTGAGGCCCGCCTTGGGGAGCAACAAGAAAGGCATGCTAGAGGAATCATTGACTAATCCTGGCCCAGGTAATCCAAAACCCTATCCTCTTTAGGGAAGCATGTAGTACCTAAACTAATGCAGGCAAGGATTTGGGAGTTTATGGAATAACACCAAATATCTAGTTATACTTCTGGTATCCTCTGTTATGTTGTCGTAACAAAAATGCCTCCAACGTGCTACGATAGTAGGGAAGCTCCTAATCTACAGTTAAAAGAGTGTTGAGCCACATTCGCTCTGAGTGTAGAGATGCCTCCACTCACCAAAAGAAACGAGATGTTTTTGAATGCGAGAGAAGTCTTCATCCATAAACTATAGAAACATTGAGTCACCTTCGTACCTATTGACAGTGAATTGTCTTCGTAAGATGTTGAGTTACATTTACCCCAGCTTACAACCATGAAATGACTCGAGGGGACAAGTTTTCTCTGATACGGTGTTGAGATACATTTGCCAAATTTTGGAAAATATGCCTTATTTCTACTTATGGCGTATGGTGCGTGCAGAGATGCATCTGCTCCCACCATAATGCCCTACGATAGACTGAGTAGCCTCCTCTACCTGGCCGAACAATGTTGAAATGTCTCCCTCCTTAGATAAAAAAAAAATTATGTTCTAAAATAGATTCAAAGAGTTGAGAGCCTCCGCTCCGGTGTCGAGATGTCTTTGCCATGGTTTATATCACAATTTTTCTCTTTTTATTTTTCTCTCCCAAAAACTCATTTATATCATATGATTTTACACCTTTACATGTTCAAATTACAAGTTTGTTGGAACAATAATACTATAATTATCTTTGTTATTTTGACAAACAAAAATTATTTATATTTTCTTCCTTTTATCATTTAAATGTTGTTGATAAAAATTCACAAGGTGTTTTGACGTACATGTACAAGACCAATAAATTTTACATTCACATCAAAAACACATTCCATTTTCTTAATTGAAATTTTATCATTCTTGCTATTCTTATGATCAAACTTCTTGTGAAAGTAAGTGTTCCACGTCCACTTAGTTCAAACACTGCCTCAAAAGCTAACAGAATAACTTTGGAAACTTATACAATTGAAATAAAGCTATAATTTTATTTACACTGGGGATGTGCAAAGTTTTTAATAGCATGCTGCTCCCGACTACTTCACAAAAAACTTTCATCCACGTTCCCCTCAAGCAATGGCTTTGAATTGGCTGTAGAAACTTGTTCACTTCCGTCATTGGACTTGTCCACGCTAAGTAGGAAAACACCTGTGAGAGAAACAACAATTATAAAACCTTCCATAATATAACTGATATACATAGATCCATTAATTGATCGAGTGGTAAAGGATTTTCTTGTTATCCCACTTTGTGTGAGTTCAAATCTTGGCATTTGCCTTGAATGTAGTATCTCTCTACTTGGAAAACATTATCAAGAACTTATTATTACTCACCTATAAACCATATCCCAGCAGCAAGAAAGAGAATAGAGGTCAAAATAAGTGCAGTGTCCCTCCAATTATTGATATGATCCTGTCCAAAACATAACCGCCGATGATCCAATAAAAATTTGAGTCCACGGTGAAGATAGATAGGTTGAAGTTGCGTAGACATATAATAATTCATAAATCCCGATTTGAAAGAAATACATGTATATTCAGATTCCTGCCTCATCAATTTACCACACTAAACCTGTGCGCATGCAAGCTCCAGCGTAAATGGACTCACCTGGAGAACCCCAACAAGTGGCGAGGAAGGAACATCACCAAATATGTGAATTGAGACAGTAGAGATAGCCATAGATAATGGTCTCAAACTCGGTTTTACACAATGGAGACATACATAATTGACAGGAGCCTGCAAAATCAATATTCACTGAGAAAGTGACACGAGTGGATAAGCAAAACTGCTAAAATATTTCATGATAGTCCAAAATAATAAATATTGTTCCGTATGTACCAGAAAAGCACTTTCTATTATCAAAGGGGAAATATGATGAGGTGGTTCAAATTTCTATAAACTAATAAGCTATAGGTGCTCTAAAACAAGCATGGGTAAGACTCCTGGAATAGTTTCTGACTAAATTTTTCTTAAAATCTTCTACCAGTTGAACCTAATTGGAAACGGAAGAGAGGGAGACTCCTTACACCTGCAGAAGTATCATAAATATAGGACAGTCAAAGGCCAAAATGAAAAAAAATCCAGGTCACCCATCTTTATATTACCTGAGTTGCAAAAACAAGTAATTCACCCACAGCAAAAAGAACTATAAAACCGTACAGGCTCCTTAGACAGAAAGCAGAGAAGCAAAATATTGCGCCCAGAAATGTTGCCCCTGAAAGAAGCTGTTATAGAAGCAAAGCAAGCCATAATAATGCAAAAAATAAAAATAAAAAGGAGATAGTTTCAGACTATAATTTACAGCTGCTAGTTAGTTTCATCAGGAAGTAGGATAGAACTTCCCAAATTTATGAAAATCACAAACATCTTTCTGGGTTGCTGTTTGCCGGTTAACTTGTTATTTTTCTACACCTTGCACCTTGCATTGTGTGTGAACATTTTATTCATCTGTTTTGATTTAGAGAAGTAATAGTGGAGGACAATTTCAATTGACAGAATCCTATATTTATCTTTTGTTTTATTACATAAGAGGCTTTATTAGGCAAAATAAGAAAGAATACCACCTAAAGTGCAATTTCTATGAAAACCATCTACACTTTAAATCAACTTATTTTCACACACACACGCACATACTTGTAAAAGAAAGGATAACATTCACACAAAACATCAACAGAGCAAAACAAACTCACAATAAAGGCATTAGATATTGTAGCACTCATGCGATCTAGGATGAAGCCACCTGATATTGTTCCTATAATCCCACAAACAATTGTAATCCCTCCAAACAACATATCTGCACTCTTCTGCAAAAGCACAATTTAAATGAGTATAGCGCTAAAAGGAAGGGCAATGTGATTCTTTGTGATACCAAAAGAAAATGCCAAAAAGAAGACATTGAAATAAAAGAATGCATGTAAGTTGGAGGAAACTGTACCATATGATAAATGTTATAACCAGCCTTTGGCCCCCAATATGAATATGCTCCAATAACAAAATTGTATGCCACGTAACCTGACAAACAAAATGTAGGTAACATGATATTTCACAAACCGAAGTAATACCATATGTAATAAATACAAGCTTTCGCAGCAGCAACTTAATGAGAAAAGAAACAACCACAGTTTCTTAGAATTGTCTTAGAGGTGTCCGGGAGAAAACTTTAATATGAAAAGTTGTTGCAAAAATTGAAAAACTGATGGCATTAATTTAAAAAAAAAATCAAGGCATTAGTCCAGTTGATGTGAAAGGGTCAAGAAAATACCCAAAACATTTACAACATAAACTTTTTCCACCAAAAGCACTTTCATGTCTTTTGCAAACCGAGAAATCTGATTCAAAATGTTGTGTATGCTTACTGACCTGTCAAAGAAAAGAGGAACAATCAGGTTATTGAATGAATACTGACTATCAAAGTACACAACAATATATTTTAAGCATCCATAAAGTTAAATCCTACAATAGATTTACTTTTAACGTCAGAAAAACAGGACTAGATACAATTGTTCCAAAGATACATGACCCACTTTGAAAATTACATCAGACATCAGTCTATTCCCCGATGCTAGGTGCCAAGATATCACAGATTAAGGACTCCTCCATCACAAGACTGTTATAACCAATTTATATTTTACCTTCTCCATGTTTCACGCGCTTTTCATGTGCCCAACTCACCATAAGCTCCCAACTCCCAAGTCATAGCATTCATTAACCTTCTGACTAGGGGCCTATTGATAAGAAGGCTGAAAGGAAAAACAACGGTGCAAGGTGGCAAGCCTAATGTGTCCAACATTCTTACTACAATTAGAATCCTAATCTTTTATGTATTATTAATCCTTTTCTCCCATGATGACTTTCTCCCATTTCTTAGATAAAATTTCTTATTGCAAAAACGTAAATAATGCTTTGAAGCAGTTTAACCATGATGGGTTGAAGAACCACTCAGGCACTCATTGACACAAATAAACTAATGAAAGATTTAATATAATACACGGGTTGATGTTATGGTTGGAGAAGAAGAAGGACGAGAAAGTATCGAAGAGGAGAGGCGAGGAAGCATTGAGGAACAATTGGGAAATGAGGATCGAGGGTTAGGGATTGAAGATGGAGATTGGGAATTAAATCACGTGGTAGGCACGGGGAAACTTACCACAGCTGAGGAGCAGGCCAGGCGAGGTTATTGTATGCTGGAGCAGCCCAAGACCGAAGGCCCAGTACCTGAAGAAGAAAAGAAAGAGAAGAATAATTCTGTTAGTTAAGCTGTTATGAAGCTTGGACAGTTGGCATGAATTATATGGCTATTATAACTAAATAATACCAGCTCTGATTGTAAAAAATTTCCTTATGCAATGAATGAATGATTGTTTCTTTCTCTCAATTCTCTCATTCTTTTCTCAAACCTCAATCTATTTCTTTTATTCCATAACAAATTGGTAATCAGAGCTACGATTCTGGCAAAAAAAATTTTTTTTTGAGGGCATGCCAAAGAACCAATCTATGGCAGAAACGGATTTAACTGGGATTCAGAAACAGATTGAAGACCTTGCTGCTTTGGTGAAACAAGGTTAAAATGAGACTAATCCACCTAAATGGTGGGAGACTCAGGAAAACAGGATTACGGCATTGAAGACAAGGATGGCCACGAATCACAGCTATGTGGAAGATATACTGAAGATCTTAACTGGCAGAAATGGTGAAGAAGAGCAGTCTGCAGGGGATCAGGTATACACTCCTAATAGCTCTAAAAATGGGGAGAAAAATCCTGTTTTGGTGACTGTAGTTAAGGATAAAACAAGATTCTCTTATAAAACTGATGAACCTGGAATTTTGAAGGATAAGCCTGATGCTTGTTTAGCCCTTAAAAACAGTTCTAGGCCTAAGAATCAAATGGGTGAAAACAGTCAGTCAAACTAAACCTATTATGCTGGGTCTAGAAATTGAAAATAGAGGACCAGGGGGTTCATTTAGCAGTTCAGGAAATATGTGGCACATACCCAAAATAGATCTTCCTTTCTTTGAAGGGGTTAATCCTAAAGGGTGGATTCAGAAATGCTTGAAATATTTTTCTATTTGTAGTGTGTCTATGGATCAAAGAGTGGAGATAGCCACTATGTATTTAACAGGCAAAGCAGAAATATGGTTTGATGGTTATATAATGCAGAAACACCATGTAACATGGCATGAATTTGAATCTGATATCTGTCACAGATTTAGTGACAGATCATTTTCTAATATTGTAGAGGAGTTTACTAAATTGACACAGAAGGGGTCTGTAGAGGAGTATCAGGAGAAGTTTGAGGAGTTACAACCTTATATGCTCTTACAGAATCCTACTTTGACTGAAGAATTTTTTGTCACTTTTTATTAGTGGACTCAGAGATGATATTAAGCATAGGGTTAAGGCCTTGGACCCTAAGAACTTATCTGAAGCATGTAAACAAGCCAAGCTTTATGAACTGTCAGTAGAATTTGAAAATGGAAGATTCAGGCCTTCTTTTAAGGTCCCACCCTACCCAAGCCCCATAACTACATCTAAGACAACTGCATTGCTAGTAACTACAAAATCTACTTCTATATCAAATCCAAAACATAATCTTATGGATTATAGAAGGCAAAACAGTCTGTTTTAAATGTGGTGAAAAATATATTCCATGTCATCAGTGCAAGACCAGGCAGTTAAATATGATTACAGAAGAAGTTGACACTTCTCCAGTAGAAGTTTGTCTTACTGATGCAGAGCAGTTTCAACAAGAAGAAGAGGAGAATCTGGAAATTTCTATGAATGCTATTACTAGCTGCATTGGCCATCAAAGTTATCAAAGGCTTAAGGCGCATCGAGGCGCAAAGTGTCCTGGAGCCTTGAGGCGCGAGGCGCTTGAAAGGCGCAAGATTCACGAAGGCGAGGCACATGATATCAAAAAAATTGTAATACATGTATATATTAATGCAATCAAACTCAAATATCATAGATACCCAATATTAAGCTTCAATAGAGTTCATTCTCAAACTCAAAATACCAACCTAACGTCATAAAAGCTATCAACAAGCATAATCAAGTACTAAGTTTAACAAAAACATTCAACATGCATAAACAAAACATCAAATAAAGTCACTGATAATCATCATCAAACATCAAACTCATCCTCATCATCATCGTCAACTGGTATGTCATCATCTTCCTCCTCATCCGTCTCACAATCCCCAATGTCTTCTTCTTCAGTGTCACTCTCCTCTAGCATAACAACTTCATCATCTTCATCTACAAGGTGTAGTCTAGCTTTTTCTTTTCCTTTCGAGCTTCAACTCAAGATAATGACAGCATTGTATTGCCTTAATAAAATATCATATTATATTGTATCAGCCTTTCCAAGGTTTGTTTGAAATTATTTCAATTTACATATTAATTCGCGATTAATATGTTAAATAATTATAAGTTAAAAATTTTAAATTAATAAAAAATTATCATATTATTAATATATTAATAAAACAAAAAGATTGCATTTACATGTTAATAATATTTTGGTAATGTGAAAAATTAAGAAATCACAATAAAACAAATTATGCTGAGTAAAATAATAGTTATGGATTTTATCTTTTGTCAAACTTTGTGTAAATTGTTGATAAATATACACATGTCTATAAATATCATTATTAATATGATTGTCTTCTTTCACTTCACTTTCACTTCGCTTCTTCAGCCTTTTTCTTTGCTCTCTGTTTCCATCTCTTCCACCACCAAAATTCGATTGCAACATTCTCTCTCTCTCTCTCTCTCTCAGTCTCTGACCGGAGATTCTTTCGTTAAACCAGGTAAGCTTTCGCTCTTCTGTTTCTCACTTTCCCACTGAATTTCATGCTCAGTGCAACTGGAGACCCGAAAAACAGTGTCGTTTTGACTGATCCTTTCTCGAGTTCCAATCCTGATCCCTTTCAAAGAAGGCAATACAATGCTTCCATTTCATCATCTTTAGTCGATTGAGGGTTTTAGGGGGTCGGCCCATAGGAGAGAAGCCATGCAATAATAATTACAAGGTTTTCAGCTCATCGCGCCTCAATTGTGCCTCGAGCCTTAGTGCCTCGCTGCGACTAGGTGCACCTAAGCCACGTGCCTCGCTTTAGCGTTGAAAAAGCCCCGTTCAGTGAGCCTCTGCGCTTTTGTGCCTCAGGCGCTCTTTTTACAACTATGTTGGCCATAATACATTAAGAATTCAGGGCAGTATTCAGGGAAAACCATTGAGTATCCTAATTGACAGTGGCAGTACACACAGTTTCTTTACTCCTTAATGGGCTGATGCTGGCATACAGGTAAATACTGCTTATCCTTTGGCCATTAGTGTGGCTAATGGCCAACAGTTGTTCAATTCTGCTAGATGCAACAAGGTACAATGGGAAATGCAGGGACATACTTTCTTACATGATTTTAGGTTGCTTAAATTGGGAGGAAGTGACATGGTTTTGTGAGTTGATTCGATGAAATTATTCAGTCCAATTTTGATGGATTTCAATAATATGACCTTAAGCTTTGACCATGGAGGGGAACAGATTTGTATTCAAGGTCAACAGTCCTCAACTGAATTACATCAAAAATCAGGAGCTACATTACTTAAAATGAGTGCAAGGGATTCTGATATTATGGGCCATATTGTCCTATTGACTATGTAAGGGAATTCTTCTGTTCCTATTGAGCTGCAGCCTATCTTGGATAAATACAGCAAAGTTTTTGCTGAACTTGAAGGACTACCCCCACATAGGACACATGACCATGCAATTCCTCTAATACCCAATGCTACACCAGTTAATCTAAGGCCTTATCGATTTCCTCACAATCAGAAAGCTGAAGTTGAAAAACAGATAACTACTATGCTTTCTACTTCTATTATTCAACCTAGCAAGAGTCATTTTGCCTCTCCCTGCCTTTTTATTAAAAAGAAGGATGGCACTTGGAGATTTTGTGTGGACTATAGACAACTAAACAGTCTGACCATCAAAGATAAATTTCCTATTCCTATAGTGGAGGACTTATTTGATGAGTTACATGGGGCAGTTTATTTTTCAAAGATTGATTTGAGGTCAGGTTATTGGAAGATTAGAATTAAAGCTGATGATATCTATAAGACATCCTTTAGAACTCATCAAGGAATTATGAGTTTAAGGTAATGCCTTTTGGTCTTACTAATGCACCTGCTACATTTCAAGCTCTTATGAATGAATTATTTAGTTCTTTTCTTAGAAAATTTGTTTTAGTTTTCTTTGATGATATTCTGGTGTATAGCAACAGTATGCAGCAGCATGTTAAACATTTACAGCTTGTTTTGGAAGTTTTGAAGGTGAATCAATTATTTGCAAAATGGTCCAAATGTTTTTTTGGACAGACTAAGGTGGAGTATCTTGGTCATATTATTTTTGCTGGAGGGGTGTCTACTGATCCTAGCAAGGCGGAAGTTATGCAGACTTGACCTCAACCTAAAACCCTTAAATCTCTCAGAGGGTTTCTAGGTCTAACAGGTTACTACAGAAGATTTATTAGAAATTATGGTATTCTTGGTAGACCATTAACAGAGATGTTAAAAAAGGATGGATTTCATTGGAATTCCGCTGCTTACACTGCCTTTGAATGCCTTAAGAAAGCTATGTGTTCTGCTCCAGTTTTAGCATTACCAGATTTTTCTAAGACATTTTATCTGGAAACAGATGCTAGTTCTGGAGGTATAGGGGCTGTTCTTTCCCAAGATGGAAGACCTATTGCTTATTTGAGTAAAGCTCTAAGCCCTAGACATTCAGCTTTATCTATTTATGAAAGAGAATATCTTGTTATTCTCTTGGTTGTTTCTAAATGGAGGCATTATTTGGAGAGTGCACCTTTTGTTATTAAGACTGACCATGAGCCATTGAAGTTTCTTTTGGAACAAAAGCTGACTACTACTATTCAGAAAAAAGGGTTGACAAAGTTGTTGGGATTAGACTATACTATTCAGTATAGAAAGGGGAAATCCAATGTGGTTGCTGATGCCTTATCTAGAAGATGGGAGGATGAAGCTCACTGTTTAGCTATGGGAGTGACAGTTTTAATACCTAGTTGGGTTCAGGAGATTGAAGAAAGTTATAAGGGTGATTCTTTAGCACAGAATTGGATTTCAGTTTTGACTATTAGCCCTGTGGCCGACAGTAAATGGAAGTATTCTGGAGCTATTCTTAGATATGATGGGAGGGTTTATGTTGGAGCTACAGGATGCCTTAGAGTGCAGATTATACAGTCTTTACATGATTCTCCTCAGGGGGACATTCAGGTGCTCAGGCCACATATTATAGGATTAGGTCCAATTTTTATTAGCCAAATCTTAAAGCTATGGTTGCTGCTTATGTTAGATGTTGTAAGATTTGCCAGCAAACAAAAGTGGAACATTTAGCAAAGCCTGGATTACTACAGCCAATGCCTATCCCTAACCAGGCTTGGGAAATCATTACTATGGATTTTATTGAAGGGTTGCCTACTTCACTTAAGAAAAACTGTATTTTGGTAATTGTGGATAAATTTACCAAGTACAGTAATTTTCTACCTTTAGCTCGCCCCTATTCTGCAGCAGAGGTGGACTAAGATCTATTTAGATAATGTGTACAAGCTACATGGCCAGCCTAAAATGGCCATTTCTGAAAGAGATAAGACCTTCACTAGTATTTTTTGGAAGGAATTCATGAAACAGTTGGGAACTAAGACACTGTTCAGCACTGCTTACCATCCAAAAACAGATGGACAAACAGAGAGAGTTAACCAGTGTTTGGAGCAGTATTTGAGAGGGCTTTGTTTCTATCAACCTAAGCAGTGGGCTAAGTGGTTACCACGTGCTGAATGGTGGTACAATACCACTTATCATACTGCCCTAAAGTTAACACCCTTTCAAGCTTTATATGGTTACAAACCACCTATTATGGTTTGGCCTACTGAGTCTACAGTACAAAAAGTTGCAGAAATTATGAATAATAGAGAGGCTACTAGACAGTTGCTTAAGACTCAACTACAGATGGCAAGTAATCGAATGAAGCAACAACAGGATAAGAATAGAACTGAAAGGGTTTTTGAGATTAGGGATATGGTTTACCTGAAATTACAACCCTACAGGCAGACATTCATTGCCCTGAGAAAAAACTTGAAGTTAGCAGCGAAATATTTCGGGCCTTATCGAATTCTAGAAAAGATTGGAACAGTAGCCTATCGCTTGGACTTACCAGAGTCTCTCGATTACATCCAGTTTTCCATGTCAGCCTTTTGAAAAAGTTCATCGGAAAATCAACGACTGCTGCCACCAAACTTCCTACAGTGGATGAAGACGGAATGTTACAAATCAAACCTTTACAGATTATGGCTCGAAGAATCTTAAATAGGAACGACAAACCTATGAGGATTATTCGACTCTCAAATTCTAGAAAATCAACTTTTGGTTCGCTGGGAGAATCTTGCTGAAGAAATGACACTTGGGAGGATTATTCGACTCTCAAGGGCCAGTTTCCTGCGTTCGATCCTTGGGGACAAGGCTCGTCTCGAGGGGTGGGTATTGTTATGGTTGGAGAAGAAGAAGGACGAGAAAGTATCGAAGAGGAGAGGCGAGGAAGCATTGAGGAACAATTGGGAAATGAGGATCGAGGGTTAGGTATTGAAGATGGAGATTGGGAATTAAATCACGTGGTAGGCACAGGAAAACTTACCACAGCTGAGGAGCAGGCCAGGCGAGGTTATTGTATGCTGGAGCAGCCCAAGACCGAAGGCCCAATACCTGAAGAAGAAAAGAAAGAGAAGAATAATTCTGTTAGTTAAGTTGTTATGAAGCTTGGACAGCTGGCATGAATTATATGGCTATTGTAACTAAATAATACCAGCTCTTATTGTAAAACAATTCCTTATGCAATGAATGAATGACCGTTTCTTTCTCTCAATTCTCTCATTCTTTTCTCAAACCTCAATCTATTTCTTTTATTCCATAACAGTTGAAGAACCACTTACTTGGAAGTTTTACTCAATTCATCAGCATGATACTCTCACCTGCACCCAACATTAGATCATCTAGTTTTGATGCCTCTGAATCTACATCTAAAACAGACTAGAAATGTAAAAAAGAAAAAGTAGAGCATTTTAATGGTTAGCAGGCCAGCTCTTTAGAAGAAACGTATGAACCTTTCCGTTATTTTTATTTTTATTTTTTAGAAAGAAAACTTATGAAAATTGATTTTGGATGGTATTTCTTTTCTTATTAGTGTTCTGCGGAACCGATAAACTAAAAGTTTTAGTTGAATTTTGTTTGGATTGTTAAACCAACAGTTTTATCTCAATTATAATTAAAATCAACTTGATCCTGCTTGATTTCTGGTAGCAAGAAGTTGAACCAGCCCATCCCATGAAAATCCCTAGTAATCACCAGTTCACCACATTCATAACATGATTACACGTTCTATGCTGGTTTAAAGATTTGGTCAAATGTGAAGAGTTCCTCATTCTCTCTAAAAATCAGGTGTTTTAGATAAGTTTTTCTGTTTTATTCCTTTTCATTTCTCTTGATGGCGAGTAAGGTGAGAGTTCCTGTTAGGAAAAATTGTCACAGTAGTCATTTTCAACATTCCTGAGAGTTTTCATTACCAAGGTCTTTGGTTATTTTTTGATAAATATGGTGAGGTGGTTGATTCTTTCATCCCTAATAAAAGAAGCAAGGGAGGAAATAGGTTTGGATTTGTTCGTTTCACTAGACTAGAGGATGCGAGGAAGGCTATCAAGTGTGTTGATAGTTCTTGGATTCAAAGTAACAAAGTTAGAGTTTTCATGGCGAGATATCATCCTTGTGATGTTTTCTGGAGGAAGAAGTTCTCTGGTCCATATCCAGTCGAGGGCAAGAGTGTGGTGAAGGAGGTTAGTCATACGAAGGCTCCCTTTGTTGGTTCTGTTGACGAGAGTAAGCTTTCAACTCTCAAAAACAGCTTGGTAGATTGGTGCAGAATTTTTATTAAGTGGGTAGAGTCATCTTCGTTGGAAGAGGCAATCGCATCCCCGTTATCCAAGGTGGGGGAGCTCGTTGGTGTCTCTCCAGTTAAGTTCCCCGAATTGGAGGTGTGTGTTGAAGAAGTTGGTAGAAACGTTAACTCATCGGAGGTGCAGTGTCCCGAGTGGTGTTCTGAGGAAGAAGAAAATGCTTTCTGTTGTATGGGGAGTGGGTTTAGAGGTTGCTTCTTGTCGGGTGAGGGTGAGGACGACAGGTACATAGGAGAGGAAATGATGATGGGTCTGAGGAGCGCTGTTGTGGGTCAGGGGACGATTCATTCGCAAATTGAGGAGGTGGGGGAACACGAGACAGAGCTGGTGCACGCGGAGAGAGAAGCAGTGGATGCCTATAAGGATAGGTGTTTGTCTGCACGTGGCTATGAGGGTTCGAACGATTATTTTTCAGATTTCCCCATGTTGGATGGTCGAGTTGAGTCAAAGGTGGTGGAGGATGTGCTTAAAGAGGGCCTTAACATGCCTAAACATACAGAGGTCTCATGTAGTACTTCGAACTAGGAGTAAATCACATAGTGCAAAACTAAGATTTATGAGAAATAAAGAACAAGATTTACAAACTTACAAATCCACCATAAACGATCCAGAGCAATTCCAGTAGGTATGCACATATAAAACATTGCAAGCCAAGCTGTTTTCTGGAGTATGACAGAAAGTTAGCATGATCGTGTAGTTTTGGAAGGAAGATAGTATATGTAGCTTTCTAAAGCTGAAAAGAAAAAAAAAAGGAACCTGAGAAACAGGAGCATTGTCATCAATAAATGGAGCTGCAAGACTTATGAAAGAAGCTTTTCCAACACCAACAAGCCTAAAACATCAAGAACCAGACACATTTCCATTTTATTTTATTTTATTTTCTTGAAAATGCATACATTGTGGCACAAGAAGCTAATGAAGAGGGTATTGGGATTGTTACACTTACATTCAGCATATTGCAATAAACCAAAAGGAAAATGCACTAGCACATCCAGCTACAGCCAAGGTCCAAACAGATAACCCAACTCCGATAAGCCTAAAAGGGTTGTAGCTGCAATTATAGAAATCAACTGACATTAAAAACCAAATCGACATGTTAACTGTCAAATATAGTACAATAACTCCAACGAAATGATGAACTCCGAAAATTAATGCTGATTTTATTTAGTTTTTAACACGGCAGTAGAATTCGACTCTATGTTTGGAAACATGAATTTGAAAATTTGGATTTGCTGTACAAATGATGATAATTAAATGCTTAAATTATGGGTAAAAAAATTAAGATTCAATACGATTATAGAAATCATCTGACATTAAAAACCAAATCGACATGTTAACCGTCAAATATAGTCAATAACTCCAACGAAATGATGAACTCTGAAAATTAATGCTGATTTTATTTAGTATTTAACATGGCAGTAGAATTCGACTCTATGTTTGGAAACATGAATTTGAAAATTTGGATTTGCTGTCCAAATGATGATAATTAAATGCTTAAATTATGTGTAAAAAATTAAGATTCAATATGATTATTTATTTAAAAAAGTATGAAAACATGAATTTCAAAATTACAAACGTGTATATAGATATATATTTCAATAATTCAATTCACCACAAATAGGCTTTCAACAAAATCCATGAATTTGAAAAATAATTAAAAATGTTGTTTTTTTATGTGTTATATCACACAGGTAATACTAGTTTTTGAAATCAAAATTCCCAAACACAACCTAGATGTTCACCAAGTACAAATGCAAAGAACCATCAAAGTAATTCACCTCTTTGCTAAGGAAGCAAATATTGGGGATGCCAGGAGAAGCCCAACCATGAATGCAGACGACAAGAGACCATCCTGAAAGTTAGTCAACTCAAATTCCCCCCTGCAAACAAATATTTTCATGTAACAAAAGTGAAGATAGTCACACTAGAAAACACTTTATGACAGCAGAATCCACGCAGCAAAATAGAGGAATCGTTTGGGATAAAATCTTACTGAATTCCAGTACCGGATTTGCAAATTCCCTTGTCATCGCAAGTCCTACTTCTCCCATTCACACCATTACTGGCAATGGCTCCTCGATCTACATAATTTATCATGTTAATCAAACAAAATATAATCAATAACCTGCAACAAGAAAAAGAATATTTAGGAACTAGCATATTGGTGAAAAATAGTCAACTAAAAGGATTCTAGTTTCACCTAACTTTTCTTATATCAACCCTAATTTTAGTAAGAATAAGCTTGGGCAAGCAATTAAAATTCAGAAAAAAAGCATAATTTCCGGATAAAATAGTTTAATCATTCGCAATACAAAAAAGGGGAAAAGAACAAATACCTTTTGGGAGTGAACCAGGAAGGAGGAGAATCTGCAGTGGAGGCCATTTCTTGGTTGGGAAGAGCTTCCATGTGGAGTAGCCATTTAACCAGAATTTATTTTATTTATTCTAAAACTAATTAAGAAGAAAAAAAAAATCGGGGGATTTTTTTTTCCCCCGGATGACTAACTGGGGTAGTTTAGTTGGTTACGCAACCATGCCCTATTCTTTAAAGGCAAAAAATGCTTGGAGATAATGTGTTGGAAAAAGAAAATTCTTTGCATAAGTGTATTCCAAGAATTATTTTTTAATTAGGGTGAATGTTACTGTGTAATAGAAAAGACGTATGGAATATAATACGTCTTCAGTTCGATCGTAGAAGACACATAAATTATAATGTATTTTCAGTTTTTCCAAACAATACGTATGAAAATGCAGAACAAAAGAAAAATGAGTGATCATGGGAAAGAGACAATGTAATTCATGCGTCTTTTTCGAAAAAAAATTGAAGTTACCGAAGATATTCATTTTTTTTTCATTTTAATTTTATTTATATTATTTTATTATTATTATTTTATAATTATATTATATATATATTATTTATTAATATTACAAAACCCGAAGCCCAATAATCAGGCCCATATTACAAGCCCAAACCAGATGGAAACCCTAAAACATTTAGGGTTTCAGTTAAGGTTTTCTAACCCTAACCCCGTGTGCCGCCACCTCAATGGTTTCCAGCCGCCTCAGAAGTCTTCAGCCACCGCCGTTGGTTCCAGAAGGCCACATGTCCGCTGCCTACACTCCACCAATGCCACGAAGCCACCCCAAAGAAGCCTCCAGAAGCTCTGCTGCCACAACCCCGACCGTCCACGTCGCCTCTATGGTGAGTCATCAGCATAGCTTTGGTGACTCACCGAACTTTTCACCCTTCAGACCGGTCCGATGGCCACACCGGTGATGGCTATAAAGCCATCACCCCATCTGCGAACAAAAAAAAAAGGACAGAGACGGAGAGAGAACCAGAAACAGAGAACAAAGAAACAAAAACAAAGAACAAATAACCCACAACCAGCAGTCAACAACAACGCAGCAACAAAAAAAAGGAGAGAAGAGAGGAAAGAAACTTACTCTGTCATCGGAGAACCCCAATCGTCGCCGGATACAACGAAAACCGAAGGTACTTTTGTAGATTTGCTCCGATTGGGAGCTTTTTTAAGGAAAAATAACACTGGAAACGGTTTTAGATCGTCCCGATCTATATTTTGGTGATTTTTGTAATTTCCGGCCACCATTAACGGTGGCCGGCAGCGGTGGTTGGAGCCCGGCAGCGGTGGCTGACCGGGACGGCTTTCTCTCAGTTTAGAGAGCAGCCAGAGAACTCTGCTCTCTCTCTGTTTGAGAGAGAAGAGAAAGGAAGAAATGAGAGGTTGGCCCGTAGGGCCAGCCGATTTCGAATATTAATACCCTCTCCCAAACGACGCCATTTTGGGGAGGGTATTTCTGTAATTTCATAAAGGGTAAACCCCGTCCGCAGTCAGCCTAATTTGTAAACTTTACATTTTAGTCACTAAATTGAATTTATAATCCTTTTAATTCAGATCTTTAATTTTAATTTTATTTATTTAGTCCTTTATATTAAAATAATATATTAGGATAAATAACAGATTTAATCCCTTAATTTTAATAAATAATATTTTAATCCCTATTTTATATTTTTAATTTATTTTATTCTAATATCCGAATTTTAGATAATTTTATTTTAGTCACTAAATAAATAAAATAAAGAAATAGCATGTTTAATCCCTATAATTTTGATTAATTATGAATTAGGTTTTTAATTTTACTTTTACTATAATTTAGTCATTTATTTTAAATGTTTTCATTTATTTTACTGCTTTTAAATATATTTTAGTTGTATTTTATTGTTTTAATTTTACTTGTTTATATATTTAAATATTTTTTATATTATGTATTCATAAATATATATAATAAATATAATTTATTTTTTTAATAATAAATTATTTTAATATTTATTTTTCAATATCGAAGAAAAGGACAGTCTTAATACAACTGGATGTCCTATTCTGGTATTTTAAAATTAAAAAAAATATAAAAAAATATTATTTAATTTAAATATCAAAGAAAAGAGCTGTCTTAAGGCACCTAGAAGTCCTTTTCCGATATTTTTAAATATTTTTATATAATTTTGAAATAATAGGATTATAAATTAAATATTTTGAATTTTTAAAATTTTTAAATAGAGACAATTTATAATTAAAAAGTACCAATTTTGGGCGTTGTAGGGGTGCTAATCCTTCCCTAAATGTAACCGACCACAAATCCCTTTTTATTATTAAAAAGAACGAATTTTTGGTTATAAATGCATATCAGTTCATTTTTTAATTGATGTTTTCTTAAAACTCTTTTAAAAAATAATTTTTAGGTATTCGACCTACCTGACCCAAAAGGCCGATGGCGACTCCCAAATTATTTTCAGAATCATTTATTCACATCAATTTTCCCGCCAAATAAATATTTCGTACCCGGACGAAAGCCGGTTACGACAGCTTGGCGACTCCGCTGGGGACCGGTCAAACTTTAAAATCAATTATAAATTGTCTCTATTAATTAAAAATTAAAAGTTCATATATTTAATTTTTAATTCTTTCTTTTCAAAATTTTTATATTTACTTATTATTTTCATAATATTTATATGTTTCATTTTATTTGCAAGTATTTTATTTCATTATTTATTTTTCTGTCAGAGGTTTGAACATTTCTCCTCACACACAACACTTGCATTGCATAACATAAAGCTCTATAATTGAGTTGTCCTTTTTAAGTGGGAGTGAAAGCGACGTCTTCGTGAGAATTTATTCTCCGTGTCAGACCTAGCAAGTAACTTTCGGGGTTCATATGCTCTATGTCTTCGTGAGAATTTATTCTCCGTGTCAGGCATAGAGAAATGTATCCCCTCGAATTGAACTCGATCCATTTTAGTCTGTGATGGACTAGGATTGAGGGTTAGCAACCCAAGGGGGCACTAACAAAGACAATTCGGGTACCTTTATTCCTAGATCTGAAACCCTGCATATAATAAACCCTAGAAACTCTTCCGATCTGAAGTCATGCCGAAATTTTGTCCAAAATAGGTGTACACACAGGAGAAATGAATTCTAACTTTCCTGTTAATTCATTTATTTTTGTTACTGATTAAATTACATGTATATTTAAATTATTTAAATTATGAAAAAGCATGTTTAAATAAAAATATATAGGTAGATATTATTATTAAATTTCTTTATTATGTAAACTAATTCATTTCTTTTTGTGTGTTCTTTATTTTTCTGTTTGCATAGCATCATACAGGATAAAAGGCATTGATCCTTGTGTTAATTGTCTCATTGGAAAGCCTTCATCCATGGATAAAAAGTGTTCAAATCAAGTAATTCTAAACTCAGAAGTAAGACAGTGGGCTGAGGACTTACAAAGACAAGAAGGAGACAGTCTGTAGGATGATTATGTATCTGACTTGGCCAGTTATACTCCAGTTTCGCTAAAAAGAAATGATATGCAGGATTTGCGAAGTATTTGGGAAAGTTGGGATTCAAACAAAAAATTGCAGTTTTATCAGACTTACGGAGACATCCCATATTTGCTCTATGTCGAAGTTGATGATGAATTACTCAGAGCCCTAGTTCAATTCTGGAATCCAGGGTACAATTGCTTCACTCTCAATAAAGAGGATTTGGTCCCTACTATTGAAGAGTACAACTTTGCTACATATAGATGGGGGCTTTGGAGAATCGAATCTATTCAAAGTCAATTAAAACTCAACCCTTTCGAGTTAAATTAGCAAAGATTGCCGGGGTACGAGAAGAATGGGTGGCATCCCGTACAAAACAAAAAGACGAAAGCGAAGGCATTGCTTGGACCAACATTAAAGAACTTATTCAGAGTCATCCAGATATTAAAGTACGATTTGATTTATTTGCTCTGGGTATGTATGGTATGGTCATCTTCCCAAAAGTATTGGGATATGTTGAAGCTGCAGTGGTAGATTTGTTTAAACAGCTACCGAAAAAGATTAATCCTGCTTCTGCAATCCTAGCAGAGACCTTCAGATCGTTAATGCTTGTAGAAAGCTAGGAGGTGGACGATTCTCAGGGTGTACCCAGTTGTTATATGTTTGGATCCGTAGTCATTTCTGGAGGACAGAAAAAGTTTCATACCGACGCTTTAATGCGGATTACTCATCATTAAAAGAATTTCTGGAGCAGGAATGGCCGAAAGAAATTAAGAAAGATATGTGGATTAATGCTTTTCGAAATCTGCAAAGCAATGACATTGTTTGGCGAGCCCCGTGGCAAATCCAAAGGGAATTCTTTTACAAATGTGGAGATTACAACTGGATAATGCTGCTCGGATTATGGGGAGGAATTGGATATGCACCACTTCTGGTCATAAGACAGTATGAAGGTCGTCAATTTGTACCTGTCACTGCTGGATTACAGTCATCTGAGTTCGCATTCCACAGCAAAAATTATAAAAGAAATATCATGGAAGCCGTTATAGCTTGGAAAACAACTTTTTGTATACGAGCTAAAGCAGCAAAAGAAATGCTAACTCCTGATTATGAAGAATGGAGATCTGCCAGGAAAAATGAAAATATTCCTCTACCAGATCAAAATGAGGACATCTCTATGGAAGATCGCATTAAGGTAGTTCCATCAGAGATTGAAATCCTGAGAGCTGAGTTTGAAGCAGAAAGAGAAGGCTGGTCGAAAGAATTAGAGCAAATGAGACAAGATAAAGCTATGTTGAGTGTTGACATTGACTTTCATTCATCACAATGTGCAATGTTGAGAAAAGATAAAGAAAAAGTTGATGATGAATTCAGAGCATTACAGAAAAATTACCAGGAGTTATATAAATCCCGGAAAGCATCAGGATCAAGCCAGGCAACAATACAGATGACCAGAGAATTGAACATCGAGAAAAGACGAGTTGAAGATCTGAAAGGGAAGAATAGCCATCTACTCAAAAGCCTTGAGAAAGGAAACCAAAAAATGGAAGATTTTGAGGTTGACAGAAGAGAGCGAATTATAAAAAGCAAGGCTGAACACCGCGAGATCATAAATGAAATGCAAAAAGAAAGGGATCGTGCCAAAGATTTAGAAGAGATAAAGAATGACATCTTTGATAAATTTGAAGGTGAGAAAAATATCATGTTCAAGGGATTTGAATCTGAAATGAACCAGCTGATTGCTGAACTTGAAGTCAGAGGCCAAAAAATGGAAGAATACAATATTGAAAAAGAAAAATGGGAGCTAGAAAGAAAAAATTTCAACACCAGACTTGAGGTAGAGCAGGAAGTGGCTAGCAATTGGATGCAAAGATGCAGAAACAAGGATGTTCAAATCCAGAAGCTTAATCAAAGAACGCAAGAAGCACAAACAAAACTTGAAGAAGATTTGGATCAGTATATAAATAAAAACTCAGAGTTAATGCTTACATTTTACAACTTGAAGAATCGTTGTTTCAAGAAAAGGTTCGTCTAGGACCTAATGATCTCAAAGAAAGTAATGAGGAAAGTGCTTCACTGCGAAGACACATTAGAGATCTTGAAAAAATTCTGCACAATTGTCAAGTCAGAATCACTGAGTTAGAGCAAACTCTTGAAGGAACAAATGAACAATGGCAAAAGTCAACTGATTTCTATGTTGAAAGAAGTGAAGAAAGAAGTAATATGGTGTTCGAGGCCATGGTACAAATAAGCGAAGTTGCTAGATATGTTGGGGAACTAGCTGTTGAAGCCAAAATAATTGAGCATCACGTTGATCCAGTTTCTAAGTGCGGAAAGAAGTTGTCATGGTTAATGAAAGAAATTATAGAGCTTAATAGGAAAGCTACGCCTTATCTGTAGTTATGAACTATTATAAAGAAACTTTTGTATGCCGATGAAAGTTGTTCTATGACAGTTAACTTTTTGGGATCAATACCTTTTTGCATACATACATTTTGCATACATTCATCATTCATTTCATAATTTTCTTTATTATTTTTATTTTATTAAGATAAAATTCATTAATTAAAATTTGGAAAAAATAATATTAAAAGATTTTTCAATCGCAGTTATTCTGGCCAAAAGAGAAATACAACATCACTACGGTACTATACAAGCTACTAAGAGAATTATGGAGGATAAAATACAAAGTATTGAGGAACAGCATAATAAAGAACAAGCAGAAATGAGAATGAAGCTGGAGAAAATTGAAGCCAATATTGCAAATTCACAAGACAGCATGATGCAGAAAATAGAGGACATGTTTAAAAGACAGGCTATCATTGGAAAAATACATGAAAATCCTGTATCTTTCGACCAAGAACCTATGTATCCTCTAGGTTTTCCACCAGAACCAATTTATCATTCTGGTACTACACCTATACAAATCAATGCTCGTACATCTGCATTACAAGAAGCCAAACCACATGAAAATCAACAAGTGGATCCTGCATCTTCAAGTAAAAATCCGCTTATATCAGATGTGAAAATAGGGGATTTTAATACTGAGCATTTAATCCCAGATTTGAATGAACTAAATGAGAAACAAAAAGTAAATGAAGAATTGACCAGACAGATCAAGAGCTTAGAAGAACGAATGAAATCCGTGGAAATAACTGAATCATTTTATGGGTTTGACGCTAGTGAGTTGAGTTTGGTTCCAGACTTAATCCTCCCCATCAAGTTCAAAGCTCCTGAATTTGATAAATATGACGGTACTACATGCCCTTCATCCCACATTACTATGTTTTGTCGCAGAATGGCAGGATATGTGAAGGACGAGAAATTGTTAATTCACTGCTTTCAGGATAGTTTGACAGGACCGGCTTTAAAATGGTATACTCAATTGACCAAAGCCAACATTAGATCTTGGAAAGATCTGGCTAAAGCATTCTTAGAGAAGTACCGCCACGTAACAGACATGGTTCTTGATAGATGGACTCTCCAAAATTTGGAGAAAAAGAATAATGAAACATTCAGACAGTATGCCCAGAGATGGCGTGACACGGCAGCCCAAGTTCAACCACCTTTGTCAGAAAAAGAGGCCACAGTAATATTTGTTCATACATTGAAAGCTCCTTATTTAAATCATCTAATGGGGAATGCAACCAGAAATTTTGCAGATTTGGTCATTTCTGGAGAACTCATTGAAAATGTCATGAAAAGTGGCAAAATTGAATCAAATGAGGGGTCTAGTTCCAAAAGACCTATGTACCGAAAAAAAGAGAATGAAGTCAACAATGCAAATTCTTACAACAAGGATTCATCGAAAAGTGTTACAATAACCCAGCCAAGGGTTAAGAAAGAGGAAACAAACACTAATCGAGCAGAGTCCAGAGGATCGAAAGGAAAATGAAAGGTTGTCTTTTACACCTTTACCAGTACCATATGCGGAGATCTATGATTCGCTGTTAAAAGCAGATGTCATACGGCCCTATCCTTTGGTTCCCATGCAACCATCATTCCCTCCTTGGTATGATACAAAAGCACACTGTGTTTACCATGAAGGAATTACGGGTCATTCTATTGAAAACTGTTTGGCATTCAAAAGGGTGGTTCAAAATTTGATCAACACTGGAAAGTTGGAATTCAATACACCATCTGCATCAAATCATCCATTGCCAAATCATGGAGATAAAAACGTGAATGCAATTCAGGAAGAGAACAGAAAGAAAGCAAAAACTGATATTTCTGAAATTAAATCTCCTTTTGTTTGGGTATTCCAACAACTCTCTTTAGCCGGTATAATTCCACAACAATTCAGGCCAAAGTAGAATGAAGGCAAGAATTATTGTGAATATCATCAGGAGAAAGGATATAAAATTCAACTATGTCCTGAGTTTAGGGATTTGGTGCAAAAATTGATGAACAACAGAGAAATAGAATTCTTTGAAGAAGAACCAGGGAAAAAAGAGGATGATGTTTGCTCATCAGAGGATTCTAAACCTAATCAAAGAATAAATGATCCTGTGATCATTAATGTGAAATCATCTACGGCGATTCCTGCACCAATAAAGCCGAAAGTAGTTATCACCACTCCTCTACCATTTCCATACAAAGATACCTGCAGGGTACCTTGGAATTATACTACCAATGTTTCAATGGTAGGATGATCTGTTTCTCTAGAAAAAATAGAAGAGAAAAAACAGAGTTTGGGTACAACATCGAAGTCTGAAGCAGTGAGCGAAGTCGGTTTCTTTACAAGAAGTGGGAGATGTTACTCTCCCGAAACATCCAATGCTTCAGAACAAGTGAAAGCAAAAGGAAAAGCCATGGCAATACCTCAGAAGGTATTTGATGATGAATCCCCTCCAGCATTCAATGAACCTGTGACAGAAAAACAAGCCCAAGAATTTTTGAAATTCCTGAAACATAGTGAGTATAGTGTGGTTGAACAACTACACAAACAACAAGCGAGAATTTCTATTCTTGATCTATTGATGAATTCAGAAGCACATAGAAATGCTTTGATGAAAATTCTCAATCAAACATTTATCCCTGAAGATATATCCCTCAATAAACTTGGCAGAATTGTGGGACATATAGCCGCTGACAATTACATAACGTTCACGGATGATGAAATACCGGAAGGCGGAATGGGGTCAGTAAAAGCTTTGAATATCACGACACATTGTCAAGGTCATGTGTTGCCAGGAGTATTGATTGACAATGGATCCGCTCTCAACTTGACGCCTCTAGTCACACTTCAAAGAATGCCTGTGGATCAATCACACATGAAGAGTTATCAGAATGTAGTGCGAGCATTTGATGGTACTCAAAAAGAAGTGCTTGGGAAAATGGAAATACCGTTGTTAATTGGACCAGTCGTGTACAGTATTGACTTTGTGGTGATGGACATCCACCCTACATATAATTGTCTATTAGGGAGGCCATGGATTCATTTAGCTGGAGCCGTTCCTTCTTCATTACATCAGAAATTGAAATTTGTTGTTGATGGACAACTAATATGCATAGGAGCTGAAGAAGAAATCATTGCGTCGGTAACAAGTGATGTTCCATATATCGACACCAATGATGATGCTCTTGAATGCTCTTTCCGAGCTCTTGAATTTGTAAATGCAACCTTTATTGCAGAAGGAAGCAAAATTCCATATCCCATATTGTCTGATTGCACCAAGATGACGGTACGACAAACCTTAGGCATCGGAGCTAAAGCTGGGAAAGGGTTAGGAAAGAATCTTCAAGGGATTTCAGTTCCTGTCAGTATAAAGATGAAGAAAGATCATTTTGGGCTTGGATTTAAGCCTAATTTTCAGCAAAAGAACAAAGAGATGAAAAGAAGATGTGGAGACAGAAAGGCAAAATTGAAAGGGGGAGAAATCCTTTGGAAACACATGTCTTTCCCACAGTTGAAGACCATATTCAGATCAGGGGGAACAATTAATGTAGAACAGCAGCTTGTTGAAGCCTTTAAAGAAGAAAAGTCGACGAAAGATCAAAACATAGTTGAAGAAGCTATGAATGGATTATTTATCAACATGATCATGAATGATAACAAGACTGGCAAATACTTGGATAAGATTCGCCCATGTTTTCCTGGAGAAACACTCAACAATTGGACCACTGAAGATCTTCCTATAGTTTTTAATATTAACGCAGAGTAATATTCAGAACTAATCTTTATGTTTAGCTCAAAAGTATGAAAACCTTTTTATCTTGTAAAAGAAATTATGTTAAATATAAGAAATTTTCTTTAAAATTTTCAGATGGCAAATCATTCTTTACATTTTCTTACATTTATACATTTATTTATTTCATAAATTTACTATATTCTTTCGGAAATATGTCCGACTTAAATTTGCAGGTGTCACCATGTTAATAGCATGTTTATTCCTAAATTTAATCAAGAGATAAATTTAGAGCAACCTATATGTCTGGAAGAAATCAATGGGTGTGAGGATGAACTGGAATGTGATGTTCCTACTGAACTATTAAGATTGGTAGAAAAAGAAGACAAACAAATCCTACCCCACAAAGAAGAGATGGAGACTGTGAATTTGGGAACAGATGAAGAAATAAAAGAGGTGAAAATTGGTACTACTCTGACAATCCAGATAAAACAAGAATTGATAAATCTCCTTCAAGAGTTCAAAGATATCTTTGCCTGGTCTTATCAAGATATGCCTGGTTTAAGCACATATATAGTGATACACAAGCTTCCAATCAATCCAGAATATAAACCGGTCCAACAAAAGCTCAGACGAATGAGGCCAGAAATGTTGTTGCAGATCAAAGAAGAAGTGATGAAACAGATCAATGCAGGTTTCCTACAGGCATCTAAATACCCAGAATGGGTATCCAACATTGTTCCCGTACCGAAAAAAAATGGAAAAGTTCGAATGTGTGTGGATTACAGAGATCTCAACAAAGCTAGTACAAAAGATAGCTTTCCATTACCCCACATAGACACATTGGTAGACAATACTGCAGGACACGCATGGTTTTCATTCATGGATGGTTTTTCAGGATATAATCAGATAAAAATGAATCCTGAAGACATGGAAAAAACAACATTTGTAACCATGTGGGGCACATTCTGTTATAAAGTGATGCCATTTGGATTGAAAAATGCAGGGGCAACGTATCAAAGAGCCATGGTAACTTTGTTTCATGACATGATGCACAAAGAGATTGAAGTATATGTAGATGACATGATTGCCAAATCCCGAACTGAAGAAGAACATATTCAAAATCTGAGAAAGCTTTTCCAGAGATTGAGGAAATATCAATTAAAGCTCAACCCCGCAAAATGCACTTTTGGGGTAACTTTCGGGAAACTTTTGGGATTTGTGGTCAGTAAAAAAGGAATCGAGATTGATCCAGATAAAGTAAAAGCAATTCAAGATCTTCCACCACCCAATACAAAAAAAGAAGTTCGAGGATTTTTGGGAAGATTAAATTATATATCTCGGTTCATTTCTCAATTAACTGACAAATGTGATCCAGTGTTCAAATTACTTCGAAAGAACAATCCTGAAGTCTGGAATGAAGAATGTCAAGAAACTTTGGATATTATTAAGAAATATTTATCCAATGCCCCAATTTTAGTATCACCAATGCCTGATAGACCATTAATTCTCTACTTGACGGTCTTCGAAAATTCGATGGGATGTGTACTAGGACAGCATGATGAATCTGGAAGAAAAGAAAAAAGCTATTTATTATCTGAGTAAGAAATTTACTGATTGTGAAATTCGATATCCACCAATACAAAAATTATGTTGTGCTTTGGTGTGGACTACTCGAAGACTCAGACAATATATGTTATACCATACTACTTGGTTGATATCCAAACTTGATCCTTTGAAATTCTTAATGGAATCACCAGCTTTGACAGGCAGAATGGCTAGATGGCAGATGTTATTATCTGAGTTTGATATTGTATATGTCAACCAAAAAGCAATAAAAGGAAGTGTAATAGCTGATTTTCTGGCCAGTCGTGTATCAAATAATTATCAGCCTTTGAGTTTCAATTTTCCCGATGAAGATTTGTTATACATATCCATGAATGAAGAAGTCAGAACAAATGATGCATTTGCAACTTGGAAGCTTTACTTTGACGGAGCATCTAATGCTTTGGGACGAGGAATCGGGGCAGTGTTAATTTCTCCAGAAAATATTTATTATCCCTTTACAAGTAGACTGGAGTTCTTTTGCACCAATAACATGGCGGAATACGAAGCTTGTGTCATGGGATTGAAAGCAGCTATAGAAAGAAAAATCAAACGTCTCAAGATATATGGAGATTCATCTTTAGTGGTATATCAATTGCGAGGAGAATGGGAAACAAAAGACCCCAAATTATTGGAATATCAAAATTTTACCCTTGAATTAGTGAAAGAATTTGAGAAAGTTACCTTCAATTATCTCCCTCGAGAAGAAAATCAAATGGCAGATGCTTTGGCTACATTAGCTGCTATGTTTCAAGCAACTAAGAAAGTTGATATGATGCCAATCAAAATGCAAGTATATGAAATTCCTGCACATTGTTATAGTGTGGAAGAAGAGGTAGATGGTAAACCATGGTATCATGATATTCTGCAATATATCAAAAATCAAAGTTATCCACCAAATGCATCGGAAATTGATAAAAGAACCTTGAGAAGAATGGCTGCTGGATATTTTCTTGATGGAGAGATTATGTATAGAAGAAGCAATGATCAAATGCTATTGAGATGTTTAAATACCAGGGAAGCTAAAAGCATCATTGAAGAAGTACACAGTGGAATATGTGGAACACATACAAATGGTCTTTCCATGGCTAGAAAAATAATGAGATATGGATATTATTGGGCTACCATGCACACAGATTGCATTGATTATGCAAGGAAATGTCATAAATGCCAGATATATGCAGACAAGATTCATGTACCCCTATCTCCTTTACATGTAATGACAGCACCCTGGCCATTTTCTATGTGGGGAATAGATGTCATTGGAGCAATCACACCAAAAGCATCGAATGGACATTGTTTCATCCTTGTGGCAATTGATTATTTTACCAAATGGGTTGAAGCTGCTTCATATGCCAATATTAAGAGGTCCACAGTCTGCAAATTCATAAAGAAAGAGATAGTTTGCCGATATGGTCTACCAGAAAGGATAATTACAGATAATTCTCTGAACTTGAACAACAAAATGATGACCGAACTTTGTGCACAGTTTAAAATCAAACATGCAAACTCAGTGGCATATCGTCCAAAGATGAATGGGGCAGTTGAAGCAGCAAACAAGAACATCAAGAGAATCATTACAAAGACCACTGAAACTTATAAAGATTGGCACGAGAAGTTACATTTTGCTTTATATGCATACCGAACTACTGTTAGAACATCTACTGGGGCAACACCGTTTTCTTTAGTATACGGGATGGAAGCAGTCTTACCAATTGAAGTTGAGATTCCATCGCTTCGAATATTGAGAGAAATAAAATTGGATGAATCTGAATGGATCCAAGCTAGATTTGATCAATTGAACCTTATTGAGGAGAAAAGATTGAAAGCTATTTGCCATGGACAGATGTATCAAAAACGGATGATGAAGTCTCATGACAAAAAGTACATCCAAGAGAATTCCAAGAGGGTGATCTAGTACTAAAAAAGATCTTGCCTATACATAAAGATTTCCGTGGGAAATGGATGCCTAATTGGGAAGGACCATACGTTGTAAAAAAGGCCTTTTCCGGAGGAGCATTGATCTTGACAGAAATGGATGGAAAAATTCTGAGAAATCCAATAAACTCGGATTCTGTCAAGAAATATTATGCTTGAAGAAAAAAGAAAAAGAAAAAAAAAAAAAAAAAGAAAAAAAAAGAAAAAAAAGAAAAAAAGAAAAAAAAGAAAAAAAAGAGAAAAAAAAAGAGAAAAAAAAGAGAAAAAAGAGAAAAAAAAGAAAAATGGGGGGTCAAGGTGAAAACTCGCAAAGGGCATCTTGTAACCAAAAGAAGGATTTGAGTTGAAAACCTGAAAAGGCGGCTCAAATGCAGGTTGATATTAGGCATCTGGCAATTGAATCCTCTCAATATTTTGACAGTTTGGGAGAAACTTCACATCTACAAGCATTTTGACAACGTTTGAGATCTTCCAGACAAAAGCTTACATCATTTCTCTAAATTGTGTCAACTTGATTAATTTAGAAATACTTATGCTAATAATTTGTTGAGACATTTGAATTTTTATCATTCTTATGCTTGCCATAACTTTGAATACAATTCTATCTATTTCAAGTTCAATTTATTTGAGATTCAATTTATTTTCGAAAATTCAATTTACTCTTTTATTGAATTAACATAATTTTGAAATAAGTTAAAGATTTCTGAATATCACTTTATGTTAATACCTTTTAAAAGCATGGAATAAAGTAAGCAAATCATCACCATCTTAAAGCCATGAACATCAAGATTGTTACACTGGATGCTACCAACAACAAGGTCGAATTCGACAACTCTACTCATCAATTGCTCCAACTGATCACCATTCAGTTCTTGCACATCTGTTTTCAAAGATATACTAAGACAGTAGAAGGCGACCTTTGCAATACTGATTCCAGTAAAAAGAAACAAGACATTGATATCACTGGGAAACATGTCTCTATACAGATCCTCGTATATGGTTTTTAATGAAACCTAGAAGCATTTCCACCCCATCAGATTCAAGTGGAACAATTTTATTCTTTTCAACCCATACCAGATTCCATTTTCAGCACTTATCAAGAACATACTTCTGGACACTCGAAAGTGGCTTTTTGTCATAAGCTTCAAGAACCTTACAGATCCTTTCTGTCAATTTGCCACTTCTTGTACATATTTATAAACAGTTCAACTTTGTTCTTAGATTCCAAGAAAGCCATCATTTCTTTGTTAATGGAAAAGTATCAGTACATGGAGGAAGCAGAATAAGAGAAGATCTGTTCTTAATTGGCAGAATTATGAATATAGCCTTTTTTAGTGTAGTAGCATGAAAATGCTTCGAATCTACAAAATCTGGCTTTACATCTAATAAGTACTGTGATATCCCAGTCCAAACATTAACTGGAACAAATGAATGTGCTCATAGCATCTTCTGGAAGTGTTCTTTGAGTTATCTGATCTGGTTTGGCAGAACCAGTTATTGAATTTGAAAAATGAATGTACTCATAGCATCTTCTGGAAGTGTTCTTTGAGTTATCTGATCTGGTTTGGTAAAACTAGTTATTGAATTTGGAAAGATGAATGTGCCCAATAGCATCTTCTGGAAGTGTTATTTGAGATATCTGATCTGGTTTGGTATGAACCCCAAAACCAATCATTGGATTTAAAAGATGAATTTGCTCATAATAGAAATAAGAAGACCCAATAGCATCTTCTGGAAGTGTTCTTTGAGTTATCTGATCTGATTCAGTAGGAACCCCAGAACCGATCGTTGGAATTAAAAGATGAACTGCATGATCATCTTCATTAATAAGCTTCTTTTCAAGCTTCCTCTGCTTCTTCCTTTTCCACAAATCATAGCCCAAGTTTCGCCTTTGCTTGTAATTGGGATCATTGCATAATGGCTTCCTATCTTCCACTATAAGAAGTGCGTCAGCAGCCTTAGCCATTCGAGCAGTACATATAATATTTGTCAATTCTGCAATTGATGAATCTGGACCACATCTCTCTATGGCTATTGAAGCTTCAGCCTCTGAGAATCCCATTTTTGTCAAGTATAACAGTTTATTCTCCTCATCAGAATTAGAATTCAAGATTTCTTGGTATTAAAAGAACTATCGATATCTGTGAAATCATCTTGAAAGGACATTTCATAATCAGATGAGTTGTATTCAGAATCAACATGTCACATAAAGGCAAGCTTTTCAAGAGCCTATACTATTGAGTTTTATTCTCAAGAGGTTTTATGACATTATATCTACCTCTACATTTGTCAAAGAGGATAGATTCTCTGATTTGAAGAAGAAAGATTTATTAGGTTTCTACAACTGAAGAAATACTCAGTTCACCAATCTGAAATCAAATAACTTAACATTCATGCATCATATTTAGGCATTTGCAAAAATATGTGCATTTTCATTCATTTTCATCCATATTGAATTTTTAACAGGAATTTCAAAGATTTTAGCAAAGATTTAAATCCATCATTCAATGGATCGGCTTTTCCAGAAAAAGTTCATAATAAGAAGAACTCATCTGAAGGAGGAAGAAGAAATTCATAATGAGAAGAATTTATTCAACCTTATGTTTAAATCCATCACTTGATGGATCAGCTTTTCCAGAGGAAGTTCATAATGAGAAGAACTCATCTGAAGAAGGATGAAGAAGTTCATAATAAGAAGAATTTGTTCAACCTTTTGCTCAAATCTATCACTTGATGGATTATCTTTTCCAGTTCGAGTTCATAATGAGAAGAACTCATCTGAAGAAGGATGAAGAAGTTCATAATGAGAAGAATTTGTTCAACCTTTTGCTCAAATCTATCACTTGATAGATTAGCTTTTCCAGTTCGAGTTCATAATGAGAAGAACTCATCTGAAGAAGGATGAAGAAGTTCATAATGAGAAGAATTTGTTCAACTTTTTGCTCAAATCCATCACTTGATGGATCAACTTTTCTAGAAAAAGTTCTTAATGAGAAAAACTCATCTGAAGAAAGAAGAAGAAGTTCATAATGAGAAGAATTTATTCAGATTTTTGCTCAAATCCATCACTTGATGGGTCAGTTTTTCCAGAGAAGTTCATAATGAGAAGAACTCATCAGGAGAAGGAGAAGTTCATAATGAGAAGAGCTTATTCAACCTTTTGAATGACTCTATCACAGAAAGAAAAAGGTCAACATCATCCCCAGCGGAAAGTTCATAATGAGAAGAACTCACCTGACAGAAAGAGAAGAATTTATTCAACATCTCCATACTAATCAAGTGAAATCAAATGAAAAAAACTTATTATCTTTTCGTCTTTGCTTTATTCTTATTAAGAATAAGCAAAGAGGGGCAGCTGAAGATATTCATTTTTTTCATTTTAATTTTATTTATTATTATTATTATTATTATATTATTATTATATAATATTATTATTATTATATATATTATTTATTTATTAATATTACAAAACCCGGAGCCCAATAATCAGGCCCATATTACAAGCCCAAACCAGATGGAAACCTTAAAACATTTAGGGTTTCAGTTAGGGTTTTCTAACCCTAACCCCGTGTGCCGCCGCCTCAATGGTTTCCAGCCGCCTCAGAAGTCTTCAGCCACCGCCGTTGGTTCCAGAAGGCCACATGTCCGCTGCCTACACTCCACTAATGCCACGAAGCCACCCCGAAGAAGCCTCTAGAAGCTCTGCTGCCACAACCCCGACCGTCTACGTCGCCTCTATGGTGAGTCACCAGCATAGCTTTGGTGACCCACCGAACTTTTCACCCTTCAGACCGGTCCGATGGCCACACCGGTGATGGCTATAAATCTGCGAACAAAAAAAAAGGACAGAGACGGAGAGAGAACCAGAAACAGAGAACAAAGAAACAAAAACAAAGAACAAATAACCCACAACCAGCAGTCAACAACAACGCAGCAACAAAAAAAAAGGAGAGAAGAGAGGAAAGAAACTTACTCTGTCATCGGAGAACCCCAATCGTCGCCGGATACAACGAAAACCGAAGGTACTTTTGTAGATTTGCTCCGATTGGGAGCTTTTTTAAGGAAAAAGAACACCGGAAACGGTTTTAGATCGTCCCGATCTATATTTTGGTGTATTTTTGTAATTTCCGGCCACCATTAATGGTGGCCGACAGCGGTGGTTGGAGCCCGGCAGCGGTGGCTGACCGGGACGACTTTCTCTCAGTTTAGAGAGAAGCCAGAGAACTCTGCTCTCTCTCTGTTTGAGAGAGAAGAGAAAGGAAGAAATGAGAGGCTGGCCCGTCGAATATTAATACCCTCTCCCAAACGACGCCGTTTTGGGGAGGGTATTTCTGTAATTTCATAAAGGGTAAACCCCGTCCGCAGTCAGCCTAATTTGTAAACTTTACATTTTAGTCACTAAATTGAATTTATAATCCTTTTAATTCAGATCTTTAATTTTAATTTTATTTATTTTAGTCCTTTATATTAAAATAATATATTTAGGATAAATAACAGATTTAATCCCTTAATTTTAATAAATAATATTTTAATCCCTAGTTTATTTTTAATTTATTTTATTCTAATATCCGAATTTTAGATAATTTTATTTTAGTCACTAAATAAATAAAATAAAGAAATAGCATGTTTAATCCCTATAATTTTGATTAATTATGAATTAGGTTTTTAATTTTACTTTTACTATAATTTAGTCATTTATTTTAAATGTTTTCATTTATTTTACTGCTTTTAAATATATCGTTTTAGTTGTATTTTTATTGTTTTAATTTTACTTGTTTATATATTTAAATATTTTTATTATTATTTATTCATAAATATATATATATAATAAATAATAATTTATTTTTTTAATAATAAATTATTTTAATATTTATTTTTCAATATCGAAGAAAAGGACAGTCTTAATACAACTGGATGTCCTATTCTGGTATTTTAAAATTAAAAAAAAATATAAAAAAATATTATTTAATTTAAATATCAAAGAAAAGAGCTGTCTTAAGGCACCTAGAAGTCCTTTTCCGATATTTTTAAATATTTTTTTATATAATTTTGAAATAATAGGATTATAAATTAAATATATTTTGAATTTTTAAAATTTTTAATAATAGAGACAATTTATAATTAAAAAGTACCAATTTTGGGCGTTGTAGGGGTACTAATCCTTCCCTAAACGTAACTGACCACGAATCCCTTTTTATTATTAAAAAGAACGAATTTTTGGTTATAAATGCAGATCAGTTCATTTTTTAATTGATGTTTTCTTAAAACTCTTTTAAAAAATAATTTTTAGGTATTCGACCTACCTGACCCAAAAGGCCGATGGCGACTCCCAAATTATTTTCAGAATCATTTATTCACATCAATTTTCCCGCCAAATAAATATTTCGTGCCCGGACGAAAACCGGTTACGACAGTTACATTGTATTTTCGATATCTTTGAAGTGATTTTGTAGCAACTACCTTACTTCAAAAAATAATTCGTAAGAGACCCTATGTGGGAAATTCTTTTTTCCAAAATATTATTAGGACAATTTTGCCTTTTTCTTTTCCTTTAGATTTCATGATTTTTTTTAAAAAATATATCATAATTCCTTCTTAAATCTTATTTTTTATAATTATTAGCTAGAATTGTAAACATTTTAGTATGATTAAGATTGTTGATTGGTCTTTTGTAAATATGGGTATTTATCGAACGAGTCGATCTCGAGTTGAACAATGCTCGATTCGTATTCGTTAAAAAAATTGTTTGTTGACTCGTTGCTAGACTAATTGCTCTTTAATCGACTTGACTCATTGCTAGTTAAACTCACTAGAACTTTTACCTTATTTTGAACTTTATGTAAAATTTAATAATATTATATAAAGCTTAATATAAACATAAATTAACAAATTTAACCAAAAAATAATTAAAAAAAAGTGTATGATACAATTTTAAAGTCTACTCTCCAAATTTAAAAGTAACAATCCACAAATACACTAAATTAACAATCCACAAATATTAATTAATAATTAGAAACTTATAATCTTTCTTATTATCTATTAGCAAATTAGTACATTAGTAATAAGACTTTTTTTAATGAAATAAATTTTTAAGGTATCTATTAAAAAATATAAAAAAATAACGAATAACTTGTAAACTCGTTAAGGTTTCGAGTTGAGCTTAAATTCAAGTCGAATCAATCTAAATTGAATGTTGAATGAGTTGAGCGTTCAATGTCGAGATGTTGAGAGTTAACTTTAAACATATATTGTCTTGTATTTACCCATATTAATTAAAAAAAATAAAGAATGAGAATCCTTTGAAAGGTGTTCAAGTTTGTAAGAAATCAAAGCAAAACTTCAAAGTTGACTAAACAACAAACCACTTGCAAAGAAGAAGAAAAAACTAGGCAAACCTAAATGTACACAAAAAGAGAAGAAAATGTCAATGTACACTTCACCCTTTGAATTAATCACGGGTATCCGATCTATTGACGCACTAATTCAGATCGGGTATTATAGAGGTGAGGATAACCCTCTCAACCTAGTTTACTTCATTCGCAAATGCCATGGCTCAAACTCAATTTGCTCCATTTCCAACCCCTTTAAACTTGATAATAGATTTTCTTTTAATTTTGAATTATTCGAGTGACTTGTATCAAATTGAATTTTAAGTTTGAATTTGTAAAGTTTGAATAATAAAAAGTTTATCTAAGCAGTTTAATAATTTTGTGTTTTGTTCCAAGATTTATTTATTTCTTCAATTTCTCCTCCATTTTAGTCCATTTTGACTAAATTTGAATCATGTGCTCCTAAATTATTATAGAATACATATGTAGCTTCAATTCCTTTGTTTGACAATAAATTTTATCTTTTTGTGATTTAGTCTTTAGTCTCTCAACTTTGTATGATTTTCTCATTTCTTCAATCATATCATTATAAGTAATTACAATTAAATATGAATAGAAATTTGAACAACTTGACTTCACGCGAATTTCATAAACTTGATTCAACTCGAAAAAAATTTCAAATAGAATTTGAATGATAAAATAGGATTCGTCAATTCTATTTTTTTCTGACTTGACTCGATCTAATACTCTCTCCTATATGTGATAATTAAGTTTGTGAGAAGTTAAATACTTTAGTTAAATTATACATGTAGTTCCTCATTTATAAGATATTTTTGTTGAGTCTTTTGATTATGAAAAGTTATATAATGGGCATATGAGTTTATGAAAGTTATAAGTGAAGCTCGAACGAGATATTCCGACCTGAATATAAACTCCACATTAATTATCGAAGTGACCCAAAACAGAATATACGTAAACATGCTCCTATTTTGAAACGCTAAGAAAAATTAAAACTGTAATTCGACTCCAAAACCACTTTTAAAAGTTAAAATATTTAACTTCTACATTTGAGTGGAAAAAGATCGAAAAAAACTATTCACTAATGAAAAAAAAACTATTCACTATCGATGAATATACTAATTTCTTTAAAATTAAATCACTTATTTAGTTGTTGCATTGTTTAGGAGGGAAATAAATTGATCGATACAGATAGTTCGAGTTGAAACATAAGAAGTTATACATTCAAACTTAATGTTTGTTGCATATCTGTGTCCTCGTTAAATACACAAGAATGCCAACAATAAGCCATAAAATCGTTATTAATATTAAAACTGCATATACTTTTAAAGGAGTTATATATACATGTCACGTCTTGATTTGAACTCCATTAGTTGTTCCATAAAAAGAAACATTTCTTACTGAGTAAATTTAACATTCTCGGTTCATCCCATAATACCAAGGCTATCAATGCTTCATATTGCGGAAAAAAATTGAAAATAAAATTAATATAGAAGTTTAATTTCATAAAACAAGAAAAATCATTGTAAAAGAATAAATAAAAAGTAAAAAGGTGTACGTGATTCTATGGCCCGGACCATATTCAATGTTTTTGATATTAATGTATTTAGAATCAGGTCCAAATGATATACAATCATCACCTGATTTAATTAAGAGTCAGTCAATATCAAAACAAATACATGTAAAAATAAAACAAAATCAATGAGGTTGGTTCAAGTAGGAAGTAGCTTGATATTACTTAAGTAGGTCTTGAGTTTGAGTCTTTGTGTATGCAAAAAATCCCTATTGAGAGACTTACTCACAAAATCAAGTGTTTTTATGGTTTAAATCAAATTTTCTTTTCGTTTTGTTTGGACCTGTTTCAATCAAATAGCAATGTGTTTAGAAGCAAATCTAAGACATAAATAAAATTTTGTGTTATGAGGGAATTTTTGAAAATTAAAAGGACGAAAATAGATTATCAATACAAAATATTTAAAATATATAATAATTTAAATTTTTTTAGGGAAAATGATTGCAGGACCATCCTTCTTATATATAGGGATGGGCGCGAGACCTGAATTTGACGGGTTTTGATCCGACCTTATCGGATTTAATTTTTTCAAAAAAAAATCGGGTTTTGGTTGAGTTTTTTAGAGGTTATGTTCGGTTTGGGTCAGGTTCGAGTTTAGAGTGAAAAATATCTAACTCGACCCGACCCAAAAAATGTAATTTTAACTTATATATTTAAGGATAATTATAATCATATCCCTCTATATATTACTTTTTCCCTTAAATCCCTATTTTTATTAAATAAAAATACTATTTTTTATAAATATATAATTTCGAATTGGGTCGGATTTGGATTTTATTTAAAAAAAAGACAGCTTGAGTTTGAGTCGGGTGAAATGTATATATTTTTAAGGTCGGATTCAAATTAGATGGAAGGTGTATAATTTTTAGGTCAGATAGATTAATCGAAAACCTGATCTATGACCATCCCGACTCGGGGTCACATGCACGTGCAGGTACATAACTAGAGGAGGGAACAGGGCATTGAAAAATGCTAATATTCCAGCAACTATTCCATTTCAGTTTAAACCTAAGTCAAGTCTTGAACCAAAACAAATAAAAAATTTCAGGTTTTGACCAATGCCGAATTTGACGGGGCGGTCTTCCATGCATGAAAAACGTTCCTTTCCACTCCTTATGGGTTGTATTTCTAATACAATCACATTAACATAGTCGAAGAATTATATATTTTAGGGTAAATTAAGATTTAATATCTAAACTATCAGTTTTAATCTATTTTAGTACTTAAACTTTCAATATTTTTAAAATCATACCTAACATTTAATTTTTGTTTCATTTTAGTACGCTACTGTTAAAAACTTAGTGAACCTGTTACAACTTGGTACTTTTTTATGGCTAAATTATATTATTCATCAGCCAACTATATTTTCATTCCTATTTTGGTCATTGAAGTTTATTTTTTAATTTAACTGTTTAACTTTCAAATTACTCCTAATTTAATCATTCTAACTTTCAAATTTAATTTTTTATTTAATTATTTATTAAAAAATAAAAAAATCATGTCACAATATTATTAATAAAATAAATTAGAGTGATTAAAACATGAGTAATTTAAAAGTTGAGTAGTTAAATTGAAAATTTTTAAACTTTAATTACCAAAATAGAAGAGAGTAGATAATTAAGTGATGAATGATGTAATTTACCCATAAAAAAGTGTTCCGTTTTTAAACGGTGAGGTACTAAAATGAAACAAAAACTAAATGTTAGATATGATTTTGAAAAAATATAAAGTTTAGGTACTAAAACGAACCGAAATTGATAGTTTATATATTAAATGCGTAATTTACACTATACTTTAATATGGTTTTAGTGCAATTTAATTTTGTTTTATGAAAACCAATACATTAGACATTAAATTAATTAAGGTTTCGAGAATAATAAATCTATTTACACTGAGTAATGGTTGCTTTAAACTATAATAATGGTTGGTTTTGCAGGACAAGTCTGCATCAAGTGCAAAATGTCTAATATTCCTTCACATTCTCCACTCTTCTGAACAAGCTATTTAGCGTCTTTCTTCTTCTTCACTGGTTTAGTGCCATGGAAAAGAGGAAGAAGCATAAAAAGCTTATTGCCAATGCTTCTAATCAAGAACCTGAATCAAATGACGACTTGGTATGTGACCCTTTTTGATCTTCTTCATTGTTTTCTCTTATTTGTAATAGTTGCAGTTTGGTTTCCCCTTTGCATGCGACTGCTGGATGGTGCTGGTGAATGAATGCTTTATGTATTTTTGTCGAATTTTGATGAGGTGAATTGGTCATGAACAGAACAAGGAAGAACGGAACCAATCCAATGATGCACTTGCTGCAAAGGCTACTAAAAATGGTAGCTCTTCACAGGAAGATCTTCCTTAAATGATCAGTATTCACATGTACCTCAATGGCCATACACCATTCAACAGGCGGCTGAGCAGTCTTCATTGAATGTAATGAGTCAGGCACCTCCTATTCTTGCAAGCCGATTCCAGCAAGCGACACCATTGCAAGGCCAACCCCCGGTGCATTTCGCCTCACCGACCTCCCCCTTTTGGCTACCACAGCAACCTAGTTACCAATTTCCCTCAGTAACTGTGCCTGCAACATTTCAGCCATTCACTTCCATGGCTGCACTTGGTACTAACTGGCAACCGTCTCCTATGACTGGAGGAACCTTCTCAAGAAGCCAACATCATGTCCCAAATATCTGTTACCATTTTAGGCCAAACCTGGTTTTCCAGGTACGATTTGAACTAATTTCTTTACTATGATTGGTTTGTTGTGGTCAAGTTTGTGTTCATCAAATCACATCATACCGTGTGATTATTATCTGTTCAAATTGATTTATGCTATATCGATCGATGTATGACGCTGATAGCATATCAATGGAATGTTCATGTTAATAGGTCCTTGGGAGCCCTCTTCTTGGTGGACTCATGGTCAACAAACTCAGCCATCTTTAAGCTATACTTTCCCAGGATCCTATGCCTGCTTTTCTTCAGAACTGCCACCATTGACGAATTGCTCAGCGACCTTCGGAGAGTCCTCTCAAAGGGGGATTATCGGCCAACAGAAAACGTTTCTCAGAAGCACCAACAACTTTGGGAAGCTCAAGTAGTAGTGTTTTAGTCACATAATCTGATATTTTAGTATAGGTTATTCACTCTTGTAACCATTGATTATTAATAAGACTTTCATATATTTTTCTTCCATATGCAGTTAATGGAGAATGTTCAGCTATGGAGAATAATTGGTCAATTGCAATCAGAAATAGCTGATTACGAGGGTCGATTAATAAAGCTCGAAGCTGAAGTTTCATCTCTGAAGCCATCTGTCGATGAGCCTTCGGTTCAAGTTGTCCGGACTGGTTTATCTGGAGCAGAATCAAAGAGGGGGAGACCAAAGAGGTCAGTTGCTTTTGCAAGTGCGTCTGCTTCTCCTGATGAGTCTCATCCTCAAGCAAGAGGTCAAAAGCCTGCAGCAAATAAAGTTCGATCCGAGCCTCGAGTTCTTGTATATGAGAAAGTTGTTCTGAACAAGGTGGAAAAGATAGCTCAGTCCACTTCGAGTACCGGGAAAGACAACAGCGAGAAGATCCCATTTGTTACCACAAATAATAGTATTGACTTGGAGTGTAATGCAAGTAATTTGCCAATTCTTGCATCCCACATCCAAGCTCATCAGGCAAGTCCCGGCATCCAAATTTTTGGAATGACCAATTCCTCTTTAGAAATGAAAGAACATGGTGATAAGGTAGATAATTCTATTTCTATAGCTTCCCAACAAGCTAAACAAAACAACGGTGTTTCAGCTAGGCACATGGGAGGGATAAATGGTGATCAAACTCTGACTGTGCCTGCAAGTTTCAGAACCGAAGAGCCTCGGAGAAACATATATAATCAAATTTATATGAGAATGTTTATCTGATGAGACAAGAAGGAAAACTCATCCCGGGATGGAGTTTCGTGAATGAAGAGGATGCTTCAGATGAGCTTGAAGATGCAGTAGTGGCTTGTGCAAATGATGAAAAGGAAGAGGAAATGGGGGATGATGTGAGCTCAGGATCTGAAGGAATTGCTCAAACAAAAGACAATTCTGCAGATCTACGTCAGTGTAAAAACTAGTGATAGATTCATGTTAACATCAAATGTAGTGGATGATGGATGATTCTGCTCAAATTTTGTAGGAGACCCAAGGCAAAGTTGACAGCATAAATGAAATTGCCACTAGCTGTTTCATGCAATGTTAATCTTGTATACGTACAGGTAAGCTAATCTTGGCAATAATAGAGCATCACCCATCATCCTAATTTCATCACCAATTTTATTAGTGTTGTAAATGAGTAGGGTTGGTCCTGACTATTTTCTAACTCAGGACGAAATTAAAAAATGAGCCTTAATTTAAAAGAAATTTAAGAAACATGTAATTTAAAATTTATATTAATTTTTTTATTAAATTTAAAAAGTAGTAATTCATTACAATATCAAAAATGTCAAAAACATATTTAAACATAGAAATACTTATATAAAAAACTACCTTCGAGCTTTTCTTGATGCAAAATCGTTGATGATAGTGTCAACATCAATGTTTTTCAACATATTTTTCTCAATACATAACATAGCTAACCCATTTAATCTTTCTTGTGGTATTGTTGACCTCAAGTAATTTTTCAATAATTTTAGCTTTGAAAAACTTCTTTCTGCGGATGCTACCATCACCGACATTATTAATAGGAATCGGTAAGCAATTGAAACATTACGATAACAATCAGTAGCTTTAACAAACTCAAGAATTTCAAGCGCAAATATGAACACATTTGTCAAAGTCAATTGCAACACTTTCATTTCAAAAGGAAACAAAAGTCATCTGCATCAACATCCGACAAATTATTATGAGAAAAAATAATCTTAAAATTATTGCAACATTCTCTTTATTTATTATCATCAAATGACTTACCTTATATAATCAATTAAAAAATCAAAACAATTTTAAAAAAATCTTTAACTGCTCAAATCTATCTTCAACAGCAACAACAAAGTAATTTACTCCAAAAGACTCCTATGTTGATTGCATTTTTTCTTCACGGTCATTCTCATCAAATTGTCTTTTTTTCTAAAAATATAATGCTTAGATTTACACTTAAATGAGTGGAAATAGATGTATGAGATTAACAGTAGGGAAATGAGAAGATATTCACTGAGGAAATATAAGGAGTTAATCTCAGTGATCTATTTTCGCTTATCCAACGATCCTAAATCTGTGTAAAACTATAAAAGTTTTATATTGTATAAAGAGTTATTAACCATATATATATATATATTATTGTCATTTTTGTAAGGAGTGAATTATGTGAGAATAGAGGTTTGGATGGAAACTTAGGTTAATAATTTTGACAAAATTAGGTCCATTTTAGTACTAAGAGAAGAATCTTTAGTATACCAAAAGTAAACAAAGAAATCGAACAAGGCAAACCTTTGGACTTCACTATTCTAGTTACATATCTAACATTAAATTAAATTAGTGTAAGACAATATGTATATATCATCTATTTTCATATATCTTCCCTCTTCTCTTAAACTATTTTTCCACACGTGTCAAGTAATCTTAATGGTTAAGGAATTGTTATTTTCTTTTAAGATTTCGGGTTCGAGTACTACGTATATAAAAGTATGAGTATTCAATGTCAAATGATTAAATTGTTTTGAACAGATATTACCTTAAATTCATATCAGACTAATAAAAAAATACTCCTCCCATCTACTAAAGTAAAATAATAAAATTCATACCATATACCACATGGCTTCTTTCTACAATTCGAGGATTTCACGTCCATTCATGGAAGCAACATAAAAATCCAAACTAAATTTAACTAATTTTCTTTTTAAATTTTCCAATATATAAGTTTTGGAAGAAAAAAAATACAATTATGCTTTTATTTAATCTATAATATTATGATTTAGAATTAATTTTAAATAAATGAAATATTAATATTAAAGTTTGACTCGAATTCAAAATATCACAGTTTAATTGGAAAAGTAATAAATATGATTTAATTAAAAGTAGAGAACTTTATCGAAGTAGATTTTTTACTTTATTTAGTTTCATTTGTAATCAAGTATCTATCATTATAAATAGATACTAAGGGTAAGAGTTAGATATAAAAAAAATTTCCTTTCTCCAAAATTCTCTTGTGTTTTCTTCCCTCATATTAGTGAAATTGTTCTTTTCTTCCCGCAATTTTTTCCCTTTTGGGTTTTCCACTTAAATCTTGGTGTTTTTCGTTCTGTTTTTCGATCATCTTTATTTGTTTGCAGATAATCCTTTTGAAAGTATAACAAACTAGTATTGAGCTTCGGATTTAAGATTATGTCAACAATAAAGTATGATATTCTGATATTGGATCGAAACATCAAGTTCTTGCTATGGTAAGTGCAAATTTGAGATGTTCTTACATAATTTGATATATACGACGTAATAGAAGGATTTGATGAGAAGCCGATAACACAATCGACAAATAAGAAAAAACGTAATGATCGTAAAGCCTTTTCTTAGATTCGTTTACACTTATTACATCAAAATTTGCAAGATGTGTTAAAGGAGCAAACGGTTGATTCCTTATGCATGAAGTTAGAGCAACTATGCATGCATAAATCATTGTCCAACAAGTTGCACTTAAAGCAATGTCTTTATTCGCTCAAGTTGACAGAAGGCTTGTCTCTTGAAGTGAACACGATCATATTCAAAGAAACAATCTTCGATCTAAAAACTTTAGAAGTGAAGTATAATCAAGAAGATTTAGGGTTCAAAATACCTTAAAATTTTTGTTTTTGATCTGCTTTTGATTTCTCTCTTTTGATGTTTTACTTTTTTATTGGGTTTTCTCCCATTACAATGTTGGATGATAATAAGTCCTTAAAAAAAATCCTATTTTTGTCTTGACAGCATCTTGCTTTCTTTTTTTGCATGGTTGCCAATTTGGTGTTGAATTGGTGTAGGAGAAGCATATGTCATGAGGTAGCAGTTGATATGAAGGGATTACGTTCCCTTTTGTTTTTTTAACTTTTTGTATTTTTTAAAATAAAAGAATATATATGTATGAGTGGGAAAAATTGGTGATTACAGCCGTGAAACACTTACTCTTGAAGAAGTGTATAATGGCACGCACTTGTTCGACAAGATGAAGCATCTTGTATTTGGTTCCGTACCCTAGGCAGGGGGTTTCGTGGTGCATGGATTGACTAGCTCAGACCGTGGAAGAAAAGGCGAGCGTTCTTCTGGTAGTAAAGGAATTGGCAGATCAAAATCTTCCAACCGAGGTAAAACTTGTCACTTTTGTAAAAATAAATGTCATATTAAAGCAAAGTGTTACAAGTTGCAGGAAAAGATAAAGAGATAAGCATATGGTAAGTCCTTATGGACCCAAGGTACTCCTTTAGGTTGGCTCCTATGCTTCGTCTAGGGTAAGTCCTTACAGACCTAAGGTATCCCCTTAGTTAGTCTCATACGGCCAATGGGTCTAGGGTAAGACCTTATGGATGCAGTTATGAAGAACGGTATATCGGTATTCAGTTGTAAGGTAATTATGTGAATTTTAAACTCAATTATACCCCTTTTAAAATTTGTTTCTACCAAAATAAATTATTAATGTTCTAAACTATATGTACACACTTCTCTACATCTGATGGAAATAATAGACTCTCTAACCTAAAATTCTTAACATGTCTATTTCTATGATTCTTTCAGACTGTAGGCTTTCGACTGGTAAATGAACAATCAATTAATGATATTTCAAGTCGTCGGTAGAATTTGTAGATGCTTTGATCATTAAGAAAATTTTACTCTTTATCATATACATGCTTGTGACCTTTAGTATCTTTGGGTAGTTAGTAATACTAAGTTTTTCTCAAAGTTCACTATGTATTTACCAGTTGATGTTAAAGAATTGATCATGTTCTTTATCGACATCGGTTATGAGAGTTCCTTCGGCGTTACTTGCAGAGTACGGTGCAAGCGTAATTAGGAGGCATGTAGGTATATCTTATTTTTATAATGTGTACTCTTGAATTCTGTATTAACATTTAAATGATTTCTGAACTTTATTTTATTTTGAAAGTGTTTATGGTTTTAATTTTGTTTCACAAAATTTTATGTTTCTCATATTTTTATTGTGGGTCACTTCGGTGACTTAAATGTGACACCTTGAATTAGATCGGGTTACATGAATCTGTTAGAGGGTGTTACAATATTTATTAACTATAAAATAATAATATTGTCATAAAATATTGATTAAATTAATCTAATATTTAAAAATAATAATTATTATATTTTATATTTATAATAAATAATTTATGAAAATTTATCAACTAGAAATGATTTACATAGCATCATCCAAACACCATAAAATATTTTCTGAAAGTTGTTTTCCTATGTAATTTATTTTACTCACTTTTCAGGTAATTAATTTTACATAAATCATTTTTCAGAAAATCAATTGCAGTTTTTCAAACAATTACTTTTGTTTCGTTTTAGTTTCCAAACTTTTTTTTTTCAAAATCATACTTAATGTTTAGTGTAGGTTTTAATTTGATACATCGTCGTTAAAAATTTAACAGAACTATTGACGTGCCATTTTTTTGCAATGATGTCATGTCATTACCTTATGGTGACATATCAACATAACCATTAAATTTTTTACGATGGGTTACCAAAATGAAACATAAACTAAACATTAGGTATGATTTTGGGGGAAAAAATAAAGTTTAGATATTGAAACATAACAAAAGTAATAGTTTAGATACTAAACATGTAGCTAACCATTAAATTATTGTAATACCCTAATTTTTTTCGGACATTTTAATTCCATTTAAAGATGATCGGGAAATAATTTGAAGATGTTGGTGCTCGATGAAGAATTAATTCAAATAATGAAGCGTGGAATTTTGCGTTTGAAAGCTTTAGGTGCTAGATTGGAATTAGAATCGTATATGGAAATCGAGACATAAATTGAAATCCAAATTCCAAAATTGAATGTTTAAAGTCCATTTACAAGCCCAAGTCAGTTCAAATAAATGACTCAACAATAATTACAGCCTGAGCCCAAAGCATTAAACCCGGTAACACCCACAAATTCCCCAACCGAGCAGCAGCTCGTGCGTGCAAGCACACTGATCGAGCAGCATTGCAGCTGCCCATACTCCACTGCCTCCCACGTGAAGCATCAGAATCGAGCAGTATGCCTGACAACACTCCCAACGCCCTGCCAAACACCACGCCCGAGAAGACCGGGGCTCACCATTCCCAACTCGTGCCCGTGCCTTCACCATTTCCAACCGATCTGTCCATACCCTGGAACACGGGAAGCAAGAAGGCAGGAAATATATCAACAATAAAAGAGATATCAACCAAGAAGAAAAGGGAGATGACCAACGATTATCAAAAGTAGAACACACAATAAAGGGGTTCACCAACATTAAGCAAGCAAAAGAATCAACCATCAGCAACCATTCGGGGGGGTTCTCGGTTAGTGAAAGAGAAGAGGCTCGAACAGTTTTAGATGGGGAATGATTATCAACGATTGTAAGGGGAATTAGGGGAGAGCAAACTGTAAACGGGGAAAATGAGAAACAATGTGTAAATAGAGGGGTTCTTCCTTTCATTTCTTCGAATCAATAAAACAATCTGAGACACCAAAACGAAGAGCAACGCAATATTTTCAAATATTCTCAAAGGTATTTCCTATATTTGGCTTCTACCAAAAACCAGTAACCATTTCGTTTCTTTCCATTGTGAACCAAAATGAATATGAAATAGTAGGAGTGGAAGGGAAATGCTTACCTTAGAGATAGGAGTCTCGTCTTGGTTTGTCGTGAGAGTGGGAAGTGAGAGGAGTAGAACCCGAGGGTCTCGGTTATGTGGGTTAGCTTAGGTTTTTCTTTCATCGAGAGGCCTCGGTTGAGTTAAGAAAGGCCATCGGGATGGTGCCAAGCCTCGATTCGGGGACTAGAAGTAGATCAGAGAGTTGAGGGACTGTTGGAGGTCGTTTGGCTTGCTCGGCCGTCATTGGTGTCCGGGGTTTTGAGTTTGAAGGCTCGGTTTTGTGTGGTGGTCTCGGTTGTTCTAGGTTTTGGTCTTTCTGTTAGGTGGGTTTTGGCCACCGTCGTGCGGTGGCCGGTTGAAGTCGTGGGACCTTTGGAAGCTCTCGTCGAGGCTGTGTGCGTCAAAAGAGAGTGAAAGAAGAAGAGTTGCGGCTGGAGATGTTATAATTGAATTTAGGGTTGTTTTCAATCCTAGAATTATATGTATATAAGACTAATAAAACGATGTCTTTTAAAGGATATAGGGTTCCTATTTTGTGCGTGGTTATGTACCACTTAAGCCATTCAAATGTTCAATGTCATGCATTTTGGCCCTTAATTCGTATGTTTCTGTGTTTTTAATTTAGTTTCTTTATTTTAAGTATGTTTAATTTTAGTCCTAAGTATTGTTGTAGTTGAATCTTTGATGTTTCAAACATTTGACCTTTGTGTTTTGCATTTTTCATTTTAGTCCTTAAATCGACGTTTTGATCTTTCTAATTTTGCTCCCATATTTTACGCGCATTTGGTTTCATCCCCAATTTGTAATATATTTAATTTTGTTATTTGAGACATTTGACTATCAATATTTTGCATGTTTTTTTTGGGTTATATGTAGCATTTTGGTTATATTTATGTTTGCAGCACTTGGAAATGACATTTTATGAAAAGAGCTCACTGTTTATTTTCTCTATATCTTAGCCACTTGTTTAATATTCCATGCATGTTTGTATAGCTAATTTAGGTTTATTTTGAATGTATGCATGTACATATTATTTCGAGCATGTCGTTAGTACATATATATATTTAGGTGTAGCGTTTTTTGCATGTTAATCTCATATGTATGACTTAACTTGATCACATAATCGGATTAAGGGTAATACACTTTTAATTTAAAACTGTCGGGATAACTTTTCTTAACTTACATGAAAGTTATTCTCAACGGTTTTAAATTACAAGTGTATCCCGTCATTGTCACCAAAAAGTTGATTATTCACTTTAAAATTTGGGAGTGAAAGAAAAAGAAATGTTCTGCCATTTAAATTTGTTGAGAAAAGGTCGTTAGAACTGACCTAAAGATCTGGTCTCAATATATTTAAATCGAATATTCTTTATCTTTCTAATGGCTTAGTAATTTTAATTTAACTTATTTCGTTGCTTTTGAATGATACAAACAAAATTAGCATTTTTGTTGTTTTAAGGGATCATAAATCAAATTAAACTCAAACTTGTGAAATTCGTTGCAAAGACATTTATTAATCAATTAGGTACTGATTTAGGGCGCTGTGGGGGTGCTAATCCTTCTCCACGCGTAACCGACTCCTGAACTCGGATTTTGATAACGCAGACCTTAATTTGTTGTTTTTAATTAAAATTAATTTTTTGTTTAAAATGACAACGTTTTTTGGGTGCCCAATCACACCCTAATCAAAGATTGGTGGCGACTCTTTGAACTGTACATTTTATTTTAAAAAGGAATCCCAAATTTTTCGAAACGAGAGGTTTTTTAAAATCGTACTATTTTTAATTAAAAAATCAATTAGAGATCAATAATTAAAAATGACGCGGTTTTCAAAATCTCGCCCCGCACCGGTAAAAATCGTTTCGACAGCTTGGCGACTCCATTGGGGACTTTTTTTAGAGAGTCAGCCCGATAGTCGATTAATTAATTGTCTTTGTAAATGAAATTTATAAGTTCATTTTAATTTGATTTTTGATCCCTTGTTTGTTTTAAATTTTATGTTTGCATTCTAATTTGTGGATTGATTAAAGAATAAATAGTTGTACTAACGTGTGATTTACATGTTTCAGTTTTTTACCTTCACTTTGGTTTGTTGTGTTTCTTGGATCGAGGCAAAGGATTATGGGTTTCCCCTTACTGTCATTATAACCATTCGATATTTAGAGCCTTCTAACTGTGCTCTGTCCCGTTAGGTAGGGGTGAATGCTACGCTTACGTGAGAAAAATTACTTTTCTCCGCATGGGCTTTAGCAAATAACCTCTGGGGTACATGCCTTATGTTTACGAGTGAAACATTGAGTTTCCTCGCATGGACATAGGGAAATGTATCCTCTCGAATTGAACTTGATCTGTTTTAAGCCTATAATGGGTGAGGATCGAGGGTCTGGCAAGCTAAAGGGAGAACCAGTAAAGGACAATTCGAGGACCCTTTTAGTGATACCAAAACTCTGCCCGTTTTATGCTAAATCTCTATCCGTAGACACAAAGGGGAAACTCATTCTAACCTTTTCCTCGAATTTATTTTTGCAATAAGTATGAGAACTAGAAAAGCATGCGGTTATGTTTTTTATTTTCGCACAAAGCATGTGAATTAGATACCATGTGGTTAGGATTTTTTGTGAATGACAAAGCATGTGGGTAGATACCATGTTGGGTAGGATCTACTAAAGCATGATTGGGTAGCCATCATGTAAGCGTAGGTTTTATTTGATGTTTACGGTATCCACTATCTTATTGTTTATCTTATGTGCACTAACCCTTTTTTGTTCTATATCTATTTTATTGATTTTATTGCATTTGCATCCTCATGTCATCGAGGGGTGTTAATTCGCAAGTGATTGACTAACAAGAAGGCTGACCATATTGAGGCAAGAAATTCTCCACCATGTAGTCAAAAATGAGAGATCCAGAGATGTTCAAATGATCTATGAAGAAGGGCACCCGATGAATGAAGAGATATGAAGTTGATTGAAGAATTCCTTTAAAACTGTAAAGGCCAAGATGTTGAGTCAAGGGATAGATACAATCATACCAAGGACGAAAAAACCATTCATAAATACGAGAAGACCGTTCACCGAGGACATGAAGACCATTCATAAAGACATGAATACCATTCATAAAGACATGAAGACCCTTCATAAAGACATGAAGACCACTTTGCATTTGAGGTAAGAATGGAAATTTCAAGATTCAATTTAGAGACATCCGATATCATCAAAGGTGATAAGATACGCCAACAATTTTGGAGGTGCAATACCAGATCCCATGAAGAGTACAATTCAAGGAAATGAAGAGATGAAGAATCACAGTTGTATTTTGACTACATGATGTACTTACTGAATTCTTGTTGTCTAAGTGAACGGTTGTTCTATAAGTGGTCACTTTCGGAATTAACACCTCGTGCATTTGCATTTGCATATGCATATGCATTTGCATTCTTATTTTTGCATTTGATTATTAATTTATTTTGCTATTGTTTCTTTTTGTCATTTTGTTACCTTATTTATACTGACTTGTTTTTGCGTTGTTTGCATTGCATGATCATGACATAATCAAAAGGTGTCGATTCGTGAGTGGTCAGCATAGTAGAAGGTTTTCATGATGAACAAGGGGTTTCGTGATCAAGCAGACTATAATACAGCTGAGAAGTGGCATCCTAAGAAAGCTTTGAGAATAGTGGAAAGATCTGCACCCGAAGATCGCATGGTTGAGGAAGAGAAAAAGGAGATAAAAGAGCATATGTATAGGATGATGGATAGGATAGATGCTTTGTCCAAGGGAAGAGAGACTTCTAAAACAGAAAAGAAAGAACTCGACGAAAGCAACCTTAAGGTGTCAAATATGCAAGAGACTACTTTAGAGCCTGCTGATCCTAGCCAGTATGAGAAGCCATGCACAATCATTGTTCGTATCAACAAGCTGTCTGGAAATGCCAAGGAAATAGTGGAAACTATAGAAGTTCAGAAGGATGAAAAGAAGTCATACAATCAGAACTCGTTGGTGTTTGATAGTCTAATCCCCACATCATGGGCATTAAAGCGGGAAATTCTAGTCCAAACCAAGTCGAGAGGTGGCTCTCATTTTGATTCTATCCCAATATCATATAAGGAGTTGTATGATGCACTGCTAGAAGCCCGTGAAGTGGCCCCACATTATGTGAAGCCTTTGCAACCTCCGTATCCAAATTGGTACGACGTCAGTGTTCGTTATAAATATCATGTTTGGGTTCAAGGACATTCCATTGAGAATTGCACCACCTTCAAACATCGAGTCCAACATCTTCTGGATCATGGATTATTGAAATTTGAATTGAAAGGACAACACACTTCAGTAGTAGCTTATCCTGTTGAGTCTGAACCAAAAGTGACCAAAGGAAAGGGTATCAATGAGGACATCCAAAAAGAAGAAAGTTTGCCGAGATATGAAGCTCAGATTCGTCATTTAAGGAGCGAAAATGATAGATTGAGAAGATAGATGGAAGCCATGCGGGATAGTTTTCAAAGGATCAGCCAAGCCTTTAAATTTGCCGGGGTAGGAAATGTCCCAGAGGAGTGGATAGTAGGGGTCGCTAAATTGAAGAATGATGCTGAACATTGGAGAAAGAATTGTAAGGTGCATGAAGGCCGAGCATCGAAGTTTTATCATGATCTACAAATGACAGAGAAAAGACGCGATACAACTATCAATGATTTGGGTATATATCAAGCCGAAAATCAGACGTTGAATTTGGCCATAGCTAACATGGAAATATCGCATCAACGCCACAAGCGGGAGAGTGATGCTGAGCTAGAAGCCACTAGAGCCAAGAACCAGAAGCTGATGAAGATGGTGGATGGTTGTAGTGATCTTATGCAAGAGTTTCATAACCATAATGACTTTCTTACAAGGAAAAATCAACAACAGTGTCTATAGCTCCAAGAATCGGCAATCAAGATAGAGAAAATGGACAACGTCATGAAAGAAGCTATGACCCAAGCAAGAAATATGGCTCACAAATGGGTTAATTTAGCTGGCTTTGCAAGAGAATTGAAACAGATAGACAAATCTACCCCTGAGCATGAGTGGAAGTTAAATTGGCTTTTGAAGGAGATAGAAAAGCTAGGAACGAAAGCTTTTCACTCTAAAATGACACCTTTGTATTTGCATTTAGCATTTGCATTTGCATGCATGTTTTTATTTAAGCATTTTTACATGCATTAATTATGAAAACATGGAAATAACTTATGAAAGATTACGTGACAGTAATAATAAGATAATTCATTCACATTGTTCCTCATCATCATGAACAAACAATTGGAAACGATAGAGTAGTCTAATGAGAAATCACAAGATCAGTTGCAAGAGCAGTTGATTGGGTTACAACAAGATACGAGGAATCAAGCATCGGGGTCTCTGCAAGGTGTATCGAATCAAATGATCCAGGTGCTTGCAACCAAGGCTGTTGGCAGAGAGAAAATCACTAATAAAGGACACCAGTCTCATCAGAGTATTGCATCAAAAGTGATAATCTTCCCTGAAGCATCTAACTCAGACTTAGGGGTGAGCCTCATCAATTTTGAGCAATTTGAAGATGATTTCAACTGGTTGAACGAAGTTGTTAAAGATATGAAGGTTACTAATATCTCTCACAAGGAGTTAGAAGCTAGGGAACTCAGTTTGGTCCCTGATTTGGTCATCCCATATGAATTTAAGGTGCCTAATTTTGAGAAATATGATGGCACTAGTTGTCCCCTAATACATTTGAGGATGTTTTGTAGAAAGATGAAAGGGTACTTAAATAATGATAATTTGCTGATTCATTTCTTCCAAGATAGTCTTGCTCGGCCAACTGTAGTATGGTATAATCATTTGAACATAGATCATATCAAGACATGGGTTAACCTAGCTGATACTTTTCTGGGGCAATATCGTTATGTTAAAGGCTTAGCCCCAAAATGTCATCACCTTCAGAAGATGAGGATGAAGGCTACTGAGAGTTTTAAAGAATATGCCCTAAAATGAAGAGGAGTGGCAGCACAAGTTCATCATCCTTTGCTAGAAGAAGAAATATCATGTATGTTTCTCGATTCTCTCCCAGTTCCTTTATTTGAGTTAATGCTGGGAAACTCGACGAATGTCTTTAAGGATATTATGTTAGCTGGAGAATCCATTAAAGATGCAATCAGTAAGGGAAACTTGAAAGTTACTTCCAAATGTCTAACCGATCAAAAGGAAAAAGCTAATAAGGTGAATGAATGTCACATCCAGAGCTCCCGCAATCGTAAAAGAAAAGGGGTAGCAATTTACCTGAGTCATCCAAGGAAGGTCCCAAGATTGAAAAATACTTTGAAAGTGTTCCAAACTTCAATCTCGGATCTGTATCCGTATTTGGTTAAAGGTCAATACCTCACACCAAGGCCAGTGAAAGTGCAACCAGACCCTTCTGCTCACAGCTTTGATCAAGATAGTGTCTGTGATTTTCACTTGGGGGCATTCTACGGGAAATTATAGGCCGTTACTGAAAGAAATAGAGAAGCTAGTTGAAAATGGGACATTGACACAAGAAATGGTGGAACCATGGATAATGGGCTAGAGTAGGGCATCAGAGCGCAACGTATAACACCCGATCGAGTCAAACACCACTCCATCAGAAGAATAATGGGGGCATCCTAATTATGCAGAAATCATTTTGTTCATCACGAAACTTTTTGTCATTTGCAACATCTTGTTTGAACATGTTTTTTTGGACTTTCTCATCAGTTTTTTTGTAATGATATTTAAGTGAACTCATGTTACTTTAAGCGTGGTGATCATTGAATCGAATTCATGACTTGAAATTCCTTGAATATCAATTGAATTAAAATCTCTTTAATGATTAGAGTTACAAATCTTTGACAAAATGACAAGGTTGAAATCTGATAAAACAAGGACCCTGGACCTTACCATCAGAAGATACACTCAAACACCATACCTTTTTATTTCAGGGACCGATATAGCCTTCTTCTATCATAAAGGAATGAACCATAGGCTTGGTATTCATGTATGCATAGGAACGGACAACATGGGGCATCTTTTGTGTACGATGTTACAAAACTGTCTAGACCATACTTTTGTTGATGACGTTCCATGATGATTATGATTTTCACGGATGAAATAGTCGAGTAGGTGAATCTAATTTAGGTCAGTTGCTTGGAAATTGAAGTCTAACGATGAGATTTTCTGACTTTTCAACAACACCTAGACTATGACAGGTTCTTCTTGACAAGCTTAAGAAATTAGATTCGTATACCCAGATTATAATATTATATGTATACCGAGGTCTGATAAAGGTGATTATATTATATGTGTATACAATAAAGCTGAGCTATTCCGCTAAGGCAATTGGTTATAGAGGAAACTTCGAAAGCCCTAGCTTTATGAATAGATTATATTCAAACCATGACCTTGATTGGGTACCTGGCAATTCGGTGTATGCTCCACTGTGATTGTCAAGTCAAAGACTTTGTGATGAGATAAATCCTTCAGCTAGCCCAATAAAGACAAATTACAATAAAGCTAATTTCAGCTAGCCAGAAAATGGAAAATTAAATCAAGTTTATATAAATAAGGAGTTACGGTAAAGATGGACTAAGGGAGTTGAGGAACACCTGTCATAGTCAATTTCACACGAGCACTCAGAAATTTCATTTTTAGATCGATATTTCTGCACTACCTTGGTTAGAGGAGTCTACGAAGCTTGAACAAATGGAAGATTTCAGAGAACTGAAATGGAAGTGTTCTGGAAAGTCTAGTAATGGATTATACTAGTTACGTCATTTTTTCCGCATCCGATTAAAATACCAAGCCAAAAAGAAGGGCATGTTGCGGTATTCACGATGACCAAGAAGGAAATGACATTTTTGGTGATCGAAACCTTAGAAGATAAGAAGCCAACCTGGAGCCAACCCCTCAATTTTAACACTTGTCAAAGAGCTATAACCCTAAAAACATTAAAGAGCTATTGATTCTTTTGATATTATGTGAACTCATGTCTATGATTTGATTTGATTGCAAACCTGAATTAAGGGGAAATATTTAATAAAATTCTTTCATTCTTTGATCTTTGAAATAAGAGAAAGAAGAAAAACATTTTCAAATAGAACAGTTCAAATGTGAAAGGTCCTTGAAGCTGGTGAGGCTCATTGTGCCTCTATTTGAGAATAAGAATAAGCAATGCCGAAACGTGAAGCATTCCGCAATCTTGAAGTAGATAGTCTAAAGAGATCAGAATGGATGAAGAATAAGAGCTTTTAGCATTTCCAGATGACGTTGTCAATAACCCATCAAGAAGTAGATGCTTGCCATATTTGAAAGGGGCACATATCTCAGCCCGAATGGAAATACAAGACATTGTGTTATCACTTCTTAAGTAGTATGAAGAAAAGCCCTCAAACTATTTGACAACACTACTGTGTAGTGACACCAGAATGAGAACATTCAAGTTGTGATATGATGGGGCATGATTGAACCCATATCATGTTGAGATGACAAGATTCAGACAAAAGAGGCATGAAGAACGAGCCTTATGATTTGAGGTAAAGGGGTATTTTGAAGGCTCATACCAGTATAAGATAATGTTAGGGCATGACTGAACCCACATCACGTTGAGATGACAAGATTCGGACCAATAAGACATTGAGAGTGAGCCTTACAATCTGATATGTTGGGGTATTTTGAAGGCCCGTACAAATATGAGATAACATTGCGGCACTAGTGAAGGCCTATTTCAACTAGAAGTATTAATGTGGGGCATCTTTGGAAGCCTATGAAGACTTGTGGAATGATCATTGAATTGGACAAATAGTTCCAATGAGATAGAAATGTATGAAGGGTGAAAATGATGAAACAGTGATCATTTGGTCCATCATCAGTTGCTTTACTCTTGTGATTTCATATGCATTAATGTAGGCGAGCCGGTATCCCACTTTAATTTCCACTGAGTTTTGGTATCCTTGTAATACCATGCGAAAACTCTGAGTGCTACACAAAGAGCTTCTCCAGTTGAAAGATATGGCCAGAAGTCATAGAAAAAGATGAATGTGTGGTCAAATGTTTTACTATCCAGTGAGTATGGTGTTGAATCAGTGTTGCAATCATGTATTGTTTCCATTACCCAAGATGAAGGTTGTCTTACGCAACTCCAAGGTTAAAATGAGAAATGATTTGGTAACATGAAAAATTGGGATAAAGCCTCCTTGTGATATGTTGTAAGAGTCAAATCAGAATAGATGCTGCTATCCCTGTGATCTTTACGGAGTTTGGCATAGTCATGTGCACAGTCTCCGAAGATGAGGCAACACAACCATATTTCTGACCACAGCAAGAAGTTGAGAGATAAAAGCAATTTCTCTGAAATGAAGATAGGAGACAAAGACAACAAGAAGATAAAAGAAGATCAGAGGGCTCTTCCAAAATGCAAGTTGAAAAATATGAGTTGCTATATGGATATCTGAGCAAACCCTAGAAGGGAATGATCAAGTAGAAGAAGACTGAGTTCGCCACCTTGAAGTCAAACAAAGAAGGAATCAACATTTATGCATTCATGAAAACATCATTTGCATAAAAGAAAATGCATTACACTGATACATTGAGTTGCATTTGTGTTTCATGCATAAACACATGATTTTGACAGATCTTCCAATGAGAAGAGAAGATACAAGATGTTAAAATCTTGACGATTGAAAGGAAGATTTCAAACCTCAAACGCAAGAAATCGTATCTAGAGAGGCATACCCTGAAGAATTAAGAGGTCTAATCCACAGAAGAAGCATTACTCTGAAGTGATGACCATCAGATATAGAAGAAAAACAAAGATTTTTGTGTATGAAAGAGTGAATCGATCGATTGGAAGGACTTGCACACATGAGATTGGGGTAAGTCAATCTTAAGCATTCAACAAAGAGGAGTGAAGCAAACCATCTTAAGCCTTCACCGGAGAGTAGTGAAGCACCATCTTAAGCCTTCACAGAGGAGTAGTGAAGCACCATCTTAAGCCTTCATCGAAGAGTAGTGAAGCAAATCCATCCATAAGACCTTCGGGTAGGATGTTTTCACATGAATTTGAAAATAAAAAAATAGTGTTTTAAGAAGATGGAATTTTTGAAAATGAAGAATGCAAAATTTCACAATGTATAAGTCCTTCTGGCCATCAGTAAGTCTTTCGAGCATGATGCTTAAAATCCTTTGGGTCATCTGTAAGCCTTTTGAGCAAGATGATAAGTCCTTCGGGCCATCCATAATACCTTCGGGTAGGGTGATTTCAAATGAATTTGAGAATGAAAAAAATGATGTTTTAAGAAGATGGAATTTTTTAAAACAAAGAATGTGATTTTTAAAATTTCACAATTTATAAGTCCTTCGGGCCATCAGTAAGTCTTTCGAGCATGATGCTTAAAATCCTTCGGGTTATCTGTAAGCCTTTAGAGCAAGATGATAAGTCCTTCAGGCCATCCATAAAACCTTCGGGTAGGATGTTTTCACATGAATTTGAAAATGAAAAAAATGATGTTTTAAGAAGATGGAATTTTTGAAAACGAAGAATGCGATTTTCAAAATTTCACAATTTATAAGTCCTTCGGGCCATCAATAAGTCTTTTGAGCATGATGCTTAAAATCCTTCGGGTCATTCGAAAGCCTTTAGATCAAGATGATAAGTCCTTCGGGCCATCAATAAAACTTTCGGGTAGGATGTTTTCACATGAATTTGAAAATGAAAAAAATGATGTTTTAAGAAGATGGAATTTTTGAAAACGAAGAAGGCGATTTTCAAAATTTCACAATTTATAAGTCCTTCGAGCCATCAGTAAGTCTTTCGAGCATGATGCTTAAATCCTTCGGGTCATATGTAAGCCTTTAGAGCAAGATGATAAGTCCATCGGGCCATCCATAAAACCTTCGGGTAGGATGTTTTCACATGAATTTGAAAATGAAGAAAAATGATGTTTTAAGAAGATGGAATTTTTGAAAACGAAGAATACGGTTTTCAAAATTTCACAATTTATAAGTCTTTCGAGCCATCAGTAAGTCTTTCGAGCATGATGCTTAAATCCTTTGGGTCATCCATAAGACTTTCGGGTAGGATGTTTTCACACCATGATGATTAAATCCTTCGGGTAATTTGTAAGCCTTCACATGAGAGTGGTGAAGCAAATCCATCAATAAGTCTTTCGAGCATGATGATTAAATCCTTCGGGTAATTTGTAAGCCTTCACCTAAGAGTAGTGAAGCAAATCCATCAATAAGTCTTTCGAGCATTATGATTAAATCCTTCGGGTAATTTTTAAGCATTTTGTGCACGTGAGATGGAGGCGGAAGTCAATAAGAAGACTGAAGAAGGAATAGATGCTGCGGTCAGACAAAATTAGGTTATTTTTTTGTCTTTGCCACGTTCGTGTGTTCACAACAACGAGCAAAGAGGGGCAGTTGTAATACCCTAATTTTGTCCGGACATTTTAATTTAATTTAAAGATGATTGGGAAATAATTTGAAGATGTTGGTGCTCGATGAAGAATTAATTCAAATAATGAAGCGTGGAATATTGCGTTTGAAAGCTTTAGGTGCTCGATTATAATTGGAATCTTATATGGAAATCGAGACATAAATTGAAATCCAAATTCCAAAATTGAATGTTTAAAGTCCATTTATAAGCCCAAGTCAGTTCAAATAATTGACTCAACAATAATTACAGCCCGAGCCCAAAGCATTAAACCCGACAACACCCACAAATTCCCCAACCGAGCAGCAGCTCGTGCGTGCAAGCACACTGATCGAGCAGCATTGCAGCTGCCCATACTCCACTGCCTCCCGCTTGAAGCATCATAATCGAGCAGTATGCCTGATAACACTCCCCACGCCCTGCCAAGCACCACGTTCGAGCAGACCAGGGCTCACCATTCCTAACCTGTGCCCGTGCCTTCACCATTTCTAATCGATCTGTCCATACCCTGGAACACGAGAAGCAAGAAGACATGAAATATATCAGCAATAAAAGAGATATCAACCAAGAAGAAAAGGGAGAAGACCAACGATTATCAAAAGTAGAATACACAGTAAAGGGGTTCACCAATAGTAAGCAAGCAAAAGAATCAACCATCAGCAACCATTCGGGGGGGTTCTCGGTCAGTGAAAGAGAAGAGGCTAAAATAGTTTTAGATGGGGAATGATTATCAACGATTGTAAAGGGAATTAGGGGAGAGCAAACTGTAAACGGGGAAAACAAGAAACAATGTGTAAACAGAGGAGTTCTTCCCTTCATTTCTTTGAATTAATAAAACAATCTGAGATACCAAAACGAAGAGCAACGCCATATTTTCAAATATTCTCAAAGGTATTTCCTATATTTGGCTTCTACCAAAAAACCAAAAACCATTTTCGTTTTTTTCTTTCTATTGTGAACCAAAATGAATATGAAATAGTAGGAGTGGAAGGGAAATGCTTACCTTAGAGATAGGAGTCTCGTCTTGGTTCGCTGTGGGAGTGGGAAGTGAGAGGAGTAGAACCCGAGGGTCTCAGTTATGTGGGTTAGCTTAGGTTTTTCTTTTGTCAAGTGCCCTCGGTTGAGTTAAGAAAGGCCATCGGGATGGTGGCCAAGCCTCGATTCGGGGACTAGAAGTAGATCGGAGAGTTGAGGGACTGTTGGAGGTCGTTTGGCTTGCTCGACCGTCGTCGGTGTCCGGGGTTTTGAGTTTGAAGGCTCGGTTTTGTGTGGTTGTCTTGGTTGTTGTAGGTTTTGGTCTTTCTGTGAGGTGGGTTTTTGCCACCGGCTTGCGGTAGCCGGTTGAAGTCGTGGAACCTTTGGAAGCTCTTGTCGGGGCTGTTTGCGTCGAAAGAGAGTGAAAGAAGAAGAGTTGCGGCTGGAGATGTTATAATTGAATTTAGGGTTATTTTCAATCCTAGAATTATATGTATATAAGACTAATAAAACGATGTCGTTTAATGGATATAGGGTTTCTATTTTACGCGTGGTTATGTACCACTTAAGCCATTCAAATGTTCAATGTCATGCATTTTGGTCCTTAATTCGTATGTTTCTATGTTTTTAATTTAGTTTCTTTATTTTAAGTATGTTTAATTTTAGTCCTAAGTATTGTTGTAGTTGAATCTTTGTTGTTTCAAACATTTGATCTTCGTGTTTTGCATTTTTCATTTTAGTCCTTAAATCGACGTTTTGATCTTTCTAATTTTGCTCCCATATTTTATGTGCATTTGGTTTCATCTCCAATTTGTAATATATTTAATTTTGTTATTTGAGACATTTGACTATCAATATTTTGCATGTTTCTTTTGGGTCCTTTGTAGCATTTTGGTTATATTATGTTTGCAACACTTGGAAATGACATTTTATGAAAAGAGCTCACTGTTTATTTTCTCCATATCTTAGCCACTTGTTTAATATTCCATGCATGTTTGTAGAGCTAATTTAGGTTTATTTTGAATGTATGCATGTACATATTATTTCGAGCATGTCGTTAGTACATATATATTTAGGTGTAGCGTTTTTTGCATGTTAATCTCATATGTATGACTCAACTTGATCACATAATCGGATTAAGGGTAATACCCTTTTAATTTAAAACTGTCGGGATAGCTTTTCTTAACTTACAGGAAAGTTGTTCTCAACAGTTTTAAATTACAAGTGTATCCCGTCATTGTCACCAAAAAGTTGATTATTCACTTTAAAATTTGGGAGTGAAAGAAAAAGAAATGTTCTGCTATTTAAATTTGTTGAGAAAAGGTCGTTAGAACTGACCTAAAGATCTGGTCTCAATATATTTAAATAATCGAATATTCTTTATCTTTCTAATGGCTTGATAATTTTAATTTAACTTATTTCGTTGCTTTTGAATGATACAAACGAAATTAGCATTTTTGTTATTTTAAGGGATCATAAATTAAATTAAACTCGAACTTGTGAAATTCGTTACAAATACATTTATTAATCGATTAGGTATCGATTTAGGGCGATGTGGGGGTGCTAATCATTCTCCACGCGTAACCGACTCCCGAACTTGGATTTTGATAACGCATACCTTAATTTGTTGTTTTAATTAAAATTAATTTTTATTTAAAATGACAACGTTTTTGGGTGTCCAATCACACCCTAATCAAAGATTGGTGACGACTCCTCGAACTATACATTTTATTTTAAAAAGGAATCCCAAAATTTTCGAAACGAGAGGTTTTCTAAAATCATTATTTTTATTTTAATTAAAATTAATTTTTATTTAAAATGACAACGTTTTTGGGTGTCCAATCACACCCTAATCAAAGATTGGTGACGACTCCTCGAACTATACATTTTATTTTAAAAAGGAATCCCAAAATTTTCGAAACGAGAGGTTTTCTAAAATCATATTATTTTTAATTAAAAAATCAATCAGAGATCAATAATTAAAAATGACGCGGTTTGCAAAATATCGCCCCGCACCGATAAAAATCATTTCGACAGGTATGTTATCTTGGAAAATCTGGTTTCCATTTCATTGTCTTATAATTAAGTATATTCTTGCAATATCTTGATTTTGGATATATCAATGTTTTACATCATTTATCTTTTAATCGACCATTGTTTTAATAAGTTCATGTTCATAGTATTAAAAGCATTGTCTTTATCATGAAATTAATGCCTTTTTGTCTTATTAATTATTTTTGCTTCTCCCTAATTTAATAAATATAATAATATCCGAGCAAATATATTTGATCAGTTGATTAATTTGTTTATCTTTGTTCCCTTATATCTTAGGTCATGGGTTCTAGATAGTCCGCCCTTCTCCTCCCCTCTAGATAGGATTAGGATAGATGGATAGAATGGGCGGGTGAGGGTAGTGGCCCCTGAAGTTTTCAAATTCTCTAATATTTTAGATTTTTTATGTTTATTTTTTATTAATAATTTGTTTTCGTTCCTAAAATTTTATAAATTTATCCTCTTGTATAAAATAATGTATGTATCCCGATAATATCTAACTAAGAAAACACAATTGCCATAGTAGGGTGACGAAGGTTATATATATATATAAGAGATATGATCCTGTTACACAATGTAAAACACTTTAGTTTTACATAGATTTGGGACCGTTGAATGAGTAAAAATATATGGTTAAGATTAACAGTAAGAAATGAAAATATATTCATTGGAAAAGAAAAACAAAGTGTCAATCTTAGCCATATATTTTTACTTATTTAATGGTCCTAAACATATATAAAACTAAAGAGTTTTACATTGTGTTAATACTAACCTATATATATGCATTAGGGTAAAATTACATTACCATGTCAATGAGGCTTGCACGAATGCACCAGAAGAAGGAAAGATAACCCTCACAATTTCTTATGCTTATATTGAAATGGCGGCAACAGCAACAACCAAACGATAATCTTCAAAATCAAAGCTTGGTTGCTTCTCTTTTGCTGCATATTCCAAAACCATTATCGTCCATCTTAAATCCCTCCAAATCCCAATCTTCCCAGGCTTAACTGACCAAGAATTCTCCTCCATTGAATCAAACTTTCAACTTCACTTTTCCCCCTGACCTTCGCTCTCTCCTCCAACAGGGCCTCCCCGTCCAGCCTTCTTTCCCCAACTGGCGATCGTCTTCTCCTCACCAACTCAACATTCTCCTCAACCTCCCTTTATTGTCTCTGTCAAACAACATTAGGTTCCACAACTTCTGGTCCGACTCATGGGGGCCTAACCCTTCAAACTCCGATGAAGCCATAGCTCTGGTTAACAAGTTCTTGCGAAAAGCGCCTCCTCTTGTTCCTGTGTACAGAAACTGCTATATCCCTTCCAAGCCGAACGTGCAAGGAAACCCTGTTTTCTACGTCGATGGCGAGCAAGTTAGAATCATGAGTAATGATATTACTAGGTTTTTTCATCAAGTATGGGGAAGAGGCGATGAAGCTAATAGCGTTGACCTTCCGGCTTGGGCGGCTACCTCAGCACGGAGGATTGCATTTTGGACAGAGGTGGCGGAGAGGGGGAGGAGGGTAGTGGTGGCGCGTGGGATCACCGGGGGTGGTGGAATCGGAGTGACGTGGAGGAGAGGAATTCGAGGTTAGGGGCATGTTTGGAGGAAGGGTTTTGGAGATTGAGGAAGGGTGGGTGGACGGAGGAGGAGGTGAGAGATATGATGATGATGATCGACGACGACCTTGATCTTAACGACCGAGGGACTCGATTTGTGATGGACAACGAGGATGCGGAGTGGCACGTGAGGGTCTTGTCCATTGTGTTATTACGTGCGGGATGGACTAGGGAAGATGTTGTGTACTCTCTTAATCTCCAAAATGTTATTGACGACGACGATGGGGAAATCATGAATTGAGGAAATTCATCGAGGACGTTGATCTTTAAAACATTGACCTGAAAGCAATAATGTTTATATAAAAATATTTAGTAAGTAATAATTTATCATAGTATTAAACTTTAGAATATTTTAAATGGGTTCATAAACAATTAAAAATTGACCTTAAACAAAAGCAATAATTTCAGTGAAATATTGTGCAACAAAACCAAAAGAAAAGATTATTAAAAATAGTAAAAGCTGGTAATAATTTTTTACTAAGAACTTATATGGTCAATAATGTCATGTATAGAAGAATAATATTTGATATACATTCAGGACAATCGGAAGAAAAAAAAATCGGTGAATGATTAGTAGCAGTCCAATGAGCAAGGTTCTACGCAACAGTATTTACAATTCGTTGAACATAATAAATTTAAATGTGGGAGATTTTACTCAACAACCGTTGTGATTCATTGAGATGAAAGCTTGTTGGTCAAAGAAAATTTAGCAGCCGGCGGCTGCTTAATTAAAAAAAAAAAAACATGGGCTGCTAAGGGGCTGCTAAGGGGTATTTTTATAGGGTTAATTATAAGTTTAGTCCTAAGTTTCAACTATAAATACCCTAACTCATTTAGCTTCAAAATCATCCCAAAATCTTCTAGTTCTCTCTCAAGTGTGTTGTGTAAACACCTGTAAATTTTCTCTTAGTAAAAGATATGCAGCAGTCCGGAGACGTAAGCACAAATTGGCTGAACTCCGTTATCAAATTTCGGGTATTATTTTTCCGCTTTTATTTCGCATTCTCACTAATCTGGTTATAGGGAAATTACTTGTACTTGGTTTATTTCCTAACAACTGGTAATCAGAGCTTTTGGTTGTGAATTTTGTCAATTTTCTGCGAGATTACTATTCATTACTATTCACATGAATAGTGAATTTCGTGAATAGTGAAATTCGGTCGGCGATACGAGTTTGTCGACGGAGGTGTTCTAATACACGGCGGTTCGCAGAAATTGTCAGAAACGATCCAAACGAAGTCAGATTCGAGTGGGAGCGATGGCTGCAGACGAAGGGAAGGTGAAAATTGAAAAGTTCGATGGTACGGACTTTGGCTTTTGGAAGATGCAGATTGAAGATTTTCTGTACCAGAAAAATCTATATCAACCTCTTTCAGGAAAGCAACCAGAGGGCATGAAGAATGAAGACTGGGCTCTTCTCGACAGACAAGCCTCGAGTTATCCGACTGACGTTGTCCCGAAATGTTGCTTTCAACATAGCAAAGGAAAAGACCACGGCAGGTCTTATGGCAGCTCTCTCAGTATGTATGAGAAGCCATCGGCCTCAAACAAAGTTCACTTGATGAGGCGATTATTCAATTTGCGGATGACGGAAGGGGCATCAGTGGCTCAACACCTGAATGAACTCAACACAATCACAACCCAGTTGAGTTCTGTGGAAATTGAATTCGATGATGAAGTTCGAGCTTTAATTCTCTTATCATCTCTACCAGACAGTTGGAATGCTACTGTTACAGCAGTTAGCAGCTCGTCGGGAAATAGTAAATTGAAATTCGACGATGTTCGGGATCTGGTACTGAGCGAAGAAATTCGACGGAGAGAATCGGGTGAAGCATCAACCTCCTCAGCCTTGCACACGGAGTCTAGAGGGAGAACTTCAGAAAGAAATTCAAATCGTGGCAGATCCAAATCCAGACGGGAAAAATCCAGAACGGGAAAGAAAGATTTACCTGTTATAATTGTGGCAAGAAAGGTCATTTTAAAAGAGATTACCGAGCACTGAAGAAAGATACCGGTGCACAGGAATCTGCCAACGTGACAGAGGAGACAGGTGATGCCATGATTCTAAGCGTCAACAGTCCGATTGAATCATGGATCTTGGATTCAGGGGCATCTTTCCACTCCACTCCATGCCAAGAAATCATGGAGAACTATATCAGTGGTGATTTTGGGAAGGTTCATCTTGCTGATGATGAAACCTTGAAGATCGTCGGAAAAGGAGATATCCGACTAAAGCTGCCAAACCAGACCACCTGGAAACTGACAGGAGTGAGATATATTCCTGGCCTCAAAAGAAATCTGATTTCTGTTGGACAGCTTGATGAAGAAGGATATAGTACAACCTTTTCAGGTTGTGAATGAAAGATTATCAAAGGAGCACTCGTCATTGCTCATGGTAAGAAGACTGGTACTCTCTATGTAACCTCAAATTTAGAGAATATCATTGCAGTAACAGATGCTGATGGAAAATCAAACCTATGGCACCAAAGGCTTGGCCATATGAGCGAGAAAGGAATGAAGATACTTCTGTCAAAAGGGAAGCTGCCGGATCTAAAGAATGTGGATGTCGGACTATGCGAGGATTGCATCTTTGGCAAACAAAAGAAAGTCAGTTTTGCAAAGATTGGCAAGGCACCCAAGGCAGAAAGGTTAGAATTGATTCATACTGATGTATGGGGACCATCCCCAGTTCCATCTCTTGCAGGCTCACTATATTATATCACCTTCATCGATGATTCAACAAGGAAGGTGTGGGTTTATTTTCTGAAGAAGAAATCAGAAGTCTTTGATACCTTCAGAAAATGGAAGGCCATGGTGGAAAATGAGACTGGTTTGAAAGTCAAGAGGTCGAGGTCTGACAATGGAGGAGAGTATAGAGACAGTAGATTCAGAGATTTCTGCGCAAACAATGGGATTAAGATGGAGAAAACAGTTCCCATAACACCGCAGCAGAATGGCGTAGCAGAGCGCATGAACAGAACTCTGAATGAACGTGCTAGAAGCATGAGGATACATGCCGGATTGCCCAAATTTATATGGGCTGAAGCTATCAACACTGCAGCTTACCTGATCAACCGTGGGCCCTCTGTTCCTTTGGATGGCGGAATACCAGAGGAAGCTTGGAGCAAGAAAGAAATAAACCTTTCACACTTAAGAGTGTTTGGTTGTATTTCTTATGTACACATAGACTCTGCTGAAAGAAGTAAACTTGATGCTAAGTCCAACAAATGTGCCTTTGTTGGTTATGGCGGTGATGAGTTCGGTTACCGGTTTTGGGACTACGAAAATCGAAATATCATCAAAAGCAGAGATTTCATTTTCAATGAAAATGTGATGTACAAAGACAGGTCAACCGCATAATCAAGTAATACCGAGGTTGAAACAAAGGAATTTGCTGAGTTCGAGGAGATTTCTGGAAATGATGTTCAGATCAGTCCTGAAGCAGTTCAAGAGGAAGAACCAGGCATACCAGAACTGAGACGCTTCTCCAGAATTCCTAAACCAACCCAACGGTATTCGCCTTCTTTACACTACTTGTTGCTGACTGACAATGGTGAACCAGAGTGTTATGATGAAGCAATGCAAGTGGAGGATTCAGTCAAGTGGGAGTCTTCCATGAAAGATGAGATGGACTCGCTTATGTCAAATCAGACGTGGGAATTAGCTGAATTACCACAAGGCAAGAGAGCGCTCCACAACAAGTGGATTTATAGGATCAAAGAAGAGCACGATGGGAGCAAACGCTACAAAGCAAGATTGGTTGTCAAAGGCTTTCAGTAAAAAGAAGGTATTGATTACAATGAAATTTTCTCTCCAGTCGTGAAACTGTCTACAATCAGACTGGTGTTGAAAATTGTAGCTGCAGAAAATTTACACCTTGAGCAGTTAGATGTAAAGACAGCTTTCCTTCATGGTGATTTGGAGGAAGAAATCTATATGAGGCAGCCAGAAGGCTTCATAGAGGCAGGCAAGAAAAACCTGGTATGCAGGTTGAAGAAGAGCTTGTATGGTTTAAAACAAGCTCCTAGACAGTGGTACAAGAAGTTCGATAGTTTCATGGGTAGCAGTGATTTTACCAGATGCCAAGCAGATCATTGTTGCTACATCAAGAGGTTCGACAACAGCTTCATTATTTTATTATTGTACGTTGATGACATGCTCGTTGCAGGCTCAGACATGCAAGAGATTATACACTTAAAGCAAAAATTGTCGAAGCAGTTTGCTATGAAGGATCTGGGCGCTGCAAAGCAGATTCTTGGGATGAGGATCAAGAGAGACACAAAGTCGGGGACTTTGATGTTATCACAGGCTGAGTACATCAACAAAGTACTCTCCAGGTTCAACATGCAAGATGCTAAACCAGTAAGTACACCTTTAGGTGTTCATTTCAGACTCTCCAAAGAACAGTCACCAAAGACGGAGGAAGAACGTGCACACAAGGTGAAGGTGTCGTATGCCTCAGCAATTGGAAGTCTGATGTATGCCATGGTTTGTACCAAACCAGATATTGCTCAAGCAGTGGGAGCTGTTAGCAGGTACATGAATAATCCAGGCAAAATACACTGGGAAGCAGTCAAATGGATCCTCAGATATCTGCGAGGTACCACAAACAAAGCACTTTGTTTCAAAGGTGGAGATACGATACTGACAGGCTATGTAGATGCTGACTTAGCCGGAAATGTTGACATCAGAAGAAGCACTACAGGGTATGTCTATACTCTAGGAGGAACCGCAGTGAGTTGGGTTTCTCAACTACAGAAGATAGTTGCTCTCTCTACAACCGAAGCAGAATATGTCGCTGTTACGGAAGCCAGCAAAGAGATGGTCTGGCTCCAAAGTTTCTTGGAAGAATTAGGCAAGAAACAAGAAAACAATGTCTTGTATTGCGACAGTCAAAGTGCTATCCATCTAGCGAAGAATCCGTCTTTTCATTCCAGGACGAAGCACATACAACTGCGATATCATTTTATCCGGTCTCTTCTGGAAGATGGGATTTTGAAACTTGAAAAGATCAGTGGAGCTCAAAATCCGGCAGATATGTTAACAAAGACGGTGACCACATAAAAACTGAAGTTGTGTTCAGCTTCAGTTGGCATGCTAGAATAAAAGACCAGAAATGCTGCTGCATTGATCGAGGTGTGAAGAAAGATTGAAATCAGTCTTCAAAGTGGGAGATTGTTGGTCAAAGAAAATTTAGCAGCCGGCGGCTGCTTAATTAAAAAAAAAACATGGGCTGCTAAGGGGCTGCTAAGGGGTATTTTTTATAGGGTTAATTACAAGTTTAGTCCTAAGTTTCAACTATAAATACCCTAGCTCATTTAGCTTCAAAATCATCCCAAAATCTTCTAGTTCTCTCTCAAGTGTGTTGTGTAAACACCTGTAAATTTTCTCTTAGTAAAAGATCTGCAGCAGTCCGGAGACGTAAGCACAAATTGGCTGAACTCCGTTATCAAATTTCTGGTATTATTTTTCCGCTTTTATTTCGCATTCTCACTAATCTGGTTATAGGGAAATTACTTGTACTTGGTTTATTTCCTAACAAAACTTATCAGAAATAAATCGAGGTGACGGTTAACCAACTGATCAACGATATTAGTAGCATCACTCTCAAGAATAACACTAGGCCAAGCCAATTTGAATCCTAACTGAATCCCTTGGATGATAGTGCATGCCTCAACGATGTTCGATTCATGCAAGTCGGTCATAGGTAGCGCATGGCCTACAATTACCAGCCCTTTGGAATCTCGAGCTAGGACCCGAATTGTTACAGCCCCCGAAGCAATAATACAAGAACCATTGACATTAATCTTTAGAGTGCTCGATAGTGAGTTGCTTCATTCTAAGAAAGAGGCATGATGCAAGAAAATATGGTGTATTCAATGTCAATTGCAATGTACGCCCCTTAATTATGAGATGCCAACCAGGCAAGAGTCACCCCTCATGAATGAATAAGTGGGTGATCCGAAGACCATTTCGACTAGCATGAATTCCCCGAATACGATTACACCGCTGTTCATAATGTAGGAAAACTGATAATCTTTGCGTTCACATAGAAGGGCGACAATGGATCCCCTTGAAAAAGGTCACGTTCTAATCGAAAACATTCCGTAAGAGTAGCAATAATCGGAACATCACATGTGTAATCACCATTTTTCTCACAACATACCCATTACAAAAAACCAAAACCGATCAAGCCAACAGACCCAACAAAAACCTAGAACCCAGATTACAACCTGGTCCAGGCCCAATGTTCAACCTAACCCGGTCCAGACCCAGTTCCTGCCAACGCCACACCCTGCCGCCTGCACACCAACACGTCCACCATGCCACACCACTCCCTGTTCATGCCAATACTTTCCCGACAGAAAGCATGGTGGCCCTCTCCTTCAAAGTCTGGCACCACCAAACAGAGAAAAATCAACATAATACTTTTTTTAGTTTTATTTCCTCTGTAAGGGTATATAACCCAAAATCAACAAACAATGTAAATGGACTGGGCAATAAAAATACAGAAAAAAAACTTTTTCACCCATCCAAAAATCAGAACCCAATATTTGAAGGTATTCTAACTTTTTTTCTCTTATTTCGTTCGATGCTAATCCAGTGATAGAAAAAGTAAATAAATAGATATAGGAAATGAATTTACCTGGCTGTCGTTGGGTTCATCGGGGTAGCATGTAGTCGGAGAGGAGGTGAGGTAATCAGTTGGGGTTTAGGGTCGAATAACCACCGTAGGTGGTGATTCGTTGTTTGGCTCTAGGTTGAAGAAGGGAAAGAGGAGAGGGAAATCGGGGGTTTAGGTGGCTTAGGTCTTGACTCGATTGGAGTTAGGAGTGTGAGTGGCCTCCGTTTTGCGGCGGCCGGCGTTGGGAACCTTTGGGGAAGATGAACGGCGACATGGTTAGTGAAGAGCATAGGAGAGGGCTATGGGAAACCATCGGGCAGAATGGATTTTGAAAGGGGAGATAGGTTCTTATTTTAGTTTTTGGGCAACTCATGCTAAGTTCCTCATACCTTTAGAGTGATTTACATGTAGGTCACCAAATCGTGGTATAATCACCCCTAGGTTCCTAAACTTTAGAATTCTATTTGTATTCTGATAATTAGTTTATGGGTAAATATCTGTATGGTCCTTGTCTTTAGCAGATGTATTGTTTTGGTCGAATTTTAGTGAGTAAATCAACCTTAGCTCCTTATATCTTTCCCTTGTTTTAGCGTTTTGGTCATCCAGTATCTTATTTTGCTATGTCTTCTGAATTTGATATTATGGTTCATTTTGTTACCGTTTAGTCATTATTTTCTTTGTTATTTCCTTAAACTTGGTCACTGTTTTTATTTATTTCATTTTAGTCCTGTATATTTATGGTTTTATTACGATTCTTGTGCTCATATTATATGATTTTCTTGTTATATGCCTTGATGTTTGTTTTATTTATATTTATGATCTCAATTTTACTATATATTTATTTTTATCGTTATGTTACAAATGAATCCACATGTATATTGTTATATTGTACCATTAAGTATGTTTTATGTATTATATATTATTTCACGTGCATTATTATATATTACTTTATTATATATATTTATATAATACTACGTGTATTGCATTGTGGATATGAATGTTATATTTTACATCTTAGTACATTTATAATAAATATTATGTTCTATGTTAAATATTATATTTAGATAATATATGTGTAGATTTATTAAGTAAAATAAAGTTAAAATACCTTAAATTGTTTTAGTACATATGTATATTTATAATTTTTCTTTAAATGCTTTAATTTACCATTTTAATTTAAATATATTTTATTTAGGCATTTGTGTTTAATCATGACATTTTATTTCGCCTGAAAGCCTCATAAGCATAAGTCAATCGATTACATAATTGAATTAAATGTAGTATTTATTTTAAAATATTAAGAAATGACTGTCTTAAAGTAATTAGATGTCCTATTTCAATGTTTTAAAATAACTAAATACCCTACTAGAAAAATAAAAAAAAAGTTGATTACATTTAAAATTAATTATGTTTGAAGGTAAAAGAAAATATTCATTTATTTAAACTTATCGAGATAATTTGCCTAAATTTATTAAAGATTAAGTCTTGATATTTTTAAATAATTGAATATCCTTTATCTTTTCTAATCATATATAATTTGTATAAATTGGCTTAATTTCTTTCTTTGGTCGAATCAAATTATTTTAATCTCTAATTCTTGGGAGAAATTATTATATTATTTTATTTCAGTTGGAAAGAAAAATATTTGTCCTAAAGTATTTTAGGTATTATTTTCTCTTTAATTGGAAATATTTAGATATTTTCTATTTATCCTTAGAATTTTTTGTTCAATAAAGTTTATATTCGAATTCTTAGATGTCCACTATTAGAGACAATTTATAATCAATGAATATTAATTTTGGGCGTTGTGGGGTATTTATCATTCCCTATATGTAATTGATCCATGAACCCATTTTTTATTTAAAAAAGAATGAATTTCTGGTTACATGTATATTGATTTATCTTTTAAAATGATGTTTTCTTAAAAATTCTTTTAAAAGACAGTTTTTGGGTATTCGACCTACCTAACCCAAAAGGTCAATGGCGACTCTAAAGCATTTCAAAATATTTTCAAAGAAAACCCTCCAAGTCGTAATAAGGTTTTCTTTGCCTGGGCAAAAAATGGTGCCGACAACTTGGCATCTCCCCTGAGACTTAGTGGATCAATCCCTAAATTGATTATATATTATCTCTATAGTTGAATATTGAGAATTCCGTTTTATTTAATTCATGATTCTTTTGATTTCTTTCAATTCTTTTATTTTTTATTATTTTATTTTACATCCTTCTATATTAATATTTGTATTTGATTGATTTTCGGATATTAAAATTTTATATTCATTTTAACTCGATTTAGTGTGGTTGTTTATCAAATGTGAGAATTTCTCCTCATGCACGACACTTGTATTGCATAACATAATCTCTATACTAGAGCTATTTTCTCTTTAAGTGTGAGTGAAAGTGACGTCTTCGTGAGAATTTATCCTTGTGTTAGACCTAACAAGTAGCTTTCAGGGTTCATATGCCCAATATTTTCGTGAGGATTTATTCTATGTGTCAAGCATAGGGAAATGTGCCCTCTCGAATTAAACTCAATCCGCTTAAGCCTATAATGGGTGAGGATTGAGGGTTTGGCTCGCCCAAAGGGGCACCAAAAAGGATAATTCGAGTACTTTTACTCCTAGAACCAAAACTTTGCATATAGTAAACATAGAAACCCACCCAATCTAAGACCATGCTAAAAATCTGTCTATATGTACCAAAATAAGTGTACACAAAGGAGAAATGAACTCTAACCTTCTTCTTTTAATTTATTCAATAGATTTTTTTGAATAATTGTACGTGAACTAAAAATTATGCGGTTAGGTTTTTAATTTCCTCTATGTGTTTTATTCATTGTATTTTATGGTTCATTTATCGGTTGAATTTAATCTTTTCGTATTTCACTAACATATATTTCCTCTCTTTGATTATTATTTTTGCTAACATCTTTTCGTTGTCCTATTTCTTTATTTATTCATAAACATGCTGTTAATACCCGAGGTAATTATCTGTAAACACCATTTTTTATTATTATTTCTTTTATTTTTGTTCTATAATTATGTAAAAAAATAATTTAAATTATAGTAGTTGGGATTATTAATACCACAACCAATCCTTGTAAAATCAATCAGCTTATCCTCGAAAATTTGGGGGACTGAAAAGATTTTTTTTTACATTTTTTATGCCTTTTTTTGCTTTCTTTTTCCCCAGTTTTATCTCCATTTTTTTCTTGCTTTCTTTCCTTTCTTTCTTGGCATCCGTTCGTAGCATAGGGAGTTACCACCGCCAAGAGGTGGCCGGTGGGCAAGAAGGACCGATCTGGTCAAGCAATGCCGGTCGGTGGCCGGTAGTCGGTAGTGTTTTTTTGCGTAGGGGTCGTTTAGTTTAGTTTCTTTTTTTTATTTTGGTTTCGGTTCTTAGGAGTTTGCCCCTAAACCGATGCTCTAGGTTGTTTAATAAGCTTTCGAGGTGGTTCATCAGCAGTGGTCAGTTCGAGTGACCACCTAGACGTGGTGGCCGATGTTGAGTCCTAAAGTTGTGGTGGGATGCTTCTCAGCCAGACAGTAAAGCAAGAAGGGGAAGTTTCGGCCTTTTAAGCCTTTTGTCGAGCTTTCTCAAGTCATAATAAAGGACATCGATGGGTTTAGGTCGGTCACCGGACATGTTTCCGTCGTGCGGGGGTCGGCGTGCGGCGGCCGAAGGGAAGTGTTGAAGCTTTGCAAAGCTTTTGCCTGGTTCACGTAAATGGAGGGGGTAATATTTTGGTTGTATGGAAAATGGGTTAATCATGTATCAGGTCCCTGGTTTCTAGGGGTTTTCTATTTTGTTTATCTCTTTTAGGGTCAAATCACACACCAGGTCCTCCTAGTTTCAGCGTGTTTACGCTTTGGTCATTATCAGGGTAAAATCATCCTTAAGCTCCTCATATTTTAGCTTCTTTTGCACTCTGGTCATTGACTTTGTTATTTATTTCGAATATGTATATTAATTTTATTAATTTTCAAATTTAGTCATTATTTTTTATGTTTATTCATTTTAGTCACTGTTTGGATTTTGTTTCTTATGTTATTATGATTTTGATGTGATATTTTCAATTTACTCATTGTAGTCACTTTTTTATTCTGATTTGGCTACTATTTTTTGTTTTATTATATTTTGGTCCCATATTATTCATCAATTTAATTTCACTCCTGTAATTTTTGCACAATATGGTTTGTAATTTAATTTTAGTCTATTTTAATACTCATGTTATGTGATATTTGTATATTAGCCATGACTTGTTATATGTTTATTATTAGACCTCCAAAATTTGATGTTCTTACTATTTGGTCCTTATTTAATATTTATGATTGTATTTTATTTGCATTCTAATTCATCAGGTTTGTAAATTATCACTCATGTCCCTAATATGTATGCATTAGTATATAAGCATGTTTCATATTTTTTATCACATTGAATGTTTTATTTTGCTATCTTGCATTTTGGTCATTTTGTTATGATATGATTTTATTTTATTTATTTAAAGCACTTATATTTGTGTGATAATTATTTTTGGGCCTTTGATTTTAATTATGTTTATACTTTTACCATTTTAGTTTAAACTATCATTATCTAGCATGATTAATACAATTTGGGTTAATTGCCTTAATTTCTTATTTTGGTCAAATCAATTTGTTTAATCTCGAATTCTTGGGAGAAGTTATAATATTCTTTTTATTTTAGTTGGAAAGAGAAATATTCGTCCTAAAATATTTTAGGGAGTACTTTATCCTCGATTAGAAATATTAAAATATTTTTCATTTCTCCTTAGAATTTTTCATTAAATTTAAATTGTATGGTTGAATCTGGAATAATAGGATTGTAACTTAAATTTATATTCGAATTCTTAGATTTTCACTATTAGAGACAATTTATAATCGACGGGTACCAATTTTGGGTGTTGTGGGGGTGCTTATCATTCCCCACACGTAATCGATCCTCGAACCCACTTTTTTATTTTTATTTTTTTTTAAAAAAAGAATGAATTTCTGGTTAAACGTAGACTGATTTATCTTTTAAAATTGTGTTTTCTTAAAAACTCTTTTAAAAGAAAATTTATAGGTATTCGACCTACCTAACCCAAAAGGTCGATGACGACTCCAAAACATTTCAAAATCTTTTCAAAAGAAAACCTCCCAAGTCGTACTAAGTTTTTTCCCCGCCCGGACGAAAAACAGTGTCGACAGCTTGGCGACTCCGCCGGGGACGTAGTGGATCAAGCCCTAAATCAATTATATATTGTTTCTATAGTTGTAAATTGAGAATTTGATTTTATTTAATTTATAATTCTTTTGATTTCTTTCAATTCTTTTATTATTTTTTATCATTGTATATTAATATTTGTATTTGATTGATTTCAGATATAGAAATTTTGGTTTCACTTTAGTTCGATTTTAGTGTGGTTGTTTTTCAAAGGTTTGAGAATTTCTCCTCACACACGACACTTGCATTGCATAACATAAGCTCTATACCCGAGCTCTTTAACCTTTAAGTGGGAGTGAAAGCGACGTCTTTGTGAGAATTTATTCTCCATGTTAGACCTAACAAGTAACATCCGGGGTTCATATACCCTATGTCTTCGTGAGGATTTATTCTCCGTGTCAGGCATAAGAAAATGTGCCCACTCGAATTGAACTCGATCCGCTTAAGCCTATAATGGGCAAGGATTGAGGGTCTGGCTCACCCAAGGGGGCACCGACAAGGACAATTCGAGTACCTTTACTCCTAGGACCGAAACTCTGCATATAGTCAACTGTAGAAACCCACCCGATCTAAGACCATGTTAAAACTCTATCCATATGTACCCAAATAAGTGTACACCAAGGAGAAATGAACTCTAACCTTCGTCTTTTAATTTATTCGATAGATATTTTTAATAAATTCATGTGAACTAGAAATTATGCGGTTAGGATTTTAATTTTCTCTATGTGTTTTATTCACTGTATTTTATGGTTCATTTACCAGTTGAATTTAATCTTTTCATATTTCACCAACATACGTTTTCTCTCTTTGATTATTATTTTTTCTAACATCTTTTCCTTGTCCTGTTGCTTTATTTATGCATAAACATGATATTAATACTCGAGGTAATTATCAAAATTATAAGGCTTTTAAAATGATAACGCCACACGAAGGGGTATATTTTTTATCCTCTTTGAAATGCTGGGACGTTGTGAGTTCTTTGAAAGTTGTTCTAGGATAATTACCTTGAAATTAACAAATGTTACATACATGTCATGTCATAGAAGGTATGGATTCCCGAGTTAATAGTTACATAGAAGGCTTTAATACAATAATGTCGCTAGAAGAGGTAGAATAGAAATGCAAAAACACATCAATGATGCAAAATGGTGCTCCGGAAACAACTGAAGAGCTACATCAAACTGAAATACATGAAGCTCAAATGATCAACAAAACAAGCTTTTCGAGGGTGCTGCGATGATGTTGATATAACTAGCCGAGAAGAAATAATATGTTTGAAGTCGTCAAGAAACACGAGACAGTGGATGATGTTAGTCGTATGTAGTCACTCAACAAATGCATTTATGGAAAATAAGTCGAAGCGTTGGAGTTTTCCATCAAGCCAAGGATAAAAGAAGGTTGTTTTATTACATGTTCGATCAAAATTGAAGAAGTTGAGTTGTATGACGTGATTTGTAGTTTCCATCTGCCTCGATGGATTGAGACATTGTGTGTTAGTTGGAAGTTATTTTATGACAATTACTTTGGGGATCAATTCCTTTGTTGCATTTACATTTTGCATTTTGCATTTGCATAAGCATATTTGCATTAGCATCTATACATCGTACATTGCATGATATACAATGCATCTCAACGTGCATTAATCACAGATCATCGGAGTAACCCACATAATCTTTTGAGGTAAATTGAAGTCACCCCTTTGTACTTAGAAAAGAATTGAGAGCTAAAGATGTGATGTTAGTGCCGTTCGAAGTTCGATGCACATCTTTGAGATATGTGAGACACCGAAGAGCAAGGTCCGAAATTTGTTCGACCTAGGGGTATTGAATTTTAATGTGTCATGAGATATTTTGGTGCCGACTAGGAAAAAGTTATTCCATTCACCATAAAACCATATTGCACTAACATTGTCCTATTTGAAAGTGTTTCTCTTCTTTCTTTATTTCTCAATAAATATTTGTTAATTGAACTTACGTCATTTTACTTACGTCATTTTCTAAGCTTATGAGAAATAAATCAAGTTTTAATCTTGTAGTTCTTTGAATATCGAATGAATTAAAGGTTCTTTTACTACTTTATTAATTATAGATCTTTGACAAGGGGCAAGATTAGACCTTTCACACCCCATCCAAAGCCGAAAACCGTTGTTGGGTTCCTTACCCGAAATAACACACATTTACTCCCAAAAGACCGAGTTTTGACATCACATCCCTTCGAAACAATAAAGTCATGCCCTTATCCCCCGAGGCACCAAAACCTTTATTTTTACATTCCCAGTCAAAAATAACCTTTTCATAAAATTACATTTTCAGAATTACAACTTTAAAGTCACGCATTTCCCTCCCTATACACAGAACCAACGTTCATTTCATAACCTCAATAAATCCTTGGAGGGCATAACGAGGACCTTTCCTGCAAAAAGAAAGACAAGATGAAGTGTTACAGATCAAGTTTTTTCACGAGAAATTAAATGATTGGGGCATACCAGGGGCAAATGTAAGAAGAAAAAAATAAAGGGAATCATTGAAATAATTCTATCATGCATTAATTACATTCTTTTCATGTAAATAAGATTAATCTTGAATACTCGTCCCTCTGGGGATACCTCTTTTACAAAGACTTCCATGTATGAGATGATGAACGAATTTGTTTCATTTATCTTTTAAAAAATATGTATATGTATATATATACATATATACATATATATATATACATATACATATATATATATATATATATATGTATATATATGTATATATACATATACATATATATATATATGTATATATATATATATATATATATATATATATATATACATATATATAATATATATATATATATATATATACATACATATATATATATATATATATATATATATATATATATATATATATATATATATATATATATCCCTTGTTGTCCCCTTTTGAGCCTGTAATATTGTTTCTTCTAATTCAACCCTAACCAAGGATCACCCTCTTGGGGGGCAAAGATGAATGACATCTACTCGCATGAGTGAACATCATCAATCTAGATTTCGCTAGAGAGGCAAGTCATAGGAAGAAATAAGAAGATATCATAAGGTGGACCAAATACGAAGCACTCGAAGATCAAATCGAGTTAACAACACAGAGAGAAAAGGAAGAGATATAGAAAAAACACACACAAAAGGAAAGTAAAAACAGAAAAAAAGAGAAAAAAAAAGAAAAACAGAAAAAAGAGAAAAAAGAAGAAAGAAAGAGAAAACAGAAAAAGAGAAAAAAAAAAAAAAAAAAGAAGAAAATAGAAATAGACATATCCAACACTTCAAGACGAGCGGTTCAAAGATCTAGAATCAATTCACCAGAAGATAAGAGAACACCAAAAGAAAATAAAATATCCAAATAAGGCAGAGCAAGATTGAAGATGGCAGAATAAATTGATCATTGGTTCGATAACCCTTAAACACTTATTTGGGCCTATTTATCCTTTTCTTTCATAACCATGAGCCCTAGCCTACATTACGTGCCTAAAAAGTCCCTTCTAATCATACATGAATTTCTAAGTAGAGAGACTATCTTCAGATTTCATTCCGCTCCTCAGGGTTAATTTTTTTTTGCAAAAAGTAGTTTTCTAAAATTTTTAATACATGATAGGGGAAAAAATAAAAGGAGAGTTCAATACGTAAAATTTTAGATAACGTCTTGAAACCAAAGGAGGATTTGAGTTGAAAACCTGAAAAGGCGGCTCGAACAAGAAGATTGTCAACCACTACGCAAAAGACAATCTTATACATCTCATGATGAAGAACTGCACAACCCAAAGTTGCTCACGAGGGCTTGGAACCAATGAACATTTCCGAAAGATAAGTGTAATGGCTACTGCATTATATCAATAAACACCAGAATCAATGATGCAAGATTTCAACCAAAGAAGCCAACCCGGAACATATTACCTCCCCAAATTGACCTGAAACACATTACTTCCCCAAATTAACGAAACACATTACCTTCCCAAGGAACCCTAAGCCTTATATCAACATTAATCTTTACACTTTTCAAATGTGTATAATTTTTGAAGTATTAAAAGAGTATTTGATTTATTTAATATTCAATGAACTATTGTGTTACAATTTGTTTTGATTGTGAGCCTGACAAAAATGACAACATTTTTTAAATTTATTCAACAAATTATTTTATATTTCTAAAATAAAATAAAGGAGAAAAATATTTTCAAACAGGACAATCTCAAGTGAAAAAGGCCCTTGAAGCTGGTGAGGCTCATTCTGCCTCAATAAGAGAAAAGAACAAACAATGTCAGAGTAATAAAGACATTTCACATAGTTTGAGAGATCATAAAGACTGGAGGATAGAAGGTCTAACACTTCTTTATGACATGGTCGGTAATCCATCAAGAATCAAATGATCGCCTTAGTCGAAAAGGGCACATATCTCAGTTCATAGCAAAGATTCAAGATATTTCTGTTAGAAGAATTGACCACTTCTTAAATGTTCATCTAATTGTGGCATCATCCCTCAAGTTATTCGATAAAAATTATGTTTGGTGACACCAGAGTGAGACCATCCGAGATTAATACTTTGGCATGAAGAGAGCCACAAGTACCCACATTGGGGAATTACCAAAACCAGATCTCGCTGAGATAACAAGATTCAAATCAAACAAACATGGTGAATGAGTCTCACCGTTTGGAATGCCAAGGGCAGAATATGAGGACACAAAGAGTTTACCTTGAAACGTGCCTAATAGAACCATTGAATTAGAGCCAGAAAGAGGCATCAAGACCGCATGTTTAATGCAGGAGAGCACTTCTTCTAAGACTGTAATGAAGAAACCAAAGATAGAAGATAGAAAAGGCATGGTTGCTCAAGATAATCAGATTACTCTTCAGAAGATGCAAGCTTATACTGACAAGTTGCCATTGAGGAAGACTCCATACAACAGGGATCAAGTGAAGGAGGACCGAGATCTCCACTTTGAAGCCAAAAGAGGATTAATAATTAACATTTTTGCATATAATAGAGTCATGAATTACATGTAGATACATATTACTTTCACATTTATTGCATCAAATCATATCTTTGCAAATTTTTCAAGAAAAAAGAAAAGGAAAAGTCAGAATTCAAGCCTCAAATAGAGGGAATTACATTAATAGTGGGAAAACCTCAAGAATTGAGGAATTTAATACACATAACAATAATCATTTTTGAAGTGGGGCATGTTACCCATCTAATGTGTTTTTTTAGAAATTAAGTTTGATTTTCAGAAGTTTCTTGACAATTTTCAAATGAGCTTTTAAAGGAACTAAGTCTGATTTTCAGAAGTTTCTTGATGATTTTTAAATGACCTTTCAAAGAAACTAAGTCTGATTTTCAGGGGTTTCTTGATGTTTTCAAATGAATTTTAAAGAAGCTAAGCCTAATTTTTAGGGGTTTTTGGATGTTTTCAAATGAATTTTCAAAGAAATTAAGTCTGAATTTTAGGGGTTTCTTGATGTTTTCAAATGAATTTTCAAAGAAATGAAGCCTAATTTTCAGTGGTTTCTTGATATTTTCAAATGAATTTTTAAAGAAACTAAGCCTAATTTTTAGGAGTTTCTTTATGATAACTGAAAAATGAAAGATTTTAAGAAACTAAGCTTGATTTTCAAGGGTTTCTTGATGAATAAGTCTTTCGGGCCATCAGTAAGTCTTTCGAGCATGATGCTTAAATCCTTCGGGTCATCTATAAGTCTTTCAAGCAAGATGATAAGTCCTTCGTGACATCCATATGACCTTCGGGCAGGATGTTTTCAAATGAGTTTTTAGAAATTAAGCTAGATTTTCAGGGGTTTCTTGATGATTATCTCCAAAGAGTTTTTTAAAGGAAGCTAAGCCTATTTTTAGGGGTTCCTTAACAACTAAGAAACTAAGCTTGATTTTCAAGGGTTTCTTGATGAGTAAGTCCTTCGGGGACATCAATAAGTCTTTCGAGCGTGATGCTTAAATCTTTCGGGTCAACTATAAGTCTTTCGAGCAAGATGATAAGTCCTTCGGACCATCTATAAGACCTTCGAGCAGGATGTTTTCAAATGAGTTTATAGAAACTAAGCCTGATTTTCAGGGGTTTCTTGACGATTATCTTCAAAGAATTTTTAAAGGAAGCTAAGCCTAATTTTTAGGGGTTCCTTGATGACAACTAAAAACGAAAGATTTCTAGAAACTAAGCTTGATTTTCAGGGGTTTCTTGATGTTTTTAAATGAATTTTTGAAAGAAGCTAAGCCTAATTTTAGGGGTTTCTTGATAACTGTAAATGAATCTTTGCGAAAAATATTTACTGAGGCAAGATGCGCCCATTCGCAAGTCAAGATTAGTAAGAATACACTCAATTGGGATAGATAAAGAAGACAATCAAACCAGGAAAAGAATGAAGACTGCTCTTGCAACCATTTCCAACAAAGATGGATCCAACAAAGGCAAAAAACTTAGCAGTCTGCAACATAAGGAATTCAAAGAGCCAACAAAGAATTCATTTCACGACTTCAGCAAAGAATCAGTCCATATGTTTCACCATTGAAAGAAATGGATCTCAGCAAAATTTGAAGACCTTTGAATCTATAACTTCGGGTACTTCAAACACCAAATCACTGATATATGATAATATTTTGCAGGTTTAAAACTTTTCAAAGAGAAGATGAACCAATCAACATTTCAAATGGAGAGTTCATAATGAGAACTCATCCGATGAAGTAGAAGAAGTTCATAATGAGAAGATCTTGTTCGACCTTAGCTTGATTCATCGCATATGGAGTTGAATCAGCAACACCTCACTCGAGGGATCAACATTTCTAATGGAGAGTTCATAATAAGAAGAACTCATCCGATGAAGGAGAAGAAGTTTATAATGAGAAGAATTTGTTCAACCTTAGCTCGATTCGTCACATAAAGAGTTGAATCAGCAATACCTCACTCGAGGGATCAACATTACTAGTGGAGAGTTCATAATGAGAAGAACTCATTCGATAAGGGAGAAGAAGTTCATAATGAGAAGAACTTGTTCAACCTTAGCTTGTTTCCATCGCATAAGGAGTTGGATCAGCATCATCGTTTCGCTCGTCCATCATATAAGGAGTTAGATCAACATTATCTTAGATCAATCATCACAGAAGGAGGTGGATCAACATTTCCAGTGGAGAGTTCATAATCAGAAGAACTCATTCGATGAGGGAGAAGAAGTTCATAATGAGAAGAACTTGTTCAACCTTGGTGATTCAATCATAGAAGGAAGTGGATTGATGTCCCCAGCGAAGAGTTCATAATGAGAAGAACTTGCCTGATCAGAAGAAATTGGAGCTCAAGATTTTAGCAGTTCAAGCTAGATAAAAAATGGTGCATACTATCTTGGCTCTATTCCTGTTCCACATCAATGAGCAAAGAGGAGCAGCTGTAAACACCATTTTTTATTATTATTTATTTTGTTTTTGTTCTATAATTATGTAAAAAAATAATTTAAATTATAGTGGTTGGGGTTATTAATACCCCAACCAACCCTTGTAAAATTAATCAGCTTATCCCCAAAAATTTGGGGGAATAAAAAGAATTTTTTGGAATTTTTGCTATGTTTTTTTGCTTTCTATTTCCCTAGTTTTACTCTTCATTTTTTGCTTACTTTCTTTCCTTTCTTTCTTGGTCTCCGTTTGTAGCATAGGGAGTTGCCACCGTCGAGCGGTGGCCGGTGGGCGAGAATGACCGATTTGGTCAAGCAATGCCGGTCGTGGGTGGCCGGTAGTGTTCTCTTACGTCGGGGTCGTTTAGTTTTGTTTCGTTTTTCTTTTGGTTTCGGTTCTTAGGCGTTTGCCCTAAATTGGGGCTTTAGGTTATTTAATAAGCTTTCGGGGTAGTTCTTCAGCGGTGGTCGGTTCGAGTGACCACCTAGACGCGGTGGCCAGTGTTGAGTCCTGAAGTTGTGGTGGAATGCTTCTCGACCGGACAATAAAGCGAGGGGGGAAGTTTCGACCTTTTAAGCCTTTTTTCGAGCTTCCTCAAGTCATAGTAAAGGTCACCGGTGGGTTTAGGTCGGTCACCGGACAGGTTTTCGACGTGTGGGGACTGGCGTGCGACGACCGAAAGGAAGTGTTGAAGCTTTGGAAAGCTTCTGCCTGGTTCACGTAAATGGAGGGGGTAATATTTTGGTTGTATGGAAAATGGGTTAATCATGTATTAGGTCCCTGGTTTCTAGGGGTTTCTATTTTGTTAATCTCTTTCAGGGTCAAATCACACACTAGGTCCTCTTAGTTTCAGTGTGTTTACGTTTTGGTCATTATCAGGGTAAAATCATCCTTAAGCTCCTCATATTTTATCTTCTTTTGCACTCTGGTCATTGACTTTGTTATTTATTTCGAATATGTATATTAATTTTTTTAATTTTTGAATTTAGTCACTGTCCTTTATGTTTATTCATTTTAGTCACTGTTTGGATTTGTTTATTATGTTATTATGATTTGGATGTGATATTTTCAATTTACTCATTGTAGTCACTTTGTATTATGATTTGGCTACTATTTTTTGTTTTATTATATTTTGGTCTCGTATTATTCATCAATTTAATTTCACTCGTGTAATTATTGCATAATAGGGTTTGTAATTTAATTTAGTCTATTTTAATACTCATGTTATGTGATATTTTTATATTAGCCATGACTTGTTATATGTTTATTATTAAACCTCTCAAATTTGATGTTCTTGCTATTTGGTCCTTATTTAATATTTATGATTGTATTTTATTTGTATTCTAATTCATAATGTTTGTAAATTATCACTCATGTCCCTAATATGTATGCATGAGTATATATGCATGTTTCATATTTTTATCACATTGAATGCTTTATTTTGCTATCTTGCATTTTGGTCCTTTTGTTATGATATGATATGATTTTATTTTATTTATTTAAAGCACTTATATTTGTGTGATAATTATTTTTGGGCCTTTGATTTTAATTGTGTTCATACTTTTACCATTTTAGTTTAAACTATCATTATCTAGCATGATTAATACAATTTGGGTTAATTGCCTTAATTTCTTATTTTAATATTCGTCCTAAAATATTTTAGGGATTATTTTCTCTTCGATAGGAAATATTAGAATATTTTTCATTTCTCCTTAGAATTTTTCATTAAATAAAAATTGTATGGTTGAATATGGAATAATAGGATCGTAACTTAAATTTATATTCAAATTCTTAGATTTCCACTATTAGAGACAATTTATAATCGATGGGGTTCCAATTTTGGGCGTTGTGGGGGTGCTTATCCTTCTCCACACGTAATCGATCCTCGAACCCCCTTTTTTATTTTTATTTAAAAAAGAATGAATTTATTGTTACACGTAGGCTGATTTATATTTTAAAATTGTCTTTTCTTAAAAACTCTTTTAAAAGAAATTTTTTAGGTATTCGACCTACCTAACCCAAAAGGTCGATGGTGACTCCAAAACATTTCCAAATCTTTTCAAAAAGAAAACCCCCAAGTCATACTAAGTTTTTTCCCCGCCCAGGCGAAAAACGGTGTCGACATTATCAAATTAAAAGGCTTTTAAAATGACAATGCCACATGAAGGGGCTAATATTTATTTTCTTTGACATTTTGGGACGTTGTGAGTTCTTTGAAAGTTGTTCTAAGATAGTTACCTTGAAATTAACACATGTTTCATACATATCATGTCATAGAAGGTATTGATTCCCGAGTTAATAGTCGTATTAGAAGGCTTTCACTCGAAGAGGTAGAATAGAAATGCAAAAACGCATCAATGGTCCAGAAAGGTGCTCCAGGAAAATGATGAAAAAGTACATCAAGCTGGAATACATGAAGCTCAAATGATGCAGTAAAACAAGCTTTTCGAGGGTGCTACGACGATATTGCTACGACGATATTGCTACAACGATATTGCTACAACTAGCCGAAAAGAAATAATATGTTTGAAGTCATCAAGGAACAATGATAACCAACACGAGACAATGGATGATGTCAGTCGCATATGATCTCTCAACAAATGCATTTCTGGAAAAGAAGTCGAAGCGTTGGAATTTTCCATCAAGCCAAGGATAAAAGAATATTGTTTCCTTGCATTTTCGATCACAATTAAAGAAGTCGAGCAATATGACATGATTTGTAGTTTTAATCTGCCTCGGTGTATTGAGACATTGTGTGTTCTTAAGGATTTTTTTTAATGACGATTACTTTGGAATTAATGCCTTCGTTTCATTTGCATCCTCGCATTTGCATTTACCTTTACACCTAACATGTTGCTATATGTCCTAACTTGTTTTTTCTGTCTTTTTTTTCTTGCACCATATGTTCATGACATACACAAAAAAGGTGTCGATTCTGAGTGGTCACCAATTAAAAGGTTTTCATAATGGACAAGGGGTTTCATGATCAGGTAGGCCACGATACAAATAGGAAATGAGATCTGAAAGAAATTTCGAGAAGAGTAGAGAGTCATACATCCAGAGATCGCATATCTAACGAAGAAAAAAGTGAACTGCAACAAATCAGGGAGAAAATGTCAAAGATAATGGATAAAATAATTGTGCTGGCCAAAGGAAAAGAGACTTCTACGTAAAGGGAGAAAGAACTTAACAATAATAATTCTGTAATACAAGAGGCTACTTTTGAACAAGGTAATCCAAGAGAACTTGAGGAGCCACGTACAATCATTTTTCGTATTAACAAGTTGTCAGGAAGTACAAAGGAAACAGTGACAACGGTAAAATTACTAGTAAATATGGATGAAAAAAAGCCACAGGATCATTTCAAACGGGGTCAATTCACGTTCACTAAAAATCTAGACGCCACCAAAGTACATATGAATGTTAAAATAAAGGATAATAGGAATCCAACTACAATGGTTTAGCGTTTGAAGCCAACTTCAAAAACTAATGTTCGCTCAATAAAGACTCACATCATTGATGACCAAAAGATAGGAAATAATGACCTTGACTTTGATCTTGCTCCTATCTCATATGGAGATTTATACAATAAGTTGTTAGAAGCACGAGAAGTGACCCCACAATATGTGAAGCTTTTGCAACCTCCATATCCGGAGTGGTATGATGCCGATGCCAACTGTGAATATCACGCAGGAGCACAAGGACATTATATCAAGACCTGTGTTTCCTTCATGCGTAGAATTTATTGTCTACTTGAGCATGGAGTATTGGATTTTGAGAATGAAGGTCAACCAGTTCAATAGTTGAATGTCTGGTCAAGGCGAAGCCGAGCGAGTCCAAGAACAAAAGCATCAGTAAGGGTATCCAAAACGAAAAGCGTCTTTTGAAATATGAAGCCCAAATACTTCAATTGCAAAACGAAAAGGACATTATGAACAGAGAATTGAAAGCCACACAAGATGGGTTTCGAAGAGTAGTCAAGCTTTTTAAAGTATTGGGTTAGGCAATACTCCAAAAGAGTGGGCAAAACAAGCCTCTAAATTGAAGGGTGGCGTCAAACAATGGAAAAGAAATTGTAAAATACATGAAGAACGAGCTAAGAGGTGCTCTCATGATCTGTAGATTGCATTAAATGAATGTAAAATAGCTTTACAAGAGTTAAGGAAATGGAAAACAAAGAACAAAATGTTGAGAAAATCCCGTACCGACGCAGAAGCCTCGTTTCAAAACCATAATCGTAAGAAAAATGCTGAACTAGAAACAAGTAGAGCCGATAATAAAATAATGACAGAGTTGGTACATGATTATAGAAATCTTGCACGAGAACTTCATGACTGCATCGAGTCTCTTACAAGAGAGAATGTTCAATATTGCCTACAGCTTCAAAGGTTGAAATGTAAAGTGGAGAAAAAAGATAACGCGATGAACGAGGTGGTTATTCAAGCAAGCAACATGGCTCATAAGTTGGTCAAATTAACTGTCTTTACAAGAGATTTGAAGTATATTGATGGCTCATCACCATATCATGCTTGGAAGATAATCTGGCTCATGAATGAGATAGAAAAGCTAGGACCCAAAGCTATTTATCATTTTTAGTTTGGTTATTTGATGTACTAAAACCATTTGTGTTCAATGAAAATCTTTTAAGATGGTTACTCTGGATTGACACTTTTTTTGCATGCATGCATTATATTTATTTATTTAAATGTTTTATGCATTCCTTAAAAATATCAAAATAATTTATGGAAGGTTACATGACAGTAATACCAAGACCACCCATCTACATTTCTCTTCCACTCTCAATGGAGAAAAAGTTGGAAGTAATAGAGCAGTCCTAAGGAGAGTTATGGGATCAAATACGAGATCAGATGGCCACACTGCAACAGAGGATGAGAAGTCAAGCATTAGTCTCTCAAGAAGAAGTGTTGGGTCAGATGACTAGAATATTGGATACAATGGTCGTCAACTGAGAAAGTGCATCCGACGAAAGACGTCAATAAATTGGCACATCAAGTTTGGTTGACCACCCTAGGGCATCCTATTTGGATAATGGGAGGAATCTCGTGGTTACTGAGTATTTCAAAGGAAAAATTAAGCAGTTAGAAGGGTCGATTGAGGCAATAAAAGCTGGTGAGGCATCCCGTGAAAACTTAGACATAAGAAAGCTAAGCTTAGTCCCCACCTTGGTCATTTCCCATTAGTTTAGGGTACCTGAGTTTGAAAAGTATAATGGTACTAGTTATCCTTTAATCTATTTGAAGATATTCTACAAAAAGATGGAGGGGTACTTGAATGATGATGATTTATTGATTCACTGCTTCCACGACAGTCTTACTAGACCAGTTATGGCATGGTATAACCGTTTGAGCAAAGAGTAAATTAAGCCATAAATCGATTTGGCCAATGCCTTCCTAGAGCAATACAAACATGTCAAAGACTTGGCTCCAAATCGTCAAGATATCCAGAAATTGAAGATGAAAGCTACAGAAAGCTTTAGAGAATATGCTACGAGATGGAGAGACATGGAAGCTCAAGTTCAGCCTCTAATGCTAAAAAAAGAAATGTCACGTATGTTTCATAACATACTCCCGAACCCTTTCTTTGAGTTGTTACTTGTAGATTCAATGGATGATTTTGAAGATCTTGTGTCAAGTGGGGAACAAGTAGAATATGTAATCACAAAAGGGAATTTGAAGACTGCCTCTGAAAGATCAGTGATGAGTTTTCAAAATCGTTAATATTTGCTCGTTATTTCTTCGATCTTGTGGATTTATTTCTGCTGATTTGGTTGTGTTATGCTTATTTTTGTGCAGGGTCTTACTTTCCAGAATTAATGATAAAACGGGTGCATTCTGCATTTTTTTATTATTTGATCACAGTTGGAGACATGCTCACGACTCTGGGCACGACGCGGTCTAACGTGACAATTTCTAGAAGGTCTAGTTAGCGGCGGTTTCTAGAAGATCTACTCAGCGCACCTTCTGGAAGATGGACAAGCAGAGTTGCATTAGGAGACTTGTTTAGAGTTTGAATTTAGGAAAAACAATTATGTTTAGGATTATTTTATTTTAATTTCTTTGTTTATCCTTAGGCTTTGAGAGACTATAAATACCCTCTTGGGGTAAGCCTAAACACAACTTCTCATATTACAATTCTTTTCTTCTTTCTAGTTTTATTAAAGTTTTCTCTTTTATTTTACTTTTCAAGTTTTTCGGTTTTTACTTTTATTTTCAACTTGTTTTCAAACATGCTAAGTATGACTTTTGTCATGCTTAGCTAAGTTTTTCATAAGCCGAGAGCTGAAGTGATGACTCAATTCCAACGGGAGAATTGAAAAAGACCTTTAATATCTTCGAAATATCTCTCTCAATCTCTGCGCTTATTTTTCAAAATCAAAAGATACACTTTGGTCTAGATTATTGTTGCGATTAAACGTGTGGGAGGAAGATTCATCTTATAGAAAGAACATTCGACTTCCTAGGAACACACTTGGTGAGATAGCTTTGCCAAGAGGGAATTGAGATCGGAATTAACGGTTATAGAAGCAACAATCAGAGTCGGTCACCATGAACTTAAACGGTAATTGATCTACGAGAATTGATGTTGATTAGATCAATTTTCGAAGCCGGAATCAAAGATTGCCTTGGGTATTCGGTATACAAAATAGAGTCACGAGGATAGCCCTTGTAGACAAAGTAACCGACGTGAATCCTGAAGGGAAAATCTAATTCGATGATCTAAAGGAAATTGAGTCAAAGTGAAGCTTGAGGCTATTTTTACCATATCCATTTTACAATCTTTACTCTCCTATTTTTACTTTAATTTCCTTTTCTCTTTTTAATTTCATTTTACCAAACCCCCCATTTTACTATATCACCCCTGGTATAAACCAATCAGACATAAATTTAGAATTTTCTAAGTCCTTGTGGATTCGACCCTTACTTCTCTATATTGCGAATTTCCTTTATTTATTAATCGAGAAGAAGAAATTTTATTTTGATATCGAAAACGACAATTGTCAAATTGGCGCCGTTACCGGGGACTTCACCAAAGTTACTAATTTTTTGTTTGTTTTTTATTTATGATCAGGAATAATCTGGGCGTATTAGTGGAGTACGACCCGGAGATCGAAGCCAGATCTAGGAGACTTCACGCACAGACGCTTCGGGAAAGAAGGAGACAACAATCAAATCCAGAATCAGAATTAAATTCAGGTGAATCCGTTAACACAGAACCAATTTCGATGCCGATCCTACTATCAGAGAGTTAGCCGCGTCACCCACTGAACAAGAGCCTTTGTGCATTGATTTTCCCCAAGGTGAAACTACATACCAATTGAAAACTGGCCTTATTCATCTCCTCCCTATATTTTGCGGATTGCCAAACGAGAATCCACACAAACATCTCATGAAATTTCATATGGTATGCTCCAGCATGAGACCACAGGGAATAGTCGAGGATCAAATAAACTTAGAGCGTTTTTTTCCTTAACCGATTCGGCTAAGAAGTGGTTATTTTATCTACCCCCTAATTCTATTACTACATGGGCTCAAATGACTTGTCTTTTTCTTGACAGGTTTTCCCCTACGACGAATAAGTGAACTACGAAGGAGAATACTTGGAATCAATAGTTTGATGGAGAGTCACTCTACAACTACTGGGAGCGGTTTTAGAAGTTATGTGCTAGTTGCCCACAATATGAGTTAACTAAAAAAACACTCGTTCAATACTTTTATGAAGGATTAACTCCTCTGGAAATGAAGATGATCAATGCTGCCAGTGGCTGGGCCTTGGTGAATATGACTCCTACTGAGGCTAGAGACTTAATTTCCACAATGGCCGTAAATTCTCAATAGTTCCTCACAAATAATAAACCTCCTCGAAGGGTTCATGAGATAAGTTTATATTCCTTAGAAAATAAGAGAGATAAGTTAACTGGAGTGGAAAACTCTCTTGTTGTAGGAAATACATGACCAAACAGATTATATGGAATATGTCCATTACCTGATCATCCAACAGACGGTTGTCCACTGATCCAAGATGACGCAGTAGCTCAAGTCAATGCAGTTGGGAACTTTCCAGGACCTCTCCAAAGAGCTTACAATCCCTACGGCAATACATACAACCCAGGATGGATGAATCATCTGAACTTCAGTTATGCTCAGAACTCGAGACCAAATCAAGGTTATCAAGCGAGACCACCTCAACAACCAAAGAAGACATCATTAGAGTCGATTATCGAGAAGTTAGCACTTTCCTAGGAAAAATTCCAAAATCGTACTGAATCCCACTTACAAGAGATAGACAAGAAGATGAGCCAACTGACTCAGACTGTAGGCCGCTTGGAGTCACAAGATAAACTTCCATCTCAAACTGAGGTAAATCCAAGAGAAAATGTTAGCACTATCACCCTCCGAAGCGGTATAATTTTTGAACAACCAGACCCAAAAGAAGTAAGTGTAAGATCCCAGATTAAAGAAGAAAATTCAAACTCCCAATGCGTAAAACAAGTAGTTGACGTAGAATCCTGAGAAAATAATAAAGATAAATCAGAAACTAATTCTGTGCCATCTCCCTATACCATTCCGCCTCCATTTCCTGATAGATTTATTAAAAGAGAAAAACAATCAGAGGAGAGAGAAATCTTGGATGTATTACGAAAAATGGAAATAAATATTCCACTTCTTGAGGTAATCCGAAAAGTACCGAGGTATGCCAGATACCTTATAGATCTCTGCACTAATAAAAGGCGATTATCGGAAACGAGAAGGTGAATTTAAGTGAGAACGTCTCAGCAGTTTTCCAACGACCGCTTCCACCGAAGTATAAGGACCAAGGTATGTTTTCAATACCTTGTAAAATTGGTGAGGTTAAAATCAAGGGAGCTTTGTGCGATCTAGGTGCCTCTATCAATTTAATGCCCCTTTCCATCTATAATTTAATTTCCATCAAACCTTTTAAAGAGATAAGCGTTACACTTCAGCTCGCTGATAAATAGATTATTTATCCTAAAGAGCTCCTAGAAAATGTTCTGGTAGAGGTAAACGACTTAATTTTCCCTGCTGATTTTTATGTGATTGATATGGAAAATGATCGTAGCAACATTGGCTCTAAAATTTTCATTGGTCGTCCCTTTCTGAGCACGACAAATGCAAAATTTGATGTTCAAAGTAGTATTATTACTATGGAGTTCGATGGTGAGATTGTAAAATTTGATGTTTATAAAGCAATGAGATATCCGGATAACGTGCATAGTATTAATTTTGTTGGCGTTATTGAACTTGTTGATGATGAATATAACTTTGTTGATGATTTATATAGGAAATCGGATGATAAAAAGACGACATAAAGGATTTGAAAAATATTTCAGTTGTTGATTCAGATTTGATCTTAACTCTTTTAAAACTAAAGATTTACCTTCCCTTTTGTAGGCACAAAAAATTAAGTCGAAACCATCGAGGAATCATTTGAAGAAATCAATTTTTGGGAAAAAAGATATTTTGACGGTCATTCTTTTCGACAAGATTTTAATTTGGGAAATATCCGAAGAAATCTTTATGAGAATTTTCGAATTTCTCATAAGGAATTTCTTAGTTGGAAAAAGAGAATGAATTGGAAGTGTTTGTCATGGAACCTATACTCTGAATCAGGTCGTCGAGCTAACGACGTTAAACAAAGCGCTTCATGGGAGGCAACCTATTGTTTTTAATTCCGTTACATTTTCAAATTTTAATTTTTAAGCATGTTTTATTTAATTTTTATTATTTTTCAGGAACAATGTTTTTCAAACTTAAACAACGAAGAATTGAGAGATTATCGACCGACCAATGCCAAATTTGGCCCCAGAACCATGTAATGGTGTGCAAGCAGTGTGGTACCGATACCCCTCTGACAGTATTGATACTGTGGAAACATAATCGAAATAGGGTACTGATACCCTTAGATGGTACCGATACTACTATATATAGTGGTATCGATACCCCTTTAACGATATCGATACCGTTGACTCCCTACGGCGCACGTTACCTCACTTATAAGGAGACCGACACATGTTAGCAAAACCCAAAAAAAATTTTCCCCCTTTTTTTATCTTTATGCCGCCCCCACTCCTTAATTCCCTCTTCTATTCCTTTTCTCTTTGACCGTGGACCCCACCCCTTTCCTAATCACTTCATCTTTTTTACTTTCAAACTCACATTTTCTCTCATCTAGAAACCAATATCACTCAAACTTTACTACTTCCCCCAGGCACGGTAGAAACAAAATAAACCCCATCTTTTTTCCTCTTCTTCCAAGCAATTACTTCCTCCCCAAAAATACTTTTAATCCCTCAACCCGGGTTACTTCCTCTCCTCAGCGTCGCCGGCCTTACCGAACCACTACACCCTTGCTAACGTGCTTCAACCTCTCTATTCCACAATGCTACCGAGGCCAACACCAAACACTCTAACCACGTCATATCGTTCGGTGTTCGCACCCACCATCTCTTTTCATCCCAGATCTAGCACTATTCATTATCCATATCTGTCATGCTCTCTATCACTATCCTTCTAGTCCATGCCAACCGTGGTCACTACTTCCTCTCTTCCACAGCTATCGATGCATTCGACGACATCGAAAAATACTCCGGAGGTAAATTCTAATCCTATTTTCATTTAACCATTACTAATGTACTATCCGATTTATGATTTTATAGAGGATTGCAAAGCCGATTTTCCACCGATGACACAACCTGACCATGCTTCTAGTTCACGACATCAAACCCAAACTGCCCACTTCTTTGCCTCTCACCATGGTCGTGGTCGTGGTCGACATTAAATTCGGGGAGTACTCTATTCCTTCTCTTGCACTTTAATTTTACGTTTTGAGGCAAAACGCTTTAAGTGAGGGGGAGTAGAGTGTAGGTTGAATTTCCCTTTTGCTTATCTTTATGTTTTGATGCTAGTATGTGTTGGTTGAATTTGCGGAAATTTCATTGATCTTCTTTGTCTTGTTGATTTTTTTTGGAATTCTATGCTTGTTTGGGAACACATGATTATTTAGGTTAGGATGTTCTTGATAGCGAATAACATTAATTATGATCAAGTTGGTATTTTTGTGATATTCTATGATTTTATTGGTTGAAATATGATTAGCTCAATGCATGAAAACAATTTGGTAAGATTTGAGCCTTTACGAGCATATCATTTTTGCTCTTATTTTATTGGACTGAGTGTGTCGAATTTGGCAATGATATTCTAGAACCTGCATGTTAAATACTGTCAAGATTAAACATGAACATGATGCTTAAAAATGATTTGGGCACTTTAGGATTAACCATTCCGTTTTCCCCACAAAATTACATACCCATGCATTTTCCCCTAGTTAACCATTTTTGATCCTATTCCCATTTCCTTGTTTTCACCATATTTATAAACCTGAGCCTTTTTATTTTATCACTCTTTTCTACCATTTTCAGGGAAAGTGAGCAGTTATCCGATATATGCTCCATGAAAAAAAAACAAAAAAAGAGAGAAGACACAACAATAGATCAAAAGAAAGAAAGAAAAAGAAAAAAAGAGAAAAAAAGTTGTTCGAAAAAGAAAAGAGAAGAAAAAGGAGATGAGAAACAATGGAAAACAAAACAACAAAGAGAAAAAAATAAATGCATTTCGAAAAGAAATTTGTTGTTTGATAGTTTGTCTTTTTATTTTATTGTGTTGGACTTGCTATTTGTTAGTTCCTTGCCTTGAATTCTAGCCATATTAATTAGCCTTTTCCCTACCTTTACCTAAGCCACGTTACAACCAATCAAAGACCCTTTGATTTATGCATGTTGTTCTTATTAGTAGTGGAAATTTGATTTACTTGCACGCCTATGGTAATATCGTGTCGGTTCTGACATTGAGCGTTTCTGTATCCAAAACACATTGAGTGATTTGAGTGAATCCCGGTAAGGTGTTGAGTTATGAGCATTGAGATTAATGAATGAATGGATGTTACAATTGCATTTAACCTGTTCCAATTGGTGATATTCAATTGATTGATGTCTTGATTTGAATAATTCTTGTGATCTCTACCTTGCTTCCTTGAATGTGAAACTTGACAAAGAACGGTAAATGAAATTCTTGACAAACTTGAAGACAAGCATGAGCTAAGTGAAGGGGAATTTGATGAGTGTTCAAAATAGTTAATATTTGCTCGTTATTTCTTTGATCTTGTGGATTTATAGCTGTTGATTTGGTTGTGTTATGCTTATTTTCTTGCAGGGTATTACTTTCTAGAATTAGTGATAAAACAGGCGCATTCTGCATTTTTTTATTATTTGGTCATGGCTGGAGACATGCGCATGACTCTAGGCACGACGTGGTCTAACGTGGCAGTTTCTATAAGGTCTAGTCAGTGGCGGTTTCTAGAAGATCTACTCAGCGCGCCTTCTGGAAGATGGACGAGGAGAGTTGCATTAGGAGACTTGTTTAGAGTTTGAATTTAGGAAAAACAATTATGTTTAAGATTATTTTATTTAAATTTCTTTGTTTATCCTTAGGCTTTGAGAGGCTATAAATACCCTCTTGCGGTAAGCCTAAACACAACATCTCATATTACAATTCTTTTCTTCTTTATAGTTTTATTAAAGTTTTCTCTTTTATTTTACTTTTCAAGTTTTTTGGTTTTTACTTTATTTTCAACTTGTTTTCAAACATGCTAAATATGACTTTTGTCATGCTTAGCTAAGTTGTTCATAAGCCGAGAGCTGAAGCGATTACTCAATTCCAACGGGAGAATTGAAACAGGCCTTTAATATCTTCGAAATATCTCTCTCAATCTCTGCGCTTATTTTTCAAAATCAAAAGATACACTTTGGTCTAGATTATTGTTGCGATTATATGTGTGGGAGGAAGATTCATCTTATAGAAAGCAAATTCGACTTCCTGGGAACACACTTGGCGAGATAGCTTCGCCAAGAGGGAATTGAGATCGGAATTAACGACTATAGAAGCAATAAACCGAGTCGGTCGCCATAAACTTAAACGGTAATTGATCTACGACAATTGATGTTGATTAGATCAATTTCAAAAGCCAGAATCAAAGATTTCCTTGGGTATTCAGTATACAAAATAGAGTCACGGGGATAGCCCTTGTAGACAAAGTAATCGACGTGAATCCTGAAGGGAAAATCTAATTTGATGATCTAAAGGAAATTATGTCAAAGCGAAGCTTGAGGCTATTTTTACCATATCCATTTTACAATCTTTAATTGCTTTTTCGCATTTTAATTTCATTTTACCAAACCCCCATTTTACTATATCACGCCTAGTATAAACCAATCAGACATAAAAAGAACATCAATTGGGTCAAATGGGAATTGGTGTTCTCTATTAGTGTTCTCAACAAATTAAATTCTATCATGGCATCTTTTCTATGGGGGGATCGACGGAAAAAAGAACATCAATTGGGTCAAATGGGAATTGGTGTGTAAGCCAAAGAAGTTGGGGGGTTTGGAGATTCTAAATCTATTTCTATTAAACAGGGCTCTTATGGGGAAGTGGGTGTAGAGATGGCAATATGACCCGAACCCGACGGGGAAATCCGAAACCCGGTCAAGTTCGGGTCGGGTCGGGTTGAATGATATCGGGTTGGGTTTGGGTTCGGGGATATTTTTCGGGGATTTGTTCGGGTCGGGTTCGGGGCAAGGTATCCCCGCCCCGACCCACCCGATATATATATATATAATATTTTATATTTTTTATATTAATTATATTAATTATATATATAATATTTTATATTTTTTTATATTAATTATATATAAAATATTTTGAGTTCGGGTTTGGGTATAATATTTCGGGTCGAGTTCGGGGACGGGGCAAAAAAATCCTCGACGGGCACCTGATAAAAAACTTGTCGGGGATCGGGTCAGGGTTGGGGATTCATTTCGGGTTTGGGGACGGGGCGAGCAAAACCCGCCCCGAACCCGACCCGTTGCCATTCCTAAGTGGGTGTGGAAATTTGCTGCAGAAAAATCGCCTTGGTGGAAAACAGTGGTTTTTTTTGTGTAAACAGTATGGATCCAAATTCAATGATGATTCGGAATACTTGGACAACACGTACTTCTTGGATTTGGAGAGGAGTTATTAAGAACTTTTTTTCAAGTGATGCATTTGGGGATTATTGTAGGAAAAATATGTGTTAGAGCTGGAAATGGAGAAACAATGCAGTT